>NC_137696.1:116771009-117406009 GCF_964034855.1 Anser brachyrhynchus | reverse complement strand
AGATCTGTACTAATAAACTGAACAGTGCCAGGGATCATTCTCTAACATTGAGGCCAATTGGCACAGTCTAGTCACATCCATGCTGTTAAGCTCTCTTAGCCTCCAGCACAACGTGGTCACATCTGCACAACCATTTGGGAATGGTCCCTGACCTGTACTAACTCCTGAACTGGCCCCAGAAATTGTCTGGCTAGTAAGTTCTGGTCAAAAGCATGAGCATTATAACATTTCAATGGCAAAGATGACTGAATTCCAGTGCTGTTTCCCGATCTAGTTCATTGACTAACTGTTTAGTTATAGCTATATTTTCCAAAAATCCTTGTGTTAGGGAGAGAGGTTTGTTTTTGAATGTGCAGATAGTAATAAGCTGTATAGAATACAGAAAAAAATGAAATGGTCAGAGGGTTGGTTGTTGTGTTGGTTGTGGGTTTTGTGTATTTTATTTGTTTGTTTGTTTTTTTTTGTTTTTTGGTTGGTTGGTTGGTTTGGTTTGGTTTTCACCTACATTTTAAATAAGATAATTATGAAAATAAACTCCATGTGATTAAGTTATAGTAGAATGGGAAAAAAGGCCAAAATAGGGAAAGAAGAGGTCAGAGTTATTTGAATAATTTGGGTTTCCATTGGTGAAAGATACCCTCAATCAGATTAAATTATTAGCCAAAGAACCAGCAATTATTTCCGCAAATCCATGAAAAAAAATAAATGATTCAAAGCAGAGGAAAGATGCAAACAATAAAATACCCATATTTGGAATGGGAGAAAGGAGATCCCAAGGACTTTTGACCTCATTTTGATACCCCAAAAGATATAGGAACAAAATTGTTAATCTGCTTTTATGCAGCCGATAGATAAAAAGGTGCTGAGAAAAGAGCAATATGGATTTGTCAGGATTTGACAAAACATGCTAAGCCAGTCTAATTTCCTACTTGACATGTTAACTGGCCAAACAGATATGGAATAAGCACTAGAGATGTTTGATAACCTGACTTATGTAAGTCTTCTAATGTGGATGCATGGGGCATTCTTACAAGTAAATATGGGAAATGAGATCTTCCTTAAATGCAGCTGATGCAGAACTGGTTAAAAACAATACTAAAATACTCAGAGCAGAGTTATCACTATTCTTCTGCCTTACACCAAGGATATTTCAAACTGGCCTCACGTATGGCAGTTCTAGATCAAGTATTTTTTATTATTTTCATTACAGACAGAAATGATAGAATAGTAAATAAACTTAAGAAATGTTGAAGAATATGAGGCTGGGAGGGGTTGATTCACAGAACAGTAACTCAGAGAGATCATGATGTATTAGAGAACTAGACTGAAATCAATAAGGTGAAATTTGTGAAAGGTAACAGCAAAGAAGTATATTGAAGAAAGAAAAATAAAAAGATACAAATATTAAAAAGTGTGAGGGAACTGAGGAAGAGTAATAAAGAAATTGGGAGTTGTAGTGAACTATAAAGGGTACATGAGTTAAATATACGATGATACAAGACATCATATATTTAACATATTTAACATAATGATATTACAATATCATTCTAAAGTGTAGTAATTTCAAGGTGTATGCAGGATTTAAAAAGGTAATTATTTCATTATGCTTAAGTTACTAAAGTCATAGAATCATAGAATGGCTTTGGGTTGGAAGAGACCTTGAAGATCATTTAACTCCAACCACCCTGCCATGGGCAGGGATGCCACTCGCTAGGTCAGGTTGCTCAGGGCCTCATCCATCCTGGCCTTGAACACCTCCATATCCTTGATACAGTGCAAGTTTATGGTATTTGTAGTACTCATTAACAAGTAGGCTGTAGAGTCCAGAAGAAACCAACAGTGGGAAAAAAAATCAAGGAAAGAATGGTAAGAAAAAGATGAATAAAACAAAAGTTTAATCTAGAAATCAGAAAAGTAGGTGTTATCAGTATTAAAATCTATTAAACAGATCCAGGTTCACACAGGCATCAAAAGGGTTTCCGAGTCTCAAAAAAAAAAAAAAAAAAGCCATTTAATCTTTTTTTTTTTTTTAAATGTATATGTAAATCCAAGGTGTTTCTTTTTCAAGTTTCTGATGAATCAAAAGTCCTTGAGACTGTGCAGCTGCTCATTGAATTTGATGTAACTTGTCAGCTTCACTGCTAGTATCAACTTTCAGGGTCTTTGGCTTCAGGGCACACTTGCCAAAATTATCTGCCCCAGGGCTAAGGATCCACAACTTTGAGCATCCTCAGGACAGACCTACTATACTGCACTCCCCAGAGCTATAGCCTCCTTGGCTCCCATCATCCTTGGCCTTAGGGCAGACTGTCTGCACTACCCCTCAGTAAATACACACCCTCCAAACACATCTCAGCAATCTGAAAACAGGGAAATGAATACAAAGATTGCTATTATGTTTTCTAGTGCTGAAATTAGGTTTATATAACAGTTAATTACTACTTCTTGAGTTCATTTACACATAACCTTTCCTCCTCCTGCAGGAAGAAGAGGAAAAGAAGCAGTCCCAAATGTAATAATCAACATTTCACAGTACCAGCACCTGATGGATAGGATCTAACAATGGTGTTATGCTGTCAAAATAAACCCAGGTACAGATTTTATAAGTGAGATTTGGGGAGGAGAAGGGGGGAAGCAGTAATCTCATTTTCCCCATGAGTCTTTTCAGGGTGCATCATTAGTATATGGAGTGAAGAACGTAGTCGCTGCCACATAACTTCACTGTCAGGCATTGCCCCCTGTAATGCAAAGAAAGATCAGACTGATTCAGTTGTGAAAAAGGAATGGAACGATACAGAAGGAAAACAAAGACATGACCATCTATTGCTGTAGACTGAAATATGCATGGTTTGCTACACCAGAGAGAGAAAAGAAAAGACATACATTCCTGAGAAACATACTCCCCTGTTTCAAGGATTTAGGAGCCTGCTCTGGGGATCAGCAGTGTGGGATATAGATGAAGATGTACTCATTTAATAACATTATTTCCTAACCTAGAGGTAAAGGGTTTGGAAACCTCTGGATGTTTGTGAAGAGACAGGATCCATACTGAAGGCACAGATTTAAATATACCTGTGGGCTGTACTCCTTTCATCTGTGCCTTGCTCTTGTGCAGTTGTGGTACTTCCCTCTGTACCAGACTAGTGAGGAAGCAGTGCAGGCCATGCTGGGTAAACTTTTTGTACCTTCAGACCCTTCATCCTCTGTTACACTGGTGGAAGTTATGGCTGAATCTAGTCTCTATAGTGTGAAATGCTAATGTAACCCAAATACATGAGCTATAATCCATAGCCTGGAGGAAGGTCTCTTATCCTTACGTCTGGGAGTGTGCTACTTTTATGTTATTGAGTTGATTCTGCTAGCAAAATAAGTCAGCTCCTGTTTCCAATCACAGGTGTATATTGTATGCATGCTACTCTGCTGAATTTCATATACCCTAGGGTTCCTCATGGGTTTTTATTTATTTATTTATTTTATAAAAACGATATAAGGATAATGTGACAAGGTGACACTTGATACAATGCACAAGTGAAAATCTAGCAAACTTTGGTGATGTTAAAAGCAACCAGAAGAGAGATTGTTTTGACTGAAATGGGTATTAATAGTCCCATAAGCCTAAAAGATTAGAGGATTTATCATACTCTCAAGAAAATGATAGAAGTAGCTAGTGTTCTAGCCCACCTACTGTGTCCTTACTGATGTTGGATGCAGTTTATTTTTATTTCTTAATTCTTAATTATGGCAGAATTATTTTAGCTTTTCAAAGTCCAACCTTTGTGGGCCATAAGGTTGAGATTCTTGTGTACACACAGGCAGAATTCTGCACAAAAGAAAAGATAAGCAAATAGATATAAGGCAACTAGCATGTTGCCAAATAATTACTCAGTTTTCTCCTGTAACTTTTATTTGTTGAGAGACAGTGGTTAATCCTGGATAGTTTCTAGTCCCTTAATGGGGGGGGGGGGGGGGGGGGGGGGAAGAGGTAGAGAGGAGAGGAATAGAGAAATACATCTGTAGCTAATTCCACATTGAGCTGAGCTTGTTAAACCAGACACTCTGAAGCTAAAGAGTTTCACAGAAGAAAAGAGGAAAGAGCTTTTTTAACTTCCAGAGAGAAGGTAGCAATAAACTGGCTTGATGATCACTGTTGTTAAATTGAGCCCCTTGGGATGCCAGGTAATTTGCTAGTAAAGTGAAAGACACGGTCTTTAGCAAGCCTGTTTGAATGACTGTCTAGAGGTTCCATCTTTACAGTCGCAAATTCTGTAGCACCTTTCTTTGCAGGGGGACCTATTATGCTGCAACAGTCAGTTGATGAACTTCAGAAAGTTAGAGAAGGCAAAAGGCCATTTTCTCTGCATGGGCTAGATTCAAAAGCACTAAGAGTAGCACACTGAATGGAGAAGAGATGCTTCATTGTTCATCCCTAGGGCAACTGTGGAGTCACAAAAGAGATCTTCAGAGAGAGAAACATGTATTTAGAGCGTTGGGAAGTTTGTGAAGATATAATCTCCTGCTCCTAATAAATTGCTAGTTTGCTATAGAAAGTTTCTAGAATTCCTTCATATTCTGAGAAGTAGATCAATGGGTCTGCTTATTCTTCACTTATCAGTAAAAACTACTTTTCCCCCAGTAGCTCTGTAGAGTGACTGAGTTTCAGAGTTTGTGGGTTTAACAAGTTCATACAGAGATCTTTCTTTGTACTTCACCATTCCAGCTTTATAGACTGTAAGTTCTAAAACAACTCAAGAACCTCACTGGATTATTGCTAGTTCCAGTTGCAACCTATTTCCAGAAAAGACAGTTATGCTCTCCCCGTGATATTTCTTCCCTATTTTTAAGGTAGGTTTGGATCCTTCTCATGAGCTACACCAGAGATATCAAGCCTTTCCATACTCCAACTCCTGTTTTCCCAGAGAAGGAAAAGGTACCCATACTACTATCTAACAGTGACTAACATTCTCCTTTCCAGCTCTCAATACTAGAGCAGGAACACTCCATCTCCCATGCCACGGTTTCTGATACCTATATTGAGAACATCTGTGCATCATTTTTGCATTTTCATTAAGAAAGATGCAATAGTGGATCTTGTTTGCTCCTGAATAGCAATGTAGCCCATGTAGACCACTGACCCAACCTAGGCAAGAAAATTACAATTATAAATTGGCAAGGTAAAAACGATGATGTTTTAATGATGCTGCTTAAATATGATTTGATTTTACTGATATGGTAACGGGTGCCAATATTGAAGGAGCACTTTCTCTGGCTATGCACTCAAGTAAAATAATTGAATTTTCCTCAGTAGCTTTTTTACTCCTTTTGTGTTTGCCTTTTGTGAATATTCTATGAAGTGAATTTAAGGCAGAATGCATGTGATAATAGCCAGTTTTACGCAAATATTGGAGAATATTCTGAGCCTGTAAATACTGAATTTGGAGATGCAAATATTAGCATTGTAGTTCTGAATATTTTCAATGAACTTGATGTTAGTAGTCTTCCATTTTTTTTCTTTTTCACCAAACCGTCATAATAACCACCACCGGATAAGTAAAAACGATGTCCCTCAATCTTTGACAAAGTGGGAGTAGTATTGTTATGGAAGACAAAAGAAACACTTTTGAACAGAAATGGATGCTATTGCATCAAAGTAACATCTAAATTAGTTTGCAATCCATGATCAAAGAACCACAGTGATTAAAGCCCTGCACCCTGATGTCAGAAAATATGCTGCCTAAAGCCTTATGCAGCTATGTCCCGTCCCATCCTGCCCCCCCCAAGACAAACAAACACACACACACACACAAAAAAAAAAAAACAAAAACAAACAAAAAAAAACACTACAGAATGATCAGAAACACTTGTAACTAGCACTTTTCAGGTCTATTATTAGAAAACAAAGTAAGATATTTTTAAGTTTATTTTCATGATTTTTACAAGAAATGCATGTGTACCTGGAATTAGTGAAGTGTGGAGGATAATACAGGGTCATGGGAATTACTATAGTACAGCAAATATTGTCCAGGTAGTCTGACATTATATTTCTGACAGAAAGCCAATACCAAACACTTCAGATAAAGAATGAGAAATCCTCTTATGTACAATTACGTTACAACCTGGACAGTCCAAAACTCCTTCATTTAGTGGTTGTCTCATACTCTGAGATGTTTCCAATAGTCAGAAGTGACCATGTCAGAAATATTAAATCTTATTTTCTATTCTGATAGTCCAAACTTTTACTAGTCTCAAGACAGACTTGCAAATTACATTTAAGAAGAGAAAGCAAACCCAGAAAACTTTGTGTGGACAATGCAAGTCCCATTTCCATTATTTTACATGATGTGGAGGTAGAAGGAAAAGGGTAGAAAGCAGAGAATAAAACTCAAATTTTCAAACATGTAGATTTCACAATGCAAGTATCTAAACATTACTCAACTAAGACAAAATTTTGATTTAAACTCATAATCTGTGTTTCTTTAAAAGTTGTATATTTCAAGCTACAAAAAAATCCTAAGTCAAGGACTATTTTCTGTTGATTTTTAACTAAACTATTTTCTTAAAAGAACATTTTTCAGGCTAAAAGCTTTAACATTTCTTACCTTTTGGTTAGATTAAATGGTGATTTTTATTTTCAGTGTATACATACAAATGTCTTGGTTTTTTTTTTTTTTTTTGTATTTAATCACTGTTAGCATTATTACAAGAAATTTTTCACATCATGAATTAATCTAAAGTACAGGTGATTCAAAACACTTTTGCTACTTTTGCTATATTTAGATTAAATATTCGCACAGAGTAAAATATTGCAGAATATAGACTGCTCATAAATCCTCTAGAAATAGTTGTTGGTTTTCAGTATCCGTATAAAACATAGCATCAAAAGAGGATAATGAGATACGTGGTTTGCAAAGGAAACCTTGAGTCAATTTATCTTCTATAATTTGGTGTTTTCTTACTTCTAAATTTTGGGTGGGTGGTTTATACTTTGAAGTAACTATTATTTGTTCTTTAATAATGTTATTGTTTTTCAGAATCTACTGCTCCATTATCACTTTCTGGTATTTAATGTATCCAATTACCAATACATGTCTTTCAAGTGTCCTTTATAATGCATAACAGCAGCAAGTGTTAATTATGTCCCCAACAGCCTCCTATATACACGGTTTATTGAAGAAAAAAGAGAGAACATAAATGCACTGACATGATTATATTAATTACTAGGGGAACAAGAAGCCCATATGCTTTAAAATCTATACATATGTTCCTTGGTTACTTGCTCTCCCCTGTGCATGTGTTTCTATTAAAGTTGAATTTGTCATTATTATTATTATTATTATTATTTTATTATTTTTTTTTTTCTGACAGTTGGCAAGAGTATTGTTTCTCCTGTCTGAAGACTGCTAACCTAGCTATTCAGGGAAAAGTAAGGACATCTTTCAGTGATCTTGAAGGAATAGTACTAAATTCCCTTTACTGCATACTTAATATATAAATAGGAATCTATTATTTAATTCCCAAATCAATTTCTTCCTCCTTTCTTGCTGGCAATTCCTCTGCCACAAAGACAAATCAGAGAAGGGTGATCTGGCAGCCAGGATGTAAGGCAAATGGGTTATACTAATAAGACAATCCTTTGAATGCATGTGGAGAACAGGAGAACAATGTAATATTCACCATTGCCTCATTTAGTCAAGAATCTGCTTGCTTAGTGATTAAAACAGTTATGTTTTAACATACAGGTGTATCAAGAGGGGCTGTTGTTTATTTTTTGGGGGGACCATGACCATCCAAGGGTTGTTGATTGTATCCATACCTGTAAAATGGTATTGGAGCTTTTTCTGATACTCTTAGGCCAATTACCACATATTGACTGTGCCTGTACTGTATTAGCCTCCAAAACAGAGGAAACACTGGGATCAGGGGGAGGGAGGAGGAAGGAAGAACATCTATGCTGCCTACTAGCTACATTTCCTGACCCAAATTGTCTCCTGTAGAAGTCTCAGAAATTGCTGGAAGAGTCATATATCTCAGGTCAACACTATTGGGAACCATTCCAATAATCTACCAGAATGGACAACTGAATCTATTGCTTATGCATCAATATGATTTAATTTACTAATATTGCTGTACCCTAAGTATATACTGAAATATATATATATACCTTTCTCTACACATATTTACACACATACATATGTTCATATATGCACATATATCATCATAAAACAAAGAACTGTATAAGAACAAAGGGAATCAACAGATTCATAAAACTCAGCCTGATGTTCCATGTCAGGGTATCTTCACCGTCTAAATTAAAGGTAGTGTGAATATGCTGATACATGCTGCAATCACACGTCTTCTTACAGTGTAGACATACCGTAATAATGAGTGTCAGTTAAGGTCTTGGTTCAGCTCTAATCAGTTTGTACTGCTCTGTGGTACAGTGAATGCATTTCATCTGCAAGTGGGAGAGTGCTCCCAGCAGAGAGAATTCTTTACTTGTATGAAATCAGCACAGCTGATTCCCACAAATGCCATGTCAGCCCTCTGGGATGGACATATACAAGATGAATAACAGAGTAGAAAGACAGTCTTTCACTGGTCTCATAAAAATGCTGCAAGTTAGAAGAGCCCTCAAGCTATTTTAAATCAGGCCATACTGGCTATCATATCCTCCTTTCTGACTACAGGAATCGGACCCTCTTTAATTGTACAGTTTTGAAGAATGAAGCAAAACAAAGCAAACTCTTATGTATTAACTTTCTTACCTGTGGTATGCTGAGCTGAAATAAAAGGTGAATCCATGGCATATTTCTTTTATACAAAGAAAGAGGGCAAGACAGAATATTTTGTTAATGTATAAAAGTGACAGCGTCACAATGGATCTCCCTTTTTTGATGCAGAATAAAAGGGAATAAGGTAGGGCACAAGACGTGGGGAAGGTTGAGGGTGTACTGACTCATTCGGAACAGTCCTGTGTCATCTTTAGGATCTACGAATATTTTTTCTCCTTGAACATTCAAATGAGTTGTTCAATGAGAACAAAAAAAAAAAAAAAAAAAGAATTAAATCACATCTTCTCTGTATCTTTAATCTCCACCTGTTCTTCCCGCACTGTCCTATCACTCCTGTGTTTCCTCTGACCACTGGCAGTGAAGGACACTGCAACAAACTAGCTTCTTTGGAGTGATGTACAGGGTGGTCAGCCAGCCAGGATGCATGGTCATCAGGTCAAGCAATCAGATCGACGCTGAGGTTTTCCTGACAATTTCCTGGCAGTGGGACACTAATCTGAGCCTTCCTCCTGTCCAGGTTTCTGATTTTGCTGAATATACATTCAGCAAAATGTGCTGGAGTTTTATTATCTTCCAAGGTTCAACTCCTGTGACAAATGTTGTTGAAACTGGCTAATGGATTCAAAATTTATTAGGTGGGTATAGCAGACGGCAGATATTGTGATCATAAGTTTCCTTTCTTTAGGAAACCAGGCTAAATACGGATTTAGATTTTGTGCATTACAGTCACAAGACAGCAAGATAGACATTACAATATAACATCAGACTAATTGTCTGTTTTGTCTAGTATCCAGTGCCAGTGCTATTTGCTTCAGATGATGTTGCAAGAAATACTGTAGTGAGCAATTAGGGATTAACCTCTCCATAACAGAAGTTTCTTAATTCCCATCAGTTAGTGATTAGCTTATGCTCTGAAGCATGAAGGTTTATATCCCTTATGAATTTTTGTTTAATCTAATATAATTGCGGATGTTCTTGTTATCCATATAGCAGCTTATGCTGTTTTTTTTTGCTATTATTATTATTATTATTTTGCCTTTTTTTTTTTCTTTTGATCCTGCTGTGTTCTTGGCCTCAGTGATATTCCATGGTAATAAATTATTATAGAAATACAATCTCTGTCTCCAGCACTGTCCCTTATCTGGCACTGTAATTATAGGAAAGTATAGAGAAAAACGAGAAATTGTGGAGATGGGAAGATTCACTTTCTATATAGACAATGCTTTCTAAACAGAGCTGTGTGAACTCGGTACATAAATATCAAAATACTGTACTATTTGAATATCAAAATACTGTACTATTTGTTTACTATAGAGGGTAGGATTCATCCTGCCTAACATCAGTGTCTGAGTTCATCAACTCCATATTATGGAGAAGAAAATATATATATTGGGGGGGGGGGGAGGGGGGAGAAATAAATTTATCTGATGTAGATATTTATACTAATATAAGTTGAAACACATCTTGAAAGTACCCCTTTCCCTCTATTCACTAGAGATAGTGATTTTAACAATTGTCTTTGATATTGAAGTTTATAATAGAGACTTTTTTTTTTAGTCAAATTAATACTTCTCTTTATGATCATTTAAGTTCTCAAAATTCAGTGTAGGTCCTTGAGCACTTCCAAACTCATTTTGCCATTTGTCCTACCCACAGGACAAAGGGTAATAGCTTTGAAGTGAAAGAGCCCCATCCCTGGAAGTGTTTAAAGTCAGGTTGGATGGTCAGCCTGGTCTGGTGGGAGATGTCCTTGCCCATTTCAGTGGGGTGGAATTAGATGATCTTTAAGGTCTCTTCCATGATTCTATGGTCCCTTCTATGATTCTATGAATGTCTTATCTGTGCTGAGAATCTAGAGAAACCCCAGGTTGCCAGCTGTGACTTGCTACCAGAAGTTGCAAAATGGACTGCTCTGCTAACCTGTAGGTATTGTAGGATCTCAGTAGGGCAGGCCAGAGATGGGTTTGGTGGGACATCCTACCAGAACCAAAATGTAAGAAGTAAACATTGTAACCAGCTACTTTTTCTTATATTGCAGTTCAGAGAAAAAAGAAAAAAAAAAGGAAAAAAAAAAAAAAAGAAAGAAAATCAAAACAGTGAAATAATTAACTTTTTCCAAAGCTATATTTCATTTCCTGCGATAAAATCCTGTAGGTGAACTTAATAATTTATAAAAGTGTGGTCTTTATTCTGGTGCTTTTAGTTGTCTAAACATTAGAAAGTACTTTTGTTATAGACACAGATACATTTGACATTGCCATAAGCCTTTCAGTTTAATTTTTATTTATTTATGTCTGGTTTTAGTGTTGCAGTCTCATACTTTTATATATATAATATACATATATGTGTATATGTGTATATATATATGAATATATATTTTAATGTAATTTCCAGATTGATCTTGACTTACTTTGCTGTCATTGAGAAACAAGGAACCAGGACTAACAGAGCTCTAGAAAGACATTAACTGTGAACCAGAAGGCTTGAGTAGCTGTCCTTCATTAATGCTGAGTCTCACAGTGTATTGCTAAGATGAGTGATAACTACGGGCACAGCTTTGTCCATTTTATTTGTGTTTGTCAGATTTAAATGAGATCTAAAATGGTTAGTGACTGGTAGCAATAGCAACTTTCACAGGAATATTTTTGTTTGTTCGTTTGTTTGTTTGTTTGCTTTTGCTCCAAACAAGAAGAAGCATGCTCTTGTGAATAGCTGCAGGAGTGGCTCATTGATGGTAGATTTTTGTTTAAATGGATTTGATGAAAGATTGCTTGGATTAAGTATGATTTGTTCTATTTTCAGTCAAAGAAAATAGCTGTTATTTTGCAGTAACATTTAATAAAGGCTTTCTACAAAATAGTCAATGGTGTTAGATTATATCTTTGTTATAACTTTAGTAATGGAAAACGACAACCTGAAAAATAAGGTGAAATCAAGATATTTTTATTTAGAAGAATAATTTTTATTTTCCAGATAATAATAAACCTATCACTATAGGTTACTTTGCATTTACCTCTGAAAATGTAAAACAATATTGTCAGCATCTGTTTAATTCTATTTGACAATAACAATAACAAATTTGCTATTGTTTATTAGAGATTTTCAGAGAAGGCAGCTAACTTATCTTTGATTTGAATTTCAAATACAACTTTTTAAAAAAACATAGCCAGGGATATTAATCTAAAATATTGATAAGAAATTTACATTTGAGAATATCTAATTGTAGACACTACTATCACATTAACCGTGAATTGTTGTTTGCTTTCTGGAAATTACAATTTTTAATAGAATTTAAGCAACAATGAGCTGACACTTTCAGGTGTGTTTCAATATACGTCATTTTTGCATATGAAAGAATAAATGCATACAGGCATTTGAAAACAAAACAAAACAAAGCAAAACAATATCTTTATTTTAGAAATACATTTAATTGTTCACAGACATAACAGCTTCCTGATCATAGACACTTTAGGCACTTGAATTTGAACAATTATATCTAACTTTTAAATTATACCTAATTCAAGCAATACATCATGGTTTCATACACCTGAAAGATATATTAAAAAAATTAACTCTTTTACAATCACTCAATTACATAAAATTTTGGTTATGAAAGAAGATCTGGAGGAAGGATGAGAAATGAAGATATTGCTGTATAAGGGAGATCTTATTTTTGTCTTAAATACGTCCTGGAAAATTGCAGAGAAAACAAAACCAGATTATTTTAAGAAGTGCACTGTTGTGGGATGAGAAGCAACAGACACAACTTTCTGCAAGGGAAATTCTGATTCGATATTAAGAAGGTTTTTTATTAACAATGAAGGATGTCAAAAGAAGTCAAGGTTGCAATTGGAGCTTGTGCAACATCCATTCCTAAAGATTACCAGAAACTGGCAAAATAAGGGTGAAAGAGACCTGACTGAACTATGACTTTGGATTAAACTTTGAAGTTGAACCTGCTTTGAGCAGGAATTTGGGTCACATGACCCCCAGCATCCCTTCCATTATAAATTTTTCTGAGATTATGATTTCACGTAAATGTAGTCTGAAAATCAAAATAACAAATTGGAAGAGAACTAAATATTAACTGGAGATCAAATAAGTGTTCTGAGATATGCAATTTCAATTAACACCATGTGAAATGAAATAATGTTATGTCCAGTCTTAGCCTCATGTTTGATTTCTTGCAGTACCATATTTTCAAGTGTATAGTTCACAGTTATCAGGGGAAAATCCTAACATTTAATAGTGCAAACAATGTACGTTTGGTAGTAAAATAGGGATAAGTTTACTCCAGAACTCCCTCACTCCCTATGCAGCACTAAAACCCATGACACCTCAAGCCTTCCCTCTCCATACTGTGGAGATAATTTACTTTATTTTGGGAACAAAAGATCTGGGTTTGAAACAATCACAGAATCACAGAATCATCTAGGTTGGAAGAGACCTCCAAGATCATCCAGTCCAACCTCTGGCCTAACACTAACTAGTCCTCCACTAAACCATATCACTAAGCTCTACATCTAAATGTCTTTTGAAGACCTCCAGGGATGGTGACTCAACCACTTCCCTCGTCAGCCTATTCCAAAGCCTAACAACCCTTTCAGTAAAGAAGTTCTTCCTAACATCCAACCTAAACCTCCCCTGGAGCAGTTTAAGCCCATTCCTCTTGTCCTGTCACCAGGCATGTGGGAGAATAGAATAGCTTCCAAGTATTAATATAGGAACTGTAGGAAGCTACAAGGTGTGTTTATCAGAGTAGTGTGTATGTGCACTGATCTGGGGAGAAGCAGTATTGGTTGAAACTGGATGAGCTGGTCAAATATTTTAGATTTAATCTATATGCAAATATTTTTATAAATTAGAATCATACTCCTTCTGTTTGTCTAATTAACCTGGAATTAATTTGTGCACGGTGAGTATAAGTCGAGTAAATCCATTGCTTCTTGGTAGGAGCATTTTTCCTATCTAAAACCTAAAGATGAACAATGATTGCAGATATCTTTTTGAAATCCATCAAAAAAAAAAAAAATCTGGATATCAAAGGAGTAATATCATAACTGGACTCAATTGATTAGAAGTAACTTTATTAATGATACTTTTAGCTTGCAACACACTCTTTAACATGAGTGGAGAAAGAAATCCAAGTAAATTAAAGAATCAGATCTATTACACTCACTTCAGTAAACACATGAAATGCCAGTGTATTTTATTCAACTATTCAGACGTTATGATGCATGTCTTCAAAGCTAGGATGTGAATTTCTTTTGTCATGCAAGCTAATGATCATTTTGACAAATGTCTTTACATAATTTTTCCTTCCTTCTTTGAAGTATCTGGTTCTGGGATTTCTTAGGAGGAAAATGAGAATTTGACATCCTGTTCTCATCAAATGATAAAGGGAGATGGATGGTTAAATATTTATTGAATGTGCTTTATTGTCTATATATATCAGGGGTTGTTTTGATAAGCCCGTTTAATGAACTGTATACCCTGGATAACTTCTGAAGCATTTTAAGAAATATGATTACTTCTATTGATTTGGGGATACTAATAAATCATTGTTTCCTCATATGTTTTATAGAATAATATTCTAACTGGTGTTACTGAAATATATTTAGTGAACTATCAATCAATTATCACTTCCGAGATGATATAAATTCCAGTACTTTATTGTATAGCTGCGAGATTATCAAGTTGTCATCTACTAGGGTTTTTCTAAGTCAAAAGACAAATACATCTGTTTAGAGAGGTGAGTCAGAAAATCTCTCCAATAATGTTTTCATGCCTCAACAAAAAGGTGGTTGTATATTGCTAGCTTTCAAAATCTTTGTTAAACTTCACATTTTGCAGCTGCTTCGTGTCTCTAAAACCTCCCAGTCTTAGCATCAGGTCTGGTTATTCTCATAGCATGAGTTAAATAATGTATGTAGGATGTGCTTCTCAAAGCAATTTGATAATGAAGCAGTCTCCCATAGGAAAAAACACCACCACTACCACCAACAAAAGATAAATAAATAAGTTGGTGATATGAGTTAGCAGAAATACTATATGAAGAAATAGATTTGCCCATTCAGCTGATAAGAAAATTGCTGGATAAAATGATAACCAGCACTGCCACCCTTACATGCTCAACTCCAGGAGTGGAATTCATCAGATCAATGCACATTTCTTAAGGTCTCTCTATATGTAGATGGGAGGCAGCCTGATGTCTGCACTGAAATCAGCAATACCTACCATGCTGAACACTAGGATATATGTAGCATTAGGAAACACCACAAAGGGTACTAGAAACCCTGAGTCTTGTTTTTGGGAGCACCTAACTCAGGTTAGTTAGTTTTTCATAAAACTGGAAAATAAGTGATGGTCAGAGTTTCCTCATAAGAAATAGTCAGCAGGTCAGAGTTTCCTTATAGGGATGATGTGGTAGCAATGGTGCTTTCCTTTTGAATAGCAGCATAGATGAGGTTGTCATCCCACAAGGTTTAGAATCTATATGACGAATAAACACATCAGTCACTTGGCTGTGGCGTATTATAGAAAAATGTATTTCTATTCCTCCCATTAACTGGTCCCGCTGTGCAGACAGGAATGAAAATCTTGGAGCAAGCAAGAAGTATATATACTATCCATTGCTAATTCATTCACTTGAGGGTGAAGAGTCCTAAGCTGTTTATATATTTAATGCAAGCAAAACACTCATAAAATCTAAAAAGAAAAAAAAGAAAAAAAAGTCACCTCCCTCACTCCTGTCCTATGTTTTTTTTTAATATTTTTTATTTTTTTCAAAAATGGTTGAAAAGCAGAAAATGACTTATTAGAGAGTGTGCCTAGTGGACCAGAATAAGCAAACCTGCTTTTTCGGTTAGCTATCAAACTTCAAGAACACCAAGTAATTATTTCCCCCTTTTAAATTCATATTACATTAGCTGATCAATGCATTAAACTGAAGTAGCAGACCTGCAAAGAATGGCAGATGAATACCCTGAGTTTGCAATGTGATCTATGAAACCTATTCAGACCAGGATTTGATTTACTAGGATTTGCTATTGATTGGGAATAAATGTTCTTTTACATTTAATAGGGTATATTTCAATAATTCTGGAGCTCCATCTCCAGGGGTTTGATGGATCCTGTTTTATTCAGAACAAAATCTGCATCTTTTCCATTTCTTGAAACTTTATTGTATTTTGTATTCTACCCAATAAAACAATCAAGTTTCTTCAGAGCAGTGACATTGTCTATTTTCTTGAAATTTCATGCAAGCAAAGTTACTAGCTGGGACTTTACAATTCTTTAAAACTGTTTTGGGAACAGAACCTTCCCCGCTTTTAAGCACCATAGATCTATAGATCAACAACAAAGAAGCCAATTTGACAATTAACACTGTGGAAGGACTTAGAAGAGTGCTGTCCTTTTCACATAGCTTATCCCACAAGAAATGAAAGCATAGGACACACAATACCTCGTTGAAATTAAAGTGCCATTTCAGGAAGGTGTTGTGTTAAAAGGCAAATGAGAATTTGTCTTGGAGCTCACTAATGAATTCTTCTTTCAATCCGCTGACCCATTTTGTCTGTTTCTTATGATTTTTTTTTCTCTTTCAAATAAAGTAATACTCCTTAAATAGTCCAAGGTTAACCGCATTCCTTATAGTCTTATAATATTTTGCTGATTGGTTATACACCAATCAATTTTTTCCACACAAAAACCTTCAATTAACCCCCCAGTGATTGGGAGGTGGAATTTCCAGGTTAGGGTTGGAGAATTCCACCTCCTATCACCAGGGGTTTAATTGAAAACTTTTCTGAGAAAAATTAATTGGTGCAAAAACATCAGTAAAATAACCTAAAATAGAAGGAGCACTGTTAATTTCAGTCTATTTAAAAGAAAGGGGAAAAAAAAAAAAAAAAGATTAAAAGGGAACATTGAACAAGAAATAAACAAAATTATTACATCAACACAAAGATTGAAAGGAAACTTGTGAAATGGCCTTGCAAAGTCAAAAAATACAAGAAATCTTACCTTTAATTTAAATTACAATATGCCTAAAACAAGCAAGTGAAATTAGCTTCTTTTAGAAACTCTTTCACAATCAGGTGATTTACTTCAGATTCAGAAACATAAATCAAATTTTAATAATCTCTCTCCCAGTATGAAGTCTCTATACAATCTGATACGTAGATTTTTTTTTAAGTAGATGCTTTCTTTGCATAACAAGAAGCTGCAATAAATTAAATGAAGCCCATGAAATCTTATAATGCAGCTGGATAATGAAAGAAAATGTGCAATTTGAATCTACTATTGCAAATATATATATCTTTGCTAACAATGAGAAACATCCATTGTGAGTGGATATATCTGTGTGTAATAAACCTGTCTGAACATAGTATCTTTAATATTGCTCAGGTTTTTTTCATTAAGCATAACAGACTTTGACCTGTAAATTATGAAAAAATTAAGATATGCAGCAAGGAGATTTATGTCTAGTGTTGACAAATTATTCATTAAAGTTTTATGTAACAGGCCCAGAGAGAGTATTAAATAAGATTATTATGGCAGTTCTTATAAGTATATTCATCTTGACTAAGGAGAGGTCGCAATAAAGTTTAGGACTGTTTACTTACAAAGCTTGTTTAATTAGGAAAAATAGAAATAAATGTTCTCCATTTGGCATCTTTCACAGATTTTATCTTTATTACTTCTCCCTCCCAATATTGTGAAAGATCAACATCAATAAATGTAAATCTATTACATGCAATTTGACAAATCATTTGCTTAATGATTTCTAAATATAGAGAATGATACAAAATTTCCTTCTGAAATTACCAGCACTTTATTACTTGTGAAAATTCTATGTTTTGAACAGACATAGCTTTGTATTTGGAGTGATCATTAGTAAATAAACAAGGTAATTATGTCTGAAAGGAGTTAGTTTCTGTGAAAAACAACTCTGTATCCCTACTATAAAACATAGCAGTTTGTGTTATACAGTGCTATATGTTATACTTTTCTGCTGTCAGGTGAAAATTCAACCAATGGCTATTTGATTACTTTGGAAACATTTGAATTGATTTTTATTACCTAATCTTGTACATCTATAAGAAAGATGTATGACCACTCTTCTTGGAAGAACTGAACAACTTCTCTCTCACTTTTGATGGAATATGTAACACATGCAGGTAGAAAAGAGAAAAACAAAATAACAAAGGAAAAAATACTATTGAGTTTTGGGGAAGGAATGCACAATATTATTTCTAAGAAGTTTCCTCAACTAATGTGGCACCTTTCAAGAGAAACAAAAGCTTCTTTAATAATCACCGATACCTCACAATTCTCTGCAAAGTGTTGTATTTGCAACCGTTTCACAGTTATAGAATCACAGAATGGCTGAGGCTGGGGACCTCTGAAGATCTTTTAGTCCAAACCCCCTGCCAAGCAGGATCACCTTGAGCATGTTGCGCAGGATGGCATCCAGGTGGGTTTTTCCAGAGGAGACTCCACAACCTCTCTGGGCAACCTGCTCATGTGCTGTCACCCTCACAGTAAAGAAGTGTCCCCTCATATTCAGCCGGAATCTCTTGTGCTTCAGTTTGTGCCCGTTGCCTCTCGTCCTGTGGCTGGGCACAACTGAAAAGAGACCAGCTCCATTCTCTTGACACCCTCCCCTCAGGTATTTATACACATTGATGAGGTCTCCCCTCAGTCTTCTCTTTTCCAGGCTAAACAGGCCCAGCTCTCTCAGCCTGTCCTCGTACAACAGGTGTTCCAGTCCCCTAATCATCCTTGTTCCCCTCCTCTAGCCTTGCTCCAGTAGCTCCATGTGCCCCTTGTACTGGGGAGCCCAGAACTGGACACAATACTCCAGGTGTGGCCTCACAAGGGTTGAGTAGAGGGGCAAGATCACCTCCCTCGGCCTGCCGGCAACACTCTTGTGAATGCAGCCCAGTATACCGTTGGCCTTCTTGGTCACAAGGGCACATTGCTGGCTCATGGTCAGCCTGCTGTCCACCAGGACTCACAGGTCTCTCTGCAGAGCTGCTCTCCAGCAGGTCAGCCCCCATTTAAGTACTTATAACAATTTATTTATTGAAAATGCTTAGTGTGTGTATGAAGGCAGAAAAACAAGACTTGTTTTGTTGTTGTTTTTTGGTTGTTCTGTTTTTCTCTGACCACTGGTTGATTAGTTGATCATCTTTGGTGAGACATTCATCCAGTAGCAGTCCATGGAAAGTTCAATAAAGCAGTTCAGTAAAGCTCAGAACCAACCTATTTGCATTCAGACTACTGAAGGCAAGAATTCAAAACATACCCAAAGAATAAACATCAGAGAGTTGCACTCTGTACTGCCTGCTTTGGCTTTAGCCCAGTGTGAGAGTGGCTTTGTTTGCTTGTTTGTTTTTTAATGACAGTGACTTTTCTATGGCATATATTTTATTACCTGTACACATTTAGTGTAAAACCATAGTTGGAATACCAAAATATCCTCTAAAAAATTTCTGTAGGAAGGATGAGTCTCATCTGCACACAAAATTTCTATTTTCTCAGGTGTTTTAGTACTCTTCACATGCTATATGGGATTATATATATATATATATATATAATTTTTTTTTTTTCCCCCAAAATGTTACATTCATGCCTAAAATGATTCAGATACTAAGTATATTCACTTTTGGTTGATGTCTGTCATACAGCCTAATTGTCACTATCAGTAATACTATCCATTTATTGTAGGTACATTCCTATTTCTGCTTTTTATTCCATTATTTCTTACATCCTAAACTACTCTTTTGGCCTTTCTTCTCCTATTTGCATATATAATCCTTGTCATATTTTTTGTTCTAAATCAATTCCTATAATCCCTTACCGTGTAATAGCATTTGTCATCAATAGAAATGAAATCCCCAACACATTGAGGGAAAGAAAATTTACAGGTACTGGTTTCTAGCAGCAAGTTGTAATAGAAGCAGTGGGGAATCTTATTTGCATAAAAAGATCCATATTTGATGTAAACAGATGCAACTATGATGGATAGAAATTTTTCCTCTATCTTTATGCCATGGGCACAAAGCAGATAATACTCTACAACAGTGTCACAGAATTATTTTTCATAAGCTTTCATCTGAGATGTATAATAAAGATAGGAGTGTCCTTTGATAATTAGTGAGGATGGTTCCAAGTCTCCTTCTATCAGCAATGTAATACTAGAACTGAAATAAAAACTTGTAATTCCTGATCTGAGAAAATTCCAAACTTTGGAGAGACTGAAGTACTTCTTTCATCAAAAGATTAAAAAAAAAAAAAAAAGTTTCAACGCAGTTTTATGAAAATCTTTACTATAATAACGAAATGTTTAAAAATATACAGTGTTGAACCTGAAAATAAAGATTCTCAGGTCATTTGTGGCTCCTAGTATTTTTGTATTTTTGTAGTTTCTATATGACAGACAGCAGGGAAAATCTGAGTGGCCAGTGTTTAACAGAACAACAAATTGGTGGACATATACATATGGTATGAGGAAAGGTCTAAAATCACTGAACTCATCAACACACACTTCATCAGACTGAAAAAGATGATCTAAAAAATTCCAATTTCTCAACTCTGTGTTAGTAAAGCAGTAAGATTTTCCAGCGATACTCATAATGTGATTCCTGTATTGGTGCATATGGTAAAGCACGTCAGGTTTTCTCACTGAATGCATCAGCAGAAAAGCGAGCAGTTTCATCAAGCTCTGGCTGGATTTCACTCAGTGTTTTTCAAAAGCAATATATTCCTAATAAGCGTTTTAGTCTTGCTGAATCAGCTTCTTCTGAGAAGAAAAAAAAAAAAAAAAAAAACCCTCCTAAACAAGTTTAATCTGTACCCAATAGATATTTCAACTTGAGGATTTGTCAAGTTAATAGAGCCTACCCACTTAGAGAAAGAGGGAGGAGGCCTTTCTAATTGGTGCCTAACAACTTACACTTAAGGGTCATTAAGAGGCAATACTAGAGATAACAGTCTTAATGGCTCTAGGCCACTCTCATGGGGAGCATGCAAGGTAGCATGAATAAAAGGGAACCAGACTGAAAGATCCGAAGACACAGCAGGATCTGGCCTGGCTAAGGGAATGCAGATTGATTTAACTTTGCCACGGAAACTTGAGAGGACAATTTATCTCATTCGAGTAAATAAGATTAACTGTGAGTGATTACAAGATGGATGCATGTATGCATGCATGGATGGAGAGATAGAATATGAAAAGTATGCGTCATTGTTTTAAAATCTGTGTTCTCTAATGTATGTTACTAAAGTTTTAGGGAAGAAGTTGGTCAAACCTACCAGCTGACATTTGTGAATGGAACAAAACATAACTACATACAAACTCATTCAGTCTGGCCACAATGCGAAAAACGTAAAAAGAAGAGCATGACCATGTCTAGGGATTGTGGTTTCCACACTGATAAGAAAGACCAAAGATGGTGCCCCCTCTGCTCCCAGGCCCCACCTGTACACCAGATGCTGAAGTTCAGTATCTAAGCTATCTCAGGACTGTAAAATTAAATACAAGGACTTCAGTAACTAAGCCACTTCAGCTGCTCCTTCATCATGCCCTGTTGGATAACGTAGTCATGCTCAGAGAAACCTGAGTGGTACAGAGGTTCAGCTAACCCTGTCCTGAGACAGGTTGTTTCTCATAAATCTTCTTCGTAAATCCCCAAGACAACTATAAAAAGGGATGAGGCTGAAAGGTCAGACAATTAGCTTTCCTATTTGTGAAGAAATAGCTTTCCTAAGCTTATTAATGTAAAAGTACTGGATGATATCGTCAGTTGCTATAAATCAGTATAACTCTGTTGATTTCCGTGGAGCTGTGCTGTGTTATACTAGCTGAGACTATGTTGCCTCTGATATTAAATAATAATAAAAAGCCTTACTGTGAAGCAATCTTCCTACATTTGGTAAAATAAATGCTGAAATGTCAGATGCATGTTTTCCTAAGCAAATTTGATTCAACTTCCATACATCTTTCTATTACCTTAAGTGTTATTGATCTTCCATATGAAGTCTGCCCATTTCAGTTCATCTGATAGATGGTTCTCCTTGGACAGCTTTCAAATATTTTTGAGCTCAGAAAGGTTCAACTAATCTGATTTCCTGTCTGATACAAGCCTTGGACTTTCATTCAATATCCCCAACAATGAATCTAAAACCTCTTGTTTACTAAAGCCTGCCCTCTACATAGGCAACCTGCAGAAGACTTTTGGCTTAAAAAGATGTGGGATTAACTTCTCCTGTTCCTCTCTTCTGGTGTTTGATTTACTCTGGTAAATATTTGTTGGTTTTCTTCCTTTGAATTTCTGTGGCTCTTTATCCCCTGCCCTCCTTCCGTACTTCCTTCCTTACTTCCTTCCTTCCCTCCTTCCTTCCTTCCTTCCTTCCTTCCTTCCTTCCTTCCTTTCTTCCTTCCTTCCTTCCTTCCTTCCTTTTTCCATGAATATTCCATTTTTCATGACTGCTATCTGTTTGATGATCTGTATAAAGGTAGATTGTTTCTTTGTGGTCTTAAATGGGCATCACCACCAACTGGAGTCTTGTTTCATTAGAAAGAGGTAAACACCGAGGTTAGCTCTTTCTTCTATGTCTATGATTTTACCAGAAAGTCTCTATAAATATCTGCATTTCTAGTAACAAGTGCCTGCACGACCACCCACTGTTCAGATTCTAGAAAATAATTCTGTAATTAAGGGTGGTCATTCTCCCTGATCCTAAGAGCCATGTCTACCATGGCTTCATAGGATAGATCACCATGAAACACATTTCTTAATATCAGGTTTCCAAGAGTATATCTTTTTCTCAAAGAAGTAGATTTACAGCAACTCCCTATAGATCTTTTCCCTCCTTAGTGCATGTAATAGGATCCCTAAGTAGACTGACAAAGCTGACGTTTGTATCCCAATATTATGTGGCTTTTTGGAGTTTAATCAGATGCAGAGGAGTATTCTGATTATAGATACATTACATAATCAATATTTCCTTAAAAAAATAATTTTCCTAATAACTGCAATAGCATTGTGTGCTAAAGTTAAGGTTACTAGATTTCCATTGTTATCTCAACATCAGAACAAGAAAATGTAAGTGAGGATGCTACAGTAAATCAAAGTATAAACTTAAGGAAAGCTATTTTGCTTTCACCTTCATAACAGTAAAATCAAGCCATTTCCCAGAGCCACTCAGATGCCAAAGTCCTTTGTAGTATTTCAGCTTCATATGTTTCTAGTCTGGGGCTTCACTTTTCACAGCATGCTTTCCATTTCCATCACATAAATCATAGAAATTGAAAGTGGGTAATATACACAAGCAGTTCCTTATGACATTTCCAGCACACAGTCTTCATTATGCTTCTTCATTTTAAATAAAAATTAACTGTGCTTGGAGCTGTGCAATGATGTTGATACATTATGCATATAAAAACAGGACTAATCTTTCAAGCACATACATCTATTTAGGATAGCACTAGCTATCTGCAAAAAGACAGGATAGCGACATCAACATAAAACTGTTTCTTTTTTTCATGTTGTTATATGCCAGTGAAAGTAGCTGAGTAGATAATGATGTTACAGGATGGCTTTCCAAGTATACATGCTTTTTAGTTTTTATTTTGTAGACGATGCAGAATGTTTCTCTTTTCTTATATTTTACTTGTTTTTCTGTTTAAAACTAGAAGAGTCACAAAATAAATGTTTTGCTTAAAAATCCTCAAAGAGTTGAAATCCTCAAAAAGTGAGAGAGGGGTTAAGGGAAAGCATCCTACGTTTGAGTGAAAAATTATTATTATCATGTCAACATTAGGAAGCTCAAGCATTTTACAGTCCTTTAGGATGACATTATAAAGAGACAAAGAAACAACTATCTTTGTGTTTTGCTCAGAACTCAAATCCAAACATTCTGCTTTTTGGAGTGTAGACTTTGTTTACCTATTATATATGTATATTTATACATTTACTCATTTCAATCTTTTTTTTTTCCCATCTCCTTCTCTACCTATTTATATTTTATCTCACTTCTTCTTTCTCCTGTTTTGACTAAAAACCTTCATAGTGACTTTTCATACAAATAGGCACAGTCCTTTGAAAAACTATTTTACAAGAGAGATAGTAATAATTCTTTGATTAATTTTGAAGTTCATTGCTATTGCAGATATGTTTATGAATCTGAAAAATCTCTGTCTCAGGAAGACTGGAAGCTAGAGTTATATTAAAGTCCAGAAGAGGACTTGGTCATATGCAAAGAATTGATTTATTTTTATCAACAAGTTGTGTAGACTTTCTACAAGTAAAGGGATAGTTGTCCAAGGAAGCAGGTATATTTAATACAAGATTAATTTAAAGAATGCAACTACATAATGAAGATTTTTTTATCCTGAAGATGCTGCTTCGTCTCTATTGGTTACAAAGAGGGTCTAAAAAACTAGCTCAGATACAGCTCATTTCTCTAGATATCTTAAAGTCAGTGAAATGAAACCTGTCCCAGAATTCAGTCTCTTGATATATGCCCATGCAAATTCAAGTCGTTATTGCTATGGGATGCAGAGTTCCAGAAAATTACTTAAATAGAAAAAATCAAGACTGCATGATAGATAATAAATATATACATGTGTGCATACATATTTTAGAGGCATATGCATATTTACATACATATTGACATATTCCTCACATTGACATTTATATACAGTCTGACTTCATATGTAGGATGGCTTTGGCATAATCTTAATTATGCCCCTGTAACAATTAGCAGTGATTTTTAATGTTGCAAATAAGCATTCAAGGCTAATAATACAAGTATGTTAAATGAAATGTCAAATGTCTTCCAAAACGCTCTTAAAATTAATAAATATGTATGAGATACATCAGTCTGGTTGTCAAGTACTCTAGAAGAGGTACAAAAGATTTATTTTTTCAGCTGGATTCTCTTGCCACCTGAAGTCAAACAAAATGTGTGGATTAGATCATGGATCTGCACTACAATACCCAGGAAAGGGGACTGTTCCTTAAAAGTAGATTGGGATATCTCAGAGGTGCGTGTCATGTATGTAATGCTTGCAGGTATAATACTTGCTCACCTGTGCCACTCAAGGCCTGTGGACAACAGCTGGACTAGGGGCACCAGTAAATATCCAGATTGTCTATTAAAGGTGCCTGGCATAGGTGTTACATTACTTTGGCAGCAGATAAAAGTTCTTTCTTGATAAGACAACAGGGAACTATATGCAGTCAGTGAAGAGAGTGATTCGCTACGGGAGCCTCATCAGGGAAAGGTTTATGCAGAGCTTTATCAAGTAGGAACTTGAGTGAACTCTAGTCTGCTTCAATCCATGCCTCAGGAAAATGGGGATAATGGTATTTAAAAATTCTTGTTTGTGGGGAGTTGAAATTCTAATTTATAAGGTATTCTGTGATCTTTGGTTAATTGCACCATTCAAGGTGTTATATAGCTCATTATTTTAATGAAAAATCTCACTCAGGTAAGAGAGGTGTTATTCTCTCAAAGGCAAGGAAATTATGTGGGAAACAAAGTACTGCATAATGAGAACATATGTTTGGGTATGGGTTTGCATAAGACTGTAAGGAAATTTCATTAGGAAAATGTTTCTGCTATAAGGTAAATCCAAGCACAGGTAGTGTCCTTGAAGTCTGAGACCATATGTTCAGTTCAAAGGTTAAAATGCTGGTGATAATTTTTCTGAATTCAGGAAAACTGAGGAGCTTTACAACATTACTGATCTTTGGCTAATTCATTTGAATGCATAGCAACCCTACCTCTAATATAACACAAATAAGTTTACGGGGCTTTTCCTCTTAAATTGTCCTTTTTCCCATATAGTATTACCTAAGGGATGCCATGAGAAATCAGAGCAGCATGTCACAGGTAATTTACTTGTTATGGTTTGGGCTGTGATAAAGTTAGTTTTCTTTGCAGAGGCTCACACAATGCTGTGTTTGGGATTTTTAATGAACGTAAGAGTGATAATACCCCAACATTTTCAGTTATTGCAGAGCAGCCCTAACACAGAGCCAAGGATTTTTTCTGCTTCTTGTGCTGCCCTGCCAGTGGGGAGGCTGGGGGTACACCAGGAGCTGGGAGGGGACACAGCCAGGACAGCTGGCCCAGACCAGCCAAAGGGATGTCCCACACCATGTGGCATCGTGCTCAGCAACAAAAGCTGGGGTAAAGAAGAAGTGGGAGACATTTGGAGTGATGGCATTTGCCTTCCCAAGAAACTGTTACATGTGGCGAGCCCTGCTCTCCTGGAAGTGGCTGAGCGCTTGGCTGTTGATGGGAAGGAGCGAATGAACTCCTTGTTCTGTTTTTCTTGTGAATGCAGCTTTTTCTTTACCTAGTGAATTGTCAGCATCTCAGCTGGTCAGTTTTCACACTTTTACGTTTCCAATTCTCTTCCTCATCCAACCTGGGGAGAGTGAGCAGGCCACCATGTGTGGCTTAGGTGCCTGCTGGGGTTAATCCACAACATACTGCAATGGTAAATAACTTGGAATAATTAGACACCATTTTGGTAGGTGTTTTTTTCCCCCCTTTATTTGTAAATTAATATACATAAATGTATATATATGATTTAATATATTTTATATATATATATATTTTATATATATATATATATATATATATATGGAATTGGAATTTCTGAGTTAGGCCGTCAGCCCTGAAATCTGTCGGGAGGTGTCAACTGAAACAGGACTCATACACCAGATTTTTATTGTGTAGTCAGAATACAGGGATATGACAGGAAATTTTTGAAATACTGCAGAATAATGTCTTACTGCCTGTCAACAGGGGCTGTGATAGCTGACAATATGAAAATTCTTAGTCCACTCTAGTGCAAAGTTAAATGTACAGAAATAAAAACCAGTATATTTTGCTTCACCACTGGACTGGGTTAAGAACATGCATGTAATGAGCTATTGCCACCTCTCTGATGCACAGTGGTAATTTAATTGCATTTAATGAGGGGGATGAGAGGCTGGAGAGCAGCCCCGCAGAAAGGGATTTGGGGGTTCTGGATGACAGCGAGTTGAATATGAGTCAACAGTATGTTCTGGCAGCCAGGAGGCCAACTATATTCTGGGGTGCATCCAGCACAGCATTGTTAATCAGTCGAGGGAAGTGATTGTCCTGCTGTTCTCTGCATTGGTGCAGCCTCAGCTTGAACACTGTGTGCAGTTTTGGATATCACAATATAAGAAGGACATGAAACTATTAAAGAGCATCCAAAAGAGGGCAACAAAGATGGTGAAGGGTCTGGAGGGGAAGATGTATGTGGAGAGGCTGAGGTCCCTTGGTTTGTTCAACCCAGAGAAAAGGAAACCGAGGGGAGGCCTCATGGCGGCCTGCAGCTTCCACACGAGGGAAGCGGAAGGGCAGGCGCTGAGCTCTGCTCTCTGGGGACAGCGACAGGACCTGCGGGAAAAGTATGGAGCTGGGAGAAGGGAGGGTCAGGCTGGGTGTTAGGAAAAGTTCTTCACTGAAAAAGTGGTCAGGCACTGGGACAGGCTACCCAGGGCAGTGGTCATGGCACCGAGCCTGATGAAGTTCAAGCAGTATTTGGACAACGCTCAGAGGCATACGGTCTGATTTTTGGGTCATGGTGGTGGTGTGAAGTCAGGAGTTGGACTTGATAATCCTTGTGGGTCCCTTACAGCTCAAGATATTCTGTAATTTGATGATTCTAACCTTAAGTCCACACATCTATGAGCATTTACATACGATATGGTGGGATTAGAACTCTCTCTCATCTGTTTATGAAAGAAAAAGTTGACCTTAAAGGTTTTACAGATATCAAAGCCTTGTTACAAACAAAAAGCTTTTTATTATTGTTTTTTATTTTATATATATATATATATATTATTCCTGTTTGGGGACTGTATAGTAAATAGTGGCCTGCCCCCTGCACTTTATATGGTGACAAAACTGAGACATTACAGTGCCAGATTTCAGTGCATGCCCTGAAATGTCACTCAGATTCCTGCACCAACTCAGTGGAAGAATGAATTACCCAAGGACAGTCTGTCCCTTTATATGTTCATAAAATAACACATTAGATGAGTTTCGCTGTACTGAAGTCCATATGGAATCTTTTATGCTCTTTAATCATCTTCATGCTATTTATCCTATTGAGTACATGAAAAAAAAAATTACAGCTTCTGTTCATGGACCATGTACGGATTCTTTGCCACAAATCACACATATATATATGTTGAAACAAGTAAACACATAATAGTGTTTTTTCCCTTTATTTAACAGGGTCCAGATTTCATCGTGTTAGAGGCATTGAAAGAGATGTTATAAATGTGTTCATACTTCAAAGGAGTTCTGAAAAATACAAGCTAGTTAAAAAAAAAATTTAATCACCATTAATATTGGATTAATAAATAGCAGTTAAAAATATTTGTAATCCTGAATAACACTGAATTTTACTTGAGAAGAACTCTTTTGGAATACAGCCATCATCAATGTAATCTCTTTTTAAAATATTTAATATATTTTCATAATTTTTCTAGTAGGAAATATAGATTTATAGAACAAAATAGGTTGGAAAAAATCTGGAGAAGTTGTCTTATCTAGTCTCCTGCTCAAAATAGGGATAACATTAAGGTTATATTAGGTTGCTTGCACCTGTATCCAGTCAAGTTTTTAACGCCTAAAAGGACAAAGATCCCACAGCCTCTCTGGGCAAACAGTACTGGTGTTTAACCACATGCAAGGTGAAGAATATTTACATGTAATCAGATTTTTTTTTACTCCAGTTTGTGATCTCTCTTGTTCTTTTCCTGTACATCATCTGGAAGAGTCTGACTCCAACTTGTGATGCATCTTCTGTATAACCAATCATTAGGAAATGGTAGATAACAATAAAATTCCCCTTAGGCTTCTGTCCCTAGGAGCAAACAAAGCCAGTTCTCTCATCCTCTCCTCATGCATCACGTTCCATTCCCTTTATCACTTTGGTGGCCCTCCGCAGTATTTTTTCAGTCTAACTGCATCTTCTATCACGCAGGGAGTGGGGAGGACAAAACACGTTATAGTGCTCTCTGGTGCAGTCTCACGGGTGCCAGATACCTAAGAATAATCACTCCCCTCCATCCTCCATCTGCTGGCTAATACATCTCAGTGCGAGGCGGACCACTGTATAGGTGTACTTGTCCACTGGGACAGACTCCAGGTCCCTTTGCTGAGGCTAGCACCTGCCCTGGTGCATAGGGTTATTCCATCCCAATCACAGGAGTCTCTCTTTGCCCATGTTTACCTTCATGAGATTTCTCTCAACTCATTTGTCTAACCTGTTGAGATGTCATACCTTTCACCACATCAGTAGCTACCTCCCACCTGGTGTCATCCTTGAACTTGCTGACAGTAGATTTCAACCCATCATCCTCATCATTAATAATTACATTTAACAGTATCTGTCTCGGTATTGACACCTCAGAAATGCTACTAAAAACACCCGCTGCCTGAAATTCAACTTGTTGATTACTACTCTGTTATATTTTACCTTATATATATATATATATATTCCTAATATATGCAAGCACAAGCTCCTGATTTGTATAAAAGCATGATGCTTCTCATTAAGACAGGTCAAAAGACAACTTTTCTGTGATAATGGATCCAATTACAACGTTTTCATCTCTTCAGGTTTTGGCATGTACGTTTCCAAATTCTGCATAAAAACCTTTGTATACAGCATTATATCTGATTCAATCAGGATAAGAAGCCAATGGAATGGCCTCAATAAACTATTCTCATTTTTTTCAGAAAATATTATAGCTTTATCATTTAAAAAAACAAAGGAGAATGATTATATTGTTATGCCCATATTTATCAGGATGGAAAACAAAGTCCTTGCCATTTGTTCCATCAGTAGCAATGCAAAAATCATATTAATCATTTTCACCATGGTGTAATCACAAATAAGCCAACTGTCAGTGATTATTGCCAGTTTAGCATGCCTTATATTTATAATGTGCTCTGTGAATTATGGATGTTAATGATCTAAAAGTAGGATGGACTAAAAGTGGCAAATTAAACCATCTGAGATCCTGGTTATTTGTCCCTCTCTTTTTGCTGCTATAGGGATCCTTTCTGGGATTGGAATAGCTCTCAAAATCAGTTATCTGGAACAATAAAAGTTAGTGATACTACCTTAGAACATTTTCTGAGAGCTGAGATGTTATACAGAAAAAAATCAGATAATATAGGTATTGATTGTTGGTGATGGATTGCAATACATCTGGTTAGAGAGAAATAAAGAGATTTGTATATACGCTTTTCCCATGATACATGAGTCACCAAAAGATAAATTTTACCACCTGTTTGCACCATTTCAGCAGTATCAAGTGAATACTTTTGCCTTAGTTGAACAACGTCTGGACTTAGTCACCTCATGTATATCATTAGATGGATATACTGTCTAGTCCTAGTTGACTAGTATGTGCCTTTCAAAAAGAAACACAGAGATGGATGAATATAAATGTCTGTTTACATGAGTAGATACAGACAGATGTGATCTGATCATGCTCCAAACTGCCCAGATGGGAATTAAGTCTCCTCCAAAACACGTAAAGCTGTTAACTTGGTTCTGCATCCAAGTTGGTAATCGTTGGGAAACAGCAACAGAAGTAAGTACTAGCTGTACTATAGTATATAGTAGCATTGGAAATAATGTGTTAGCTCTTGGTTTGCAAGATCTGGAGAAGAAGGGAGGGAAGAGGCTCAAGGTGAGGATGTACCAGCGCAGAGTAGAGCGGGATGATCACTTCCCTTTACTGGCTAGCAATGCCGTGCTTGATGCACCCCAGGATACAGTAGGCCCTCCTTGCTGCCAAGCTTCACTTCTGGCTCATAATCAACTTGGTATCAACCAAAACCCCCAGATCCCTCTCTGCAAGGCTGCTCACCACCATTTCATCCCCCAGATGATCCCCCCGATGATCCCCCCATTGGTGGTAGGGGGTGGTTGGACCAGATGATCTTGGAGGTCTTTCCAACCTTAATGATTCTATGATTTTATCCAACCAACAGCCAATTTGGGGCTTTTCTCTTAACAGGGGCTTCCACTCTGCCCCCAAGAGGGTTTTGAGGAGAACCATGCCACGGCTGCCCAGTTTGGACGTGGTTTGGCCATGGCTCCTTCTCACTGAGAAATTCAGGAAATGGCCCAAAACACAGGGGGCTAAGGCCCACCGCCTTGCTGGGCAGGCAGTCTTCCCAAGCAGACTGCAGAGTTAGCAGCAGGCTTTGAAGACCGCCTGATGCGTCCTCCGCAGCCTTGCTGCAGCCTGTGTTGCCTGCTGGTCTCCCATCAACAGGCCCTGTGACCTCACAGGGCCAGGAATAATATCAGGCTGTGGCTTGTCACAGCTGCTAGTGCTGGTGGTGACTGCTGGAGCTCTGCTCAGTGTGACAGCCGTCTCCACTATTGGTATTGTTCCTCAGGAGAGAACAGGATGAAGCTTACTGTTGTGGTTTAACCCGGCTGGCAGCTAAACACCACACAGCCGTTCGCTCACCCTCCCCCCTCCCTCTCTGGGATGGGGGAGAGAAACGGGAAAGTGAAGCCTGTGAGTTGAGATAAAGACAGTTTATTAAGACAGGAATATAATAATAATAACAATAATAATAATAGTGATAATGATAATAGTATTAATAATAATAATGTGTAAGAAAACAAGTGATGCACAATGCAATTGCTCACCACCCGCTGACCGATGCCCAGCCTATCCCCGAGCAGCCGGCCCCCCACCCCGGCCAGCCACCCCTATATATTGTTTAGCATGACGTCAGATGGTATGGAATACCCCTTTGGCCAGTTTGGGTCAGCTGTCCTGGGTCTGTCCCCTCCCAGCTCCTGCTGCACCCCCAGCCTGCTCGCTGGCAGGACAGAGTGAGAAGCCGAAAAGTCCTTGGCCTGGTGTAAACACTGCTCTGCAACAATTAAAGCATCAGCATGTTATCAGCGCTCTTCTCATCCTAATCCAAAACATAGCACCCTACCAGCTACTATGAGGAAAAATTAACTCTGTCCTAACTGGAACCAGACACTTACCCTGACTCTCCTCCTGGCCATGGCTCTGGCCATGGCTTCGTTACTTCCCAGGTAGTCTTGTCCTTTGCAGCCACTGCTGCTGGGAGAGGGTCAGGGTCAGCAGGAGCCTCGGCACCAAGCACCAGGTCCCCAACTGGCCCTGCAGCCTAGGCCTTTCCAGATGCCCCAGCTGGATCCGGCTCAGGCTGAGCACGGTGGTCCCTGCAGAGGGCCTGAAACAACGGCCTGTCAGCACAGAGCGCCAGCCCTCCGACTTGCCCTATCCCTTGGGCCACTTCTGGGACTACCTTGCCCAGGGCAGGAGAGTCTGGATGCTTTGCAGCAACTGGGAGGCTATCTGCTTCCTCAGCATTGTGCTGCTTGCCCACGGCTTCTGGAGAAGAGTAAAGAGACACTGCAGACAGGTGAGTGACGGAGATGCAGCGTGCAGGAAAGGGCCAGCCTGCAGGGAACAGGGAATTACAAAGACCTTGGCCACAAAGGCTTAACAGGAAAGAACAAAAACCAGCAGGTATAAGGAAGCCTTAGCAGTCCCCGGGCGGCCCTCAGCCTCTTCCCCAGGGACTCACCCAGCCGCAGCGCTGACAGCTACTGGGAGCCCCTGGCACAGTCCAGGGCCTGCGGGCAGTGTTGTGAGTCCCACTTACTGCTTGGAGCAGGCCTGTGAGGCTGGATGCTCCAGAGGAAGCTGAGCTCAGCAGGGCAGTTCTCCACCCCCTGAGCCCTCATCCATGCCTTTCACTGTGCTGCTTCACTTGTTGCTTCCAGACAACAGGCCGGTCGGCCTCAGCTTCCATGGGGACAGACTGCTGGGGAAAGGATGCCGTAGATGATTATGCCTTGCTCTGCCAGATGGAGGCCAATGCTGCCTTCACTGTGAGGTGCCTGAAGCACCTCTACCAGCTCCGCCTGCAAAAGCTTGGGCGCCTGCAGCCGAGGAAGAAGGTGCAAGACACGAGAAAGAAAAGAAGAGCCCCCTCGTATTTCCCTGGCAACTTCATCTAGAGCCTGCATCCTGTGGACTGGCGATAGGAAAGGCAGTGTGGCAAGTGAGTGCTGCTGTCCATGGGTTTGGGGAAGCTGATTCTTCAAGAAAATGGGGGAGAGGAGCTAGGAGAGGACAGGTACCCATGGCTATGGGTTGCCCCATAGGAGTCCATGTCCCAGGAGATGGGGCCCATGTCCTGGTGGCTGCCCACATCCCTGTAAGATAGCAGTGGCCGGGAATGCTCATGACCTGTTGGGGTAGCCCTTGGACTTAGGACCTTCAAGGCCCATGTGAGGGTAGGCATTGCACCAGGAAAAGGGGCAAGTGGAAGGAAGTGCCTGGCTAATAATTCCGGCACAGCATTTTAACCTATCTGACAGTTCTCTTCAGGCTGGCAGCCAGCCGGTGTGGTAGGAAACATCTCAGCCCTCTAAAGGCTCCTGTGGTGAAGGCACCTCCACTGACTTCACCCTCTTCTGCTGTCTGGATGCCAACATTGCCCTGATCATCACCTCCCTGCATGCGCACCACTGACAATGCCAGCTGTCCGCTGGTGGGTTGCCCAGCCAGAAAAAAAGCCAGCGTGGACTTGGCATCCATCTGATGAGGACCTCCAAGGAGAGTCTCCTTTTGCACCCTCCCAAATGTACTGCTGGGGCCTGCTGGCATCCCAAAGGACATGACTCTGCTTCGTTCCTCAACAGAGGACAGCAGGAGCATGTGTGTGCAGCAAAGCTGGCTGGGAGACTTGAAAATTTCTTCTGGTAGCAGACCACTTCTACCAGATGAATAAAGAGCATCTGTACAGGAACTTGTGTCCTTTCGGTACCAAAGGGCTTCACACAGGAGGCAGTGGGGCAAGCGAAGGCTGCTGCTTGCAGGTTTTAGAGAGCACACCTGGAAAGGAATGAGGAAGCTGGGCTGGGAGAGAAGAGCTGTGAGGTGCCCCACAGGTGCCCATGCACCAGGAGGAGAGAGACCACATTCTGGCAGGGTGCCCATGTCCCAGTGAGGTTTTCTGGAGGTGCCTATGGCCCTGGGAGGTGGCTGTGGTTGATGAGTGCCCAGGACGCCGCGGGTCAGGTCACTCCGGGAGTAATTTCATACTAACTTCACTCCTACTTCATAACACTCATTTGAAGGCCCTGCATAGGGACCTGGAAAGTTTGGATCAATGGCAGAAGCCAATGAGATGAGGTTCAACATGGCTACGTGCCGGGTCCTGCACTTTGGCCACAAGAACCCCATGCGGCGTTACAGGCTTGGGGCAGAGTGGCTGGAAAGCTGGGCAGAGAAAAAGGATCTGGGGCTGCTGGTCGATGCTCGACTGAACATGAGCTGGCATTGTGCCCAGGTGGCTGGGAGGGCCAATGGCATCCTGGCTTGTATCAGGAATTGTGCAGACAGCAGGGCCAGGGAGGTGATTGTCCCCCTGTGCTCTGTTCTGGTGAGGCTGAACCTCAAGTACTGTGTTCAGTTTTGGGCCCCTCAGTACAAGAAGGACATTGAGGCCCTGGAGCATGTCCAGAGTCAAGCTGTGAAGCTGGTGAAGTGTCTGGAACATAAGTCTTGGGAGCAACGACTGAGGGAATGGATTGTTTAGTGTGGAGAAGAGGAGGCTCAGGGGAGACCTTATTGCTCTCTACAACTACCTGAAGAAGTTGTGGGGAGCTGGAGGTCAGCCTCTTCTTACAGGTAACTAGTGATAGGACTAGAGGGAATGGCCTTGAATTGTGCCAGGGGAGGTTTAGGTTTGAAATTAGGAGACATTTCTTCTTAAATAGGGTGGTCGGGCATTGGGGCGGGTTGCCCAGGGAGGTGGTGGAGTCACCGTCCCTGGGGGTGTTTAAGGAAAGGTTGGACTTGGTGCCTAGGGACATGGTTTGGTGGGTGATATTGGTATAGAATCATAGAATATCCCAAGTTGGAAGGGATCCGTAAGGATCCTCGAGTCCAACTCCTGGCTCCACACAGGTCTACCCAAAAATTCAGACTATATGACTGAGAGCAAACACTTCTTAAACTGACAGGCTTGGTGCCATAACTATGTTCCTGGGAAGCCTGTTCCAGTGCATGACTGCCCTCTCGGTGAAGAACCTTTTCCTGATATCCATCCTGAACCTCCCCTGTCACAGCTTGACTCCATTCCCTTGGGTCCTATCACTGGTCACCAGAGAGAATAGAACAGCACCTGCCCCTCCGCTCCCCCTTGTGAGGAAGCTGTAGACCATGATGAGGTCTCCTCTCAGTCTCCACTTTCCAGGCTGAACAGGCCAAGTGACCTCAGACGCTCCTCATATGTTTTCCCCTCTGGGCCCTTCACCATCTTTGTGGCCTTTCTCTGGACATTCTCCAATAGTTTTGCGTCCTTTTTGTACTGTGGTGCCCAGAACTGCACACAGTACTCGAGGTGAGGCCACACCAGCACAGAGCAGAGCGGGAAAATCCCTTCCCTCAACCGACTAGCAATGCCGTGTTTGATGCACCCCAGGATACGGTTGGCCTTCCTGGCTGCCAGGGCACACTTCTGGCTCATATTCAGCTTGCTATCAACCAAAACTCCCAGATCCCTCTCTGCGGGGCTGCTCTCCAGCATCTCATCCCCCTGATGATCCTCACATTGGTGGTAGGGGGTGGTTGGACAAGATGCTTTGTAGGTCTTTTCCAACCTTAATGATTCTATTATATGTCTGTGCCAGACCCACACTAATGTTTTTTTCCTTCCTAGGAAGTAACTTATATACTTATTCTTTCTCCTAACTAAGTAGGTTCTCCAGGCTCTCACAACACCATAAAAGAATGGAAAAGTAGAATGGTTTCCCCAACCATATGTAGTAGAGAAGACCCAGTTCTTTTAGATATGAGATGCTTTAGTATGTAGGTAAATCTTAGTGTAAGAATTAGAAGTATGTGAAGAGAGGAAGAGAGGAAAACACAAAGATGCATTCCAGCAGACCCTCCAACAGTAATGTCTTTGCCCATGGTTATATTCTGAAGGTTCATTTGCATTCTAAATTGTTCTGGATTTAATTCTATACCTCTTTCAGTTTGCAGTATTAACACAGAAATCCTATCCCATTTAAAATTAGGACTTCTCTCCTATGTAAATTATTCTCAACATGTGTAAGAGCTACAGGATTCAATTCATAATGTTTCCAAAGCATTCAAGATATTGGGTTCTTTAAAATGAAATTCTGAATTAAACAGGAGGTCAGAAGAGATGATCTAATGGTCCCTTCTGGCCATAAAAGCGATGAATCTATGACAAAAGCACTCTGAGATCATATGATGAAAAGCGCAATTAAATTGGCAAGTGTTATCTTGATGTTCCCATTACAAATCCCCTGAGCAATCTACCCCCCTGTCTTCCTCTCACCACCTCCTCTATCATTAGATTCCAGAAGAACATACCCTCTGTTAAAGTCATCGCTGCTAAAACCATTTTGATAGCTGGCTCCACACAGTCTCCTGCCAAAACCAGTGTTCAAGGCTGTGGGAGTGCTCACTTCTTAAGTGAAGACACATTTCTCCAAGGCATTTTGCACTCTCTTCTTCTTTCACTTTGCTCAGCTAAAGGCTTTTTCAGGACTTTATCAGTTATTAATAATTGTGATGATTCATGATTTATTCATAACCATTTATACATTTGCCATATGCTGTCTGCACATGCAAACTGTTTTTCTGAAGCACGCAAATGTGGCACAGTGTTTCTTACAATTCATATCCAGTAAATAGATGATAGAGAAAGATTAATGAAATGAGAAATACAATAAAACATCCTGCAATAGATTCAGTTTTGAACTTTTGAATTAAATGTTGCAGAGTAATTGTCTTTAGCAGTATGAAAACTAAAACAAGCAGGAAGGAGAATAGCAAGAAAAGCCAAGTTTAACACCACAAGCAGCACTTTATTCTGTTTTTAGTCTGTCCTAATGATAATCACAAGGACTATGAGCAGATCTACTCATCAGGGAAGATACAACTCAGGACAAATAAAGGTGGTAGTATCTGCAGGATCGCCTAAGTTGTTCTCTTCAATCTTTCATATTAAATCTAAGTTGTTGGGTTTTTGTTGTTGATGATCGTTGGTTGGTTGGTTGGTTGGTTTTGTTTAGCAGTGAAACACTATAATAGCTTTTTTTGGAGGATGGTAGGGGAAGAGAGGAAAATCAGACATGCAAATCCTTGAAAATTCCTAACAGAGACAACCTGAAATGAGAAAGCTACTGCTTGCTAATGATTAAAAAAAAAACAAATGCTTTTTATGGTAAAGCCAGTAACCAAGTAGTCATTTCTCACAGCCACACCATGACACCTTTTGTGGTGTGCTTCTGTTCATATGAAATCCCTGGCTTTTATAAGAGGGCAATTATTTAACATAAATAATGTATTCCAGATTTTGAGTGAACATGTTCATTAGCAGTGAGATGGGCTCTGTGGGGGGAATGATCAGTGTGTTCCAGCATAGAATCTTGAGGCAGAGGGACCAGCTCTGATCTGACTCTCATCTCTGCTCATCCCACTTTCTGTTGCATTTTAGCTGAAGGTTTCAGAACAGGATGTTTAATTTTTTACTAACTGTCTTGAAAGTGAATGTCTGAATTTTTACTAAGCGCCTGTAATTACCTACTATTATTAGTCTGTAGGATGGTTATAATACATTCGGGCTGTCATCATGTTTATAGAACTATCCTAGACCCTAACCTATCATGTCCCCCTATGGCAGGATCAAATTTATCTGTGTCATTCCTGCCTCTTGGCTGCCCAGCTGTCTCTTGAAGACCTCCAGTAACTTCACAAAATTCTCAGACAATCTGTTCTGTTTTTGCACTCTCTTCATCATTAGATTATTTTTGTGTGTGTGTGTGTGTCTAACTTAAATGTCTTAAATATCTTTTTTTTTTTTTCTTTTTTCTCTTTTTTTCTGGTTATTTGTTTTTGTTTTGTTTTTCTTTTTTTTAACTTTTAGTTTTTTTTTCTTCTCAACATGAAGACATTTACAGTAATCTTTGAAATCCTAATAACATTCATGGACTATTCCTTCATGATGCTTGGGAATCAAAAGTGTGCTACTGGTAGCATCCAGCACATGCAGACGTCTAAGGGGTGTCTGTATGAATTATTTCCTTGAAGAACTCATATGAAAATCACCTGCAAGGCCTTGAATTTCCACTGTTACATTTTACCGGAATAAAAAATAGATGATAATTTTGAAATTAGAAAACTCAATTCTTTTGCATGACATAGCTCTGAATGAACGATGTGAAGCCATCTTCATTTCTCCATTGCTTTCAGAAAGAGCAGGTCCAATTTTACTCTCAGTCTGGCTACTTCCTGGATTTCATTTAGTTTTACAGAGAATAAGTCTATCATAATTTTTTCACTCTTTAGAGGAGAATCAGTCAGATCCAAAGAGCTTCAGACTAGACAAGACAAGGAGGTAGTCACTCTAACTGCTGCTCACTGGCATCCTTTAAACAAAATGCAGCACAGGCAACTGTGACCAAACTGGAACAGGTATCACTCTCCAGTTCAAACTCCAGTGTGAACCCTTCGCCTTTGTGAACCCTTTGCCTTGTGAACACTGACGCTCCCCTCCCCAGACCTCCCCCCCCCCCCAAAAAAAAAGTAAGGATAAGTAAAACATCAAAAAATATGATGAAATAGAACTAGAATAGTAGTACAGAAGTGTAAGGTCAGTATGCTCTACGTGTCTTCACTTAAATACCTGTGAAATCCTGTTTCGGTGGATCCCAGACATTAGTAGATATTTAGTAATTTTCTTTCAAAGACCAAAGGTATTAAAAATCCTAGCTCTCTTTTTATTTCCTATGTTAACAAAAAACAAAACAATGACAACAACAAACAACAAAACACACATTAAGATACATTACTGGTTCTTGCTAAATGCATCCAAATCCCAAGAATAATCTGTTAGGGAAAAAAATTTGAAAAGAATAATTGTAATGAGTAATTTTCAACTCATCAGAAATAGATCATATGCACATGGGTGTGAAAAAGTTATTTCATTATTCATTTGCAGTATATATATAATGATCATTTCACAAATCCAAGTGGATTTTCATTTATCATCTACACAATTGTGTATTTCCACATCTTGGATTGCATATACAGGATAGAGAACAGTTCATTTAAAATATTTGTTTTGTAATATCATTTTATACTCTGGGAATTATACATTAGTTTTGATATATTTTAACAATGATAATACCATATATAGAAAAAAAATAGACAAGATATTTGGGCACTAATTGGGCTTTTTGTTAAGTTTTGACTTGATAGTTTTTAAAAACATGGCTGCAATGAATTTTTAGGCACTATTGTCTGTTCCGTCCATGCTAATCATTACCCTGTAGCACAGTGGGTCTTACATTTAATGGAGAAGTACGGAGCTCTTGCCAGCATTCAGGCAATTCATTCCATAGAGGGGCACAATATAAATCAAGCGCAGAGCAAAACTGCGGTTCTACAAGCTCTGGAATAAGAGCACCCTTTTTCTTATCCAAGGCACTCAAAGACTCTCCTGCTGTGCTTCTGTTGATTGTACTTCCTTATCTTCCGTTCAGTTTTGTTTTTCTCAGTGCCTTTAGTGCTGGTTTAACATACACCCTCCTCAGCCAAAGTTCACTTCCACTTTGTACCTTTAAAACTTCGAGAAAGTAGAAATAGGGATCCTCTGCACCTGCTTGCTCTTTGCAATTGTTATCCCCATAATCGCATAATATCAATCTAGCAATTAGGAAAGGAACTTAGTTTATTTGACCTGACCCAAACTGCCAAGACACCCTCTGTTCCTGTTGTCTCAATATGTATCAAATTTGCACACAATGCATTAATTGAAAGCTGGCTAGTAACCCAGAAACAGTAGTAAGAAAAGAATGTCATTCATCTGGGGATAGCTCAAGTGATGTCCCATAATAGTGTTTATCTGAGCATTTATTCTCAATGTATTTTATCACTGAACTGCAAGCAAAACATAAAATCGTAACTGATAAGGATAACATAAAGAATGTAAGATGAATAAATATGTTAGCAATATAAAGTATACTACTCAGCAATGCCCATTAAGCTTAAGGAAGTCAAATGTAGCATCATGTACATTTTATGGACAGCAGTTTTTGCTTACAGCGCTAGAGGGAAAAAATAATGTTTATTTCCATTGTTCATGTTTCACTGACAATACTGGAAAATTTTGAAGGTTCAGAAGAAAGCTACAGGAATAATGTATGGTCTGAAAAATTTCTATTGGTGAAAAGCTTAAAAGGCGCCATCAAGAGAGTATATCCCAGAAAAGGTTACAAGGTGACATAATCACAATCCATAATAACCACATGGGGACAAAGTGAACAAAGTCATAACAGGAGGCAATGGCTAAGGATGGACATTTATTAACAAATACAGAGAAAGGGGAAACATTTCCTGCAAGAATTATTGTCTCTAGAGAAAGTTATATATTTTTATTTTTCCCTCCTCCCTCCTTTTTTCTTTCTTTTTTCTTTTTCTTACTTTTTTTTCTTTTCTTACTTTTTTTTCTTTTTCTTTCTTTTCTTTTCTTTTCTTTCTTTTCTTTTCTTTTCTTTTCTTTTCTTTTCTTTTCTTTCTTTTCTTTTCTTTTCTTTTCTTTCTTTCTTTTCTTTTCTTTTCTTTTCTTTTCTTTTCTTTTCTTTCTTTCTTTTCTTTTCTTTTCTTTTTTCTTTTCTTTTCTTTTCTTTTCTTTTCTTTTCTTTCTTTTCTTTTCTTTTTCTTTTCTTTTCTTTTCTTTTCTTTTCTTTCTTTTCTTTTCTTTTCTTTCTTCTTTTCTTTCTTTTCTTTTCTTTTCTTTTCTTTTCTTTTCTTTTCTTTTCTTTTCTTTCTTTTCTTTTCTTTTCTTTTCTTTTCTTTTCTTTTCTTTTCTTTTCTTTTCTTTTCTTTTCTTTTCCTTTCTTTTCCTTTCCTTTCCTTTCCTTTCCTTTCTTTTCTTTCCTTTCCTTTCCTTTCCTTTTCCTTTCCTTTTCCTTTTCCTTTTCCTTTTCCTTTTCCTTTTCCTTTTCCTTTCCTTTTCCTTTTCCTTTTCCTTTTCCTTTTCCTTTTCCTTTTCCTTTTCCTTTTCCTTTTCCTTTTCCTTTCCTTTTCCTTTTCCTTTTTCCTTTCCTTTTCCTTTTCCTTTCCTCTTCCTCTTCCTCTTCCTTCCTTTTCCTTTTCCTTTTCCTTTTCCTTTTCCTTTTCCTTTTCCTTTTCCTTTTCCTTTTCCTTTTCCTTTTCCTTTTCCTTTTCCTCTTCCTTTTCCTCTTCCTCTTCTTCTTCCTTTTCCTTTTCCTTTTCCTTTTCCTTTTCCTTTTCCTTTTCCATTTCCTTTTTCTTTCTTTTTCTTTTTCTTTTTTTCCTTTTCTTTTCTTTTTCTTTTTCCTTTTCTTTTTCCTTTTCCTTTTGCTTTTCCTTTCGCTTTTCCTTTCACTTTTCTTTTTCTTCTTTTTTCCCCTTCCCCTTTCCCTTCCCCTTCCCCTTCCCCTTCCCCTTCCTTCCTGCCTTCCTTTCTTCCTGCCTTCCTTCCTGCCTGCCTGCCTTCTTGCCTTCCTGCCTTCCCGTCTTTTCCCCAGTTATAAATATTTTAGCGAGCTCTGAGAGAAAGCTCAAGCCAGACATATTTACATCAGAACTCAGTTGCACATTTTACCAGGGAAATAAATATCTGAATGATTTGCTGAGGAAAATCCTGAATTTTCTATCATAGAGGGGGTGAGATTCATCTTAACTAAGTTTAAGATATTGTAAGCATTGACACATATATACAGACTTTCTTATTATTTAGGAAATCTTTATAGGCGTGATTTATATGCCCTGTTTTAGACATCTGTCCCAAGCATTATACCCTAGTAATGCTTATATATTAGTTGACTAGATCAGATATTGGTGTTTGACTCATACGGATCAAACTTAAGAGAAATGACTCCTTACTTCTGTATCTTTAAATTAACTTTGGCTATCAAAAGTTCTGGCCATGGTACAACAATCATTGGCAAAAAAATATGTGGTTTATGATATTGTGGATGTTCCATCATTGGAAGTGTTCAATGTCAGATTGGATGGGGTTTTGTGCAACCTGATCTAGTGAAAGCTGTCCCTGTCCATGGCAGAGAGGTTGGAAATAGGTGGTTTTTAAATGCCCATTCCAACCCAAGCCAGCCTATGATTCTATGATTCAGGAAACCAAATTATAAGAATTGTCTTAAAGAAGCTTAGAACATATGAGTTTAGGATACCCTCAGGATCTTACCTGCTTGTCATTCTTAAGATGAACAAAGACACAAGTATTATGTTTGCTTCATACTTTTTTTCCTTGCCATCAGTGTCAAAGTTACAGCTCCCTTCTGTATAGATTTTTCTCTATATTTTTTTCTATAGATTTTTTTCTATTATGTTTGCAGACAATTCCATACAGGATGTCTCCTTTATTTATTTATTTATTTATTTATTGAAAGTGTGAGAGGAACAGAGAGAGAAAAAAAAATCTCTTCGTGCTGATGTTTCTGAGAGAACAAGAAAAAATGAAATGCCAGATCTATGACATTTTAACCTGAGCCTATGTCACTGAAAATAGATAAAGAATCATGCTATAATTTGTTTCCTAGTGCTGTTACTGGAAGAGAAAATTACCAGTTTGTGAGTTATGGGTCTGTTGACAAGGCCAAATTTGGCTTTTATTCACACCAAAGTAACTTAATTGAAATCACTGAATTTGCACTAATGTAACTGTGAACAGAAATTGACCTCTTGTGCCTACTGGAACATAGCCCAAAAGCCACTTGACTTACTTGTGCTTAAGGCTTGCTCTGCGTGAATTTCTACTATTTTACTGGCAGTAAGTTATGTAATATTCATGGTTTAATGGTGCATATTCTACAAATAGGCTGGGTAGGTGCCAGCAGACTACATCCAAGCATTACTGCGTATTTGCTTTGTTGACCTCTGTATGCATTCAATCACATGAAGTAGTTGCAGCTGGGACTGCAATAAGGAATTCCAACTTCCAAAATGTTCCCACTGCCACTATGCAAATGCTAGCAAAGAGCCTCTGTTGTAATTAGCCTGGATTTCCTTACAATATCTAGTTACAAAGGAGAATCCATGAATATTCATGGCCAATTCATTTGAATTACGTACTTTCATGAATAAATCATTTGGCTGAAAACAGGGTACCGTATGTTGTGTTTCATGGCTCCTGTGATTTATTTCATAGTGCTACAATTTGTAATATTAGTAGCTATCATAAGCTTTATTTTTCAAGCCTTCATTTTCAGCTGTGACCATGGTACTTTTGGGATCAGATAAGCCTTTTCTTATACCCCTGTAAGGTCAGATCCCAGCCTGAATACATAATGCAGATTTAATGCTCTTTTACTGTACACCCTCATTAACGCTTCTGTTAGGTGCTTTTGTTCTCTTAGTGTACGATACCAACCTCAGACAAAGGGGAAATACAACACACTTCTGGACTGATATTGAGAAGGGAAATGCAGTGCTAGAGTAAGCAGTAAAGCTGATTGTCCACAGAGGTTGGTATCCATTCTTGGAGATTTTTCAGGATGAGACAGGATAAAATCTTGAACAACCTGCTCAGATCAGGAAACATAGAGTAAGAACTGGTGTGATGTTAACACAGCTAATAGCTGTGAGCTAAGCATTTGCAATACAGCCAGAGCTAAGGAAAACAGGGCAGTATGAAAGGTCACTCATCTTAACAAAATCCATGTCTCTCTTTTTTCCTCTGTCATGAAAGAAATCAAACATGTTCAATATGGAATTTGGTTGCAGTACTGCCCTTTAGAGAAGAGGCCAAGACAGACTTTCAGTTTTCTTTCCTTCTCTGTCTCTTTCTTTTCTACATGCACAACATTCTTCAGTCTGGAATCTCTTAGAAATAACTGAGTTAGCACTGATTTATTCATACACTCTTTCTGCCCAAAGTTTGAAGAGCAAAGACAATATTATTTGGCTAAGCACAGTTCAAATGAAGAACACCGAAACTATGAGACAGAACAGTCACAGACTACAAGTACTTCTTGGTAAGCGAGTTCCTCTAATGTGGCTGAATAATTTACACATAATTAGCAAGGCAACTAAGACCTCATAATCAATATTACTTGAGCAAAAAAAAGGAAGGTATGTGTTTCTCAATAAATTATCTATCAGATGTATGGGACCAAAGTGTGGCCTGTCAACTGCATGACTAGATCTCTCAATAGCACTCAGTAGCGAATTAGTCCAAGTATTTTTATAGTTACTTCACTTGGTTATAATAAAGTGGTCTGAAGACAATTTGCTTCCTGACAGGCATTGCCATCTATTTACAAGAGATATAGATGCTTTCATTAAATGTGATGGATGTGTTCTATCAAAAGCAAGTGTAAATGAAAACTGAATATGAATGATTCAGAATCTTCTCCTGCACCAGAATGACTTCAGAATAAGGTCACATATACATACCCAGGTTATTGGCTACCCAAGTAGCTAAACTGTTGTAGAAAATACCTTATGCAAGTTCTAATTACTGCTAGGTGTTTAAGTACTACATAAATATATTTTAAATAGCTCTTGTCATTACCAATATCGTTTCATTTCATGGCTGCAACAATGGAGGGACATTCTACATCTTCAGACCAAAGTTATACTGAATGTAGCAGTGTGAGTGGAATCAAAACCTAGAAGTTCCTGGTTCCCTGAAGAATAGGATATAAAGAATACCAAAAAAAGCAACATTAGATGATTTTATGTACAATAGCTGACTTAATTGTTCCTCTGGGACTTCTATAGAAGGAGAAAACTGAACACATTCCCTGTGTATATATCAAACCACCTATTGCCTTCAGTATCCCTTTCTGGTCTCTCTATCACTGTGTCGTTTATATGATTCTGTGCTATGAAAAGAAGATTCTGATATGTCAACCCTGGTCATAATTACATTAGTCACAGATATAAAATATCTAGGAAGATAATTCATAACTGATTAGGGTTTGAAAATCAGTTTCAAGATAAAAATTATTCAAGGGTTGTGTTTGTTATTGTGTTAAATAATAAACTCTTTTTATGATGAGATAATATATATATGGAAAAGTGGTAAAGTTACTTGAATTAGAAGGAAGCAATGAATATAAAAGAAAGTCAAATGACTGATACACCCGAAAGAAATGTAAGAGTTACTTGGTCTGCTGTGTGTTCACTGAATTTATATTCACAGAGGTTAACTTCCTCAGCACCTCTTTTGATTTAAAAAAAAATAAAAAATCAGTACAATATTGATTATAAAAGTAATAGATTATTACAAAAAAACTGTTGAGATGTAAAATATGGATGATAAACAGAAGGAAATTCTGCCTATATCAGATTTTTGTGACAGCTGAACTGATTGTGAATGCAAAAATAACAAGACAGCTTGCAAGCAGGCTGAATTCAACATAATAAGAAAGAACTTCACATAGTGAAATATTGAAGAAGCCTCTGATTTCAATAAAGTAAATTTTGAAGATCTCAGAAGTCTATGAATTGGACACATAAAAGTCTGTTACTGGTGTTATTTATTCTCCTTCACCCTTTTGGAAGAGAAGATACAAGGGACTTACTGGTTATCCAAACAGCCTACCTGAAACATCCTCACGTCTTTAGGAGTCTGCATAATCAGAATTCAATGGCAAGGCATGGCAATACACCAGAAGAGAAAAGATTAGAAGACTAGAGTAGAAAATAATAAGGGTAAACATGATAACAGGCTTTAATATGTGACGGTACTAGAAAGAGGAGAGTAGGAAAATGTTTCTGATGTCCAGTGCAGATAAATGGGCTTAAGCTGCAGTAAAGGTAAGGTTATACCTTCGGAAAAACTTTTAAAATAAGGAGCTCTATAACTCTCATAAAATGGAAAAAAATAATAATAATAATAAACATACTGAAACAAAAAAGACAAAGAAACAGGCATATGGGATCTTCTGGATGATGAACAGAGGTTTTTGCCAAAGTTTGGGAGTAATAAAATCACTTCGCAATGGTGAAAAGAATATATATCCTTTATATTCTGGTAGTGGTTTTAGTAACTGATTGATACCTATCAAAACGATATTTTTTTTTTCCTTTGGAGCAGATCTGGCTACCTCAATCTGTTTTTTATTCATTCTTGTAAATTTCTTGATAAATCTTCCTCGCCTGAATCTTTCCCCAACTTTCTCCTCAAAATATATCTGAGAAAATTTTTGCACCTAGCAGTTGACTTAAAGTTGAAGGTAATTAGTACATATATTTAAACTAAACGTATCCTGAAACAACAAATATGGGATACTGCCTAGGAGAATTTGTTTGTAGTGGAATCAAGCACAGGAACTGCTGATGAGTCATCTGAGAAGTAAAAAAATGATAAAATTAAAAAGTAATACTAGATATTTAAATAAGAGAACAAAACTAGAGGACAGGAACATACTGTACCATAGAAGAGACATTTTCTTCTATGTCATTTTCTTACAGGAAGATTCTTTCTCTCCAGGTAAAAAATAGAAAGAGATAGGGTTAGAATACTCTTTCCAGCATCAACAGTGGCCTATTAAACTAAAAGCAAAGGTAAAATCAGATAGAAGAAAATGACTTCCTAAATGCTTTATTTTGCCTCATTTTTAAAGACCTGACCTTCTTGTGGTCAAATGGTTTTCAAAAGAATGGCAATTGTTAGGAAATCCTTTTTTTAAGGACTTTAGATTTTCTTGATGCTTTGTTTACCCTCTTCTGGTGTGAAGCCAAGAAAAGCCCACAGCTTTCATGAAGAAAGTGAGATTAATCACCGGGAAGGAAGAAGGGTAAATATGTGCAGAATTAGTTGCAAGGCTGAAGATGCACAGACTGCAGAATCTTACAGAGGAGTTAAAGACTGGCAATGAGCTCTAGGAATCCAGTTAGAGTAACCAGATAAGAAAAAGAAATCAGTATTTAGATCCACTTAAAACAAGTTGCTGTTATGGGACAGTGTTAAATTCAGCTATATATATAACAAACCATGGAAGAAGAGCCCTTCCTGGTTGTGATATAGATTGAAATGTCTTTGTTCAATTATCCAACTAGATTAACAAGGCTGTTAAAAACAAAACACAAAAGAGCAAACTGTAGTCTGCCTTCAAGTCATACTATAAAACATGAGCTTATAACGCAGGCTGCATTTTTTGTAAATGAGAAACACAGTCAGGTAGATTGCAGCAAACAGTGACTGGAAAGAGAGAAATTCCTTTCCCTCTTCTCAGTTATTTTCCTCTTTTAACATAAACTAGTGTTGTGGTTTTTTTTAATTAAAATAGGTGTTGGTTTTTTTTTTTTTCTGTGAAATTAACATAACTCAGAAAATCTGAAATTATTTAACCCTACAAAAAAAAAAAAAAGGAAAACATTTGTTGAAGGGAAAATATATTCTCTTTATAACAGGGGGCAAATGATGCTATGTGTTAGTAATCAGAATATAAATTTGTACAAGAGTTTTGTAACAGAGAAAAAGACTGTTCCTCAATTCTAAACTTTCTAATTTCCACCCTATATAGTATGTTAAATGGACCTTAATTTATATTGGATCTGATTTACATTTGGCACTACACTGGCAGAGAGCCTTAAAAAGAACCTTAAAAACTTGGTGTAAATATATGGCTTGCTGTAATTTAAGAGCATTTTGAGGTCATTTTATGCTAGCAGAGTGTAAGAAGATATTCATGCTTCTGGTGTCTAGACTAACGGGGCAAAAAGGCCTTCTACATCTCTGACAGAGCAAAGATTGATGAAGAAGTGAGACAAGAAGGCACCTCACCCTCACCCCAACACTTAGCATCAGGAGAAGCATCTGAGCCAGGCAGCTGGGACACCTGACCCCATGAACAGGAACAGAAACTATGGCTGCTCAAAGCTGTGTCAGACAGAGGCAGCATTAAATCCACTCCGGGCACAATTCAGCTGATCCTGAAGATGCTGACTGCTTCTGAGGACAAGAGTGGTTTTCTAAGTTACAAAACTATTCCTGAAGACTGAGTTGGTTTCCTACTAAAACACCAATATTAGCATGATAACTAGCATCAGAATTGCCACTAATAATAATAAAGTGTTGTAATCCTGCTGTATTTTTGTTATTTTTTATTTCCCTAAACTGAAATTATATTTGGCCAAGGCACAAGACCAGTCATACTTAAGACATAAAATATACTGAAGATACGTATCTATTAACAATACACGTTTGGGTCATTCTTGACCTCATGGATCTTAATTTTATTCTTTCTGTAGAAGACAATTCTCAGGTGTAACACTGTTTGAAAATATCTAATATTCAAAATCTGTGCACTTTTATTCCATAGAAATTTAAAATGTTTTCTTCAGTTTTAAACTTTCAGAATTGGAAAAACAAAATCAACGTCAAAATGAGAATGGACACAGAGTTGTTATTCTGAGGCTATTGTTCTATTAAGACATATTAGGTTATCTCAGATAATGAAGATTCTCTTTAAATGAGACCTGCCTCTGGTTGTTATGAGGAAACAGACAGCTCATCACTTTCCATCCATACATACAGAGAAAACTAATATCCAATTAGAGGTATAAGCTTCTAGCTTCTTCATCCTAGGTTCAACAATATCCTTTCGAGTCTTTATGTCCTTTAAAAATTGATTACAAGTGTTCTGGCATATCAGGTTTATTTCAAATAGGAAAAAATATGCATTTAAATCACAGTGTTACAAGTATTTATTCATATTACCATGTGATCAAATAGCTGTTATGAGTATCAGTAAATAAACATAATGCTAGTCAAATACTGTACATATGCTAATAAATCATCTAAAAGAAAACCCATTCAAATGCTACAACAGCGGCAACATGCACGTCTATGCAATAAAAAATGACATATAATTCACAACTTAGAACTCCCAACTGCATTTCTTCACTATTCACAGTCTCATAATATCCAATTACTTTTACAAATGCAATTGCAAAAAGTTCTGCCAAACAGCTTTACATGCTTGTATCCACTGAGGAGTTGTTATAAACTTGCCAATCTCAAACACATCCTTAATCTCATTAGAGTTATCTTTTTACCCAGGGAACTTTGGCAAAATTAAAAGTTTAGTTTCCTTTATGATATGGCTGCTATTACTTTGCTCCTTGCACAGCAACTTTTATTGAAGGATCTCAAAGCAGTTTACAAACTTTAATAAATTAAGCTTCTTATCTCATTTGTCGCATAGATAAGTGTTATTATCCCTTCTTTGTAGATAGAGAGAAGTGAGGTATAGTAGTCTATGAATTTATTCATAAAGGTAAGCATCCTGTATAGCAAAGCTTAGAGATTGTGACAAAAATTAAATTTCACAGAAAGCTTTGGTATTTAATATCAAACATGCTTTTATCATGAATGAACATGAAACAAAATATCAAGCTCAATTCATAATTTGGCATCTGACTATGAAATCAAAAGTGTATCACCTTGTTAAAAAAAACCTTTTCCTTCATGCAAAAATATTACAGAAAAGCAGCCAATCCCCTTCTCTTCTTTTCTATGGAAAAAAAAAAAAAAAACTAAAACAAAAACTACTAAGGCAAATAACAAAGCACTCTATCTGTCCAAGGTACTAGGAGATAATAAATTACAGTTTATCTTTAAAATCCTTACCCAAAATTATCCAGACACCAGAAAGGTAAAAAGAGCAGCATATGTTTTTCAACATTTCTTCAGAAAAAGCTTTTACATTTTCAGAACACTGGGAGTGGAATATTATGCATTGTTACATATTACAACTCTTCACCTTTTTTCCTTTTCAGAAATTTTTCCTTTTCTAAGGTGAAAAGCCTTCCGTAAGCTTTACCAGTGTTTCCAGTCATAGTTTAGAAAAACAATCATAGAATCATTAAGGTTGGAAGAGACATTCAAGATCATCTGGTCCAACCATCACCCTACCACCAATATCACCCATGAAAACATGTCCCAAAGTGCCAGGTCCAACCCTTTCTTGAACACTCCCAGGGATGGTGACTCCACCAATGCCTGATTACTCTTCATGAGAAAAAATGTCTCCTAATTTCAAACCTAAACCTCCCCTGGCACAACTTGAGGCCATTCTCTCTAGTCCTATCACTAGTTATCTGTAAGAAGAGGCCAATCCCCAGCTCCCTACACCTTCTTTTCAGGTAGTTGTAGAGAGCAATAAGGCCTCCTCTGAGCCTCCTAATTAAACAACCAGACTAAACAACCGCAGTTCCCTCAGCCGCTCCTCATAGGACTTGTGTTCCAGACCCTTCACCAGCTTCACAGCCCTTTTCTGGACATGCTCCAGGGCCTCGATGTCATTCTTGTAGTGAGAGGCCCAAAGCTGAAAACAGTACTGGAAGTGTAGTCTCACCAGAACAGAGTACAGGGGAATAATCACCTCCCTTGTCCTGCTGGCTACACTATTCCTGATGCAAGCCATGATGCCGTTGGACTTCTTGGCCACCTGGGCACACTGCCAGCTCATGTTTGGGCAAGCATCGATTAGCACCCCCAGATCCTTTTCCTCTGCACCGCTTTCGAGCCACTCTGACCCAAGCTTGTGGTACTGCATGGTGGTGTTGTGACCAAAGTGCAGGACCCGGCACTTAACCATGTTGAACCTCATCCCACTGGACTCTGCCCATCGACTCATCCTGTCCAGGTCCCCTGCAGGGCCTCCCTACCCTCTGGCAGATTGACACTTGCTCCCGTCTTGCTGTCATCTGCAAGTTTACTGAGGGTGCACTCAATTCCCTCATCCAATTCATGAACAAAGATATTAAAGAGGATGGGCCCCAACACCGGCCGCTGGGGAACACCACTGGTGACCAGTCACCAGCTGGATTTCACTCTGCTCACCACCACTCTCTGGGCCTGGCCGTACAGCCAGTTTTTAACTCAGCAAAGTGTGTACCTGTCCAGATGTTAATTGTCCAGTGTACTGGTCTGTTCAATTTCTGTTCAATTCAAGTTCTTATAGTGGTCTTTTCACCTTGTCATGTGAGCACTCTGGTACTGAATTGATACCTGGAAAATATAGGAACCCGGAGAAAAGATGAAGTGCTCATGGTGGCCAAGACCTGGAGGCTGAAAAAATGGTTTTGGTAAAACCGTCACCTTAATCTTACGAATACAATAGCGGCCATAAAAAGTCAGACCACAAGTCCGTCTAGTTCAGTTTTCTATTGACAGTGACCAAAATCAACAAGGTGTAAAGAGAGAGCATTTACAGATGAAACTTTGCCTGTGTACTCTCCCATCCCCCAACCATTAGTGTGTCAGGGATTTCTTGAGCCAGATGTGGTCTCTGTTTATTTAGTAACCATCACTTAATTACTCTTCTGTGAACTCAGCCTATCTTTGAACCTAGTCCTGGGTAAAACCTTCAGGAGTTGGTTAATATAGAATAAAATGATCCTGGGGTCTTATTCCTGAAAAATGAAATATAATATAATATAATATAACAATAAAAAATAAAATAAAATAAAATAAATAAAATAAAAAAATAAAATAAAATAAAATAAAATAAAATAAAATAAAATAAAATAAAATAAAATAAAATAAAATAAAATAAAATAAAATAAAATAAAATAAAATAAAATAAAATAAAATAAAATAAAATAAAATAAAATAAAATAAAATAATAAAATAAATAAATAAGATGAAGAAGAAGAAGAAGAGTGGCACAGTGCAAATATAGTGGATAATATATATATGTAAGATGCTTTTTGAGATTTTCATGATTCACAGCTTAGTCTAGGACTTCAAACAATTTGTTACCTCTGAGATAACTATCAGCATGTAGGTGTCTTTGTGCATACTCACCATTTGGCAACTGGATGCCCACAAGTTTAAAATCAGGTTTTTTTATTTGTTTGTATGTTGTTTTTTTGTTTTGTTTTGTTTTGTTTTCTTACAGAATGCCATTGTCACTTAAATGATAGATTTGGACACCTTTAGACACAAGCCCGAGTATCTAGAACTCAGACTACTACATTTTCTTTACATTGGTTACAGTTATATGCTTTTCAAAAAAGCTATTTGGTTCATTTCTGTCAAGGGGATATGGATAACTTCTGTTGGCAGAAGTTAATAGTTGTTTTTCACTGTCTTGCATCAGCTTGAAAAAGCATGGATCTATTTCACAGTTCAGTGGATAATCTTGAGGGGTCCTAAAATTTCACAGCAGGGACCACAAAGGACCAAAGTGTATTGGGTCTGTATCATCCAGAATACATATTTTTGGCTCATGTATTTGCTTGATCTTTTCAATGATATTCAATGAGAGCTATTTGCAGAATTTTGTGCTCCAGCCCAATGTCTGCTCTCATAACGAAGACTGATTAGTTGGTTCTCTGTATGAAATGACCAAGAAGTCCCTGCCATTATGCTGGAAGACAAGACAGGTTAAAGTATAAATGTTTCCGATGATCTGATGATTAAGTCATTCTATTCATGCATTAACACTTTGAAGTTTTTGTTAGTTCTTGTAAAGTTTATCTTCTCCTTCACTCAATTTCACTTATTTTTCCACAGATAAGTTTTGGTTGATGATACTCTTGTTAAGATGGACAATACATGACTTTAGCTTGATGAGGTCAGGAAAATGGAAATCTGTCTTTCTCTAGAGTTCTTTCATTGATTGGAAGGGGTCAGTGGGTTGTACATATCTGTTTGCATGTAATAATGGGCATTACTCCCTTTATCAGGGATTACAGTGAAAGGACAAGGAGTAATGGTTTAAAACCAAAAGTGTGTAGATTTAGACAAGATATAAGGAAGAAATTATTTCCTCTGAGGGTGGTGAGGCACTGGCACAGGTTGCCCAGAGATGTTGTGGATGTTCCATCCCTGGAAGTATTCAATGCCAGGTTGGATGGGACTCTGAGCAACCTGGTTTAGTGGGAGGTGTCCCTGCTCATGGAAGGGGAGCGGTGGAATTAGTTGATCTTTAAGGTCCCATCCAACCCAAACCATTCCTTGATGCTGTGATTCTATGGTTCTACTTTTCTTCTGACTTTGCTGATACCTTAGCTACACATGGAAAATGCAAATGTTATTTCTTATGTTGTTATCAACACCATTAGCATAAGAAATGCATTTGAAAACCACATAAAAATTCACCTTGAGTCTTTTGTACTGTTTGGTCCTGAGAGCAATGGCATTTGTGTTTCTATTTTTTTTCAACCAGAAGTTAAAGCTCTTAGCTGTGAGATTATACTGCTTAGTTTGAAAGCTTTTGTGAGCCTCTATAGTATAATAATTTTACTTTAGAGAGCATGTAATTTTAAGTTCTTGCATAACACCACAGATTTTTACGGTATTACTAAACTTTGTAATTTTATTTCCCAGTGACAATTAAGTGCACACCGATGTTATGGAATTTTTCCCTCCATCACAGCTGAATGAAAATGGAATGGAGTATTATATGGTAAGTTGGGAGTTCTGATCTCTGGAAATGTAAAAGGTTTTCTAGTTCCCTTGTTATGTATCCATTTCACACATAACCAAATCCATCAATTTGTTCATTTTTCCCTTCAGCAACCTACAAGCTGTAACTAAAAAAAAAGTGACAAAAAACATATTCACTCTGTGCTTCTTATTCCCTTTGCTACAGGTACAGCTGACAGTGTTAAAGATAATTAATTTTGATATTTCACAGATTGTATTTGCAAAACTGAATCTCTTCTAAACACTGGCTGATTGTAGAGGCCCCTTCAGGCACGCAGGGTAAATGTTTTCTTACCGAATTGAGTTAGACACTGTATGACCTGACCTGCTGCCCAAGGTCAAACTCCAAGGCAGCTTATGTCTAAGAGTAAGTCTGGTGTGTGGTAAAGAAGATCCCAAGCATTGCCAAACTGCTTGTAGGACAACATGGAGAAAATTTTTGGTGTGACTACACAAGTCCATTCTAACTGCAGTTCACATCACAGCTCCCATAACATCTCAGAATTCAAGCAGAGAACCAGTTATAATAATTCCATTATATACATATATACATATTATTTTTAGTAAAGACTGGGGTTTAGGGTTTTTTTTCTTGTTTTTGTTTTTTTCACAGAGACGTTTATTCTTCCCCTTCTGATAAACCATCTCAGAAAAGGTTTTAGTCATAATTTAACTCTGTACAACATTCTTATGCCAATTAAAAAAAAAAAGTTGAAATTTTATTTTATTTTTATTTTTTTCCATGTGGGGAGAATATGCTGAATTACTTTTACTCAGAGAAAAGAATATAACAGTTATCTTGTCCTGTGAGGCCAACCTAATATGTTATGCTGTCAAATCACAGACACTATAGAAAATGGTACCAAGTCATGTTTAGACATTGTTTTTCCACTCATTACCTAGCCATCACATACATTATTCAAAAAAATCAATTATACTATGAAAAATAAATAAGGCTATTCCTATTCCTCTGGGGAGTGTTTGCACCTCCAAGCTAGCTGATGTCATACAGTCTATAACTACCATCAGAAGAAACAAAAAACAACAACAACAACAAAAAAAGGAATGTAAATCTCTTGGGAAATACTCTGGTAAATCAGTTTTAAATATATGCTCTGCCTAGGGCTGATATGTATACATACATACATACATACATATATATATCAGGCTCTCAGTTGAGTTCTCAGTATTTAGAGAAAATAATGTGAGTCAGGATGTCTGGAATCTGATTCTTCTCTTACTGCAGTGAATATCCAGCAGTGTCAGAGGGGTTATATCATCTTAATGAAAAATAAAAACAAAAATGGAATAGATGAAAGCAGAATCAGACTCTTAGGTTGTATTTTTAGTTCAGTCGTGATGATAATATGACCCCAAGGATGATCTATTCTATCTGACTGCAACCACAGTACAGAGTAAATATAATAGTAAATGTAACTTCATATGAAATGTGATTATGGGTACTGGTTGTAAAAATTAAGTTTCATGAATTAAATTAACATAATTAGTGTACAGGAATAATGAATGACAAAATTGGAAAGTACTTTCTAAACCTTTGTGTCTATGCCCCTACTTTTCTTTCAGCTCTATATATACTGCTGGGATGCTTAAAACTAGGACCTTTTCCCATACTGACCATTTTGAAATGTTGTTGCAGAATGTCAGTTCGCGTATGGTTAAGAACATCTTTCTGATTCTAATTGTTCCCACTGCAAATTTATGAATATTGTCTCTCTCACACTTTAGCTTAATTTATCATATATAAATAACAATAACAACCTTTTTAGTCTCCCATTTTTCAGGATGAATAGACATAGCTCCTTCAGTTTTAACTCATACAATCAAGCTTAATTTAACTTTATCATTCTTGTAGCCCTTCTATATTCCAGATAAAGGAAAGAATATTTGCTTTGGATATACCTTACATATGTTGGGTCACACACTTCCATTTTCACATTATATTGGGATCATCTAAGATGCTGAGATAATTCTCCTCACTCATTTTAAAATGTTGGCCTCCAAGTAAAGCAAGAAATCTTGTTTTTAGTGTAAAAGTGCATAGCCATGTACACAAATATATTAAATTTTCCTCTATTTTGTAGGTCCAGTCCTTAAGGTCATTCAGTTCCTCCTGTATGATATTTGCAACCCTCACTACACACAAGATACCTTTGAACATCATTTCAACTATCAATTTCATTAGTTCACACCTATTTTGCACAAAGACCTTAATGAAATTATTTAATAAAATTAATCCCAAGATAAGTCTTTGAAGAAGCCACAAGTAACCTTCTTCTTTTCTGAAATGTCCCCTTCTAATAATAACCATTTTTGTCTCCCTTGGCCACTTTTTCTCTCATATTACATTTTTAGTTCTTATCCCTATGTTATCCATTTTAACTAGTAATTTTCTATATGACATCATATCAAATGATTTACTGAAACCCAGACAGATTAGATCTACTGTGTGTCCTTTAGCTGGAAAAATCAGTTATCTTATCATAGAAAAATATCAAGTTACTACGACACCATCTATCTTCATAAAACTTTGTTATATTTTTATCAAATTTTCCAATTGCCTTCAAGTCTTTAATTATTATTACCTTCAAAATATATTTAAATAATCTTTTCAATACAGAATACAGGATATCAGAGAATTACAATGTGACCATCTTATTTTCTCTTTTGTTTTATACAAGATACTCACTCCCCCTGACCACCCAGAGAAACAAACAAATAAATAAATAAATAAATAAATAAAGTCCTTCAGAAAAATGTACAATGCATTACTTTTTTAAAATTCTGTGAGTGCACCTGCTGAACAAATAGTTTCCTCATTAAGTAATAACCTATATGAATATGTCCTGTTCTTGAAATTTGCATTAAAGATTTGAAATAAAAATTTCCCATGTCTCCACATATTGTACAAGTTTCAAAGATGCCTTCAAGGCTGTATGTTTAACTGCACTTAAAATAAGTTAGGTTCACCATTTCACACAGCTGCGATCGTTCATTGCTCCTAAAAATGACATCTGAATTCCTAAATCATTTACATATTTTTCAGACTGTTGTATACAACTTCTACTTGGCAAGAGGGAAGTGAAATTCAGTTGAACTAACCTACCTCATTTGTAGATGTTGATGGATTATTTAATTAATATATATATATATAAAGAGAAAGATTGCCAGATGAAAGACTATTAATATTCAAATTAACAGTGGACTTAGATATTTCACCAGCCAGTGATTGTTCAGCCTGCCAACCACAGAACCATGACTGAAGGGATGATACAAGCCAATTTCTGTAACTGGCTAATCATTGTCATCAGGAAGCTTGCTATCAACGTAAGGGAGAATGCAGTCTCAGGAGCTCTTTTTATGCAAAACTAGACCAGGAATTTCAAAGACCTTCTCAGGGTATTTCTAGCACTTTCTAGTTCAGAGCAGGCCTCAAATTATCTAACTTTTTGTTTATTTATTTATTTATTTGACTTTTATTGATCATTACTGTTGTTCATTCCATCCACATAAACAAACAAACAAAAACAACAACAAACATTCTGAGAAATGACATTTTAAAAAAAAAAAACAACAAAAAAACCACACCTTTTGCTTGATGATTTATTTCAGAATAGTTGTATTCCTTCACTGAATCATAGAAAGTGATACTCTTGCCTTTTACCCCCACGCTCATTCACAGCCTGATTTGACAGGCTAAGGCACTGTTTATTCCTCTCTCAAAAGTGTGTCATGATAATTTTACAGCCAAACAGTACCAAAAAATGTGGATACCATGGAAGAGGCAACGTAATTTCTGTAAGACATCCATGTATTTGTCCAGCATAGCCAAGCTTGAACCCAAGATTTTGCCTTATATAAATTCAGTATTCACAATTCTTAGAAGCAAATCATTTCTACAGGAATGGAAAACAGAGGGGAGAAAATAAACTTCCTCAGCCCTGAGTTTTATGTCTACTTTTGTCATTATTCTGTTGTTTCACATAAAACAATAGCTGTTTTCTCCTAAAACTGTCTTCACAATTTAGGCATGAAATTTTCACCTCCATTTTATATGATGATTTTCTTGGTCTCATTCATAATCAGTAGGTGTCTTGAAAAACTAGAATGATAAGTTCTGTTCAGGTCTATGTAGCTTACTTAAGCAAACTGTTTCTCTTTCTGGTAGCTTTCAAAAATCACTGACTTTTCTCCATTTTATAGAAAGGAAAATAAAGTACCTAGTTTGGATTAATTACTTAATTAGGAGATTAAAACTAAGAAACTATTTAGATGGACTTGATACTGCACTGTCTTTTAAATTCTATCTTTATACTGTCATATTTATTCAAAGGTGTATTTCTTCTAAAATAATATATTTATGAATTAAAACATTCAAGGATCTTGATTCAATAGAACACTTGATTTTATACTAAACTTCAAACACATGATCCATATCTCTGAAGTCCCTGTCTATCTCTGAAATTGCTTCAATGGACTAGAGAGAACATTTAAGAGATGAGCCTTTCGATTATTGTATATTGTATTAACCATTTGAGAATATGTCTGAGTTTTACATGTGTTTTTTTTCTTTATAAAGAGTTTTACTAAAAAATGCTAAATGGCTTTTTCAGCTGAAACTCTGTAGGGCTAAGAAGGCAAATCCTTCTGTGCATACTATATTACTTCTATTAAAATTATCTGAAGAACATGTATTTCCAGTGACCTGTCTGCAAACATCTTGCTGAAAAATGTCATAATTAGCAGCAGACTCCTGCTGAGGCTTTGATTGCAAAGTAAGGAACTAACTTTGCACCTCTGGAAGTTTGTCTTTAAATGAAAATATCTCTGTTGTTTTCAACTTATTCCCCACTGAGCATTTGTCCATATCACAACATCGTCACACAATTTCGCATGATGACCGTGGCAGCTCCTATGGGACAGAGGACCAGGAACAGAGAGGGATACATCCTAGATCTATCCTCAGGCACCAAAGTGAATGACATCATCACACAGGGATTAGTGTCCTGTAAAAGAAATGAGAAAATAGCGAAGAATTAGACAGATAGCTGGAGACCAGTAAACAGACAAAACAGTTACCATGAATTTGAAGAATAATGTAATGCTATTTGTACTAGCCTGTTCCAAAGGGAGAATCTGATGTCTTTGGAAGGTGTTAGCACCCACACTTGTCAAAGAGATTGCCCAGCTGTAGCCAGGATGCAGGACAGTGTTGATTTAAAGAAGGACTTTAAGGATTAAGTTGATTTAGTCATAGAATCATAAAGGCATAGAATAATTTAAGTTGGAAAATACCTATAAGATCATCAAGTCCAACCATCAGCTAACACTATCAAGTCCACTACTAAGCTATGTCCCTAAGTGCCACATCCACACATCTCTTAAACACCTTCAGGGATGGTGACTCCACCACTTTCTGGAGCAGCCTAACTACTCTTTCCAAGAAGATATTCATCCTGATCTCTAATGTAAACCTCCTCTTGCACAATTTGAGGCCATTTCCTTATGTCCTATCAATTGTCACCTAAGAAAAGAGACCAACACCTGGACTTCGCTAAGGCCTCTGACGCGGTCCCATATGACATTCTGGTCTTCAAATTAGAGAGATATGGATGGACCATTCAGTGGATAAGGCTGCACCCAGATAGTGGTGGTCAATGGTTCTATGTCCAGGTGGAGGACAATGACAAGTAGTGTACCTCAGGGGTCTGTCCTGGGACTGGGACTGTTTAATATCTTTATCAATGACATAGACAGTGGGATCAAGTGCACCCTTAGCAAGTTTGTAAGTGCAATTGGTAAGTGGTGCAACTGATACAAGAGAAGGAAGGGATGCCATCCAAAGGGACCTAGACAAGCTTAAGAAGTGGGCTCACAGGAACCTAATGATGTTCAACAAGGCCAAGTGCAAGGTGCTGCACCTGGGCCGGGGCAATCCCAGACCAGAGTACAGACTGGGAGAAGACATCACTGAGATCAGCCCTGCAGAGACAGACTTGGGAGTGTGTCCAGAGAAGGGCTGTGAAGTTGGTGAAGGGTCTGGAACACAAGTCCTATGAGGAGCGGCTGAGGGAACTACGGTTGTTTAGTCCGGAGAAGAGGAGGCTCAGAGGAGGCCTTATTGCTCTCTATGACTACCTGAAAAGAAGGTGTAGGGAGCTGTGGATTGGCCTCTTCTTACAGATAACTAGTGATAGGACTAGAGGGGATGACCTCAAGTTGTGCCAAGAGACGTTTATGTTTGAAATTAGGAGACATTTTTTCTCATGAAGAGTAGTCAGGCATTGGAACGGGTTGGCCAGGGAAGTGGTGGACTCACCGTCCCTGGGAGTGTTCAAGGAAAGGTTGGACCTGGCACTTTGGGACATTTTTTCAGGGGTGATATTGGTGGTGGGGTGATGGTTGGACCAGATGATCTTGGAGGTCTTTTCCAACCTTATAATTCTATGATTCTTCACTTGTAAATTAGGCCCATTTCTACAGCAATTCAGATTTCTTTAGTTGCTGTCATATGCTGGGGTATAATCCTGGCCTGTGCCAACAAGTGCTCATCCAGACAAAGTCCACATTTGGGTGTCACCATGGAACTGCTGTCAAAGGCAGCCTGTCTGAGGTGCACCATTTCATGGGGTAGAAAGACAGGTTGGTTGTATGAACATGAGGCCTTTGACTATAAAGCCAGAGAGTAAGTCTTGGGCCATTTATTACCTAGTAAAGCCAAGGTGTCCTCCTTGCAAGCTGTGAAAAGTACACAGAGAAGGAACCTAAATTCAGATCAGATACATCCCTGATGGACGTGGCAGCTATTATCTAATAGTTAAGACTTTTCTCCAAAGTGTGGTTTGAAATCATTGGCTTTTTCTCCTTGCTCTGTCAGATGTCTCTCTGAATGATGTCTGCTGTGACTCCTACCATTTGGTCCTGAACTCTGCTTGTTTTGGGGAGCTAGGGGATAACTGAGGATTTTCCCTTGGTAACAGAGAGCCTGGAAGCTTTCCGCTGGCACTGGGATCATACCTGGTCCTGCCCTCGTCAGCATCTTGAAGGATAAAAGCTGGATGTTTCCTATTGCTGACGTGCAAGAATTTTAACCAGATATAGTCTGCATTGTTGATGGCTTCATGAATAATTATGGCAGATACTGCAGAGCTCTGTGCTTTGGTCTGGCCCATTCTACCAGCTTCTCCTTGCCAGATTAATTTTGCCTACTAAAAAAAAAAAAAACGCTTCAGTTCATTTAAATAAATAAATAAATAAATCTCAGAACAATCAGATTTTTCCTACATTAATTAGCACATGTTGTGTTTTATGAGTCTTACATAGAAAGAAGCTGGGGAATTATTTAGCTTAAGAGAAAATATTAGAACTTGTCAAGATCTTTTCTGCAGTTGTTGTTGTTGTCTTTGTACTATGCTCTATTAATGCAGATGAGCAACAAATGTGCTTCTTTAAATTGAATCTGACTATGGCGGCCCCAAGAATAACCCAAGGCACAAAACTAGGGAAAAAATAGAGACAGAAAATGTCCCTCATTATTTTACTATAAAAATCTTAATTAGTCCCAAAGGTTTTTGTTATAAAATTCAGGTAGGTAAGGCATAGAAACTTTTTGTCAAGCAGACTATGCAAAAAGTAGGACAGTGACACAAAAAGAGTTGCAAATGAAGCTAGACTTGTATTCTAACAAGTGAAATATTTATAAACCTACAGAGTTATCTGTCCATGGAACAGGTAGAGTAGTATAAATAAATTAAGATGCAGAAATTAATACATTCTTTTAGTTGAATTTATCCTTGAAAATTAATAGAGTTCTACCAGTCTTTGAGGCAAAAAACTGTCTATATGTTTGCTTCTATATTACAGGCAAAAGATTATTACTGTCTTGTAGTATGGTGGTTGTAAAATTAAATCTGGAATTTGGCAGCAATTTGAATATCATGGGGAAATTATCTTTCCCTGTCTATGTCTTTCAGCCTCAACAGCTAGGATTTTAAAACTAACTTTACATTATTTTTATTTGCCAGAACTATTACCTACAGCTATATTTTAGCTAATCTAAAAGATCATACTCTAGGAATGCACAGAACAAATCAGTAAATGCACAATAGCTTCTGGTACATCATAGCAAGAAATTAGTGCGTGAATATGACACGGAGAAATATATCTTGAATTCCTTCATTATCTCTCAATTTGACCTCTTTTTATAGTGTGTGATTAACTGTTCATACATAATTTTGTTCCGCTCTAAACTTGTATATTGTGTATGTATTGGAAAACAAAAAGGCTTGCTCAAATGGTGAACGCATCCTGTTACTTTAAAACCAGCATGGATAGCTGGCCTAATGCTCCTGTTGACCTTGGTCATGATTCAACATACAGTTCTGACACATTAAATGGTGTCTTCATTTGAGAGCTAAAACTTGTAAGCCAACACTTGAGTGTTGTTTCTATAAAGTTAATAGGTAATCTTGTAAAGTATTTCTTAGAGGTTTCTCTAGTTTCTCTCTGTCGAAAGCTAGTTGCAATCTGAGCATGACATGAAATCTCTTCTTGTGAATGGCAAGGGATTAACTCCAATCCTTTTTGCAAATCCCACATGGGCTGAGCTGTGAGGCAGGTGTGATGTCAGGAACTTGTACGTGAGCACAGAGACAAAAAGTGGGTATCTGTCAGTCTTCAATATTGGGGACAGGTGAGGTGACAATTATTTGCCTAACTCCTTCTTGCAAGTCTAGCCCTTAAACCCCAAGTTTCATTGATTTCTGTACACAGATGTGGGAGGGAGTGATAGAAAAACTGATGTATGGCTTTCCATTCTTTTAATCCTGTTATGTTGCCCAGGAAAACAGGATGCACCTTATCATGTTAGTTTGTCAACTAAACATTAGATCATATACCCTTCCCAGTTGTGGCCTTTAACCATTTCAAAAGGGGCAGGGGAGGGAAACAAATAGCAGCAGATAAAAAGCAATCTTTATTTATGGCAATACAGACATAAAATTGCTTTGCCCAGCTAGAATTCTAGAGATGCACTAGCATAGATCAGTAAAACAGCAGTTACTGGTAGATTTTGATACTAAAGAATGGACTTTTCCTCAGGCATTTTCTTCCCCATCAGCTCACACAGCATTTTCTGTTTATTCACTCAGTAGTATTCATTGATCAATTACTCAGCTGTACTGGGCATATGGAAAGCAATAGTTCACTGGTGAATCTGAAAGCAGGCAAAATGCTTGTATTCAGTCTTTGTACTATTAAATACCTGTGCACTGTGTTTTATTTTCTGTAATCTACCAGAAATCTTATAAATGATAATCCAAGACATTACTTGAAAAAGTAAATTAATTGTTTCAATTAAAAGAAGAAAAAAAAAAAGGAAAAAAGAAAAAAGAAAATATTGTAGTGAATACTTATTTATTTAGGGAGGCAACAGTGAGAAAGTAGCCCTGAATGATCAGCTTTGAAGTACAGACCTCTGGAACTGGGATAGTTTTGTTAAGGCCTACAAATACACCATGTTATCTTCCATATGAATCAGTCACCAGTTGTGTTGATGACACTTTTGGTGTGTTACAGTTATCAAATGAATTATATATCTCTATATAAATAAATATATATAAGTACAATTTATATATTCACAAGTAAACTGCACCAACTGTCATGAGAACAATGCTATGAAAAAAAGGGATGAAATCCTTTCAGTTCTCATCAGTAATTCTGTGCCTATGTGTCTTGAGAGAGAGAGAGAGAGAAATTTCTACCATGAAGACCTTCCTAAAATATTTTAGGAAGCATATAATACAGTCATAAAGGAAAAGGAGAAAGTATTTCTCCATGTGTGTAATATATCTTAAACATTTACAGAACAGAATATTTTTAATGCATATATGAGTTCAAAAAGCCCAGAGCTGGGAGAGACAAGTCGTATAAAGTTCTCTCAACATATTATTAAAAATGTAAAATTTATCAAACTTTATTGTTGCTAGAGATCCAGACCTTACCTCCCAAGACCTTTATTAATATTGCAAAGTTTGGCCATCTGATACCACTGAGAGTGTAACTCAGTTATTTTAAATGTGTTGTCAGAATACTTTTCTGTATTAGCCAAAATCAAATATCTAAAGCAAACTCTAAAAGCAGAAAAAGACGGGCAGTTAGAATTAAGTTTGCAGAAGGCCATGCTTTCTGGACCAACACAAGTTTCATAGCTGTCATAGGAGTCTAACAAATTGACAAAAAACAAACAAACAAAAAAAATACAAAAAAAAACATATGCTTTCAATTTCTTTTTCTGTGATCAGTGGGAACTTTCCTTTCTGGACCAGGCTGGGCTGGGTGGTTGCATTTTTTTTTTCTTTTAGGTCTTTTGTTTATTTAATACAAATTTCAATTCTGGAAAAACAAATGAACAGAACAACAACAAAACACAACCCTTAAACTTCAAGCCTGTTATTAAGATACGGTGGTTTTTGTTTTGTTTTATTTTGTTTTAAGCTAATTAAAGAATAATGCCAACAAAAATGATCTTTCACAATTACTTTCACAATCCATAATCCAGGTTCATGTAGTCAATTATTTTTTATTTATTGACCTATTTAAGAGTTTCAGTTCCATTTTGCTAGTTTATTCTAACTTCTTTTCCTGAAAGTTAAATTCTTGACATCTATGCTTATACATGAACCCATTACAAAGAAGTATAGTTTGGGGTGAATTTTGCAGACTCCTGTAGGTTGTTTTTTTTTCAACAATATTTCTTTTCGGTGACATGGACATATATATATATCAGTCTCTATTTACATGTTGCTCATTATCTTTTTCTTTTCATCTGAGCAACTTAGCACATTAAGTGAATATTATACGAACATTTACCTATCAGACCTAGGCAAATAATTAGCTAGAACATTAAGAAAATTTTTCATACTTGAAAGTTTGTTAAGTCAATTCCACTGGATTTTAAGACCTATGCAATTAATCTTATTCCAGTCTGATAGATATGAATCTGCTGCTTTTCCCCATTCCTAAATGCAGGCAAAAGTGAGGTAGATCATCATCCAGATTTTAGCTCTCAGCTTGTTCTTTTCCAGAATCAAATTTTCTCTTAGTAGCTGCCTATTACAGCTTGAAGTGTGCTTGCAGAACATGCAGGTACATACATACATTTACACAGAGAAAATAACTAGGAGCAGAGTTCAATAAGAAGGTAGAACAGATTGCTGTGACCAGGTGCAGGGACTGACAAGGCAAACATGCTGATCAACCATTTGCTTACATGCCTACTCTCTATTTTCCCGTGTTGCTTCTGGTCCATCTTGATCTTTTGTCCACCTTTTTTTCCCTCTCCCACATAAACAACATGTCTCTGACTTTGTGTGTGTGTGTGTGTACACATTCATCAATTTTTCATCTCAAACTCTAATTTCTTATATTCTGTTCACTTTGCGAAAACCTCAGGACAGGACCTACTCATCTATATGAATATCTTTAAAAAGTTTAAATTTTAATTGCTACTATCAGAAAATTGTTATTACAAACTCTTTTTTTTCTGCTTCTGAATTCGTTGTTATGTAAGTATTATTTTAATTTATTCAAATAATTGCAACCCTAATTTTATTTTCTATATTGTTAACATACATTATGTATGACTTCTAGAAAAAAATGTTGATTTAAGCCACACCAATTAATTGAACAACTGTTTTAAAATATGACAGGAATGACATAGTGTTTTCTGATACAAATTTTCAGACAAGTAATTAGTTCAAAAGTACTTTCAATGATTCTGTATTTGCTTAGCACTCACCTACAATGAAATGGCCTACACATGTAGCCACAGAATTTTTCTTAAAAATTTATTTTCATACAATTAATCAAGATTATTCACTACCAAATTCTGTGCATATGGTTGTTTTACCCTCCTGGGCAGCTGAACTCCACCACAACCGCTCTCTCACTCCCCCTCCTCAGAAGAAGAGGGGAAGAGGAAAGTATGCTGGAAAGAAAAGAAAAAGCTCATGGGTTGAGGTAAGGATATTTTAATTAGAGGGAAAAGGATCACAGACTTACAGAATCACAGAATGGTTGGGGTTGCAAGGGATGTCCAGAGATCATCTAGTCCAACCCCCCCCCGCTCAAGCAAGGTTACGTAGAGCATGTTACATAGGATCGCACAGAGGTGGGTTTTGAATATCTCCAAAGAAGGAGACTCCACAACCTCTCTGGGCAGCCTGCTCCAGTGCTTTGTCACCTGAACTGTAAAGTTCTTCCTCATATGGCAATAAAACCTCCTGTGGTTCAATTTATATCCATTACCCTTTTTCCTATCACTGGCCACCAATGAGAAGAGTTTGGCCTCATGCACTTTACATTGTCCCTTCAGGTATTTGTAGAGGTTGATAAGATCCCCTCTCTGTCTCCTCTTCTCTAAGCTAAACAGGCCCAGCTCTCTTAGTCTTTCCATGTAGGACAGATGTTCCAATCACTTAATCATCTTCACGGCTCTATGCTGGACCCTCTCTAGAAGTTCTACATCCCTCTTGTACTGGAGAGTCCAGAATAACCCACAGTATTCCAGGTGTAGCCTCACCAGTGCTGAGCAGAGGGGAAGATCACCTCTCACGACCTGCTATCCACTCTGCTCTTGATTCAGGCTAGGATCTCATTGGCCTTCTTGGACACAAGGGCACACTGCTGGCTAATGGATAACTTGTTCTCTACCACAACCCCCAGGTCCCTCTCCAAAGAGCTGCACTCCAGAAAGAGAGAAAAGGAAGAGAGAAAAAAAAAAAAGAGAGAGAAAAAAAGGAAAAAAAATATATATATATCCTCTACTTCCCGTCAATGAGCACTGTTTGGCCACATCTTGGGAAACAGGGCCTCAATACATGTAGTGGTTGTTTGGGAGGACAGACGTCTTCATAACAAGCACCCTCCCCACCCCCCCCCAATCTTTCCCTTTCTCACCCTTTAATGCTGAGTGTGATGTCATATGGTTTAGGTCAGCTGCCCTGGTGATGTCCCCTCCCCACTTCTTGCCCACCCCCAAATCCTCCTGGCTCTAGAGGGGTTGGAAGGAGTCCTGGTGCTGTGCCAGCACTTCTAAGCAATAGATACAACACTGGGTTGATACCGACGCTGTTCTAGCCACAAGTGCACTGTATGGGCTGCTGCATGGAAAGTTAACATCCCAGCCAGACCCAGCACAGTGCACTGCCTTCAAGACCTAAAAGTCATGCTTAATACATTTATGTTTGCTGTTCTCTTGGCCAGGACACATCTTTGTTCGCACGGAAAAGTATGAGAGAGTGGAATACTCCAGTTCTCTCATGGGTCAGTGTTGTGGAGTCATTTCTCTCTAGTCAGTCAATGTGCCAGAGTCTGTGCTGAAGTAGATTAGGTTTTGATCATTTGAAACAGGAGACAGTCAATGGATCTTTAAATCATGTTCTGTGATTCCATAAAGGCTGGTATTTTATAACTGTGAGTCAGACAGGATGCAGCTCAGTTTATACTTTTTTCTACATGCAAAACAAAGTGTGCATTAAATTGGGAAGAACAACTGAATTTCAGCGGGAAGAATGCATTAGATTAAAATGATGTATAATCATAGATATATGATACTGTGCTTAGGAGCATAAAATGTTTCAAGAGAACAAAGTAGTAGACAAAGATGTTTAAAGAGCTGTTTATTTGCGTTATCATTTACAAATAGGTGAACAGGGAAAAAGGGACTAGCAATCTCCTTCAAATTAATTTTCAGCTGAGGGGTCTCCTGTATTAAGGTGATAAGCAGCTTGCATTGAAATACTCTACAAAAAGTTAACTGTCTAAATAACTCATAACTCTAAGGTTATCTAGAAAACAAGAACAAAATGTTATTTGTGAAGTGAATAGTGATAAGAAGTGTGCACATACTAAAAGCCAGATAAGTTACCTATCTAGAGTAGGAGACTGCAGAAGCTCTTTAGTTGAACTCTAGAGCAATGCCTGAAATTTGGACCTTTCCTTTCTCTTGCTTGGCAAAATTTTCTCATTGCACAGTAACAAAATATTTTCTTTACTGATTATTATTCTTCAACCTACTTTATAAAGACCCATTTTCCACCCTTAAATCCAACATACTTTAACTTAGAAAGAGGGACAAGTACTTATTTTTCTTACTCAACTGTACAGAGAAGTTTAAACATTAATTTTCAAAAGACAGGTCTGTTTTTTTTTTTCTTTTTGGGGGGGAGGGGGGGGAATAAAAATAAAAAAATAAATAAATCACATACATGTTCACTTCCTGACTGCTAACATATCTGATCTACATCCCCAGTCCACAACAACCCACCTTGTCTTTGTCTTCTCCAGTTCTCTTCATACAGCATTTCTTGTTTCTGGTACCTGATGGTAGCTTTGTTGCTCATTTTTATTTGAATACAGTCAGTGTATGATAGGACGGATGAGAATGTCATGAGACTTGAGATGGTGGAGCTTGTAGAGCTTGAAGCTCTACAGCTTCAATAGAGACTGTAGAGCAGTGGTTGGTGGCCATATGCCTAAATGCTTGTCGTGTCCTGAGTGCTGAAATTCACAGAATCATAATCATAGAATGTCCGGAGCTGCAAGGGACCCATAAGGATCGTCGAGTCCAACTCCTGGGTCCGCAAAGAGCCACCCAAAAAATCAGACCCTGTGTCTGAGAACATTTTCCAAATGCTTCTTGAACTCCAAAAGGTTCAATGCTGTGACCATTTCCCTGGGGAGCCTGTTCCAGTACCTGACTGCCCTCTCAATGAAGAACCTTTTCCTGGTATTCATCCCGACCCTCCCCTGTCATAGCTCCATGGATTCCATTGGGTCCTGTCGCAGTCCCCAGAGAGCAGAGATCCATGGCTTCCACTCCGCTCCTCCTCATGAGGAAGCTGTAGAACATAATGAGGTCTCCTTTCAGTCTTCTCTTCTTGTACTGGGTCGGGCTGGGATGTTAACTTTCCCTGCAGCAGCCCATATAGTGCTGTGCTCTGCACTCGTAGCTAAAACAACAATGGTATCACACCAGTGTTGTGTCTGCTGCTGAGCAGTGCTGGCACAGCATCAGGACTCTCTCTAACTCCCCTAGGGGTGGGCAAAGATGTGAGAAAAGAAACATCACCAGGGCAGCTGACCTAAACCAGCCAAAGGGATACTCCATACCATATGATGTCACACTCAGCAATAAAAGGTGGAAAAAAGGGGGGGGGGGGGGGGGGGGGGGGGGGGCAGGCTCTCGTTGTGAAAACGTCTGTCCTCCTCCCAAATACCAGCTATGTGTGTTGAGGCCCTGCTTCAAGGACGTGGTCAAGCATCGCTCATTTGTGGGAAGTAGAGAGTAATTTCTTTCCTCTGCACTTCCACATAGCCTTTACTTGTTTTGTTTAGTTTTCCCTTTCCCCCTCCCTTTTCCCCTTTTTTCCCCTTTAGTTAAATTGTTAATTGTTTAGTTAAATTGTTTAATTAATAATAATCTTTCCTTAATAATTATTTTTTTCTTCCCTTTAATTAAATCATCCTTATCTCAACCCGTGAGTTGTTCTTTCCTTTACTTCTTCCCCTCCTCGTCTAAGGAGGGGGAGTGAGAGAGCGGTTGTGGTGTTCAGCTGCCTAACATGGTAAAACCACCACACTTCTCCAGGCTGAACAAACCAAGTGACTTCATCTGCTCTTCATATGTCTTCCCCTCCAGACCCTTCACCATCTTCATAGCCCTCTTTAGACCCTTCACAATCTTAGTAGCTCTAGATTGCCGGAGTGCTCAACGGCTCTTAAACATGAGTATTTTCACTGTAATAAGCAAAGTTGTCATTTGGTTTTAAGACTTGTTTGCCATTCCCTTCCTCAGCTTTTACATTTCAAATGCTTTCTTGCATTTTTCCCCTGAATAGGGCATATGCCAGCTGTGAAAGTTTTGTATTTCCTTGCACACGATTAGACATCTTTCTGAGTATTCTAATGGGACAGTCATGGCAAGGAGCTAGCTTTATCTGCATACCATGAAAGCTGCTGAAAGCAAATTTAAAGAATAGTCTTAGAAGAAGCTGTAGGATGAAAGGGTCTTTTACCCTGTCTGGGTATCTTATTCAGTCTGATTCTTCAAAGTGTGAGTCTTTAATTTCCAGTCCTGCTGTAAGCCACATGTCATGACCTTGCTAAGTAGGTGGAAATCACAGGGAGACAAATAAGAAAAGGAGCTGAAGAAAGAAGGAGAAGGAAACCACAATTACAGTAGCAAGGACAATGGGTAGTTCAAAAGCAGAGCTTCTATTAGTTCAACGGATAGGTTTCTTTTCTTTTACTTGAGTGTAGTCAGATTGGTGTATCCTGTATGAACCACCAAACAATTCAAATGCTTCTACTGAGTAATTGAAATATGTGGTTATTAAAATTCTTTTATTTCCTTTTTTTTTTCCCCTTTTTTTCCCATCACTGACTTTTCCACTATATCTATTATTAAATCGTGAGCTCTTAAATACCTCTGTTTTGATACTGTAAAAAGTTTCACATTCATTTGGGTACTGTGAAGCAGATAACATCTTTCTATAATATTCACATACTACAAAATATTGAAGGATCAATCACCATTTCCTCACCTTTCAGAGATAACATCCTTGGACATTGTGTCAGCTTGCTCAGTAAATGAAATAAATATAGACACAAAGATCTCAGCCCTGCAGGTGGATATGCAGGCTTTTACCAAACTCTGCAATAGGGCTGGAATGGATCTGATTCTGCTGTTCTGAAACAAAGGACAATGTGAATTGCAGAGCTGATCCTAGCAACTCTCTGTCAAACATGCACACAAACAAAGGTATTATCCTAACTAAATGAATTCTCTCTTAAATATCTCCAAGCTGATATTTTATAGCTGTTAGATTTCTGAAATGAAAGAAGAAGTGAGCATTTAAAATAACACTATGACTATTTAAAAATATATAGGGGTCAATGTACAAGTAAAATTATGTCCACTAAAAATGAAATGGTGCTTTTGCCATTATGCTAGTAAAAGGAGAGCATGAACTTCAGAACTGATGCTTTTTAGCATGGTTATTACAGAAGATATCACTGCATTAATTTACACTTTGAGTTACGTGCTCATCTACAGCCATTGTGCATGACAGAGTAGCGATACTGCAGATTTTGCTTTTCTGTGCCATATTTTTGTTATATTTTATCTACAAGAATATCACGTCCCTTAATATATTCCATGTAGTTTTTCACAGGTAGCTCTTTCAAGTGTGAAGTCTACAAGTGAGATGAAGATGGACAGAGATGTATTCATCAGGGCATCATATTCTTGGGATAGCAATGGAAAAAAAAAAAAAAATCACTCCAAATTGTGTTGCTTTAGCTTCAGATGTCCTGGCCCTCACACAAACTTTGTAAGTGATAATCTGCCCTCATTTATCTGATGGCACTCCCATGGCATTAATGACAGGTGGGGTTTATTGGAAATTCCTGAAGTTTACAGTGGCCTCAAGCTAGAAGACTTGAAGCTATGTGTTTAAAGATGCAACTAATGCTGAATAATCCCAGAGTAGGTATAATATCCAGTATTTTCTTTCCTGTTAACTTCCTTTTTTTTTTTTCTTTTTTTTTCCCTACACGTGGATTTGCAATATTGTTTTTTTCTTTGTTTCCTTTCCACATCCATAAGCCTAAGCCAAAGAGGAAATTTTTCATAACAGAGAGGGATTTGGGCTTTTCAGAAATTTGATTTAGACCAAAAAAAAAAAAAAAAAAAAAAGGTGAGTATAAATTCTGATGATAACAAACCCTTCAAACTTTTAGACAATTAATGTATTTAGATACATAAAATTTTACTATACTTTGCACAAGCAGTACTAAACTTGTGTGTTTGTTTTTTTTAATATGTCCATGTAAACCAGAGAAAGTTTGATATTGTTCTTCATATACTATGATTTATCAATCAAATAGAAATGTAATGGAAAGATATACTCCATATTCATTAAGAAAAAATATTTGATTTCCTGTGAACAATGGAAATACATGTCATATATATATATATACAGATATATTTGTATTTATTGATATGTAAAATTATTCATGTATGGATGGATGAATACAGACATATATGTATTGAAAAAAAATATTTTTCCCTTATATTTTTTATTAGATTTTTATGCTAAAAATATCTTTATTCAACCAACTGTTTTTCATTACAAGAAGAATCTGCAAACAGACTCAAATGATGGTGAACAAATTTAGATTAGGGTAATATTAAAAAAAAAAAAAAAGTATCCAATTCCCTAGGCAAGGGAAAATCTGAAGTGCTAGAAGGGAATGAAACAACCACAATATATGCCTCTAATGATCCTGTGTTCCTTTAAAAATCTCAAAGTTCTTTGAAAATAGAATAAGTGTAAGTGTCCCTAGTATTAAAAAATTTTTTTAAAGAGACAGAGTGAGATGATGTGACTTGTTTGAAACTGGCCACCAGTTGGGAATGTTCTTCACCTTCCCTGTCTTCATCTGCAGCTTTCATCATTACTTACCATGTTTCTTTGTCAGGGTTGAAGGCTGAGAGGAAAAATAATGTCTTTTTTTATTTCACTTTGTAACAGCACTGTTTTTAATGCTTCATTTCTTCAGACACAAGGATTATCCTTTGCTTGAAAGTTCTGAGTCTGTAAAAAATATATATAAATGAATGAACCAAAACAACATTACTTTTCATTATTCTTTGCCCTTTATCAGATACAAAAAGTCTCATAAATAAGTTACAGAGTGCAATCCTCATCAACACAGCCTCCAGCACTTCTCATTTGGAGTCTCACTCATCAAAGGGCATTCTACAATGGTGCTTGGGCTGAGGTCATGGTCCAGGGGAGAAGGGTTTTCTTCACAGAGACAGATGATAAAATTGTTATTTAGCTTTAGATTCACCAAGGAAATACATTAAGTTATATAGTTATTTTCATACTCTGAAAATCTATAAGAAATCTGATCTTTACAGTTGATATGTTTTCTTGATGCTGAATAAGATACTTGTGAAGATGGCAAATGTTGATTTGTACTTTTTCTATGTCTGCATTAGAATAGAATTGAATAGAATAGAACAGAATAACAGGTTCTTACCAGATGTAAATCAGTGTAACTACACCAATATACATCAACTTTCCATAAAGTTATTTAAAGCAGAGCTGTTAGAAAATATCTTTCTTCTCATAAATTTCTGTATGCATACATATATATACATATATACATATTTATATATAAACTAGTTATTTATTTCCATTTAGCACACACTGATATTTCTACTTTTGAAAACTTTATAGTGGCAATTATATCCAACTGCTACTTGAAATATTTCAGGTGAAATCACCCTATTTATGAATAGAAAAAAAAAAAAAAGGTTTATACTGCTTATTGTTCTGATTATCATTATGTTCCTTTCTTTGTAGTTTAGCAGGTTCTAGCAGATGTGTTCATACGGATTCTGAGGCTAGACCCTTTGGCCCTATTGGTACGTAGCGTTTAACTTTCACTTTTCAGAAGGGGATTTGAACTTGGAAATGTTTGTTTTGTTTTGTTTTGTTTTGTTTTTCCTGAAAGACTTATATTACCACAAAAATTGCAGTACAGGATGCAATCACGTCCCATAGGAATCTTCCATGGGGCTGCCGTAAGGAATGTGCATACCATCGTAATGTGATAGTCTGATATTCAATCTACACTAGGAAAATGATGTGTTTTATTTATTTATTTATTTTAATTGACACTTGACCCCTCTGGTTTAGATTCAGTTTTATAATTTATAATTCAGTTTTAACAATCTGGGAAACAACGTGGTTTTTTTGATTTTATTGAAGATTCTAAGAACAAAATTACTCACTAACATTAATGACTAGATGAGCTTGGTGCTTTTCTTATGATGGCAACGTGTAAAACACTTCTCCTTTTCTAGAAAGAGCATCTCACCACAGCAAGCCATCCTTTTGCACTGCATAAGTTCTTTAGATTTTGCGTCTTTATCTCAACATGTAAGGATGCAGCATCATGCAGCCCACCATGCTCTTCTGTGCTGATTTTTTACTTGTGCTAATTTCCTGTATACTCATCGATATATTTGTAGAATTCCAGCCTGGCTGCTCAGTTAAAACTTTTTCTTCATCTTGTGGTGTTACTAGTTTTGGTCTTCTTGCTTCCCTGGGCTGATGATTTGCATATGCTTTACAGTTTATTTATGTCTTCTTTGTGCCTTTTGGTGGTGGTAGTGTGGGGGGTTGTTTTGTTTTGTTTTAATATAGTGTTAGGGCTCAAATCTGTTTGATGGAGTTTGTACACAAGCAGAATTAGTTAAAAGCCACCTCTGAATCTAATAATTAGAGATGAATGAGTGCACAATTACCCATGCTCACCTCAGGCTTTCTGAACCAGCAGAATAATTAACCAAGCACCCCAGGCATGCTTGTCTTGAGAAGGAGTGATCTCCAGAAACATAATGCTTCAGTTCTGGGAGGCATCAAGGATGTTTTCCTTAGCTTGAAAAATATATGAATATATTCCCTCTTCACTTTGAATGACACTCGGTTTCTATCTAATTGCTTCTCTTTCTCTTAGATCTTAATCATTTGCATCACACTTTACAGAGAAAAAGGTCAAAGATCAGAGGGTGAGAAGATATGAAATAGTTTTCTTAGCTAGCCTATTGTCATGTATAAAGATGAACATAAAATTTGAGGCCTATGGGGATTTGTCTCTCCCTTAGCACTAGAAATACAAGGACAGGGATGAGACAGGAGGTTATGGGTTTTATCTGTTTCATGAATAAAAACAGTCTTCAGCCAGCAGAGCACATTTTATAAGCAGTATATTGACTAAAGAAACTCAATAACTTACTTAGCAATTATTCGTGCACTATGTTCTTATATCAGGACAGGGGGAAAAAAATATATATATACATTATGAAAATAAAAGATACCAAAAAAAAAAAAAAAGGAATTTCCTCCATTTTATTTCTGAATTATCATAGTACTATTGGACATTGGACTTCTTATTATTCTAGAGCTAAATCTTCTTTAGCTGACCCTGCTTTAAGCTGGGAGGTAAGACAACACATTTTTCCACTTCATCCTTTCCATGGGGCTGTGAAAATGATTGCCAAATAATATATGAACAAGTTCATTTAGTTTCAAGATGGGACAGGACAAGTACCTGGAAGAAGAATCAGTTAGGAGACGCTAAATTGACAAACTATATGAAGCTTAGGAAATCCTCACAAACAGAAAAATAGTTGAAAGCTGGGAGAGTATTAGAGAAAACATGAGGCAGAATAATAATTAAATATGCTTATCCTGTCCTAATTTATCCCTAGAAATCCCCTGATGAAACCATCTAGACCTACCTAGGAGGTATGGTCTTACATATGCCTTTTTTTTTTTTTTTTTTTTTTTACTATTGTGGCCCTAACAATGGCTGTTATATTCTGGAAAGCGCTAAACAACAGGTAAAAGTTTTCAGAAAATAAGGGGGAAAAAACAAACAAACCCACATATATTGATTGTAGCCACCTTTGGAATATGGAATATTTATTTAGCAATACTATTCATACAGATATATGTATTTATACTGTTCATGGGTTATAAATAAGTAGGGGTAAACAAACAAACAAATAAATAAATAAATATAAATGTCATGTAAGTCCCTGCTTCAGTCAACTTTTTAAAAATATTCTGGGGAAAAACAAAAGAAGAAAACAGATGAGGCCAGTCATATGTTTTTTTAATTATTATTTTGATTTTTTGATTTTTTTTTCATAAAATCATATTTGTTTTTTTTTTTCCCCATAATTAGTTATGGTGGAATTCATTTTAACTGGGTTCACTTTAGCTATCTAAATCCATTAGAAAAGATTCATTCTAACAAAAACCCTTAGGACAACTCAGTTAAAAATGACCCAGAGATGCAAGGTAATTAATTGGGGAGATTCTGGTCTAGCTTTGAAATATCTTCAGGCTCATATTTATGGAATTCCTTTACTCACGCTTGGTGGACCACCCTTTCTGTCTTATTTTTCCCAATTACAACAAATGTTAACAGCAGTATGCCAGAAGGTTCTGAAGCTGATACTCTCAGGAGAATTTTAAACTGTTCAGAAGATGTCCAGATATCCTCGGAAACCTTCCTTTGTGTACCTGTTCAAAAACTGACATTGTCACACTGGTGGCTTCTAGCCAAGAAGTGCAAAATTTTTGCAACACATGGCTTGAAGTTTCTTTGACAGCTGATTCTCTGTCTTTCAAAAGACTAAGACATATGTGTGAGTCAACATTAGATATTTAGGGACAGATTTCCAGCTGAAATAAATTGGCATACTTCCAATGACCACTATGAATATACCTCAAATTTTACAGGCAAGCGATAGGAAATGAAGTAACAAAGCAATATGAAAATGCCATTATTGAACTTGCAGTTGAATATCAAGCCGGTATTTACTGTAATAAATCAACTTGTAAACAATCTTCATTGCTAATTGCTCATCTTTGAGATTCTTAGTAAAATAGTATTTGATTTCATTGTTTAATAAAATAAAATTATAGTAAATAAATGTTTTAGGAATAAACAAGCTTTTAAAAGCAACTAAAAGCCTGTGAACAGCTTAAAACCATTCATTTTGTTTTTATTTAAATGAAAGTCTGAAAGTGAAGACTTCACACTACATAATAACAATAATAATAATAACAGCTAACACATGGCAATCAGTATACAGCAAGTGGCATAGAGGAAGCTGCACAGTACTGCCTGTACCACCCGTGTTGTCTGTGAACTGTCTGTGCTTTATATTATAATCTCTAGCCAATAGGATAGAATGTAGTCGGTCCATCCATTCAGAGAAGACAAACAAGGCAATTTCTTCAGTTCAGTATTGTGCAACTCTTCCAGAGTGTTTTCAGCATATGGTTCTCACTGGTTAGAAATATAACCCTCATGTTGAAATATTCCCTAGTACTGTGCCACTCTTCTAGACCAGGGTTAACTTCAGTCTGTAGATGGTTGCTTCTAACTTCAAAGTCCTTGGGGTAGTGCCATATTGGTGGAAAAAAATAAAATAAAATAAAATAAAATAAAATAAAATAAATAAAATAAAATAAAATAAAATAAAATAAAATAAAATAAAATAAAATAAAATATAAATAAAAAGCTGTTCTTACAGTCATGCTCCCCGCTTTGATACGAAACACAAACAGAGAAAGGATAACTACAGCACAACACCAGAAATTGGTATGGGATAATTACACCCTGCTATGCATACACAAAGGGATTTTGGAAATACACATTGCAGCAGCCATAACGTCCACCAAAGAGATCTCAGAGAAGTACTCTTTGTAGAACCACTGAGAAATATAATATTCAAAAAGGTATTAAATAACATTATTTTGGGATATTTTTCTTAAAGTAAGTGAAGGAAAATGTAGGTCATCCTGGATTAAAAAATCACCATTTTGAAGTACTAATCCCCTCTCTAAGCACTACTCTCAATATAAATTTAGTTAGGACTTTATGAACAGTGTGAAGTGTTTTTATATGATGAACGAATAATGAGAAATGATCCTGATCACCAAGAAAATCATTTCTGCAAATCATATCATTTCCTGTAAGAGATTATTTCAGCTTTCTACAATACAGCACTCTGTAGGTGTCAGTGTGCTTTTGTAAGTCACCTTCTGTATAATGACTGAACCTTACAAATGATAATAAGAGCTTTATATATTCATCCCATACACATATAATATACTGAAAAGGATATTCATTAATTTCAACACTCCCCTCAGACACATGTAGAGTTTCTGGTGAAAGTAGAAGAGAAAAACTCTTTTTTTTTTTTTTTTTTTTTTTCCCACTTATAGGTGACTAATAGATTTTGGGCAGGGTACTGAAGTAACCAATTGAAGGCTTGGCTGGCTTGCCTCCATTGAAGGTTCAAGCACTTGCCCTAGGGAAGATGTCATTAATAACAGCACGAAACGGCTACAAGTGGAGGTTTATGCAGTTCAGATTAGTCTGTCTGTCCAAGTACTGGTCTGCAATGTGGGACAATGTCAAAGCAGGGATGTTGACTGGCTGTCATAATGATGAACAAATCTTGAGTATGACTTTTTTGTCTTGATTTTCCTTGCTTTGAAGTTTAGAAGGTCATGTTTCATCCCAGGGAAGAATGGGTCTGTTCTGAAACCACAGCTCTTTTTGCAGGGAAGGATAATTAGTTCCTTTCTAGTTGAAATACATAGAATGGTTCTATCTAGGTGGCATCTTTGTGGATTACTATGAAGACGATTTTGTCTGTGAGTGGATGTATTTAGAACAGGTAAAGTATTTACGTGTTTCTTTCTTCATTGCTAATTTAAGTAAGAATTGAGGCTTCTTTGGAATGCAGCTTCCAGTTAATTTTAGAACTCAGTTGATTCAAGCACCTTCTAACTTCAAGAAAAACAATCACTATGGCATAGAGATCCTATCAATCATAGCAATGTTTGCATGCTTATTTAGCTAACTTGTAATTAAAGGCAGCTAAAAATATCATGCATGAATGGCAAGTTTCTACTTTTTTTATTTAGCTCATCTCTTTCAGAGAGAAGACACAAGTCCCATCAATCACACAGTTGGTAACTGAAGTCATTATCACTAAAATTAAAGCAATTATATACAAATGAATATTAATGAATCTTCCAGTCAAAATCTGGGTCAGTTTCCACAAATTTTAATAAAAATACAGAAAACTCCTCTTTCCCGTTTAATCTTTTTGTCAGATAATCAGTACCAAATAGGCCACACCTTCTGTATTAAGCTAACATCACAGATCTAGATTTTAATGAAATTAATAACAGTATTTTTCCATCATGGTGTGAAGAGATGTGTTAATTAACATTGTTCTCACAAAAAGTGACACAATGTTACACTAACTTAACTTCAAAGTTGTCACTTCCAGTTGCCATTAGCTCTATTATAAGAAGAAAAGAGATTGTCAGCGCATTGTGCAGAACCAGATGAGCGAAACAAGACTGCATTGTTTCAAACTCTAAAAAAATTGTATGATCTGAACTCTCACAGATCAATGTCTGTCTCCACAGCAGGAAAGACCATCAGATAGTTTGTCCCCTCCTGTTTAACTCAAGTCATATTTACTTACAGCCAAGCTAAAAGGGAAGGAGAAAGGGAATCAGTCAGTGTAGCTTTCTTTAACTATGCTTCACCCTATTTCTTTTACAGCTTTCTCAATAGTTTTAAGGTAGGTTGTGGCAACTTAACTGCACATGGAGAGACAGCACAATAGATGCAATGGCACCTCTGAATGATTAAGGAAGGTAGAATGTAAGGTATTGCACACAGCTATGATCAGACTCAAAGGCCAATGTCTTTGGGAAAACTTCCCCATTGCAACTATCAGTGTTTCACTTTTATTAGAACATAATCCTTCAGAATACACTACAAAGATATTTTAATTTTCATGTATTTCTCTATTTGCTGAACACCGTGCTGGTGATAGCAATGAAGGTGTACATTTATACATTTTAAGGTGTGCATTTATACTCCTTTCTGCATTAGCTGAACCAAAAATGGAGGGAGTGAATCACCTGTCATTTAAATTCAGCGGGTTTTGATATTCTTTACAGAACATTTATTCTTCTGCCCAAGTACAGGAGCAGATGAAGTCACTACTCTACTGATGTACTCTTGAATGAGCAAGATCAGATTCAAATTCTGTATTATTGTAAGTATAGGGTGAAATTAGGTAGGCAAAATATGATCGCTCAGACTGGTGTTTTGTTAAAAACAGGAGAGAACAAAATAATTGTTTAACCTGTAACTCAACACTCCTTTGCTATTATGCTCAGTCTTATCAATAAACAGAAGTATGTATTTCAGGGAAACAAGAATTTCATACCTACAAAAAAACTCATGGATCACACTAAATCTTCAAATTAGCAAAACCAGCAGAAAAGCAATCCACCTTCATTTTGTAGAGCACAAAATGGACATGGATTTGAGAGTTATTTTTTTTCCATGCTGGTTAAAGTACAAGAGTTATCTAGCTTACGTCTAACATTACCATGTCTAAAATGATTTCAATTGATCAAATGAAATCCATGGACTGGGAAAAAATGCATTGATTGTAAGTTTATGAAGTCCCAAGAACAATTGCAAGTGACCCGTGTGTGTTTATACATTGTGAAAACGCTAACTGGGCAAATACTTTCTTTCATTTAACCTGATAACAAAATAAATTGTAGGTAGATGTTTTGTTTTATAGTAATTGATTGTCTTATTCAGTGAAAGATGTGCTTTTTATAAATAGCAACTGCTCATATACACAAGTATTCCCAGCTCATATTTTTTTCCCTCTAATGGAAACAAAACTTGAAGGAAATTTTTATTTTAAGGAAAATATGTTCTTATAAATATTACATATGACTCACTTTCAAACAAATAAGAAAGAAACAGGTAAAAAACACCAGGGATAGCAATTATATCAGAATAAGTCTGAGGTTCTAGTTTCAAAATTATTTATTTTGGTATCAGTGGTTGCTTGTGCATCCCCTAAACCTCACTGATTATCATCATCTAATCCCACTCGCTTAGATGAAATCAGTGAAGTCACTCATTGGTCACTCTCTGAACAACATAAGTGAAGATACTTCAGTTTAAAAACCCCGTACCTTTATGACGTCATTGGAGGTTTTTGGTGTTAAGAGTCATGTTTTTTAATGTATGGCTTTTTTTGAGGTATCAGCATTTTTTTCCAATCCTGATTTGCAGTGAAAAAGTCCTGAAAAATCCAGCTAATATCAATTAATTCAATAAAATTGTTACTATCATTCATTTTGACAACATATGTATATATATTTTTAACATTCAGTTTTTTTAAAATTCTTAACCCGTTATACTACAAAATAAATCTCATAAATGAAATTTTAAAAGCCTTCCATTCTAAAATCTCAGAAGGAAAATGCAGGCAGCTCCAAAATGAGTACTTTATTTATTTATTTATTTTTAATTGGAGAGTTGTTAAAGCTGAATTTTACATATAAACAATTTTAGTTCTGACACGCTATAGTTCCATCCACTCTAAGTTGTATGTTCTTATGTTTTATAAAACTAGTATGTGTTTGTGACCACATTTACTTCTGAGAAGTATTCTCACATCTAATGAATTAGTTGGTTTGACTGGTTGACAACAAAACAGGGTTTCACTTCCCAAGGAACACTTCATTTGCTGTTGGAAAAGGTCAGGGACACAGAGAATTCCTGGAACCCATTGTCATGTGGCTACATGTAACTCTTTGATGATTTCCTTGCATGTTTGGTCTCCGTGTCTCCTGGTCTTCAGCTCATATTTCCATAATAGCAGTATTGGTAATGACTATTGGGAGTGACATCCTGAACTACTGAATTCAAGCTCTGTTAAGGTCAACAGCTACATGAGATAATCTTTTAGAAAGGATTTTTCTTGATCTTAAACTTTTTTGTTTTGCTATTATATTTTTAGAAATATTCTAGTTTTGAACCTGCATTTGTTCATAACTGACTTCCACCCAATTGTTCCTGTTTATTTAAAAATTTCTTTCCAGTAAGTGTTTCCGTCTCCATTTTTTTGAAAGAAAGCACATAGTTTTTCAGACTCCACCTCAATAAGCTAGGTAAAATAAGTTCTTTTACTTTTTATCTTAATGGACCCTTACACACCCTTTAAAATCCTAGAGGAGCATCAGTGCAGTTTCAGGCCTATTTCATCCCTCTTATGCACACACTGGTAAGTCTTTACAGGTGTGGTCTCAGCAGTGTCTTGTGCAAACATATGGATGCTGGAAATACTCCTCCAGATGTAACATAGTAGATCACTTGCTCTTTCCAAGGATACATAACATTAATGACTCACATTCACTTTGTCCACCTGAGATTCTGTCCTCTCCCCTGAAGTATCTAAAGAGAAATTCCCAAAGAAGGGTAAGGGTAATTTTTCTTTTAGCTACCCAAAAGACTTTGCACTTTTTGCTTTTACTCTGCTTCTGTTTCTAGTATTGCATTTGTCATAGCTTCCAGATTCTTTTAAATGGTATTTTGAGCATCCAATACATCTCCTCTGCAGTATCTCCTAGTTGTCTGACAATCCTAACAGTCACTAATCTGCTTCTCCTTTTGTGGCAAATTCAAAAATGCTATAGTAATAATTAAAAATATCTTGTCTGGACCATTTATGTGAACCTCACTGGAATACTTTATGGTATTTTAATCTTTTAGTACTGTTGAATTTTAGACTCCAGAACTAGATGTTGTATTACAGTGGCAAGCCTACCGATTCTCTATATAGAAGCAAGATCCCCACTGTTCTTTTACTGGAAGTTTCCCTTGATATATGCCTCAACTCCATATTAGTCCTTTTGCTTTCTCCCCTGCCTCTCAACCTCACACCTCCTGCCCTTAACTGGCTTTTGTTCCTTCAGTGATGAGGAAGAGATGCTATAGTGGGAAAAGATTACTGTATGAACCACCTCTTGGGAGCCTGTGATAGAGCATTTGCACAGTATTATTTCTCAGCTATCGCAGCAGAGGAAGGCACGAGCAGCCTATGTGAATTCTTTCAATGCTTTCCCTTGCAGTGTTCTCCTCCCTGGTTGAATTTCAGTGGTAGGCACAGAGCTCCCTCTACACATTTTGTCAATCAGATAAAACACTTTTGGATCCTGCTAGATGCTGCTAGATGAAAGGTACTAGACAAACATAAGTCATTATCATTAGCTCCTACAGCTCTCAACTACAGCTAAGAACCAAGAAACTAAACCAAGCTGTTAGGGACCATCTTAGTATTGATAAAAGAAAATAGTTGACATTTGCTGCTGGCAGTTTTACTTAGAGATATGTGTCTGCTAGTCTGAGAAAGATATCATCAGCTGTGTGAAGTCTGAGAGATCTCAGAGGAAGCAGAAAGAAGAAAGGCCTGTAAAGGACTGAGGTATTTTTTCTTCATGCTCAGAAAGAGAGAGAGCTTCTGAAACACTAAAATAACTAATGGGACTTACTGGCAGACACTGGTAAAGGAACTGCAGGAAAATTTGATCTTCCCTGTTATGAGTCACAACCTTGAATGATACAGCTTCTGCACGAGTAACAGCATAGTAGTAAATAGAAGTGCTTCAGATGCAACACGGGCATTGAATTCAGCATAGAGAGGGACACATATGGGAATGCATGAGAAATGACCTGATTTGTCCATGTTGTATTTCTTTTGAGAATACTGGTTATGAGCCACAGGTGAAATTGTCTTTCATTGTTTAAAATTATACATTAGATACAGCATGATATACGTAAATGAAAATTGTTAGTGTTACACATGCAGAAGAGAAAATATATAATTAAATAAATATTTGGAGAAAGAAGAAAATACTAAATATGTACTTTGTATCTGTGTAAGAAAGTTACCTGCTCATGCTCTCTATTTTCCTAATGTTCCATTGCCCATAATTTCAATTGTTGAAAGAATTCCCATAGTTTCTCTTCAAAACTCTCAAGAGAATTTAGATGAACCTCCGTCAAAACTGCCTGGATTTCGGGATGGCTCCACAGGAGCCCGAGGAGGCTCCTCGGGTATTTGAGGGCAGGTGTGTCTCTGAGTTCTGCCTACATACCAGTTAGCTTGTGCCACAGGTTGTTTTCTGAGTTTTGGTGGTCTCTTCAATACAGACTGTAATTCTGCATCCGTGACCACAGTCCCTGAAGTCTTATGGATTAAACATTATGCACCTTTCAGATATTCTTCCAGGTTGAATGTCAAAGGTGATCTAGTAATTAAAGAAAGGAGGATTTGACCTCAGTTCTGCTCTCAAATATTGCCTGTTCCAAAAGTATCAAAGTACCCACTCCCTGTACAATAAGGGTATTTGTTTTGTTTTGTTTTGTTTTGTTTTTTTGTTTGGGTTGTTTCTGTCTGTCTAGGACAGCAAAGACAGCTGGAGTAAATGACCTTCTGGAGAGCTCCATTTCCATTTTTACATACAGAAAACTTCAGAGGTAAGACCAAAGCAAGTTTTATCTGGACTGATTCCTTTATTTTTTGCTTATTTTGAGGATCTGGGTAGCCACACTGAACCCAAATATCATTGTGAATTGGAGCAATAAACCTTGTATCACAGGGGCCCCTTACAATCAGTGGGAGTACTCGCATATGTAAAGACAAATGTAATGGTTTTCAGTATAAAAATAATGTTGTGGAAATCATTGTTGTTTGAAATACCGAAAGAATATATAGCCCTCATTGCCCTTTCAGTAAAATGCACAATTAAAGACAATTGTAAGAATTTGGATACCTCATTTTTTCTCCTCAGCTTCTGTTAAAAATCCATCTTTTCTGTTAAAACATGCAGATGTAACGCTCATAAAATGAGCTCCATATAGGGACATATGGAACTAAACAGTGTCTACAGCTTTGAAGAAATATTACACTGAAACAATATATCATTACAACACCTTTGCAAGTATCTGGTAGTTTGCTCAAGAAGAAAATGGATATTTATGTTCATTGTACTTTAAAAATCATACTAAAAAAGATTCTTAATGAAAGACAGTCTGTGACCTTTTAGCTGTTTCACTGCTATTGTGGGAACATTTTTTTTATTTATTTTATTGTAATAATTATGTTAGCAACTTTTACTGGTTTTTTTTTGTTCGTTTTTTTAATTGACAGTAAGTATGATTAGGAATACAATAGCACCACCTGAGGCACAGTTGCTGCCTAGATGGCTTGTCAGTTCATATATATAGGGTCAAATTTAGCCTTGCTGTGAATGAGCATACTTTAATTATCTGTTATTTATTATAAGTTAAGTTCTGACAATAAGCACCATACTAATAAGAAAAAAAAAATAAAAAAAATCAGTCCCACCAAGGATTTGTAATCCAAGAAGCTATTTATGCAATTCTAATTTATGTTCTGTTTAAAGCATGCACCCAATTAATTTAATTCTTTCAAAATTACAGCTGAAGAAGGCTAAAAGTCTGTTCTTACATTCATATGTAACTATCGCAGTACAACTCTCCCTGAATTTCAAACATGCTGAACACATGGTGGCTATCTGAAAACAGTAAAGGTGCTGAGTGCCGTTGTATTGCCAAAACGGTTAGTAAGTAAGAGATTTATCACAGGAGCAGGTCTGATGGTGAGAGCTGTCTGTTCCACTGTGAATATAAAGCCAAAGTGTTAAGTCAGAGTACAAACAATTTAGCTAAGTGGGTCAGATTCATTACATTTGTAATATCAGGTTGTTCTGCCTAGAACACTACTCCTTCAGTTTCAGCTGTGCAAGCTTAGCTAAGGAGTTGATTGAGTATATAAGGTAAAAACCTCTGAGGTCAAATGAGAGATCAGCCCATTTTGGCTGTTGCACTTTCTGTCTTAAATGAGCATCCTGTTGTTTTGCAGGCTACCTCTTGGGCATTAGTCCTGACACATAATAGGGACATGCAGAACAAGCATGGTATGCCAAGACCTGAGGGCTTGTGTGACCTAGTAAAGATTTTTGACCATTCATTTTTTCAGGGAAAATTGAAAAAAATAAATGTAAAAACACATTTAATATAAAATCCCTACTAAATATACAGAATAATCCCTATTTCAGAGATAGGAAAATAAAACTTGTGCCTGTTAAGTTCTGTGTGAAAACCAATGATGAAATAGGTCATAGACTTCAGAAACATACACTGCATGTCAGTATTTGAGTTGGGGTTTAAATTGGTGTGCAATTTGTTGTAAATAAACATTAAAACTATTGGCAAATAAACATTAAAAAATGATTAAGTTATGCTTTTTTTCAGATATAATATGTTAACAAAACAATATTTGTTTGGTTTGGGATTTTTTATGATTTTTTTTTTCTGTTTGCTGTTGTCGTTTGGATACCTCCTTATTGTTGGTTGTCTCTTTGGATACCACCAAATATTATCTTTTGTTAAATTGAACCATATGCTTAAACAGACCCTAACACTTCACTAAATAAAAGTGGAATTAATAGTTCTCAAATTGCAGATCCACTGTACTTTTGGTTCCCATGAACAGCACAGAACCATGGAAGGGAAAAGTTATTCTAGATACCAAAGAGTTCTCCAGTTAAAATAATATTCGAATGAAACATTTTAAAATGAAATTTCTCCTACAGACTCATTCATCTAATTTTTAATGTATATGCAAGTGAAAAACAAAACAAAACAAACAAACAAACAAAAACCAAGTAAACCAAGCAGATTATGATAAAGCCAGTCATTATTTTGTTATGTCTGTATTGAATTCTGATGCAATACTTGCAGTTACACGATGATCAGGAGATCAACCCAGTCAAAATCCTTCCCTACGTCTGCTCATTATGTTACAACAGAAAAACAGTCACTGATGTTCTTTGTGCTCATCAACTTTTAAGTTATTATAAATACTAATCACAGGAAAAGAAACCCTGTACCACTTTGCTGAGAATCTGTGAAAAGTCATGGTGAACAAGTTCACAGTTCTATCCCTTCCTTCCTTCCTTCCTTCCTTCCTTCCTTCCTTCCTTCCTTCCTTCCTTCCTTCCTTCCTTCCTTCCTTCCTTCCTTCCTTCCTTCCTTCCTTCCTTTCTTCCTTCCTTCCTTCCTTCCTTCCTTTCTTCCTTTCTTTTTGATCCCACTGAATTCCCCATCTTGGTCTGCTTAAGCAACCTTAAAGTAAGCACGAAATTTAAAAGAATAATGTTTAGGCTGATGCGGTATCTCTCTATGTGGAGAGATATATGGAGAAAAATATAATGTCTAGGTTAAACAGAAATACTACACTGTGTATACTTATCATGCCTTTAACAGTATTTATTTCATTGTCTTTTCTGTATCCTTCTGCATGTGTTAAATCACAGTAGCAGAAGAGTTTGCATCATTGCCGATGTTGGTGATGGTTGGTGATCTTAAGGTCTCAACTGAGCACAGAACTTAACTATAGTCTGTATAAATCTATGGTGCATCTATATCTTTCATGATATGTTCTGTTCTGGTATGCCTATCTGAAATAAGACATAGGAGAGTTCAGAGAAGTGAAAGAAAGATTATCAGAAATATGTAACAGGTTTCATAAAAGCAGACAATTAATAGACTGAGAAGTCTTCAGTATGCTAGGAATGTGAGAAAGACATTAATCATTGTGACACGCTGAATAGCAGTAAGAACAATTATTCACTATGTGACACAATGCAAGAACTAAGGACGACCCAATTTATTATTAGGTAGAGAGTTTAAAGCAAACAAAGGTAAGTGCTTCTCACACAGTGCATCATTCAGCTCTGGAATCCATTGCCATAGTTTGCTTTAGGAACAAAAGCATAAATGAGTTTTAAAAGGTCAGACAGTTTCATTGGGAATTGATCTGGCAGTGGTGGTAAAACATTGTTCAGATGCAATCTCTGTCCCAAACCACCAAGTAAGAGGAGCTTGTAGGCAGTATGTGAAAAGAAGGATTTATCTTAAATATATGTGGTTCTTTTTTATTGTTCAACCAGCCCCTCTCACTGAGGCATTCCCAAAGATGGAAAAGTAGGCTGGGTAGATATTTATTCTAACTCACTAAGGTTTATTTCATATTGTCTGTTATTTTCCTGGTACAATAGTTATTATCATTCCCAGATGTCCTATTTTATTAGAGACATACACATCTTGTTGAATGGCAGCTACATAAACTGAAGTTTGGTAAATTGGAAATGACAATATTGATAACATGAAATGTTTCAAAGAAGTAGCCCAACTGAAAGGCACCTTCCACCAGTAGAAATCTTCCCTTCTGTCAGACCTTTAGGCTAGCAGAGAAGACAGATTAAAAAGCAGAAGGGAAGGAGAAAGACTCTAGATAAATAGGTTAGATTAGTCTAATTAAGGATTGGCTGGGAATTAATAAACTTTAATCAGGTAATAGAAAAGATGCAGGCAGAGACCAAATTAAAGACACAAGAGGAAGACAGATAGGGACTGTGTGAGAATCCAAGTTCCATTAGGCTGAACTCTCTAAGGGTTTAAAGTGGTGTATGGAAAAGCAAAGACCAGTTCAAACAGAAACACAAAGAGCTTGTATTCAAGCCATAACATTTGCTCATTGAAGGAGTGGTGCTAACTGGTCTTTTTTGAAGAGCCTTGTTCAAGGCTTGTATTAATAATACAAGTTCAATGTCAAGGTTAAACAATAATTTTGTGAATATTTTTGAACAAGTTTGCCCCAAAACAAATTATTCTTCTGACGCTTGTCAACATACTAGCAAACAGTTGCCTTCTGAGGTAGAACTGATCACTGAATACAACCATCTGACAGACTCCAAGATGCTGAGGAATTTGTTCAGGCACTATGTCAGTTCATGACAGAATCCATATTTTTAATGACATTTTTCTGTTCCTGAGGCTAACTGGCTAATCTAGTTTCTCTTGGCCTCAGAAACAGAGGTCCCTGACCCGTAATAAACTCTGGATTATGGCTGGGAAATCTCTGTAAAAGTGCTAAGCAGCTGAGGCCAAAGTTTGTCGACAGCTGTTACAAGAATTTATATGAATAGTCAAATTGCAGCAACATTTAGTTCACTAGTATACATATAGAGAAGTCATTTTTTGTTCAGATTTGTACACCAGCTGCTAGTTCTATTCTTTACAAACATATGATAAAAAGACCTAATACCCTAGTAGAGGAGGAAATATAAAAGGAGTAAAGGAAATTGTTTTTGTCTTTCTGTTACTTGCCCTATGTTGCCCTCCCTGTCCTGTGAGAAGGTGGATAGAGGAGGTGGGATTGTGTCTGGAGTAAAACACCTACACCTTAGGTGTTTGCATGTGTACTAAATGACAAAATTCTCATTCCAGTCATTGAACAGGGCCTGGCTGACTATATATATGTACCTAACATCATAGGAAATGCCCAAGATCAGTGGTCTCCAAAATGGACTGCACAAGCCAATCCACTGGGAAGAAAGCATTTTTGTACCATTAATAAATAAATAAATAAGAGTTTATATTTATCTCTCTTTTTTTTTGGGGGGGGGGGTATGTTTTCTAATACACATATTAGCATAGTAGTACGATATATATATATGTATATATTTATATTTATATTTGTATTTATATTTATATTTAAATTTATATTTATATTGGGGGTACATGTTCAAAATATTTTATTGACGGGGTGCACAATCAAAAAAGTTTGGAAACTGTCATCCTAGAATATCTGAGTTACCTGCACAGGGATGATAGATATGATGGTAACTTACAGGAAACTCATAGCTAATGGGAGAGGCAGTAGAAAGCCAGGCTGGGTAGACAGATGCCTAAAATGATGCTTATTGTGTAGACTTCTGGTGTCATTTTGAGAAAACCAAGGGTCTTAAAGCATCTGTGTCAGAACGGCAAGTTTATGATAACTGAGATTTACCTTCAAAAGTACAGCTCGTTTATATTTAGTGGGACTGGTCATCTGACGTAACTGATACAGATAACTGTATTGTAACCATAATTCATTTGACTAGTTTGAGGACCATCCAGATGTACTTTGGCCAACTAACCTAGGATAGATCAGGCCACCATACATCTGATGGGTGACAAATTATGTGGTTTAACAGACTACCATATCTGCCACCAAGTGGAAACATCTCAGTAACAACACTTGTTGAGAAAGAAGCAAAGTAAGCATATGTTAGGTAGATGGTGAAGCAGAAATTAGGTCCTTCAGTTCCAAATAACTGTTTGTATGCTCTGTAAAAAAGTAGATGAAAATAAGCCTTCTATTACCTTTCAGTGACTATGTCATCTTAAATGAGGGAAAAAAAATAATAAAATCTTAGTTTATATGAAACCTCTGTGTACAGATCTTCAGCTTATTTTTAAACTGCTTGTAGTGAGGTCCATTACAGTATATTTCAACCAACTAAAACAGGAAGATAGTTGCCTACATTAAAAGGACTGTGACACAAAATCAAATTAAATTAAGCTCTGAGTCATGAAAGAAGAGTTACCAGATGTCACCCTATTCCTAGATACTACAGGTTGTAGTAGTTAACTACCTTTTCAGTGTATTCTATTTTTCAGTGCGTTATAGACCACATGTTAAGTATTGCTTAAAAAACAAACAAACAAACAAACAAAAAAAAAAACTCACATTTTTTGTTTTGTGTTTGTGTTCTTTTAATGTATTAATTTTAGTGTTCTTTTAACATTTTTTTTTTTGGTGAATGAATAAACCTATTGGTTATGCTTAGAGTCTTCAGTTAATTTTATTTTCCAAAAGTGAATTTAAAGTTTGATTCAAAGCCTAGTGAAATCAATGGGTTACTGAATTATTTCATTGAAGGAAGCAGATAAGGTGCTAGAATATTAGCTTTGTATGTTTCGCACTGAAACTTGTCTAACATAAGTAACATTAAAAGAAAACTTCCCAAAATGCATCTCTATTCCAGACTAAGAGGTAGAAGCATATTTTAATTTCACAACTGCTCAGACTTCTTGGAAAATGGAATTATTTTCCTATTAAAGTTCCTTTAAAGTCTGAGTTGAGTTATGTTTTCCATCCAGTGACCATTTGTCTCCAAAAAGTATCTTTAGAAAACTGGTAATGAAAAAATTGTTTTTCCTTATTCAGTAGATCATGGTATTATAGACTCATTCCATTATTTATTTACAGAAATAATATGACCATCTGGCCCAGGGCTCTACCCAGACAAGAGTATTTCCATTCAAATATTTTTCCCAGTCTAGGTTTAAAATGTCCCAAGAGACATTTTTTCCTTTAGAAAATATTCTACAGCATGACACATTGATAGAGCATTTTCAGATGTTCAACCTCAATTTTATTATTTACATTTTCATATTACTAGTTAAGTTTCTGTACTCACTAAAACATACTTCTGATAGTTACTTAAAATTGACTTATTTCTAATATTTTGTTTAATATTCTCACTCTCATTTGTTGTCCTCGATCAGTCATTTTAGTTCTCCCTTTACTCCCTGTCTGTCAATCTACTAGTTTGTTCAGAGCTGAGTGTATATTTTGCAATGTAGTATCTTTTTGAATAAGATCCAAAAATACAATTTTTTTTTTCTCTAATATATTACATTGAATATTTATACAAGCACACCCATAAGGGAAGGAAAGATGCAGAAGATTGCTATAGAATAGAATTTTTATAATAGCAGTCTATTATTCCTTAAAAAGTTCAGGAGTCTTGGTAGAAAATTTTTAATTTCCTAGAATTAAAGTGTTGTGGCAAGAAAATTCATTTACTCTAGTTATCAGGAGGACAGTGAACAAACAAATTATTGTTTTTTATTCCTGTGTGTTTCTGAAACAGAAACTAGAATATTTCCTACAAGTTTAGTGACAATATTCTTTTAAAATAGCGTAAAATTGGTAAAAATAAAGAAGAATCACAAAAGTGATTAAAAGACTGATAAAAATCCCATAAAATTAGAGTTTTAAAGATCTCAATCTGTTAACTCATCAAATGAAAATCACTGCAATCTGATATTCCCACAAAGCAGAAACGTTGGTTTCCTTAATCAGAGAAAGAAAAGTCATCAGGGTATCAAAGAAAAATCATCAGGGGATGAACAAAAAATTGAATTTTCAGTTTAGAACTTAAATTCATATTTTTAACACAGTGTGAATCAAATTAAAATACAGTAGCATACCTGAATTTAGTATCTCTCAAAGTATCTTCTTATATGAAGGATGCCACTCGTCTGACACTGAGAGACTCTGTGCAGGAATAGCTGGATTAAACTCTGTGTTGTAGAGGTGGACAGCCAAAGTGTTACAAACACCTACTGCCTTTGGTCACTGGCACATAGAGTATGTGGCATCAGGGTTTTCAAAGAGTGGAATTGACTTCACAGAGATATTGTTGACACTAGCAATAAGTCTGAATTTGTGAATGGAGGAGGAACACATTTAGACCTCCATGTTTGTTCAAGTACAAATTATAACTCAGATGATACAGCAAGGTCATAAGAGTGGCCACAACAGAGCTGCTTTTTTTTGTTGGTGGTGGTGCAACATCACAGAGGTCCATTTGATGCGTTGTCTTTCTTATTGAAACTCAAAGTAGCTAGAGATGGCTCAGATAGGACTTTCCATCACTTCTATGTTCAGTCTAGATACATCTTCTGCTTCAGTGGTGACAACTGTGGTAGAAAGCTGGATCCAGAACTCCCACATGCTGCTAATTACATCTGTCAAAGTGCTTGAAGTATTTTAAATTGTAAACTTGATGGAAAATGAAGGGAATATCAATTGCTTGTTTATCTTCAGAGTAAGAAGGTAAGATTACATGAATACTAACTACAGGATAACTGGGAAAAGATTTTGGGCTCACACAAGATCAAAAACAACAGAGTCTGAAGGTTATTTCTCTGTGCATGGTGCTCAGTCTCTGGAACTGGACTGTGGGCTCCAGGGTTTCTGTATTGAGAGCAGCTTTGAGGAGAAGAACCTGGGGGTGTTGGTGGATGAGAAGGTCAACATGAGCCAGCAATGTGCGCTTGCTGAGCACAAAGCCAACAGTATCCTGGGATGCATAAAAAGAGGCATGGCCAGCAGGTCAGGGGAGGTGATTCCACCTGTCTACTCTGCTCTTGTGAAACACCATCTGGAATACTGCATTCAGCTCTGGGGCCCCCAGTATAAGAAGGACATGGACCTATTAGAATGAATCCAGAGGAAGGCCACGAGGATGATCAAGGGGCTGGAGCACCTCTCCTACAAAGACAGGCTGAGGAATTTGGGGTTGTTCAGCCTGGAGAAGAGAAGACTCTGGGGAGACCTTATAGTAGCCTTCCAGTACCTAAAGAGGGGCTACAGGAAAGCTGGAGAGGGACTCTTTGTCAGGGAGTGTAGCGATAGGACAAGAAGTAATGTCTTTAAACTAAAAGTAGGTAGGTTTAGATACGATACAAGGAAGACATTTTTTATTCTGAGGATGGTGAGACACGCAAAGATGTTGCCCAAAGAAGGTGTGGATGCTCCTTCCCTGGAAGTGTTCAAGGCCAGGCTGGAATGGGGATTTGAGCAACCTGGTCTAGTGGGAGGTGTCGCTACACATGGCAGGAGGGTTAGAATTAGATCTTTTAGGTCCCTTCCAACCCAAATCATTCTATGATTACTCTGTGTTAAGGAAGACAACTCTAAACTTAGTAATTACTTAAAATGTCTTTCTTAATATGACAGCTCTTAATCAGATTGCCGTGTTATACTACAACTGAGTCTAGTTAATTTTTTTGATTTGGTGTTGTTGATTATGAAATGTTGGATTTATAAGACAGAAGAACTGAGCTGACTTCAAATGAGATAGGAAGAAACCAAAGGATTTTTGTTCTACTCCTCTATTTCTTTTATCCGTAGTTGCCCCTGCATGAATCATGGTCACATATTCAGGCTTTGTCTAATAGGTCAATCTCTTTTCCCTAAATTTGACCTTGTTATTTTGAAGCACCACATATCACTACCACTCCTACTGTAAAGTTGTCTAATTTAACAGGGAAGGTTCAGGCTGGATATCAGGAAAAGGTTCTTCACCGAGAGGGTGGTTGCGCACTGGAACATGCTCCCCAGGGACATAGTCACGGCACCAAGCCTGTTGGAGTTTAAGAAGTGTTTGGACTATGCTCTCAGTCATATGTTATGAATTTTTGGGTTGACCTGTGTGGAGCCAGGAGTTGGACTAGATGATCCTAGTGGGTCCCTTCCAAATTGGGATATTCTATGATTCTATGATTCTATGATTTTGATTCTATGATTCTAGTCTTCTGCTTCCAGATGCATATCATCCCTGCTCTTTTGCTCAAAAAACACTTTGTATTAAATATGTATTTCAAAATTACAAACTATTTTTTAAATTATCCTAGTGTTTCAAGAGTTGTCACAGGAAATATATGGAATGATTGTTGCTGCTGTCTATAGGATACCCCAAGGAGCTCATTGGTGCATTTCACAGGCTCTGGTCTGGACTACATGGAATAAGAATAGATTTTTTTTTTATTTGTATTTTTTAGTTCACTAAGTGAATCAAACTCCCTAGACAAAATAATTTATGAACTTTGTAAAAGTTGAATGCATTTCTGGTATATTCAAAGCAAGGAGTAAAGAAAATCCTTCTAGATAGCAAGAATCCAGAAAGTGATGGGATGAAAAACTGAAAAGAAATATGTATTGTTGGGTTTGCCCCTCCCCCCATCCCCCTTTCTTAAGGTTGCTGAATCTGTGATTCTGATTTGTTTTCTTCTACCTCTGTAAACATGAAATATTTCATTGAGTCTAAGAGATTTGCATCTGAGTACAGTTAACAACAATAATATTTAAAAGCAGAATAAATTCTGTGAAAACAAATTCAAATGTGTGCTGTACATAATTTAGTCAAAATAGGCATCTATATAGTGCATGTTAAAAATGTACATAGCTAATTTTTCCTGTTGAGGCAGTAAAGAAAATAAATGGCTTTTAGTGGTAATTTGAACTTAGCAAATTAGATTCCATTATGAAATTTTCCTATATACAATCATAATTTTCACTAAAAATAAATGTATTTTAGTGGGTGAAATTTTCTATTGTCTAAGTTTCCTAGTGATCTATTTAATACTTAGTGTTCTTCAGTTCTCTGGAAGTCCAAGGGCATACTGAAAGACAAGGCAAATCAAGTTCCCTTTTTATTAAAATATCTTAAATATCTGAATGTTTTCTCACTTTTTTCTCCTTTTTTCACTCTTAATTACATAAAATGTGTTGCATATTAGTTTTTCTTTGTTTTTTTTTTGTTTGTTTGTTTGTTTTTGTATTCAACATGTAATGAAAATGGATATCCAAAATTAGGGCCATAAACATTTAAGTAACGTTTCTCAAAACAGCAGAACAGGTCACCTGTACTGACTTGATTTTGTGTCTATGTATTAATTTAATTAATAAGTCGCTATTGTTGGACTTCCTGAAACATATAAAAAATATATATTTTTGCTGTAATCATACTCTTTGAATCCTTATAGAGTTTGTGCTATAGTGTGACTTCTCTCTTCCACACAGCCTCCACAGATTTGTATGACAAAATTGTAAGTATGTTGATGGGAAAAGTATTCAATTTGTTAAAGGTTCAAATTTTTTATTCTTTAGGACTTAAATGAAAATTCCTCAAAAACTTACTATGAATATACCCTCACTTCACTGATTACATGATTAAAGTCAAAATTCCAGGGTCTCTTATGCTGCAGATGAGTATTTGAGGTAGTAGCTTAGTCACTATAATATATTTTTGTAAGATTCTTATTCTGTTTTTCTGAAATCATTACCCCCTGAGAGTTTCACCATAAAATGCTGTTTCTCCAAAGAATGTCTCTGGTGAAAATTCCTGACCTGAATTATTTTGCAGCGAGATGAGAGGTGTAAATCCAATTATTTCTTTTCAGTATCTTATCTAGAGTCCAAAAAATGTTGCGCTACAACAGTTCCTCTTCCTTCTAGTCACAAATACATGCTTTTTATTTTTATGTCACTAATATCTTTTTCTGCTTTATTAACCACCATAAGTTTTTTTTTGTCTGTAGCGGTGGTTTATTTCTAATTGATTAGTAGTAGTAGTAGTAGTAGTAGTAGTAGTAGTAGTAGTAGTAGTAGTATCAAGTTTGTTGTACTGGTTTGTTTTCTGAATGGTTTGAAGTATTCAGGAAAACATCTTCATGATTTTTGGAGAACAAACAAAAAATATCCATTAACCTTCAAAGTAATTGATGTGTTTTTCAGGTTACTGATTTATTAAGACACTTTGTGCACCTGTTCCAATCATTGGTGATATATTGTTCCACAGTAAGCACTCATTCCATCTTAGTTAAATAATTTTAGTTGGTTGGATTGATTATAATTTGTAAAAGCTTGCTGAGTTAGGATCTGTTACTTTTTTTACTACGTATTATTTTTTAATCACATTTAAAACAATACATTGTAAGTATAAATTTGTCTGTAGATATTGAACAAAACATTTTCATATCTGCATTGAAGGTCTCCAGTGTAATACTGAAGATCTTAAGTCACTGTGGAAACCATCAGCCTGCAAATTCAATCTAGTCATATGCAGTCCTTCCAGAAAATCATGTATCATAATTTTTCAGGGATTACATACTGAAGTCTTACTCTTCATAGACCAGAAATCTAGGACTCTGGAAAGATACCATAAGACAGCTTTTCAAGAAAAGTTTCCTGGAAACTGGCAACCATTTTATCTGTACAATTCTTTAACATACCCACTGAATTCAGTGAATCTCCTAATTATCTCTCAAGAGCAGACCATAGGCAGATTTCCTCTTACATGATGATAGCTAAAATGAATTAGTTCTAAACTGTCATCTCTATAAAATAGGTACAAGCCATAGAGTGAAAAATACCCATTTCTTATTCTAAGCAAATAAAATTTGAGTTTCCCTGATTATCTAAACTCTGAAACTGTCCAGCTCACTAGAAACACCTGGATCCTACAGAGAAATTTAAAATTTAGATTTTTGGATGTAATTTTCAAAGTAAGTTAGAATCTAAGTAGTGAGAATGCACTGTGCAGAGCCTGATATAGCACTGACTGACCCAATGTATCTACATAATACAGGGTCACAGTGCCGAGATTAGTACAGGACCTAAAAGCGGTATCACAGCATCATATACTTGTTAAAGAAGACCCAATGTCACACTGATGTACTGTCCTGCATTTGGTCCCAGAGAAAGTTCGTCAGTCATGGAGCCTATGTAACAACAATGGTGTTATTTGTTTGAACACCACAATTTTCTTTCTCTCCAGCCCAAAGAACAGATTTTACAGTTTATAGCAAGAAATTGGTTTACTCTAATGTAGCTGTCAGTGCCTGGAGTGGTGTGCAGATTATATTTCCCAACTCTTGGGACACTCCCTGTACATAAAGAGGCATTCCATTTCAGTCTGTCATATTTGTCAATCTGACAAGGAAAGAAGTTTGTCAAAATGCCCTAAAATCACTTTGATATCAGACATGATTTAAAAGAAGCATCTTTAATCTATCAAATCAGGATGAAATGATGGTTTGCAAAGGAAGAAGAGAAGAAAACTCAGTTACAGATTATATTTACCAGCTGTCTTATTCCTTACCTTCTCATCTGCTGTACTCCCCTTGGAAATTTCTTAGAGCTCACATTTCGTGTTTGTTCAATACGTCTTCAGAATCCTACTTCTCCCCCAAACCAAGTCTGACTCATCTGCCTTTGAATGTATTCATCCTGCCATAAGAAATGGCTCCTGTTTGCCGTGCCTTGGAAACAAGAGCATCCATTCTATGGCAGAATTACTACCAATGTCTCTCTTCTCATTCTTTCCTTATTTAAGAAACTGTTGCATTAGTTTACACACCTGGCTTTGAACTCTCTGTTATCTATTCTCCCACCCCCTCCTCTGACTGCAAACCTCCTTCAAATTATAATGAATATTAAGAAATTTCAACAGAATCTGGTTGGGGTTGTAAAAATGTCCCAGTTTTTCTTTAAAGCCCCTATGTCATAAAGCTGGCTCATTTGACCATGAGCCAGCAGTGTGCCCTGGTGGCCAAGAGGGCCAATGGGATCCTGGCGTGCATTAAAAGGATCGTGGCCAGCAGGTCAAGGGAGGTGATCTTCCCCCTCTACTCTGCCCTGGTCAGGCCTCACCTGGAGTACTGTGTCCAGTTCTGGGCTCCCCGGTACAAAAAATACAGGGATCTCCTGGAAAGAGGCCAGCGGAGGGCCACAAAGATGATACAGGGCCTGGAGCATCTTCTCTATGAAGAAAGGCTGAGAGACCTGGGTCTGTTCAGCCTGGAGAAAAGAAGACTGACGGGATCTCATCAATGTGTATAAATACCTGAGGTGTGGGAGACAGAGGGATTTGGCCAACCTCTTTTCAGTGGTTTGTGAGGACAGGACAAGGGGTAATGGTCACAAGACAGAGCACAGGAAGTTCCGCACCAACATGAGAAAGAACTTCTTCACTGAGGGTGACTTCTTCAGTGAGGGTGACGGAGCACTGGAACAGGCTGCCCGGGGAGGTTGTGGAGTCTCCTTCTCTGGAGATATTCAAGACCTGTCTGGACACCTACCTGGGCAGCCTGCTCTAAGGAATCTGCTTTGGCAGGGGGGGTTGGACCCGATGATCTTTCGAGGTCCCTTCCAACCCCTTCAATTCTGTGATTCTGTGATTCTGTGATGTCAAAGAAAACCAGGATGCTCTACATGTAAACATAGGTCATGTCAGAATACAAAATATTTAATTGCTGATTCTCTGATAGATAATTATTAGTGAGATTTAAGTAGAGAGTCTGAAAAAAAAAGTCATGCAACACTTTGTTTACTGTGTCCTTCCAGAATGAGTCTGTCTTACTCTGAGACCAACAACTTTCAGTGTTTGTGAAGTTGCACAAATTCTGTGACACCATCTCTGTCTTTGAGGGTTTGTTCATGGGTCTGCTCTTACCAAAAGACAGAAACTTGCTTCTCCCAAGGCTGTTTCCTACAAGCTCTCCCTGCTTATTGAGTCTGTGCCTGCCTGGTCCATCCTGTATTCTGAGCTTTTCTCCATCCTCTCCTTTCTGCAGAGTTCCACCCCAGCCACAGTTCAGTAGGCACCTCTGCCTTGGCACAGTGTTTTACACAAAACTGATACATCCACATTGTAAATTAAGAACAAGATGAACAGACATACAAGTATATAAATATTTTTTGCTACTGTCACATGCGATAAGAAATTTTAACTCAATCCTTTTCTTCCTAGATTCATCATACCCATATTTGCAGAGTTCATTTACAGTATTTAGCATGAAGTCTTTCTTCCTAGAAAGGACATTATTGTCCCCCATAATCCATGCTTTCTCTCAGTTTGGGGTGTTTTGCTTCACAGTCTTTCTGGGAATTAAATACACCTAGTCTGTGAATCCCAAACAGTCGAGGCAAGCAATAACATCTCTGGGCATGTTCAGTGACTGAGCTTCATTCAGCTAACTCTGTGTCTTTTGCAATGAAAGGATCAATGCCTTTTGGATGTGAGTTATAAGCTTGACATCTCTCCCAGACTCAAAGATCACTGAATTCATCAGCATTCTAGCAGGTACATGAAGGGATTTTGGATCTCTTCTTTTGATGTATGTGCCTAATTTTTATTTAAGTTACATTTTAAGATCCTAGGTGCTCTTTTGTAAATCATCTTAAGTCCTTTACCAAAACCAACAGAGTAAATCTGTAACAAGTTTTGGAAGTGTGTCCAAGTCTTGTGAATCTCAGTCTAAGGTCTTTTGCAAAAGCTTTTTTTCCCCTCCAAAATCAAAACTATCCAAAGAAAGGTTTGTAGAAACTTTTCTAAGCAGTCACACAACTCCAAGGTCTTTGTGTATTCATTTTGCCTCCGCTGTCTCCTCTTTACTGATGTTACTGTACAAGACCCTAATACTCTTCTGGCAGGAGTCTGCTTCCAATTTCAAGAAGGTAAACTCTTCAATCTCTCATGCCTGAAGGCAAAAAATGAAAATCACTGAACAGCTTATCCAAGAATTACTTTTTGCTGAGACAGCTCCTCTTGTTGTCTGTTTCAAGCAGGAACTAGGAAACTGGTACTGTAATCCATTTAAAATAACAATGAACTTTGGTTTTCTTGTCAGCAGAAAAAAAAAAAAAAAAAGGCACGGGGGGCTTTTTTTGTTAATCTCTTGGATTCATTTCATTTACCAAAAATCTTCATCTGTGACCAAAGGCAAAAGCTGTGTTATATCTTAACTTTCAAAGCAAAATTTTTGTGTGTTAGGTAACACATAAAAAGGCAATGTAAGTAATGACCTATTAGTGACCTGAATTAGTGACCTATTCACTGTATTTGGTAAATTTACCAATGTAAATATAAAGTCCAGAATATAGATGGTTATATAAGTTATATATATTTATATGTATAACTTATATATGTTATATAGTTATATATAAGTTATACACAGTTATATAAGGCACTTTTGACTAACAGATGCTCATTTAAACAGCTGATGCTGTTTCAGAGCATTTGCTGAGAAAGATTCTCCACAGCAACTATTTTATGAGCAGTTTCAATCTTAATTTTTTGATTGGGTGAGAATCTTTAAGCTCTTCAGGCAATTAGGAGGGCCTGCAAATATCACTCAAAGTCTTTAAGTAATCTGAGAGTATCCTATCTGGTGCATGAAGGTTTTGTTGAGACAGAAACCATCTATTTCGTTAGTGCAATCTCTATTCTTTACACTGGGATACTTAGATTTTTAGCCCCTAAAAAAAAAAAAGAAGAGAAGCAAAACAGAAGAAAAACAGGTTTAGGCTGGAGTGTCCACAAGCACATTGAGAAGAAGGAAAAGCAATTCAGCTACAAGGACTCAGAGACATCCAGAATTCAGCTGTGACAGTTCATGTTCCTGAAACTCTAAAGGAAATTTTCACTTTGGGTGCTTTGCCTGGCAGATCAAGCACATGCATCTACTAAGAACTGAGTCAATCAGAGCAGAAATATGTGAGGAAATTATAAATATAGGCATTAAGGATCACCTGGAGGACTCAGTGTCTTTCTTGAAGTGAGACTGAAATATTTGTTTCCTGTCCCAATGCTGGTGCTGTATGGGCACAAATTTGCAGGTTGCTGCTTTCACCTAAATCTGAGGATAGTCAGCTTTTAACTCAATACCTGTTCTGCTGTTCACTATGAAGGCTCCTTGCTGTTTGTTCACTGACAGGGTTGTGAAGTGTTTATAAAAGGATTGAGAAGCTGCCACTCTCTTCAAGCTCTGCCAGCTCTAGGAGATACACCCTGCGTATCATGGTTGTCCCTCAGAGACTGAGAAAACACCTCTGAAAGGAGATCAGACATGAGGTAGTGTCATAGTTTTGACTGGGATAGAGTTAATTTTCTTCACAGAGGCTTGTATGTGCTGCGTTTTGAATTTTTGATGAAAGTAGTGGTGTTAACACACCACTGTTTTAGTTGTTACAGAACAATGCCTACACAGCCAAGGATTTTTCTGCTTCTTGTGCTGCCCTGCTAGTGAGGAGGCTGGGGGTGCACAAGGAACTGGGAGGGGACACAGCCAGGACAACTGACCCAAACTCACCAGAGAGATGTCCCATGCCCTATGGTGCCATGCTCAACAATAAAATCTGGGGAACAAGTGGGAAATGCAATAGGGAAATATGATGTTTCTTTCTGGGAAAACAAAATATAGGGTGAAAAGTGCTTCTGAATTTCCTTCTTCAATTTCATATCAGGACAACCAGGTCCTTGGCCATCAACTTGCCAAACAGAATAAGAAATAGAATCATGTGAGTTGGAAAAACCTTCTAAGATGATCTAGTCCAACCTTTCACCTAGCCCTGCCAAGTCCACCATTAAACCATGTCACTAAACTCTACATCTACATAATTTTTGAAGACCTCCAGGGATGGTGACTCAACTACTTCCCTGGGCAGCCTTTTCCAGTACTTCACAACCCTTTCAGTTCAGAAGTTTTTCTTAATATCCAGCCTAAACCTCCCCGAGTGCAACTTAAGGCTATTTCTTTGTCTTTTCACTTGGTGCTTAGGAGGAGAGAACAATATACATCTCTCTGTAGCCTCCTTTAAGGTAACTGTACAGCATGATAAGGTCTCCCCTGAGCCTTCTTTTCTCTAGGCTAAACAACGTAAGCTCCCTCAGCCGCTCCTCATAAGACTTATTCTCCAGACCCTTCACCAACTTCATTGCCTTTCTTTGGACATGCTCCAGAACCTCGATGTCCTCCTTGGACATCGAGGGCCCAAAACTGAACGCAGTATTTGAGGTGCAACCTCACCAGAGCGGAGTACAGAGGGATAATCACTTCCCTAGTCCTGCTGGCCATATTATTTCTCATACAAGCCAGGATGCTGTTGGCCTTCTTGGCCACATGAGCACACTGCTGGCTAATATTCAGCTGGCTATCAACGAATAACACCAGGTCTCTTTCTGCCAGGAAGCTTCCAGCCACTCTGCCCCCAGCCTGTAGAGTTGTATGACTTGCATGCAGGATCCAGCATTTAGTCTTGTTGAACCTTATACAGTTGGCCTCAGCCCATCAGTCTAGCCTATGCAGATCCCTCTGCAGCGCCTTCCTACCCTCAAGCAGATCAGCACTCGTGCCTAACTTGGTGTTGTATGCAAACTTACTGAATGCACACTTGATCCCCTTGCCCAGATCATTAATGAAGATATTAAAGAAAACTGTACCTAATACCAAGCCCTGGGAGACACCACTAGCGACCGGCCTCCAACAGGATTTAACCCAATTCACCCCAACTCTTTGGGCCCTGCCACCCAGTCAGTTTTTTACCTAACAAAGCGTAGACCCGTCCAAGCCTTGAGCATCCAGCTTCTTGAGGAGAATGTTGTGGGAAACGGTGTCAAAAGCTTTTCTGAAGTCTAGGCTGACCACACCCACAGCCTTTCCCTTGTCCACTGAGCACATCAGCTTCTCATAGAAAGAGAACAGGTTTGTCAAGCAGGACCTGCCTTTGATAAACCCATACGGACTGGGCCTGATCGCCTGGTTGTCCTGTAAGTGCTGTGTTATGGCACTCAAGATAATCTGCTCCATGAGCTTCCCCAGCACCAACATCAGACTGACAGGCCAGCCATATCCTGGGATGCATCAAAAAAGGCATGGCCAGCAGGTCAAGGGAGGTGATTCTCCCTCTCTACTCTGCTCTTGAGAGACCCCACCTGCAGTGTTGCATTCAGGTCTGGGGCCCCCAGCACATGAAGAACATGTATGTACTAGAATGAGTCCAGAAGACAGCCATGAGGACGATCAAAGCGCTGGAGCACCTCTCCTGTGAAGACAGGTTTAGGCACTGGAAAAAGTTGCCCAGAGAAGCTGTGGATGCCCCATCCATGGAAGTGATCAAGGCCAAGTTGGATGGGGCTTTGGGCTACCTGGTCTGGCGGGAGGTGTCCCTGCCCATGACAGGGGAGTTGGATTTAGATGACCTTTAAGGTTCCTTCCATCCCAAACCATCCTATGATTCTATAAATCTAATCACAGCTTTTGGGAAGAACAACATGCCAGCAGCAGGTGTAATATTCTTTCTCCTGACCATTCTACAGTTTGTTTTCTGCTGTGACACAAGTCAGGATGTACCTGGACCTGTACAGTCTGCAGGAAAAATTGTCAAGGTGCCATCTATGCTACTGAAGAAAAGAAGGAAGCAGAGGACGTGAGACCAGACAAATGTTTCTTCAAAAGTGCACAGAGCATAGTTTACTCAGAAGGAATGAGTTTTAGGAACTCCAGCAGGGTTATTAGGATCAGCTGAGAGAAAAATGAATTAAATGTTTGGCTTGAATTGAACAGGACTAAAGATTATTATTACTTTAATTTAAGACACCTGATACATTTCTCCAGCCTGGAGAGGTGTCATATATTATAGTGCCAAAGTCCATTGTATCTGCATTTATTTCTTCATAGGTGGTAGCATCCCTCATTTGAATCACCATGTGTGTCACATGTATGGGATGTATTTTCCACAGTGCCAAGGAACATAAAGAGTCTCTAAGAAACATTTACGAGGTCGCCTAACTCCCTCGACATAGAGATGGGGTGGAGACAATGCTATAACTGCATGTGGAATGAGGTTTCATAGATACCACCTGCTGAAGTGTGGAAGGGGGCTTCACTGATACACCAGTTTCAGATCACTGAATAAAATTTCTAAACTGCTGCTGAAAGAGTGTCACTACATAAGACTGTCAATCTGCCAATCTTCTTTTTGCATCGAGTAGTTATTTGCTTTCATAAGTGACATTTTTAGGTGCCACCAGATGTCACTATTGGTAGTTTTAGGTTTTCATTTGGATTAAAGAGAGTTACTTTCTTTGGAGACATGCTCTTTACTAACAGTAATGCATTCTACATTATAAACCCAGAGCAACCACCAAAAGAGACTGGCTTTTTAAACCCAGCTACCAATCTTCCATACAGAACTACTGCTTTCAGTTGCACTTTTGCCAGCAAAACCTTGAACAATGTTGGTATTTACTAACAAATATATCAAGCATCTGCCTCTCCTGCAAGTACTGTGCTAATTACCATCTGATAGATTTGCATGAAGACTAGAGCTTTGTACTCCAATGAAAAAGAATAGAGGTTGTTTCCTCTTTCCTCATCCAATCTTCTCCCACTCCAGAACAAAGTTTGGCTCAGCCACAGAGGGTTTAGAACTCTTTACTGTTTCCCTGGCCACTTTTGTACAGGTGCCTGTTTTTCAAAATCTTTGAGTGCTACAAATCCAGATGAAGACAGTAGGAACTGAAGATATTTAGAACAACCTTGAATTCTGACCTCCCTTTAATTTCAGAGCAGTTAGTTTCAATGTGATTTAGACCTTCCAGGGAAGAAGAATATAGAGAAAAAAGTAAAAAATTAAAATAATTTAAAAAATCAATCTTCCTGTAAATTTTAAATATCTACTAGGTGATCTTCAGTCTTCTCTATACCTCTTCTCCTGCATTTCTTAAAATGGATATGCTGTTTAAATAAAGATCCATTTTATTTGCTTTTTTGTTTGTTTATTTGTTTTGTTTGATTGTTTTTTGTTTCTTATTTATATATATATATATATGGCACCTTGATAATTCAGAAGAATTAATTCTGAAAAGTCATAAAAATGCATAACACATGTAATTATACATATATTATTATATGTCCGGGGGGGGGTTTATTGGACCTGTGGGTCTCTGTAGATGACTGGTTCATTGCAGCTGTTTTAGTGGTGACTGGTAGATACATGGGCATCACACCACACATACAGTAACCAACCTTCTGTTCTCTGCTTTTTAGGGTGAATAGAAATTTTGGAAGTGGCTGCAAATATGGCTGTAAACTGCCACTGAAATCTGAGATAAATTTTTCCACTGTTTTTCTGTTTTGTTTTGTTTTGGACACAGAAGCAGAACATAATCTGAATCCAAGAGAAGGAATTCGCAGGAGTGTTTTCCAATGGTCAGGTCAAGTGAGCTCTTGATCAGCTTCATTTGTACAACTTCATGTGAGACAACCTAAGGAGAATGGTCTCAAATTCAGTCTTACTGAGACTGGCCAGCACTGTCCATGGTGCTTTTGCAATTGTGAGGAGCAGTAAAGAACAAAAGTTCTTTATGTACATAGCTGCGAGAATGGCTTTCCCAGTGTTATGCCACTTTGGGGTTCCTTGGATATCTCCAACCAGTAACATTTCCTCAGGCTTGGGCATAGCTGTGGCTATTTCACATGGGCAGAACACAGTCATAGATCTGAGCTGGAATAGATTGTTCTGACTCTACTGAACAGATTTATGCCAGCTGAGATTTTGGATTTTACTACCTAGGCACACCACCTAATCTCTCTTTATTTGGTTGTCTCTCAACCGATTTAATAACTTTCATCCATTCTTGGAACAGAGTTAGCAGATTTCTTCTTTACTCAAATGGACTGAGTAGACAAATTGAATGCTTCATCATAGTGTATCAATTTTATCAAAACTAGACATGAACAATTGCTGATCAATTTCATTTATACTGAAATATTTCATTTCAATATTATTGTCATACACTGAGTGATAAACTTTAATTTTTTTTTCTATGTTATGGAAAAATGTTCTGATCAGGCCAATCTAATATTTACCAAAATACTATTTATTTCCTTGTAACTTAATCACAGGAAACATCTTAGTGTCTTCTCTGTTTCAAGTTAGGATGAAAGAAATTTCAAAATGTAACAACTTCTTATAGAATTAATCTGCTGGGATTTTCAGATGTTCTTCATTGAAAAGTAAGTTTGTCAAACAAAAGCACAATATAGGATATTAAAAATAATCTTTATTCATGTTTCATAAAACAGACAGGTTCACTTCCTAGTCACCAAGCTCCATTTATGGACAGCATGAACCAATAAACTCACTAGAAAACATTTAGTGCTTGTTGAATATCCTCTGAATTTTTTGCTGGAGAGTCTGGTCACTGTGAAAGTGATTACATGAAAATGCATGGAGTACACCATCACATAAACCTCACTTGTTTGGTTGTGACTCAGTAACTATAAATTAGTATTCATCATGGACTCTCTGACAAATAGGGTTATTATCAACATATGCTGTAAACATACATCAGGTGGATATCAATAAAATTGTATTTTTGTTGTAGTCTTGTTTACAGATCTTCCTCTGGAATGCCACATAAATACTCTGAATGCTCTCAGGAAGCTTGCCACTCATGTTATTAGTTTTCTCTGGCTTAGAGCACTGACACCGATCATTTTCTGACAATGTTTACCAACAACAAAGGTGTCCTATTGATCAAACTTTCTCTCTTTTACACTCCTTCATGCCCCTGAATGCTTTACATCACTTTGCCTTGAGCCATATAGAACTATAAAAACACAGCACGCAGCAAATGGTGTAAATAACCATTAAGGTTATGGTTTGATGTTGTGAATGACAGCAACAAATCACTACAGGAATTTGAAAGAATCAGTACTTCCATATTTCAGAAGAAAATATTAAAAGGAAAAAAAAAAACAACTGTAGCTTAACTTTGCACATTAAGAGCCTCTGAAGTCTGGATTGCTCAGTTTTAGTAAGATGCATTCTGCCAACCTTCTTATGTTGACTTGCACTGTAATCTTAGGGTGTAGTTATCACAGTGAATTAACTTATCTGCAGAGGAATGCAGTTTATATCTGCAGTGTGACTAGGAAAAGGACTGAATAGCAGAATCTGTCCCAGAGTGATTTGAAAAGCCTCAGATTGATTTCTTTAAGAGAAGTGCATCAGTTAGTTTGTGAAAAGCATATGTCTAAAACTACACTCTCAGCTGGCTTGGGCTTTTTCCTTCTATTATACTGACAACATTATAGACTTTTATATTCTGTGATGGTTCCTCTTTCTTGGCTAACCATACGTTTATCACTTTTCCTTTAGATAGACTTAGTCTAAGACTATATTTGAAGAAATCTTAGTTTTTAGCAAGCAATACAAGAGGTTTGGATCTTCAGAATGGATTCCTCATTTATGGAGTTTGTAGTGTGCGTGTATAAGACAGTGTGTGTGTATGTTTGTTGGTTGTTTTTTTCCTTTAAATAACACACTAAGCATTGGGGGGGGGGGGGGAGGGATAAAAAAATCTTTTTGTTAGACCAACTGCTAAAGGACACTTAACTCTGGCACTGTCTACTTTTTACTTTTCACTGCTAAAGGACACTTAACTCTGGCACTGTCTACTTTTTACTTTTCACACTTCTTTTTTCTTCAGTTCTGTGACTCATCAGAGGTATACTAACAAGTAAGTGACCTTGCATAGATACCATATATGCTGTCATTTTAACTTAAGACTTTCATTTTCCCCTGGGATTTCTTCTGACACAAATACTTTTTTTGAGACTATTATTTATGACTGTGACCTCATTTGCAAATGCCCCAGCTGAGGACAGCATGCAGTAATGTTTATGGTTAGACACTTGGGAAAGTTCTTTCCAGACCAGGGACAGTTGTCTGAATTTCGATTTCAAACTGAAGTAACAATCAGTTAGTCTGTTTTCTTTCTAATTTAATCTATCACGGCATCAATTTGGAAAAATAACAGCTAAGTATAAAATATGGTCCAAATCTGATCAAGGTAAGGCATAATTGGCTGTAATATGCCTGACACTTCTCACTGAATGCATAAAGAGGAGTGTGTAGGGAGAACAGGAAGCCAAAGATATTTCTCATTGTAATGTTATGGGTACAATATATTCTGGACTTCTGTGCATTGAGTCTCTGCATCTTATGAGACGTATATTGGCCTGTTGGTAAATGAGAAATAAGGGACACTGTCTTTTAAAATTATTTACATTTTGCCACTCAAAATACAGCAAGGAAGTGTAGTGTAGTGGTAGAATAGTAAAAAGATCTATGATGCAATTCCGTATGCATAAGCTAGTCTTTGGATTCATCCCCAAACGGTCCCAAAGGCCGAGCAATCCTACCCTGAGGAATGCTATAACATCTCTATCATGTCCTTCCACACTTTTGCCTATAGAAAATGAAATGACAACCAAAAGTCAAACAAACCACTTTAGCTTCCTGGATTGAACGACTGGGCTGTCTGTCTTTCCTGAAAGCTGAATCCACCCAGATTAGTAAACTATAAAAGAAAAAGAAAAAGAAAAACAACCAAAACAAAAATCTCAATTAAAAAAAAAAAAGTAAAAACGGAACTAAAACGTGAAAACAGGAAATACATTTGTATCATACTTAATCATACTGAGATGCAATAATACAAAACTTCAGATTTCACTGGCAGAGCAGTGGAACTAGCATTACTTTAGCTGCAAATCATGAAATTTGCTTGGTCTGTTGCTCCCAGTGAGAGACGCATGGGATGGATCAATCAGTGCCAGCCACAAGTCTTTCCTTTTTCATGGTTGGCACTCTTTTTGCATCTGAAGAATGGCTAGTTTTTACACAAACTGCTAGTGAAGGAATTGACTGCTGTTTCTCACAACCACTGAAAAATCACATCATAAAGAGAATGCAGTCTGATGGCATTCTTTGCTGGAGAAGGGAGGGCTTTATTCATGTTTTTAAAGATTTATCTAAGTTATGAGCTAAAGAGCTAAACATATATAGGTGACAAAAAAAAAAAAAAAGTGCATACAGGAACAGATTAGCAAAGTCAAATTTTCAAGAATACCTCAGCTAGATGCCCAGAGAAACATACCCAACAAACTGTTCACCAAAATCCCCTTCTTCATGGTATGGATATGGGCAGATCAGAACCAGAGAATGATTCTAGATATATTTAATGTATTAATTCTGGCACAGCCTATGGTATCAATTTTTGGATGGATGGGTGGATAGATAAATGGTCAGAAAGACAGATGGGTAGACAGCTCCATTTTTTACTCTCTTCCCCTTACTTTTGTCTCTTCATCTTACCAGAAATCATGATTAAATAAAAAAATCCTAATTCTGTACACCCATTAAAAATAATAGAATCATAGAATATCCCGAGGTGGAAGCGACCTATAAGGATCATCAAGTCCAACTCCTGGCACTGCACAGGTCTGCCCAAAAGTTTAGACCATGTGACTAAGTGCACAGTCCAATCTCTTCTTAAATTCAGACAGGCTTGGTGCAGTGACTACTTCACTGGGGAGCCTGTTCCAGTGTGCAACCGCCCTCTCGGTGAAGAACCTCTTCCTGATGTTCAGCCTAAACTTCCCTTGCCTCAGCTTAACACCGTTCCCGTGGGTCCTGTCACTGGTGATAACGGAGAATAGGTCACCTGCCTCTCCACTCCCCCTCGGGAGGAAGTTGTAGACTGTGATGAGGTCCCCCCTCAGCCTCCTCTTCTCCAGGCTGAAAAGGCCCAGTGACCTCAGCCGCTCCTCATATGTCTTCCCCTCTAGGCTCTTCACCATCTTCGTCGCCCTCCTCTGGACACTCTCCAACAGTTTAATGCCCTTTTTGTACTGTGGTGCCCAGAACTGCACACAGTACCCAAGGTGAGGCCACACCAGCACAGAGTAGAGCAGGACAATCACTTCCCTCGACTGACTAGCAATGCCGTGCTTGATGCATCCCAGGATATGGTTGGCCCTCCTGGCTGCACACTGCTGGCTCATATTCAACTTGCTGTCAACCACAACCCCCAGATCCCTCTCTGCGGGGCTGCTCTCCAGCGTCTCGTCGCCCAGTCTATACGTATAGCCAGGGTTGCCCCGTCCCAGGTGCAGGACCCGGCACTTGCTTTTGTTAAACTTCATGTGGTTGGTGTTCGCCCAGCTCTCCAATCTGTCCAGATCTCTCTGCAAGGCCTTTCCACCCTCATCCGAGTCCACAACTCCTCCAAGTTTGGTGTCGTCGGCAAATTTGCTCAAAACACATTCTAGTCCTACATCCAAATCATTTATAAAAACATTGAAGAGGACTGGCCCTAAAATGAAGTCTTGAGGGACCCCACTAGTGACCATCCACCAGCCAGATGTGGCCCCATTTACCACAACCCTTTGAGCCCTGCCCGTCAGCCAATTGCTCACCCATCATATGATGTTTCTGTTTAGCTGTATGCTGGACATTTCATCCAGTAGGATCCTATGGGAAACCATGTCAAAAGCTTTGCTGAAGTCCAAAAAGATCACATCAGCTGGTTTCCGTTGATCAACTAGATGGGTGATCTTATCATAAAAGGAAATCAAATTTGTTAGGCAGGACCTACCCCTCATGAACCCATGTTGGCTGGGACCAATGACTGCACTGTCCCCCAGGTGCGCTTCAGTAACCTCAAGGATCATCCTCTCCGTAATTTTACCAGGCGCTGACGTGAGACTGACAGGCCTGTAATTGCTAGGGTCTTCTTTCTTACCCTTCTTGAAAATTGGCACAACGTTTGCCAGCTTCCAGTCCAATGGGACCTCTCCAGATCCCCAAGATCATTGAAAAATAATTGAGAGAGGTCCCACGATGACGTCAGCCAGCTCTTTAAGCACCCTGGCATGAATTCCATCTGGAACCATGGACTTGTATGGATCCAGGTAGAGCAGCAAATCCTGCACACATTCAGGGTCGGTTGGGAGTTTGTCATTCCCACTGTCATGATCCTCCAGCTCAGGGCACCCAGGGTCCCAAAGCCCATCATCAGTGTTGAAGACAGAGGCGAAGAAGGCATTAAACGTCTCTGCTTTGCCTATGTCATTGTCTGTGAGGAGACCCTCCCCATCTAGTAGCAGACCTATGTTTTCTTTGGTTCTCCTTTTTCTGTTCACATATCTAAAAAAAACTTTTTTATTGTCTCCCACAGACATGGCCAGCTTCAACTCTAGTTGGCCTTTGGCCACATGAATTTTCTCCCTACAAACACGAACAGCATCCCTGTATTCCTTCCTCATTGCCTGACACTCCTTCCAGCAGCCTTACACTTTCTTTTTTCGCCTAAGCTCCAGTAGAAGATCCCTGGTCAGCCAGGCCGGCCTTCTGCCCCGCTTGCCTGACTTCCGATATTTTGGAATTGCCTGATCTTGTGCTTTTAGGAGGCAGTGCTTAAAGATTGACCAGCACTGATGGACGCCAATGCCTTCAAAAGCAGTTTCCCAGGGGACTTTGCTGACTAGTTCCCTGAGCATCCTGAAGTCTGCTTTCCCCATATGCAGGGCTGAAGTTTTGTTGACAGTTTTCCTTCTGCCACCATAAACTCTAAACTCAGCCACTTCATGGTCACTATGACCGAGATGGCCGCCGATTGCCACGTCTCCCACAAGACCCTCTCTGTTCTCCAGCAACAGATCTAGGAGGGCACCTTTCCTAGTTGGCTCTCTTAGCACCTGCACCAAGAAGTTGTCGTCTAGGTGCTTTATGAACATGTGAAAATGACACTGACTTTCCCTAGAATAGAAGGGATCAAGTAAACTGGAGAATTGGATAAGAGCAACTTAGGAAAACAGCTCATCAAGAATTTATCTTAAGAGGATACAAAATGAATCAATATTATACTGTATAAAAGAAGATGATATTTCAGAAAAAAAAAAAAAAGGCAAAATAAGCAGCCTCAGCAAAACAAGTCATTTTAAGCTTCAGAACTTTTTGCTGTCTCAGATCTGAGAGGTCCAGATCCAGTGCTTCTATCTGAAATACTGAGAAATACAAGTAAATAAATGTGTGGAGGTCAGCATTCATTTTGCAAAACTGTTAATAGACTGTTTACTGTAACGTCTGAGACAGCAATATGTTATGAAGCTTGAAATGTCTCAGAATGTGTTTCCTGACTGGACTGCACTTCCTGATTGGAAATCTGTTTTGCCTTGCCTTTACTTTGCTTAGTCTGTGGCACTGCGATTTTGTATCAGGCAGTTTGGCTATGGATAGGCACCAAGATCCTGAATGCTTAACTGCTGCATTTTTTAGGAAAATGGGGTTACATTGTCCTTTGGAGTACAGTCATATGGTCTCACTGCTATTCAATATGCAGGATAAGTCATTACCTAATCTAACATTTCTGTGCACAATATTTGGAGACATCATATTGAAACATTTTGTTTTCCAAATTCTTAGTATTTTAAACGTGTCTGTCCTGGCATTCTTTAAAACTGTAGCATATTTTTTGATGTTTCAGAGAATGTTATTCTATCTCCATACTGCTAGTAGTAGGCTGGACCATTTGGATAAGAGTAGAAAAAACTAATAACAATGCAGAACAAACTGGGAAGAGAAGTTCAGGGATACATAGCTGCAGGGAATAACCATCACAGAGTCTTTCAGGTGATTCTGTTAGGAAACCGGGAAGAGTGGTAAACACAGAGACACAGAGCCACCACCTTGGTCCTTTCCATCCTAAGAACATTGTATCTATATCTCCTTTTTTCCTACTCCTTTCAGGGCCACTAAACCCTTTGCTGTCATATTTAAAGCAGCTGGCCCTGAGACAATTTCACAGCAAAGCGGGACCCACACTGTCTTCATCATTTAACTACCCAGGGGTTTTAGCACTGTGTTGCACAGCACTCCAATTTCCAGGAACACCATGCAGGGACACTGTACAGACTTTGACCCTGCTTAGAGATAGTGAAGATCTATCAAAACCTATTTTCCAAGAAAGCAAAAAACATTTTTTTTTGAATCAAAGTAACCCTCAGACCACCAAAGATGTGTGCATGTGCACAGTCCCTGCTCTGAGCCAGGACACAGACCAGAATAAAGAAAGCTAAGAGATGCACTGTGCAAATATGAAGAGGAAGGAGGGATGAAGCCTGAGAGGACTCCAGCTCCTTCCTCAGGATGCTGTCATACTTGAACCCCTATTCATAATACTACAGCCACACATTGAACATAGTCCTTTAGCATCCCAGTCTAGATTTAACTGCACAATATACTAAAGGGAACTTATTTAGAAGATTTAATCATAAATCATAGAAACAGGATTTATACCAACAGGCAGTGTCGTATTTTAATACCAGCTTTCTGATTTTGTTGGGGTCACTACATGACCTAAATAGTATCTGTCATGTTCAAGGAGTGGCACAAGAGCACAGAAGCAGCCTTAGCAAGTCTGTGTTCTTCTGGAGAAGAGCAACCTTCCATCGGCTTGGTTCAGGCCGCTGATGAACCAAAAGTGTGACAGTCTGCACATGTCTGTGGAGACATGCTTATTGTCTCTGACAGGGGGGATTAAGCTAAGCCGTGCCTGTGGGTATTTGAGTTGTTAGCTTCAGTGTTCTGTCAAATCCCTTTATTTTTATGAGTTGGTACCCCCCCCAATAAATTAATAAATTAATAAATTAATAAATTTACTCATGCGCTATCAATGTAGAAGTTCTTTCAAGTTCATGCTACTTACATCCAGGATATAGTACTTTGAGTTACTATATTTGGAGAGAAATTTTAAATAAAAGAACTCTTTAATTTTTTAATTTTTTTAATACTGGTTCACCTTTCTCTAGTTATTGTACTGTACCGATATTTTGTTGTATAATGAAATCAGGTGTTATATTTCCTCAGTAGTGATACTCAACTATTTAATCTTTGCTGAGATGAGGAAAAGACTCTGACATTTTTCATGTTAATTATAGTGTAGGAAGTTTAGCTAAAAAACATTTCATGAACTCTTTGGAGAACTTTGTGAATATTAAGGTAAGCCATGTACCCAATAAAAAATGTTGTTTTGATATGACTGAAACTATTCACTGCAAATTCCACAAATGGTCTGAATCTTAAAATGGGGACTATATTTTTATTCACATTTACATTTACATTTTCATTTACATTATTCAAAAAATGCAGAAATATTGACCTAGAAGAGGCCTTGCATGCTTCATCCAGATTTTGCAACTGCTATTTACTGCAAATATTATTTAAGGATCATCTGTCTCAGACATTCCCTAAATACAGATCTTTAAATCCTGCTTATTGTCTTCTAACAGATTTGTCCAGACTGAAGACGATCAAAAGCCACAACCAGAAAGTCACACAGAAATGTACAGAGAGCATTGCCAATGCCTCTGCTCCTTTCAAAAGTCATTTCTTACATCTGAACTATCTTGGGAAAACCAAGTACTTGGCTACCTTGTGTGGTGCTTTTACTTGGGTGGGCAGCTGAGTTCCACCATGGCCACTCTCTCACTCCCCCTCCTCAAAGGGAAAGGGGGAGAAAATACGATGGAAAGGGCTCAAGGGTTGAGATAAGGACGAGGAGATCGCTCAACAATTATCATGACAGGCAAAACAGACTCAGCATAGGGAGATAGTAAAGTTCATTGCCTATTACTAGCAAGCTAGAGAAGTGAGAAACAAAGAAAAGAAGCCCAAAACACCTTCCCCCCATCCACCTGAAATGGTTTAGAAGAGCTGGAGAACAAACAGACAAACAAAAACCACATAACCCTCATACAATCTCAGCTAAGTATCAAAAAGTGGAAAATACTTCTTCCTAGCTGCAGGAATTATCTAGTAGAAACCCCAGTGCTTGAGATATATACAGTTTAAACAGAGTGCACATTACAAACATCTGTTATGGATTCAAAGTTCCTTTTATTTTGAAATTTGTCTGAAATAATGAAATAAGAATTTCAAAGGAAGTTACAGTCTAAACCATAAAAGAATGGATTTAAACATGTCAAGCCTGTATTTTATAGAGGATGATTAAATATTCATTTTCCTGTGGGGCAGAAGTATTTTTCCATTAACTTATTGTTTATCCAACAAATCAAAAAACAAACAAACAAACAAACCAAACCAAAAAAAAAAAAAAAAAACAAACAAAACCCTTAGTTGATTCCAGTGATATGTAACAGGATTAATACTTACACAGAAATTAACAGAGTTTTTACAGTGAACTCTGACAAGATTTTTGAAAGGCTGAAGAGTGGAGATTGGCACTCAACTCTTATAACTTCCTTTAGAAAATCATCACCTCGGTCCAAAATTCAGATAAAATATTGTATCAGCATTAGAAAAATGTAGAGCCATGAGCTCTTTGTGAGTTATATACAGGTTCATAACTATCTGTCTCTCATTCTGTTCTGTTCAGGTTGGACAATGATCATGACAAAATTCAGAAATCTGATAGGTGGGATATTTCTTGAGCAGGCTGAAGTTTTTCATATTTTTGAGTAAGAGGATCATTAGGGATGGTATTCAAGGATATAGAGAGGCAAGGCTGAGGAAGAGGAAGGATCTTTTATTAACTCTACTTAGAAAACCAGACATGCTTCCAGCATACAAACCTTTTTCTTGTGCCCTGGAAACTTGTCTCTTTTTATAAGAGTATCAGCTAGTTTAATAAAAGATATTGCTTCTCCCTACAAACCTTGTCTTTTGGATTTTAAGACACATTAAAGCAAGTGAGTTTTGCCCTGCTATGAGCATTTCACAAAATTTTTATTTCAAAGCAATAGTCAGCAAAATGCTTCAACTTCAGCAAGTGATATAGACACACAAAAATGTTGACTTTACATTCCTTTATATCTTTAGCCACCTCATTCCTGCTTTAGCCTACTCATGCTTACTTTCATCCTGCTTTTCTACTGTCATTACAAAGGGGGAGTACTAATTACACCAGCCTTCCATCTTATTTATACAGATTAAAACCAGCAGCAGTATGTCTAGTGAACTCAGTGGGATCTTTCTTAGCAATTTCTGCAAATTAAATAATACTTGTTCCTGTACATGATATCAGTAGTTGCACTTCACACACATTTACCTATTTCCATATTTTTTATTTAGACATAAGACAGATATATATTTTCAAAGTTGCTGTCAAAAATATTTTAAAGTGCCACCTAAAAAATATCTTAAAATTGCCAGTGGAATAAATGTCATGAGGAAACGGACTTAATTTCTTTCTAAAGTAAAAATAATCCTATAATACTTTTCCTCTCTTCTTAACCTATGTCCTGCTTTTCCTATCCAACTTATTGTACTATTCCTGTCCTACAATTCTCACTTGCTCTAATTATATTTATTTCTCATAGCTGGAGAATAATTATGAGTCAAGTATGTGGGAAAATTTTAATTAATGTTAATTTCACATTTAGATTATGCCCATGTACACATATATAAATAATTATATACAGTTCTGGAGTTACAAAATTTTTTAGCCCCAGAGTAAAAATGCCCAGCGTCCCAGTGTGGGAATAAAGCATCAACATGGACAGATGAAAAACTGATATAGCACCATTTAGAAATCAGACAGTTCAACATATCACTGGAAGGGGAGAGGAGAGAGCAAAAATAGTGGTCTCATCTCCATCACAGGAGTTATTCATTTTGTTTTAAAATACTTTAGATAAGATTGTCAGAGAGGCAACAATGTATATTTTTTTTTTCCTTTTAAGGGATCTGTTTAGTAAGGATGATGAGGCACTGTTCTTTCCTGCAACCTATTCCCTATGTCTGTCTCTGCCCCACCATGTATTCCGTTATAGTCTCCATGATCCTCAAAATGCACTGGGAACAGGAAGCATACCCCTCCTCCTCATGGCATGTCTGCATTGATAATCTACAGAGTAGCCTTCATGTTTTTTGCCTCAGCCTGGTCTTTTCTTCCAGGATATTCAATGACCAAAGGTAGGATTCATCTTATCAGTTGTATCAGTTGATACTATGGGACCGTTGTCCAGACTTTACGATCAGAGAAGAGGGCAAGACACTTCAAGGATGAAATTAATCTCAATCTGAAGTTGGGATCTGAAAGTGAAACCAATGAATTGAATCCTAAAAGTGCTTATTTCTCACTCTTACCTGTTTTGGGAACTTGGGCTGACTAGTTTGTGGGTCAATCTAACCAGTTATGAAAAGACATAGATTTCTGGTACGTCTCAAATATCTAAGCAGGCCAGGGGGTATTTTCATCAAGTGTTCTCCTGAAAGTCACACTTAAATTCTGTCTAAGTAACATTTTAAGCTCTTAAGTGTTTCTTTTGTCCTGGCTTTATCTAACCAACCTCCTTACATACTCCTGAAAGTCTTCAGTACAAACTGAACCACAGGAAATTCTGGCTGAATATGACGAGGTACGTCTTTACTATGAGGGTGACAGAGCACTGGAATAGGTTGCCCAGAGAGGTTGTGGAGTCTCCTTCTCTGGAAATATTCAAAACCTGCCTGGATACCATCCTGCATGATGTGTTCTAGCTGATCCTGCTCAGCAGGAGGGTTGGACTAGGTGAACTTCAGAAGTCCCTTCCAACCTTGGCCATTCTGTGATTCTGTGATTAATTCTTAGTTCTGTTTAACAACACTTTCACCTTCTCATTTTTAAGAAATCCTTATTTAAGGAATCCTTATTCCTTATCTTTCCTTTAAAAAGGCTTCAAAACCATTACTATAAATGAAATTACATGTATTCATCTATAATTAAAACACCGATAGTCAAAGGAAATAAAAATGTATCATTGTAATTTTTATTTTTTTTTTTTTTACATTATCAAAATGTAAAATGTTGACATTCTGAGGTTGGATAATATATAGTAAATAAAAGGTCACAAGAATATTCTGGTGTTTTGTTGTTTAGTTTAGTTTAGTTTAGTTTTGTTTTGTTTTTCCTAACTTACCCGTTTTAAAAAAAAAAAAAAAACAAACGTAATAGATCTGTTTTCTAAACTGTTTTTCTGTAATTCTGACACTTAAGGAAAATAAACTGGAACTGAATGAAAAATATTTACTATTAAAAATAATTATGTATATTCTATTCTAACACTAATATACAGTAAATTGAAGAAAAAAAAAAAGGTTTTAGAATAACTTCCCAATTTAGAAAAAAACAAACAAAACTTACAAGACTGCAGAACTGATCTTATTGATAACAATTTTATTATTTTTGCCTGAAGGTTACTACTATCATATGAACAAATTCTGTAGTCTGACTTCACCATCCCAAAAGTACCACAGATGAAGAATTAGACCTCAGGAATAAAAGAAGTTTCCTTTTCTCTTTCCTCCTACTGCTACACTGTAGTAACTTCCTCCCAGTGTATGCCACCAGCATTGTTTGTATTACAAAAGCCCTGAAGTGGCTGAGTCAGTGTCAAGGAAGAACAGCTGGCCACTGTGCAATTCAGAGGTACCAGGATCTGTGATTTTTGCAGGGTGAGGAAAAGCATGTGCAAGACACTAAGGGAGAGCAAGATATCAAGCACAAGTTGGAAATGCACAGAGCATCCTGCAAAAGACTGTCTGCATCTCCGTGTTGGTGCCAGGACTGGAACAAAAGGCCAAGACAGCAACTGGGGGTGAATCCAGACAGACCTGGAATACTTACTGCAGAAACTGAATCACAAACTGAAATTTTGTTAGCTGTCACTGACTGTATCTCCCATCAATCAGTGGCAGAAATATCATATGAACCTGTGTGTATTTTCCGCTTGCATTTGAAAATAATGTATTTATCCTATTCCATTAGTGTATTTTAATAAGCATTGCTTTGGGACAGTATGCCTGCCAATTTATGTTTATGAGGCTGTCAACAGAATTTACATGCCTACGAAAATATGATACAACATTGCCAAAGCAGGCACTGCCTGTCAAATGGGGTTGTCATGGAGAAATGAGACATAGGAAAGCTCATACATAAAGTGGCACACAGAGAATGCCAGGGATTTTTTATTCCCCCTGTTGAGCTCAATAAATATTTATTTCAGTAAAGGATGGGGTTAGGAAATAATGAAATTACGAGCCATATTGTGCAGTCATTTTTATTTAACCGAACTTTCTATTGAAACCAGCCCAATATCAAATCACCACAACAAAGTTCTTGCATTCTATACTGTGCTTTTAGAACCATTTTTTTAACAGTTTAAATTTTGGCTGGCAGTACACTGGCTTGCCTTGCAAAAGAGCAAGTCAGAAAGAAAAAGGCATATCTAGAGTACACCTTGGTTTTTTTTTTTATAGCAGACCACTGTGGTGATTCTCAGGAGTCTTTGGGAGCTGATATTAATTAGGCATCTCTAAACAGTGCCCAGGTCTCAGACCTGTACTAAGGTGCCTCTAGAATTAAGAGGTATTTAATGACCTTTTTGAACCCATGCTTATATCATCGTTGAAGAATTCAGGCTTTCAGAGGCAAATAAAGAAGCAAATTCTTATCCAGTCTCTCAAAGCAGCCAATATAGTTTCTGCAAGATACTTGCAGTGACACCAACTTGACATGTGTCAAGGAGATAGGAAGTAGCCATGTGCTCTGCAGTTATTTTCCTATCACAATCTTAATTACTCCAGGGAGAAGATTAGATGCTGCTTATTATTTACAGTTGATTCATAAAATGGTGATTATATAATGAGGGAAAATATTGAAGGGAATGTCTTTTCAATTTTCAAACTCCCTAGGTAGAACTAATTCTCCCTAACTTTAATTTGTTAAAAGTTTTTTTGTCAAACTGTAAGCTAGTCATTTGGTCTTCTTTAATGGAGAGATATAGGTTCCCTTAGACTATGATTTATCATGTTAGAAATTAGGTGAAATGACTCACCCTCCAAAAGCTCTTTTTTCTTCTGGTGGCACTGAAGGTGCCTGAGACAGAGGCCTGGCGTTTAGAGGACTGAATTTCTGAGGCATGAAGTCCACCCTGAGCAAAGGTTCATGATTATCATGGACATGGACTTGAAGACCAAGGTGAAATAAATCTGCCACTGATGTTTGTGCTTAACTTGCTTTGTCTACAAAGAGATCAAAGACCAGTCTGCAGTTTCTTTCTCTTGTATCCAGGGCAACCTCAAATTTTTGATGTCCTCTAAGGGGAGCCTTGAACAACCAGCAAAAATGGCTGAATCAACACGGGGAATGGAATAATAATGTGCCACCTGGAGCACCAGTAAATAATTAGCACCCATTCTTTGCAGACTTCCAAAGCTACACTTATTTCCAGGCACTTCTCCACATATCTAATGTCTGTTTTGTATCCAGCCCAACAACCATCAACCAATCAATTGGGTAATTGAATAGATGTGCATTTTCCTGCACCTACCTCCTGCACAGTTGTGCCAAATGCAATCAGTATGTGCAAAGTAGTAAAAACTATGCAACATTTCTAGGCTGGCTAGATTAATATTTGCCTTATTTTGAAGCTGAATACACCCCTAAGTATAAATCTATGCATTCTTCATCATAGTTAGTTGCATTAAATAACTGACCAACAACTTACTCTGAACTGTAAGAAATATATAACAGTTTATCCTGCAACTTTTGCAAGATGTAATGGTATGCTAGCATATTATAAATACTCTAGAATAATTTATTTATTATATTCCATTAGTGTATTTTAACAAGCACTGCTGTGGGACAGTATGCCTGCCAATTTATGTTTATGAGGCTGTCAAGATAATTTACATGCCTATGAAAATAAACAACATTGCCAATGCAGGGTCTGCTTGTCAAATAATCTTGTCAGGAAGAAATGAAACACTACCGAGCTGAAGAGTAAAGCATATTCATTATTGCTGGCTACACAGATTCTAGGTGACACAATGAAATACATTTATGCCATTTTTCATGTATCATATGAATAAAAAAATGAGGGAGTGGGGTACTTCAGGCTGCCATATATTGTACTGTACAAAACAGGTTTAGCACTCAATCACTCTTGTTTCAATAATAATAATAATAATAATAATAATAATAATAAAAATAGGAATATCCAGACCCCAGCAACATTAGTGAGTAAAATAAAATGTATTATTCATCTGGAAAACTGAGAATGCTACACAAAATCATGAATACTTCACAATGGTTAAGCTGAAATAAAATAGCTGCAGAGCTGTCTAGGGCTGAAAAAATTACTAGGAAGAGTTCAGTCAGAAGTTCTGAGTAGATAATTACTGAGCTGCACTGACAAACTCCACACTTCCCTGCCAATTACTCCTTCTGGGCCATGGCTTTTAGAATAATTTAAAGCAGTAAGATTTAGAATCTTGTTCTCGTAATTCCCGATAGACAGCTAGCCCTGTGTTCCCTTCTTCTTCTCCCAGTACTGAAACTGTACTCTTTTCCAAATTCTTCCTAAGCATGAAACTGCCCTTTGAAACAGCCTGAGAGAGAAAATGTATCCAGGATGAAAAAATCACCCCAAAATATTCCAAAGAAATAAGTCTCTTGCGAAAGTCTTCAGAATGATCACTTTTACTGGCTACCAGTAAGAATTATTTCAGAGAAAAATGGATAAGAGGCATGCAAAGGACTGTCACTGTTTATCAAAAGGCTGTAAAGGCATTCTTATTTGTGTGGAGAAATTGACTGTACAAAGAGCAAACAGTTCAGATGCGAATAATCTCTACAGTGCATAGCACAAAGCGTGGTGGCAGCTGACGATATCAGCAGAAGCAAGGAGCCAGACAGTAAGAGCATGGATGATGAAAGAAGGATAGGCATACAGCTGAGAATCACAGGAGATATGATAGTTCAGTACAAGTGAGATAAATTAGAGGGGTACAAGATGAAACAGTTGATTAGCATAGATGCATATATGCATAGTGTCAACAGGCTGCTGTAAGGAGAGTACTGCTCAGATGGGACCATGCCGGCTGCAGCACTGGAAATGGAGGGTCAGCTGTCCACGGAGCTCACTTCACTTGCCTTTCACATGAACAGGCACTATATCCTAAATGTCTGAGGCCAAAGAAATCTGAAACTGTTACTTCAGGCTGGCCTGGTCTCCATACCGCAGTCTCTATTTGAATATCTCTTATGTAAGGTAGGGACAGTGCTCAGTTAGCACCAGGAGAGGCCAGGGAACAAGGTCCACAGTATAATCCACACTACTGTCCTTCCTGTACTTACTGTAACGGATTACAGGAAAGACAGCAAAGATGTTTTAAGAGTCTTTCCAAACTGAAGTTTGCTAGAGGTGATGTACAATCATTCTATAATGATACTCTAGTAGATCTGTCATTGAGCTGTTTTTCAGATGGCAGCTGCATCCTTTCTTGACAGCTATATTATAAAGTTAATGTTTGAGCAAAAGCCTTGCCCCCAGAAATAGATGGCAAGACTTATGCAGACTAATGGCACTAGTTTGCTGTTCTTTACAACCTCCTTGATAGAGGAATAAAGGTAACAAATTGTGTATAGATGCATTTAGTTTATATGAGAGGAGGTAGTTACAAGTTAGAAAGCAAACCAAATTTTTTTTCTCCCTCATTGATTTTTAAAGTTTTTTAGATCCCAAACCCAGAAATTTAGGTGAGTGAATTTTCTATAAGGAAAAAAAAAATAGTCTTACTCTTACCCATTTCTGATTCCTAATGGCAAGTTTCAAATCGTATTTGAGAGCAAGCCTATATTTGGAAACACAAGCACAGGTCTCAACATAGGAACAAAACAAATATAAAGGGGAATCTGGAGTGGGGTTGGAATAGTAGTAGTGGAGTAAGGTACAGTACGAAGGTGACACAACACCTGCTCTGGACTCCTTACCATAGTAGAAGCAAAATAGAGCAAGTAGAAGCAAGATATGTTGTACAGAAAGGTGATGCTGTGATTAATGGAGGACATATTTTCACAAGATAGTAAGGGAAAATTTAAGGCAGGCACAAAGTAAGATTTCTCCAGAATCCTTCCCAATACACATCAGTCCTGCCCCATCATAACCTCTGTAACTGCAGCACTGGGCTTCTTGAGCAGGTGCTTTCAATTGTGTGTCAATTTCTGATTTGAGCTGTTATCTATAAGAAATTGCATCTGGCTTTCTTCATAGCATTCTATCACATCACCACATGTCTCTGTGATTGATTTAATTAACACTTTTCTCTTGCTCTCTCCCCTTTTTGTAAGCTTCCATTTATTTATATTTCCCCCCAGACTGTTGACTCTCAAGTTATGTAAAATATTTTTAGATACATTGCATCTAATGTAAAAGTAACACAAATCAAGCTGCCTTTAACTTTTCAGGCACATATATACCCTGTTTTAATGCGCCCATTTATGCTGCTGTGTAATATATCTTCACAGTGTTGGCTTAATCGCAAATGACAAGTGTTGAAAATGTAATAAAGACAGGGACACATTAATCCATTTTGTATAAAAATATGAAAAGGTAATCAGATTCTGAATGGCTGTATGCTTTAAAAATATACTGGCTGAGATTTCTTTTTCCATTCTGGATACTCACCAGAGATTCTGATTAGAAAGATTTCAGTATAAAATTGCCTTAAAATATTACAATTGTGCCAAAAATTCACTGAGGAAGTTTTATAAAATGAGAGAAGAATCTCAATCAGTGATGTGATGACCCCGAAGCTTCTGAAACACCTTAAATAATCAGGGAGGTCTGTATTCCTTTTCTTTTGCAGAATCTTATACAGCTTTGCCCATGGGTAGAGATGCAGGGTCTATCATTATCATTTCTGTTTCTGAATATCCAAAGCTAATTAAATAATTATTGTTAATAATTATTCCAGTCTCCACAGGCAGCCAAGAATACCTATGTAACAAAATATGTATAGAGAAATGTCATCCCTATTCTTTCCCTGCAAAAACAAGGAATAGATGGTAAGTAGTAATGTTTAAAGAATGCTCTTGCCCATCCAACACTGAGTAATATACACTTCTGTGGTGGTTTTACTCGGGTGGGCGGCCGAGCTCCACCACAACCGCTCTCTCACTCCCCCTCCTCAAAGAGGAACAGGGAGAAAATGCAATGAAAAGGGCTCAAGGGTTGAGATAAGGACAAGGAGATTGCACAGTAATTATCGTGACGGGCAAAACAGACTCAGCATAGGGAGATAGTAAGATTTATTACCTATTACTAGCAAGCTAGAGAAGTGAGAAACAAAGGAAAGAAACCAAAAGCACCTTCCCCGCCATCCACCTCCTCCCCCCGAGCGGCACAGGGGAACGGGGGAATGGGGGTTATGGTCAGTCTATAGCGCTTCTTCGCCGCCGCTCCTTCTCGGTCACTCTTGTCCCCTGTGCTGTGGGGTCCCTCCCACGGGATGCAGTCCTTGCTGAACTGATCCGGCGTGGGCTGCCCACAGGCAGCAGCTCTTCAAGAACTGCTCCAGATACGGGTCCGTGCCACGGGGTCCATCCCTCAGGAGCAAACTGCTCCAACCTGGATCCCCCACGGGCAGCAGCTCCTGCCAGGTCACCTGCTCCTGCGTGGTCTCCTCTCCACGGGCTACAGGTCTGGCCCGGAATCTGCTCCAGCAGGGGTCTTCCACAGGCCGCAGTCTCCGTCGGTGCAGGTCCACCTGCTCCACCGTGGTCTCCTCCACGGGCTGCAGCGTGGAACCCTGCTCCACCGTGGTACTCCATGGGCTGCAGGGGGACAGCCTGCTTCACCAGGGGCCTCTCCACAGGCTGCAGGGGACTTCTGCTCCGGTGCCTGGAGCACCTCTCCCCCTCCTTCTGCACTGACCTTGGCACCTGCAAGGCTGTTTCTCACTCCTCTCACTCTCCCAGCTGCTGTGAAGCAGCGTGTTATTATTATTTTTTTTTTTCTTAAATATGCTCTCACAGAGGCGCAAAACAACATCACTTATTGGCTCAGCTCTGGTCAGCAGTGGGGCCCTTACCAAACATGGGGCAGCTTCTAGATCCTTCTCACAGAAACCACCCCTATGGCCCTCTGCTACCAAAACCTTGCCACGTAAACCCACTACAACTTCCCATTCCCTAGAGGATCCTTACAGCTTGACATAATGGTTTTTGTCATTGGTGGTGGGGGCGGTGGTGTTTTTTCTAGGAAGAGGAACCAATTCTTTGCATCTTTCTCACTTTTCCTCACCAACCTACATGGGGAATAAGGTAGTAGCTTTGAGGAGATCATTTAATCACACCGACTTGTCTCTTCAAATAACCATCCAACCTAGGCCACAATCCAGTCGTTTGTAATACTTTAAGATTCACTTCATCAAATTTGGTAGCTCAAAGGCTGTCACTTAATCCATTCAGTGGTTGTATTTAAAAGGTATATTTCCACAGGTAACTTTCTTGGTTCCACAGCTATTTCCCATTGTGTGTAAAAGTGAATGTCTCTCAGACTAAGGCTATATTCAAAATGAAAGAACTTTTTAATTGTGATCGTTCTGTTGAGGCTGTAAATTAAATGATGAAATCCACAGAAGTCCTGATGAACCAGAAAATATTTCTTTAGTTATTTAACTTTGAGTAATTATAGATCAATGTCATCTTAACTCAAGCAAGAAATGGTGATCCAATTGCACCACTGAAAATGCAGCTTCTTACAGCGCAGTATTGCCAGTGTAGTTTATGTGGCATATTTATCTCTTTGTACTTGTTTATCAGTTTGAAGTATTTTAGCTGCCAAACATCAAGGTCAATTTTTCAGATGCTTTACACAGTTTACTATAAGGCTTCAAGCAGAGCTGATGGCTTTAGACACTCTCTCTGTGAATTATAGCGATTTAATAATTTCAGCAATCTTGCACTTACTGCTTCATTATTATTTCCAAAATAACTGAAAGAGTTCAGCACACATCTTAGAAACTTCTGTTCCTGCATGAAACCTAGTAAAATGTAAAGTCTTTTCAGCATATGAAAAGCTTTTGCAACATATAAGCAAGCTGTACACCTAAAAGTGATGTGGGAAGGAAAATGATTAGAACATTTCCCACAAGCCTGTGCAAATTGCACAAAATCAAGAATTGGCCCTGTCAATCATTTTTCATTTAACACTTTCAATTAACTTGAGATGCAGTAGGATGCCACTTTAAATTATCTACTTAATAGAGTAGGAAGGGGAAGGATTGGCTTCCTGCTGTGTCTAAGACAGTCCGCAACCAAAGTGGATTCAGCTCTACCTGCAGAGCTCCTCTGTGACCTAAAGCTGTTCGTCTTGCAGCAAAGCCACAAAGGAAGGATGATAGTGGATCATCTCATAGAGAGATGAGTCATGGCACTGCTTCAGCGGTATGTCCAGGGATTTCCTGTAGTTAGTAATCTTTTATGCCAAGTGCAAGTGAATCCATTTCAATCTCTGCTGGCAGTATAGGTAGTGATATTTTCTCTAAACCACAGTCCTGTCTTAACCTCTATCTTGTTTCTTGTTAACCAATCTTACAATGATAACACCGAGACTGTGTCCATATTTCTGAACCACAGTAATGGCATTCCAAGATCAACAGAGATGAGGAAAGCATTCATTTGTCTTCCATGGTGATTGTTTATACAAGATTTTCCAGAGTCACAAAAAAAAAAAAAAAAAAAAAAAAGGTTATAAATGAGGGAGCACTGGAACAACACCTCTGGAGCTCTGCTTTGTAAAGAAACTTTAAATAGAAATGAAAATGTCACATTCATGCACAGTGTATTTCACTCCTTTCCCCTTTAATTTCTGGGCTAAAAAAAAATGCAGCTTTATTATAAGAGTTAGCACAGTCTGTCATTTATTGGTAAAAACCTTAGATAAATGCCAAACATAAAGTTATCTGATTATTTGTGGCTCACTGACTCTATCACACAGGACATAACTCCTATGTGATAATTTTGTTGATCCTTGGAAAGAATAAGATGCGGTAATTGTTGGGGTCAGATTGTCATCTCCTGCCATGCAGAATCATGTGGTTCTGCCTCCTGTAATTCTAGACTATTTCAAGTCAGATAGATAGTATAAAGAGCCCAGGTTGTTATAGATCTTTCCACAATAATTCACAGGGATGCCCAGGCCAATTGGAGCCACCAGCATGTCAGGGTACTTTGAATACAGTTCCATCATGATAAGAATATCTAGCTATAGGGTTAAAGGAACAGTTTTGAACCTTCATGTAGGTTAGGGATGAAAAATATGGCTGTGAAATCTGTATGTCATATGCGTACCCCTCTTTTAGGTTAGGACATAGATGGTTTCCACATGAAATGCTTTTGGCTTGTTGCTCATGTTACAACTACATGTTTGAGTAGGTATAAGTTGGTAGGTACAGCAATAAATTTGCTTTAACTGTGCTAGTCAAGTGAGTCAGCTGTCTTTGAAATACTTTTTCCTTCCCATGGAGATCAATGAACATAGGTGACAGAGATCATTTAGGCAGGTTTCTATTTATAATATAGGGTTTTTAATAATCTACATTAGAAGTGCAAAAAGTTACTATCCTTCCCACGTTGAAACATGCTACTTGATTATACAGTGCCTTCAGACCATTTACATGCAAAATGGAACAAGATGACCATTAATCACTGTTGGGGTAGTTTTAAAAGATTTCTTCTGCTTTACATACAGGTGGTTAAAGGCAATCACTGTGGACTAGATTAATTACTAAGTGCGTGTGTCTGTTTCTGAGTTTGTTCTCTGGCTGCTATCCAAGGGAGAAAGAAATAGGCACTTCTGCACAATATCTGTTTCATCTTAAAGCAAACATCTGAAACAAGGCAGATGAAACTTATCTGAGCGAGACTTTCTCTCCATTAACATAGAGGGAGCACAAGGTGATTAACATACATGCAAGCATCTACACAGACCTAAATTTAGGGGAGATTAAAGTTCCTCTGTGCCTAGCTGAGGAAGTGTTAATTAACAAATAGTATCCCAATAAAAGGAAGATGAAAGTAGATTCTTAACATGAATAAGTCCCTTTCAGTGTACCCAAGTGCATTGTAAACTGGTAGTGATACAAAGCAGCTTATGAAATCTGCTGTCACAAGCATACAGTTATCAGTGTTTAAAAGGAGTATAGATGTGTAGACACTTACATGGACCATAACCACATCTACAGCTGCAATGTTATCATATTGTATACAGTATTTATTATATATCATTCTACGATCTTCAGGCAGATTCTGAGGAAGGAAAACACCAGGGTGCAAGAACAATCTGTCCTCTCCAGTATCTGCTGATCTTTCTAATAATTTTCAGTGTCTCCATAGCTCCTGTGGAAAGGACAGATGAGCCAAAAAGAACAAATATATTTTGACTGGAAATAAAAATGTGGAAGAAAACTGGGGTTGTGAGCCTGTCTGTTTGAACTGGTGCTATCTGGTAGGTGGCATTTTATAAAACAGAATGGGGTTTAATGTTATATAATCTCAATCTGGAATTCACAATATCACAGAATCACAGAATCACAGAATCGTCTAGGTTGGAAGAGAACTCCAAGATCATCTAGTCCAACCTCTGTCCTAACACTAACAAGTCCTCCACTAAACCATATCACTAAGGGCTACATCTAAAAGTCTTTTAAAGACCTCCAGGGATGGCGACTCAACCACCTCCCTGGGCAGTCCTTTCCAATGCCTAACAACCCTTTCAGTAAAGAAGTTCTTCCTAACATCCAACCTAAACCTCCCCTGGCGCAACTTTAGCCCATTCCCCCTCGTCCTGTCACCAGGCACGTGGGAGAATAGACCAACCCCCACCTCTCTACAGCCTCCTTTAAGGTACCTATAGAGAGCGATGATATATTTCCAGCATTCTCTCTAAATGAAAATGTCTCTAACTTTAGATGCTTGCTATGTAAAGATGTATTCCAGCTGTCAGTCCAAGTGGATGCAAGCCACTTACCAGCCTATGCATGTCTTGGACACCACAGAAGTTTGCAAACAGTACAAGAGGTTAATATTTAGACTGAACAAATCTCCTAACAAAAGAATTCTTCTTTCATTTTTAGTTATCTAGATGTTGGTATCTAAACAGCTAGGTGTTTAAAACAGCAGTTATATAGCACTTGATTCATGTGCCAAAACACTTGCCTCTAGTGCCATTTGAGACACTTTGTGCCGTCTAGGGTTCAGACCTACATGAAGCTTGTAGATACGGCACAGTGTTGTGGTTTCACCCGGGTGGGCAGCTAAGCCCTACACAGCCACCCATTCATACACACTCACAGTGGGATGGGGAAGAGAACTGGAAAGGCAAAAGTGAGAAAACTCATATATTGAGATAAAGACAGTCTAATAGGTAAAGGTAAAGCTGCATGCACAAGCAAAGCAAAATAAGGAATTCATCCAGTACCTCCCATTAACAGTCAGATATTTAGCCATTTCCAGGAAAGCAGGGCTTCATTGTATGTCACAGGTACTTGAGAGGACAAATGCCATAACTGCAAGTGTCTCCTGTTTTTCCTCCTTTCCCCCATCTTTTATTGCTGAGCATGACATCATATGGCACAGAATATCCTCAGGACCAGTTGGGGTCTTTTGTCCTGACTCAGTCCCCTCGCAGTTTCTTGTATATCCCCAGCCTACTTGCTGGCAGTGCAGCATAAGAAACAGAGGAGGCCACAACTCTCTGTAAGCACTGCTCAGTAATAACTAATACATTATTGTATTATTAACATTGTTTTCATCACAATTCCAAAACACAGCACCATATGAGCTGCATGAAGAAAACCGATTCCATCTCAGCCAAAACCGGTACACACAGGAATTAGAGGAGGCCTATAGCCACTTGGACAGGCATCTGGTAACTAACAGAGATAATCTAGAGAATCTTCCATGATAATAGATACATATCTATAAGCAACAGAATCAAGCCCTAGGTAGTACATTTAGTAGAATTTAGAGAATTATTTGGATAGCTGCAAAGTCCTTTCATGTCTGGCCAGCTGAAATACAGCTTAACTTAGCTGAAAAACAGTTTAGTTCTGACACTTAAATTTTGGAAATCCAAAGTTAATTGAGAGTGATGTTAACAGTTTTGTTTCAGCTGGAGAATGACCATATGTTAAAGATGATCTTGGCTACATACCATAGCTAATGTGTAGTATAAACGTCCATGGAGAAGTGTATATTGACCATAATAATGGACCTAAGTAGATAAAAAATGAATAAATAAGCAACTGCAATTTGGTTGATAAAGGTCTTCCACCCTCTGACACTGTTTTGTACTAGATGTGTACACTTTGTATGCTGCTCCCTATTGTATAAAGCAACTATCAGCCTCATCTCTTTATCGAGCTACGGGGAATCACTAGCTGCTTTTAAATTAAATTACATTAACATCAAGTTAGATTAAAAAACAAACAAAAAAATCCAAAATACTACCACCACCACCACCAACAACAAAAACATAATGTTAAATTGGGAGTATAAAAGTTAACAATATTAAATTCATTCAAGTAGGCAAAGCTGAGTAGACAAAACAAATTAGATTAAAATGATCCATAAATGATTAACACAATTTTTGTTTGGACCAGTCACCATGTTGTCTTTAAAACCACATCTGCAATCTGTACAGCATTTGGCTGCACATGACAAAACAAGATGTCTTCTGCTCTGACTAGAGCTACTTGCGATCTTGAAGGATTTTACAGAAAACACTGGAAAAGCACTAATTCTTATTTTCAAAACGTGTCACCTAGAAGTAGATATTTCAGTATCAATAATTACATCTTAAAATTTAATAAATAGCAGCTCTTCTAGATGAGGTCTAATTAAAGTATAAAATGTAAATTCTATTTCTGTTTACTTGAATCACTTAGGACTAAAGGGTTATAGTCTTCCTGTAGTACCTTATTCTACAAATCATTCCACTGATTACTTGTATATCTGTATTCTACTGAGTATGCTCATCAACATTTTTACTGAATCAGAGGAAATAAGATTAGAAGGGACTTAGAGGTCATTTAGTCCTTTTTCTTTTCTCAAGCCATGATCAACTATATTTAGAACAGCCCTGACTGATGACTAAGATTTTACTCTGCAAAATCTCTTTGGTATTACTTATTATTATTATTACTTTTTTTTTTTTTTATAGTTAGAGATGTTTTCTTCATGCTTAAACTAGTTCTCCTTTACTTTAGTTTAAGTCCAGTGCTCCTTGTCCTACGATGAACATAGAGAAATCTCATTTGTCTCTTTTCCTCTAATCATCTGCTCATTAGGTTGTTGAAAACAAGCTATCACCCCTCCTTTAAGACTTCCTTTCCCTAAACAAAGCAACCAGAGTGCCTTCAGTAAGTCAGGTTCTCTAGATTTCTTGCCAAACCCTAAGTGCATTAATAGGTCTGCGTAGCCTCAGCAGGCCTCCATCCATTGGCCCAGGAGCATTATACAAGCATTGACTCCAATACTTACCCAGCATGGTGTAGGCAGGTCTGCATCTGGCCCTGTCTCCTGCTCATCCTGACTTGTTCACTTCGCTTCGTAGATTGACCTCAGACATTTTGCAATTATTTGATGCTCACCAGCTTGTCAGTGGAAACTGTTATTGCCTTGATCTGACCGTGCTTGAGTATTGCAGGACTACCCCTGGGGTCACCATCCTGCCTGTGCCACCCTCAGTCCCCAGCTTGGCTTTCCATGTGGTGCAGTCTTACTCCTGTTTCTCCCTGGTAGAATCATTTTGCTTCCCCTCTGTTGGAACCATCTTGAATTTGGGGAGTTTCTTTATCTCTTTTTCTGATTTGTCAAGATCATTTTGTATTCTAGTCTTTCCCTTAAATCTTATTGCAGCCCCTCCTAGCTTGGTGCTGATTAGTAATTAAATAAGTATACACTTCATGCTTTTGAAATAATTAAGGGAAATATCGAGTGGTGGCAGACCGAAGACAGACCCTGTGAAATTCCACTTATGGCATCCTTCCAACTTGGCAGTGAACCTTAACAGCTACTCCCCCAGTATGATATTCTCCCCTTCTAGCAGTGACATATTTCCTCGGCTTCTTTAAGAGAGTCCTACTGAAATTTAGCCACATGACCTCTGTCTTTTTTTTTTTTTTTTTTTTTTTTCAGGAAAGCTCTTAACTTCTCACAGAAGGAAGCTGAATAGAAACAATATGATTTGTTCTTGGCTGCTCTTCATCTCCTTATAAGCATGTACCTGTTGTATACAAGTAGTTCAATTATTTATTCCAGTGTTTTCACAGGAACTGAAGGTCAGCTGCTAGGTTACTCCTTACACCCATTAAAACTAGACAATACATTTTCCTTTTCCGGGCTTCTAAAGCCTCTCTAGTCCTTATGAGTTCACAAAGTTACTGACCCTGAGACTGTTTGAGTCAGTACCATAAAGTGAATTTCATCAAGCTCAGACAGTTCAAAGTATCCAACTTATCTAGCTGCTCTCTAATTGGCTTCTCTAACTGCTCTTCTGGCCTAAGATTTTACCCTCTCATCGTTGATGGTGACGTAATGAGCTGCCTGATGAACACTGTTATTGTCAGTGAGGGCTGAAGCAAAAAAATGCAGTAAATGCTTTGGCTTTTCTTTGCATCACCTGTCAGCAGCCCTCTCTCCTTGTTAAGCACCAGATCAACTCAGTGCTTGATCTCCCTTTTCCTCAGTAACATATTGCACTTACAGAGGATTCTTGTTTTTTTGTCATCCTTGCTGGAACACTTGGTATTTTTTTCCTTTCTAAATGTAATTTTTCTAAATCTGCTTTTAGGCATCTAATAGGAGCAGACTGCTTTTTCAAGGGTGCTAACTCAGCTGAGTATCTGAAGATTTTGTTCAGGTGCTTAAATGCAGATTTACATCGCCAACTTAAAACTTTGAAGTCTGAAAATATTGGTTTATGTAAAGAAGTATCATATTACACTTAACTGCTTTCAAAAACAAAATAGGACAGGGAAAAAAAAAAGGACAAATACTACATCTAATTTATCAGAGCTTCAATCTTTTTTAAGGTTGTTGTTTTCTTAATTTATTTTAAAAGGAATAAGCTCTTTATTTTAGTGCTTTTGTTAATTTTTCCAGTAAAATACTAATTTCTTTTCCTTTTGCACATGTAACGGTCAGAACCTTATTTCTTGATTTAAAATTAAAGCAATTACTTACTGCATTATTTCCTTAATAGAAAAGCCTTAAATTACCTGCCAATTTAGAGTGCCTCAGTGGTTTCTACCAATGGTAATCTATGGTGTCTAGCTTTGTTTCCACTGCAAAAGAATCTTGTTAATATTAACTCATCTTCCTCTTTCAGGCATTCTGAACAGTTCTAAATGACTTTCCCCCATTAATAGAAAAGGGAGGGAGAAAGAATCATCTCATGCTTGAGGCTGCAAACTAAGATTTCCAACAGAAATAGCTCCGCATGGTTCCTGTATGGTAGTGCTTCATGACCATGAACAAAATACTTACAGCTTTCCCGCATGCATTATGTCTCTGAGCTACATAGATGCAATAGTACTGTTACAAGAGTTACTGAAGAGAATTCTGATTCCATGGACTGCAAAACTCCATGTACATACATTACCTTATTCATCTGTGGAAACATGTTAGGACACATTTTATGCACAGAGATTCTCATTATTTGCCAGAGTGGGACCATACCTAATGATGATATTTCAGCTGATGTTTATATCACTTACCAGGAAATCTTATAAGGATGTTTATATTTATTATACATAATTTATTTCATTGGATCAAACTTTTCCCATGGCTAGATAACACCAGCTTGTTTTCTTCATCCTCTATACCAATCAGCCTGCAATCCTGTGCCACATTGTGCCAGAGAATTTCATGGGGGCTGTAGAGGACTCTGTGACAGGTTATAATCAACAGAAGATTTGAAATATTTTAAAGGTTGAATATTGTTTTTCTCCCTCCAGTACACATTTAGTAGCTGAAGAAAAATTCTGATTTGTGTTCCATACACACTGAGAGAAACAGGTACCCAGACTGTTTAACTTGTCTGAATCATTAATTAAAATTATAGGCAACAGATAAGAGGAATCTTTAATGAATGGCAATGGGCTCAGCTCCACATCCACTTCTGATTCCTGCATAACCTAATCATCAGGCATTGGGCACAAACTGGAACACAGATAGTTCCATCTGGACATCAGGAAGCATTTCTTTACTGTCCAGGTGATGGAGCACTGGCACAGATTGCCCAGAAGAGGTTGTGGAGTCTCCTCCTTGGAGATCTTCAGAGTTTGCCTGGGCATGGTTCTGGGCACTCTGTTCTGTGTGTCTCTGCTTGAACAGGGGCTTGAACCCAGAGGTGCCTTCCAACTTCAGCCATTCTGTCATTCTGTGATTTTGTGATCATATGCAAACTTATTCTTTTATTCTAGGAAAAAAAGGAAGAAGGAAAGAAGGCGGGGGGAGGGAGGGGAGGGAGAGAGAAAGAGGAAGGGAGGGAGGGAGGGAGGGAGGGAGGGAGGGAGGAAGGAAGGAAGGAAGGAAGGAAGGAAGGAAGGAAGGAAGGAAGGAAGGAAGGAAGGAGGGAAGTGTAAGTAAGAAAAGACTTTAAAAAAGAAATCAAATTATGGCTAGCCTAGATATAGGTAGTGAAACTGATATAAAGTGGATATAATCAAGGAACTGAAGTCTCTCAAATACACTTTAATGTACTAAAAATAACCAAATATTAAATCACGAGAGCAAAGCAGAAATTATTCATTAAAAAGATTTTTGAAGATTTGAAATGCCATTTCCCATAGGTAAGAATAGGACTGAAAGAATAATTTTTACTCTGTGTTCATCTCTCTCAAATCAAAAATTTCAATTCTGGGCTGTAGGTCTTTTTTGGTTGGTTAGTTTTTTCTGGTTTGGTTTGGTTTGGTTGGCTTTGGTTTGGTTTGGTTTGCTTCGCTTTGGTTTGGTTTTCCTAGTGGAAGGTGGAAGCTACAAAAGTATTGGTTTTGATATTTTAGTTTTAAATTTATTGCTGGAAAAGTTGTCAATATTGACAATTGCTAGCATTGTTCAGTAGGGCTTTTCTACATAGATAAAGGTGTGGCATTGTTCTTATTTCAGTCATTGTTTTTTCATAACAGATGACAACCATAACTTAGTGTTCCTCAGCAAGCACTCAAACAGCCAAGCTCAGTTAGAGGAATTGAACAGCTGTTGGAACAACAAATGTGACCCATCTCTTACTCTGTTTGAGCATGATCCCATAAAGACATGCTCAAGAGATTCATCATGTTTTTCTACTTATTCGTCAGTATTACCTTCCACCCACACTCCCAGTAAAATCACTCAACCACTGATTCTACCTGTTGGTTCTTCTTTACTTAATCTGACACATGCTGGATATATTTGGAGTTCAGGAAATAACTCTTTTAGAGAGGAGAGGCCAGAGAGTGAACTTCAGTTACTGTGAATAAGCAAGTCTGTAGTCACTTTAATATCACTTTATTGAGAGGATTATCATTAAATGCATTAAATATTTACAGAAGCTTCAATTTCTACCATTTCAATGGCAATGGAGCCAAAATATGTAGGAGTGCTCCTATGCAAGATGTGGATCACAATTTATAGTACTCCATATCCTTCAGTAGAACTCACGAGATGAAATGCTTTTGACTAATGATCATTGCAGAACATGTCTCTGATAGATAGATCCCAACTTTTAAAGCTTTTTCAACAGGAAATTGCCTGGAAATCAATAAATTCATCTGTGATGAAAAATAATAGCTATTGATAACAACGTTGTTCCACTTATCTGGATATAAACTGCACATCCATATCCAACATCACTCCATGTTAAGTATGTGTGACTTGGGAACTGCACTTATGTATCAAGAGATGCATTCAGCTCAAGATTATGTACTGGATATCTCTGTTCTGCCCGAGCTACACAAGTCTCATGCTGGACTCAGTACTCCAGACATGCTATCACAAGTGCCAGGTAGAGGGGAATAATCATTTCCCTTGACTTGATAACTGTAGTCTTACTACTGCTGGCATCATGCAAGACCATCTCAAAATCCCAAATAATGTCAAGGCATTAATTATTTACTGCTTCTTACTTATTCTTCACTTATCCTATCAGACATTGTTAAATGCACCTATTTCCCCAGAATCACTGATCCTGTACATGTGGCTCCTCAGCTGAACTGCAGCTAGTCCTGTGGCTGATCTTGCATACAAGCTTCCAGATTTCTCCATCCCTTCAGGACAAAGTTAAGTTTCTAGGCCATTATGTCCCAGGAGCAGCTATATGTGCTCTACCAATTATAGTCACTTCTTAACTACTTGCTGGAGAACTGGAAGTAAGAAGGCAGGTGGCATTTTCTGTCAATTAATGTAACAAATGTAAACAAATCTTTGCAAAAGTGAAGAGAGAAACATTTCCAGTTTGGTCCTCTGCCCCATCTCTTGGGAACGGTGCCACTTTTCAGAGCAGGAGCAGGACACCATACATCTATATGTATACTCCTGAAATAACTTCTTTAGCAGCTGACCTATGCATAAAGATCTTGTCAGAGATTAGGCAATGTCAGAGATGTTCTCCATCCATGCAGTTCTAAGGATTCAAACCTATAAGTATCTTGGTATCTTTTCTATGTGTTTCAACATCATGCCACTTGCTTTGTCTCATATTGTCATTTTGCTTATCTTTCCTGATGTCACAGACCTGTTACCCTTTTTCTATTTCTTGTTCTTCAGCCCCTTTAACAGAAGAAATTGTGCTGTTAACAGTGCACAGTGCAAGATGACTTTGATTCAGTAACAAAACATGTCCATCAAACTTTGCTGCTATGTTTCTGAAATTTTGGATACTGCTGCTATAGGCAGCATGAAGTTGGCCAGACAGACTTGCCTGGCTCTGTTAAGCCAGTGATCAGATCATATATCTTTTACGGGAACATAGTTTCAGTATTTCAAATGTCTTCTGTGTGTTCTTCTTCTATGTTCTGGGTACATCCCTCTTTGAACTGATTGCAGAGTGGATTATGTCAAATAACAGTCTGAGTGTGGTGTATAAAGCTTGATGATGTAAACATTACATAAAAAACTTATGAAGGGATTTTCTGAAGGACTGGAAGTGAGTACTGACCAGATATAAATACTTTTCTAGATTTCTGGCACAGATGGTGCACTAAACTGGGGATAGAAGTTTTTCCCAAATATTAAGTGGAAAGTGCAGACTCTAAAAGTACAATCATTTTTTTGCCCTCTTCAAAAAGAGGAAGATAGGAAGACAGATTTTAAAAGCAATGCCATTGATTCTTCATTATAGTGTAGGATTATGAGATACTAGCCATGAAAAGTCAAGGCTCATTTCAGCATGTATTGGATTTATAATCAATAAAATAATTACTTTATTCAATCTTAGGCACTGGGTCAATTAATTATATTTAAAAAATTATTTCTGGCTTTGAGGATTGTTTTACTTATATTGCATAGCAAAGTAATGATATAATTTGGAAGAAATTAATCACTCTAGAAAGGTAGTTTTCCATTTGCATTGAACAGATAAAAAGTAGAATGAACATGCATTTTAGTCAGGATCAGTTATATACGTTTAGCATACACAGCTAAACTAATCAAGACTAATCACCATTATGCCCATGTCACAGAGAAATATTGCTCCATTCACATTATTTAAATCAGATCAGGATCGAAGTGGGGTTTTTGTTTGTTTTGTTTTGTTTTGTTTTGATTTTTTAATGGTGTGTAGTTAACTGACAATCAGTGAACTATACATCCAGGATCAATATCAACAATTCACCACATAAACCATAATACTTCACACCTACAAAATGTTAATATATGTGGACTAATTTCTAAATGTTCTTCTATAATTAATGCCAAAATTTCTAACCACATATCATAGAATCATAGAATGGCTCGGGTTAGAAGGGACCTCAAGGATCATCTAGTTCCAACCTCCCTGCCATAGGCAGGGATGCCTCCAACTACATCAGGTTGCTCAGGGCCTCATCTAACCTGGTCTTGAGCACCTCCAGGGATGGGGCATCCACAACCTCTCTGGGCAACTTGTGCCAGTGCATCACTACCCTCCAAGTGAAAAACTTCCTACTAACCTCTAATCTAAATCTACCCTCTTTTAGTTTAAAACCATTCCCCCTTGTCCTTGTTCCCCCAGGGCCTTCTCTTCGTCAAGCTGAACAGCCCCAGCACTCTTCGCCTTTCTTCATAGGAGAGGTGCTCCAGCCCCTTGATCATCTTCGTGGCCCTCCTCTGGACTCACTCTGACATTCCTCATCCTTCTTGTGCTGGGGGCTCCAGACCTCGATGCAGTGCTCCAAGTGGGGCCTCACAAGGGCTGAGTAGAGGGGGACAGTCACCTCCCTTGACCTTCTGGCCACTCCTTTTTTAATGCAGCCCAGGACTATTAATGCAGCTGTGCACTGCGAGCTCATGTCAAGCTTTCCATCCATCATAACCCCCAACTCCTTTTCTGAAGGGCTGGTCTCAATGAGTTCTTCTCCCAGTCTGTACTCATGTCTGGGATTGCCCCAGACCAGGTGCAGCACCATGCATTTAGACTTGTGGAACCTCATTAGGTTCCCATGGGCCCACTTCTTTAGGCTGTCTAGGTCCCTTTGGATGGCATCACTTCCTTCTATCATATCAACTGCACCACTCGGCTTGGTGTCATCTGAAAACTTGCTGAGGGTGCACTTGATCACACTGTCTATGTCATTGATGAAGATATTAAACAGTACTGGTCCACCTGGACACAGATCCATTGATAACCAATCTCTGAGTGCGATCTTCAAGCCAATTCCTTATCCAGTGAATAGTCCACCCATCAAATCCATATCTCGCCAATTTGTAGACCAGGATGTCATGTGCAACCATGTCAAAGGCCTTGCAGAAGTCTAGGTTGATGACATTAATTGGTCTTCCTTTGCAGTCTGATGCAGTCACTCCATTGTAGAAAGCCACCAGATTGGTCAGGCATGATTTACTCTTGGTGAAGTTATCCTGGCAGTCATGGATCACCTTGTCTTGCATGTGCCTCAACACTGTTTCCAAGAGGATCTTTTCCATAATCTCGTCAAGCACAGAGGTGAGTCTCACTGGTCTGTAGTTCCCCTGGTCCTCCTTTCTATCCTTTTTAAAAAGTGGAGTGATGTTTCACTTTTTGCAGTCACCAGGGACTTTGCCTGACTGCCAGGACTTTTCAAATATGATGGAGAGAGGTTTGGTGAGTACATCAGCCAATTCCTTCAGGATGCTGGGATGCACATCATCAGGCCCCCTAGACTTGTTCTTGTTTAGTTTCATCAGGTGATCTTGAACCTGCTCTTCACTTACAGTGGGTGGGACTTTGCTCCCCCAGCCTCCATCTATGGGTTCAGGAAAATGAAAGAGTTGGGAAGCCTGACTATCAGTGAAGACCAAGGCAAAAAATTTGTTGAGTACTCCAGCCTTCTCCATGTCTGTCATTACCAGTTCACCCTTCTCATCCATCAGAGGAGGTACACTCTCCTTAGCCTTTCTTTTCTGAACAGTGCATCTATAGAATCCCTTCCTGTTATTCTTTACATCCCTTGCCAAGTTCAATTCCATCCTCACCTTGGCTTTCCTTATCCCCTCCCTGCATGTCCAGACCTCATCCCTGTACTCTTGTGCATATCCATTCGCACAGTTAGCTATACAGACTCCCCACACAAACTACAGACCATGAGGGTTACCAGCACCCCTGTCTTTGGGAGGTTAGGTCCCTACTTACTTCCCCTTCCCATGGGTGATCTGGGTGCTCCAGTTGTACGTATATTCATGCTGCTCCTTTCAACCCCCCCATGCCCACACTGGGCAGAAAGTCTCTGTGAGCTCACAGATGCATCCCTGGGTGTCTCCACTTGCAACTCTTGGCTGCCCCTCTCTGGCTGGGTGCTGTCTGCCCACGGCATCCACGGTGTTCAGAGTCAGTCCCTTATTCTGAAATTCCTTATAGCCTTTTTTTTCCCCACATTTTTTAAGCTATTTCTGTCTATTTTATGGGTTTTTCTTACTAAAGTAAGTAGCAGCTGCATTATTGGTTTCGTTCAGTGTTGACAAACTGTTCTCTAGTCCCAGCACTACTCTGCATGATACCGACTGAGTCACTGGTTTTATCTTTGCAGACTGGTTGCAGGCTCATATCACCAGTCTCTGTAGCATAGCCAGCTGATGGCACTGAATGGTAGAAATAGAAGAATTGAGTGGTAAGAAGTGAGGAAGCTGAAAACATGCTTGTCTTGCCCAACAGCTTGAAGCTTGTTTACCTTGACCTGAGGTTTTAGAAAAACTTAAAATCTGAAAAAACGTGCAAAGCTGTTAGGATTCCCCCTTCATCAGGGCACACTGGGATAATAAAATCAGGCAAAAGAGACTCCTAATACTAGGAGTGTGAGAATTAAGAAAATGTTAGCCTGCAATTTTGCATCTCATGTCATTGACTTTGATGCTTAAGACTGTATGGGCTTTGAATGAAGGTTTTTCACAATTGAAGGAACTGCTAGTGACTGTATTTGACTGTATAGTGCCTACTATCTAAGAACAAACAAGTGTATCCTGAAGCATTTTTTCTGAGTGGCAGCATGTGAGAGATTTCTCTGCTCTACCTAGCTGCTATATTTAATTAAACTTGGAGGAACTTCACAGATCTGAGATGTTTACCTTCCTTGTAGAACTTGACAAGCAGGATTAAACTTTATAAAGGAACAGAAGAGACAGACAGGCAGACACACACAAACTGTAATGATATATAAGAAGTTAGGCTAACAAAGAGATAAAGGGGAAAATGCTTTGAGGATTTTGCAAATAGACACATCTTTTCTCATCACTGTAGAAACAAAACAAAAACAAATGCACATAGGAAATTGGAGCGAAAAAAATGTTTTATTCTTCTTGGTATTTTTATCCAGAAACAGATATACCAGCTCTAGTTTCTAATGATGTTCAGAGCAAAAAAATATTGGAGGATTTAAAGCTTTCTAACTTTCATTTAAAACTGTCCTGCAGGGACTTCTACTACTGCCAGCATTTTCATTACAGACAATCTCCCATCATGTTGGAAAAATCCTCTGGATTTTGGAAGAAATAAAATTAAGGTAGTTCTGTAATACATAAATAGAAGTTTTGATTAATTAACCCAAAATAACCTTAAAAAATATATGAATATGGCACTTAAATAGAAAATCATACAATATTATATCATTAGTACTTGTTGAAAAAAAATCGTTATTAAAAATCGTTATTAAAAATTCAAAAAGTCTGTATATCTGTATATATTCTTTTTCTTTGGAAAGAAAAACTGTTCTTTTTCTTTGGAATCTCATAGAAGTAGGGGGTGACACCCAGAAAACACAAATCTGTTTTTAAATAAAATATCTGATTTGTCAAGTCTTTTTTTATTTTCTCCCTTATCTCCTCTAAGTTGGCAGCAATATTGTTCTTAAGAACCAGGAATCTTCAAGATTGTAACAACTCTCCCAGTGAGTCAGTGGATACTCAGCAGCAGCTTATATGGTCTGTCCATAGTTCAAGAAAGAAGCCAGTCATCGACCCATCTGAAATAATCAAGCAAATAGTTCAGTGTTGCATCCTTGTATTATGCAGTGTTACTACACAGAAATCATTGGAAAAGCAATCTTTTCTGTAGAGACAACAGAGGTTGATTCTTTAGCATAGACAGCACTCTCCTTTCCTTCCTTATGACATACATTACTTCAGTCCTTGCATCACTGTGTGCTCTCCATGTTTTGTTTCTCATCCTCTGCACTGCTTATGCCTTTAAATGGTGTCATTTGCTCATTTTATTAACATATTCTTATGGTAAGGTCATTAAAGCAGAGACCAGCTGGGTTTGATCCCAAGACTGGTATTTTTTGAAAAAAATAAACAAAAAACAACAACAACAACAACAACAATAAAAAACAAGTCACCTCCATCTGTTCCTGAACAACCTCTTATCTTATCCTTCTTAATCAGTTCCTAGTCCACATTTCAATTTTTACTACTCTAATTCAGTTTAACACGTAGTCTATTATACAGCATCAATTTCCTATGCTTCACTGAAAATATAATAGATATTTTTCATTTTCTTTGTCTAGAAAATCAATTATTCTAACAAGCAAAGGCTATCATATCAGTCTGTCATGTTCTTCTACATTGCATTTTCTCATTTTCTATATATCTCAATGTTTTTAATTATTCTTTCCCATTAAACCTACCCATGAAAGTTTTGCATGTGGCTGAAGGTAGGTTAGCAGATTAGTGCCTACCTTGAATAAAATGTATTATATATGCATTTACCAAATCATGATTTTATATCTTCAGTATGAGAGATATTTATACGAATTTACAATTAATTCAATGTGCTACACATTTTGTCATTCAGCAATGGTGTTTATCTGTTTTACGATTTGAATTTCAGGTTTAGTTCTGTCTTGGGTGCAGTCATTCCTATTTTATTTTTCTTCTTGCCTCCTATTGCCTCCTATTTTCTTCTTGCCTTCTATTTGCCTCCATTATCCATCTTCTCTGTGTTTTCCTTTGTTCCACATCTCTCTTTTCACTGAAAGCTAAAGTATTTGTTTACGGTTTGGACCATATATATTCTTCCTCTCCTCTTGTTTTGTGTTGACAGCTTGCATTTTATCCTTACTTTATCTCAATCATTTTCTGATTTGCAGGATTTCCTTCATGTTGTTTTTCCTTTTCTGTTCATTGTAGATGCTCAGTTTATGCATAACATCTTTGTTGATGTTGCTATTTATCCAGTTCGGAGTGCACTCCTTCTCACTTTTCCCTCCCAGCCTGCAATTTGCAGATAATTTTATTCACTTTTTGTTCAAGATATTTGAAGCTTCCAGTAAATTCAGCTCTGACCTTGTTTTACTAACTGATTTTCTTGATTTTTTTAGAGCTTACTGCTTTGAAATCAGAAAGGGAGAAGACAGAAGATATATCTATAAATTAAGAAGTTAACAGAAATTTAAAACTAAGTATGAGATTGTTTCAAAAGGGTGAATATTATTGCAATGAAAATCCAACAAACTTAGCACTTAGTTAAACATTGTTTTCCTCTTCATGTGTGTAAGGCTTTATGGCTGTTGCTGTTTGTTGCAGTTTGCAAAATTAGTTGATTGAAAGCCATAATCCTCTGCAAGGTAGACAATTATTATTCTCATTTACAGATGGGTAAACAAACATTCAGGTTAAGTGACTCGTCCAAAGTTAATCAGTGGTGGAAGTGACACTTCATGCACCTGAGTGACAGTCCTATAGATTACACCAATTTAATGTTGTCTGTGCAAACTGCAGATATGAGGGCAGGTCTGCATGCAATTTTTCTACAACCCACCTCTAACTAACTTGTGTTTAAATTTACCTGTTCCAAATAGATCCTGATAAACAATTATTATCGCAATGATAGCATGAACATTTAACAGAGGCCTTTGGAAAGTCAACAAAGAGAGCTCCATGGTGACTGAAAATCAATAGGGCAGAGAGAAGAATAAAAATGATTTTTGTAATGATTCCTTTTGAAACAAGTATTCGAGTTGCATGAGAACTCATGGCTCAAATAGTGTTGCACAGTCTTATGAATAGTAATGAAATCAAATCCTAAACAGAGGTATTAGATTTTAATTGAGCTATTCTTTAAAAGACTTTTTTTTTTTTTTCATAGTGTCAAGGTCATATTCTCACAGATAAGAAGTTTATTATACAAGAGGAACAGCGATAATAGGCACCAGAGACATATTGAGTACATGTGGCATGCTACATGAAAGAAGAGAGAAAATATACTAAAAGCAATAATTGAAGTATACACAGAAGACATTCTCATTGATAAGTATTTTAAATTATTAAAGCATATAAGAGGTTATTAAGTAGAGGGTGTATAAATTACTTTTTTGCTGAATATAACTTTTGTTACTCTACAAAACTTATTCTTCTTTTTAAATAAAGTTTAAATGCAATTCATTTTTTTTTTAATATCTTTAAAAAATACTTTTAAAATAGATGTGTGATTAAAAATGTAATCCTGATCCATTTGTGATCAGGTTACATATACAAGATGCTAATGTTTTTAACTGTAAGTCTGAATAGCACTGATTTGAGCAGACCTGACATCTTGGCTCTGAGGACCTCCTAAGGCTTCCCTAGACTCAGCGAAGCCTTTAAGCATGAGCCAAACTTCAAATACAGAAGTAATACCATCTTCCTTAAGCAGAGTTTAGTCGTTTACTACCGAAGCCAATGAGATTTAAGCAAGTGCATAAATAGTTTGGTAAATCAGCTCCTTTGCTTTTCTATTTGTCTGTATTATACCATACTGAGATTCTTGCTGGTTTATATCTCTCTATGGAGTCTCTAGCACTTAGTGTCTGTCTCCGCCAAAATTTGTGCTGCTTATAACCAATATTTGCAAAATTATATCTGGATCCTTTTTAGGTTTCAGAACATACCCTTTCTTTACAAAGTTTTGTTTTGTTTTGTTTTTGCTTTTTTTTTTTTTTTGGTTGGTTGGTTGGTTGGTTGGTTTTTGTTTGTTTGTGTAGTTCTGGATGGTCCATTCTAAAGAGAAAATAAAAAGCCATACGGGTCTGTGGCAATGAGTTTCCAGTCAAGCTACGGGATGTGCAGAACAGTGCACAAAAGTGGGTTCTCCATGTTAAACTGGCTGTGTCAGAGGAGCAGGTATATTTTGCTGAAATGGAGAAGAGCTTTAATTCCTTCTCCAGAACCTTCCACCTGAATGCACACCAAACCATCTGCCTTCTGATATGCCATGCTTCACAGCTAATGTATTTTAAAAAACTTGAGTATCACAGCCCCTTCTGATTCATTGGTATAATTTCCATTGCAGAAAGAGTGCCATTGTCTTTTTTTTTCTTTTTTTTTTTCCCCCCATTTAACCTTCCAATCATCATATTTGGTTTATTTCAGCCAGTAGCAGTGCTAATAATTATAACACAATGTGCTCATACAAAAAGGAACAGATAATATTCATGGAACAATATTAGAAAATATTCATGTGAACATATGGCACACAGAAATTACTATCCCATTAGCTGTTAGCTTTCTGTTAGTAAAAATTGGAGTCAATTTACTATTGGCATGTCCATGCAAACAACCTAACTTCTGTATTAGCATATTCATAATTTTCTAGTCAGGAATCATTTCCAGCATAGCAACAGTGTTACAAAACCTATGTCAAAGAGATTTCACTTCTTGCAGTCTCATGTCTTCACTGTTGACATACATTGGTAATCATAACTGGCAACAACATTTGTAGAAAAACTAGTCTTATTTTTTGTCTCATGCCCACTACTTGCAGAATTTCAACATGTGTGTTATTAAAGAATTTTGTTTAGTTCAACAGTAGATTGAAAACTCTCTCTACATCCATTCTTCACAAAAGGTTGCTTATCAATATCACTTATCAATATCTATATCAATATCACTTATACTGAGCACCTAGGTATATTTCTACTATTCAGGTAAAAATCTCTTTCATTGAATTCAGGGATTTTCTCCAGTACTTTTCTGGAAGTATCAGGAAAAAAAATGTTATACTTTCAGAATAATTTTTCATCTTATATCTCACATTTAGCTTTTTTTTTTTTTATGCAGGCATTGAATTAAATCACATATACACAGAATTAGTTCCAAATATGTAAATCTTATGACCTTTGTTTTTTACTTACCAGAACAGCACACTGTTTTGCTTTCACAGGTAATCTAAATACTAATTCTATTTTTCTTAATGGAGTACACTAGAATTAGCTTTTTCTTTCTTTTTTTTTTTTCCTTTCTTACCTACATACATCATTTTCTTTTTGACACCCTCAAAAGTTCATTATATTCCAAAGGAATATAAATGCTGTCACAGCATGCTGAAGAACCTATTTCTTTTCCAAGAAGCTCTAATTGATTTTTTTAATGTTTATGTAGGAATTTTCTGAACCCTGAGACAAGGGAGCGCTCCCAGGAGTTCCTCAAAACACCACAGAAATCTAGGTGGCAGTCAAAAGTATTCCCATAGCCATGGTCCCCACTGCTTTGAAAGTATCTGATATTTATTTCAGAATGCAATTTTCATCTACGATTTTCCAGTAAACACTCTTCCTGCAGACATTTTCAAGCCAGTCATAAGTATTAAATTCTCTTCCTTTACCTCTCATATTCTATTACAGCAGATTCAATTATCACAGGAATGAGAAAATCTTACAGAAGTTTTACAGTGACATATTCAGTATTTGCTTTAAAATTAACCAGAATTTGCAGCAGTTTTGAAGTACCGGTATCTGAAATGCCACCGTTTCCACTGAGCTTAAAAATGAATATATGTCCACAATGCCTTATATACTCTCTGGTCTAAGCATTAATTTTGAGCAAATACCAATTATTAAAGGTGATTTCTTTTTTCCTACCTCTTAGCCTTGGACACAGTGTGATATTCATATTGATGGAAATTTTTGTACATTTATTGGTGGCATAAGAACAGAGCTATCTCTGCGGAGTTATTTATTCATGACTGATTTCCTCCTCTCCACCCCCTCTTTGTACTTATCAGTATGGTATGTTTAAGAACACTGGAGTTTGAATGGGCAGATTTTATAGGAGCCATACCATAACTGATTTTTTCTGCAAGGAAGACCTTAACGCCTACAGCAGACTATATGGCAAAGGCAATGTGACTAAAAGCATTCCTATTTACACTAAACAGAGACAAAAATCCTGATATGAAATAAGGATGTATTCATCTAAGCTGTTCAGCATCATATCCACAAGGTGGGCCAACATCATACATTTCAACGAAAGGTTTTAGTATTGAAATAGTCATCTAATGGTGATTATGTCCTTATACATTTTCTGCTAAGACTGAGTGGTTGAAAACCAGCATAATAGCCTCGATGAAACAGGGTTTATATTCTTTCTTTATTGTTTTCTTACAACTTTTTAAAATTCATTAAAGGTATATTAGATGTATGAAAAACTTTGACTAATTTGATTTTCAGGAAGCATCATGATTTGCACTTGAGCTTAAAAAAACAAATAAACGAAACAATGGAATAGGATTGGAGGGGTGGTGAAATACATCTTTCAAATAAAATTCCAATTTTTCTGCTTTCTTCTTATGTTCCAAGAAAGGACTATATCTTTCAAGATCTATTAAGAGAAACAATTCGAAACTTTGAGTAACTATCTCATTTTTTTTTACTCCTTTTTTTTTCTTTTTCCCTACAGTTATTAAAATTAAAAAGGTTGCTTTCTGAAGTTAACAAAGATTCAATCAGTTTCAGGTGTGCTAATGAGGAAACATTTCTAAGGGGTAATTCTCTGACTTTTAATGGTGTTTTCACACATCCAGTTTTAAGAAGTTATTATAGCTAGGCAAGTTGTCCAGCTCCTAATTGCTCCCTGTAGTACACGGAGAGTGACAGACTCTTCCAAAGAACAGGTTGGGAACATAAAGTACATGCTTGTGCAAGGTTACACAGCTGTACCATGTCAGAGCCAGCCCTGAATGCCAACACATGGACCCCGAGGAGTGTGAAAAGAGGTTGCAGGGCTGCCCCTGCACTCAGGGCCCCAGAAGCATCTCCCCATGGTTACCTGGTGTTCAACACTCATGATATGACTGCAATGGGAATGAGATGTAATGGGATACATTGCAAAGGTCAAATCTTCTGTTCAATCTTCTGCTTCTGATCAAATCTTCAAAGATCTGCTTCTCCCTTCCCTCTGAGGGCAGAGGTAATTTGTGCTCACACATATATGCCAGAAAGTCTTCTTCGTATGATGTGTTAAGATTTTACCTACAGGTCTTTCATCTTGCCAGTTGAAGAATAGCACGCAAATTAACCTTCAATCAATGTGATGGACAATATGCACATTTTACTTTGTTCTAAATGATAGAAAAAACAGCCTAAAAATCAAACCGTTTTCTATAATTTTCATTCCTTTCATTTTTATTTTTTTTTTCCTTTTAATCAATTGTCCATACAGATGGTATTATTCATTAACTTGTTTGCCATAAACTAACGTCAGATGAACCTGAAGAATAAGGGTTTTTTGAAAGTTCTTCATGGCAACCAGTCACCACTTGCTTTGTGTGATTGATTAGCTCTGGTATTTTCAGAAATTTCCAGGGCTTAATGCTCAACAAGCAGAAATGGGAATGAATTTTGACAACCTAGATGAGTAAAACAAAAGAATAGTAAATAAAAGGCTTTCTAAAACACTCTTTTATCTTTGTTCTTAATTCAGGATTTTTAACATCTGTGCCCACTTAGGCACCAGTTAAAGGCCATTTTTTCCACAGTTTTCAGCATGCACTTGCTAACTATATGAACCATTTTTTGAGCAAAAGATTGCAGCTGTGTTCACACCTTACTAAAAAAGTGGCAGTTCATTTAGGTACCTAGAGATGCCACAAGTACCTTGAAACAGTGGCCTTAAATATGGCTTTCAGTGGAAAGGTAGTAGAAGTTTCAGGCAAAGCTTATTTTATTCTCTCGCTCCTTGACTGATATAAATTTGATAAGAAAGTACTTTTTAATAAGTACTTTATATTTTTATAAGATTTTATTAATTAATATAGCCGGGTCTAAGGAGCAGAGGGGAGATGGAGAGTATAACAAATGATAACCAATTCCTCTTTCTCTTTTTTTTCTCCTCTCTTTTTATCTGCTTTTTGATGACATATACGAGAGTGTTACAAAACAGTGTATTTCTTTCTTTGTGTGGATCAGAAAGCATTTAGCTGCTTTTACATTTTGTATTTTTCTTGATGCATTCTCTCAAAGTAATTGCATTGGAGCGCACTATATTTTCTAAAGTTTTCTCTTTCACAACATTTCTCTTATTAATATTAATGACAAGGAAATAAAAATGGATATTACTGAAGCATATTTATTTGTTTTGTTGCATAAAAAAATTACAGATACTATATCCTTTTACGGTCTTCATATCAACATCAGTATCAGTGGAACATTAGATTTATCTGATGAAAGCAGCAGGAAAGGTCTCCAAACCTCTCATTCATCACTTTTATGTCAGCCCTGGGGAAGGATTGGAAACTGTTGTCGACCAAAAGGTCATAGCACTTCAAGTCCTTTTTTGTGTATTTTGTTTGTACCTTAGTATTTCATGTAGCTTCTGGAACAGTACTTAATTTGCCCTCAGGTTCCCTTTCAGAATTCTACTCGTATAGTGATTGAATGTATGTAAATGTATGCAACTCCTTGCAGCTCTATTAATAACTGATGGAAATGAGCATTTCCCTCCACTGAGTGTTCTTTCCTGAGAAAGTAAAGCAGTTCCAGGAAAGACATGAGCGTTCCTACAGTTGCCCACCATAGTCACCAAATGACACTGTTTGAACAGAATTTTAACTCCACCACTTTGCAGAACAGTTAGAAGGATATATGGTTAAAGACACAAACACAGGACAATGCTGTTAATACAACATCTTTTATATACTCAGAAGAATCATTTTATCCTTCGCCTAACAGACATCTGCTCTTCCTTCTTCTGTTTGAATCCTAATTACTTTACCATGCTTCTAACACTACAGTTACTTTTCAGATATCATCTTCCAGGGTGTGCATTGTCTTGAAGATACTTCTATCATCAGAATGGTACATACAGCTAATATTTCTTCGCTACTGTATTGTCTTCTCCCTCCACCTCTCTCCTCTATTAATCTGCTTCCTCTGTGTCATAAGATTTCTCAACAAAATATCGTTGTCAAGTACCTCATCAGTTCTCTTTACGTGGTCAGTACAGCCAACGTCAGTAAGTTTGTGACATCCTGGTATTGGTACTGGTCAGTCAAAGACACTTCTGATGTAAGAAAGAAAGCATGAAACACTTGAGTGTATGCAAAGGTCTTTGTGTATGTCTGTGGATTTTGTTGAGAATACACTGGTGCTGTTAGCAACATCCTGAAGAACTACATCCTCTTTTTCCTTTTCATCTGATGATGTAAGAACACGGAACAATGGCTTAAATGCTCTTTCTCTTTCCTGGCGGAATTCCAGGTACACAGATGATTAAGCAGGTTTATCCTCTGTTTTGAAGAAGTACCACATGGTGAACATCCACGTTCATGTTGATGGTTCTTTTGCATATTGTCCTTTACTTCCTCCACAACAGCTGCTCATTTTCCTGTAGGCTTCATGGAGGAAGTCATACTTGTTATTTCTCTGCCAAAAGCCTCCTTCCTTCTTCTTCCAATTCTCAGCCCACAGAGAGCTTTCATAAAGGTCATGCAAGCACATGTGATATCAATGTTTGTGTGAATACATGCTTGCATGCATATTCGTGGCACTTTCACATCTGACAAATGTTGCAACAAACAGAATTTCTCTCATAGAAGTGTTTTTTTAAAAAGGCAAATAAATGAGGTCATAGCTACCACAGAAATATTTTTCTTTCATTTTGAAGAAAATGCTTGCAGGTACGATAGCTTTTTGCTGGGCAGCAATCAATATGTATGAATTTGTCATGTGGTGAAAACTGAAGGCAATGAGAAAATTAAGTCCATGAAGCTATGCCAGCATATACACCAGCCAGACATTCTTAGAAAAGGCTACTAAGGATGTACTGTACTCAGACAAAGCTCAAGAGGAACGTAATTTGCCTGTACAGCAGCTCAGATATTTCAAACCTGTAGCACTTCAGTTTTTTCTTTTTTTTTTTTCCTGAGAACCAAATCTGTAGCAAAATGTCATAAATCAAACTCCTTTTAAAAATTGATCCCTCTACCCTTTTCCTTGTTTTCATAAGGTTGCAAAGAGGAATGTAGCAGAAAAATGATGCTTATGGCATACAAAATATCTGTTTCAAATACAGTGTCTTACAGGAAATGACCGGAAAAAATGTATATCAGCAGAAGGCAAATAAAAAAAAAAAAATTTTAAAAGACTTTCATTTCTCATCTACAGCTGTGTAAGATCCAGCAGTTTTAGGTGAGTTTCTCTGTAGGGTTCTGTAGCCCTGTACAAACTTTAGAAAGAGACCCAATGTGAATCCTTGCAATTTTTGTTACTTTGCCATACTTTTCCACTTCTAAAGTCAGGGGACAGATACTGAGCACTACTTTTGTAGAAAATAAAACTAACTAGCATCGTACTTATGCTAGCATAGTTTCATATATGTGATCTTGAAAAATATTAATTGCAATTTTATCAAACAAAATTTAACATAGTAGAGATTGAAAGAACTATTGATACATAGGACAACAGCAGGTGTCACAGAAAAGGCACAGACTAAAAGCCAGAAGAAAGGTTTGACCATTTAGAAGTATTATCAAAGTATAAAGCAATGGCTTCTCTGTTATCTTTTTTCCTCCTGCAATTTGCCTACAATAGCTGCTTAAAGGGAAGGCTGGCTGAAGTACTGTCTGGCATATTAGGGTCTGAGACTAATTATGTATATATTACACAGATTTCTAAAGAACCAGATGCATCTGCAAAGTTGAGAGAAAGAATATATATTTAAAAGACTGCTTTCATATTATGGGACTTAGAATATATACATCTCTGTGTGGTGATTCTAAAAGACAGGGTGGAAGTTGAACTCAGTAAGTTTTCCTCTTCCAAGTATATGGCTGCCAATTGTTATGTGACAGACAGAAAATATATTTATTAATTATTATTTTTTCCTCAGTACCATTCTACACCATTTCATATTATTTACTGCTATTGGTTTCCTTTGACTCTTCCTTCAACTCATTATAATCTCATCTGATTCGTAATTCTTTATTATGTTTTCTTTTCAAATATGACTGACTCGCGTTCTCTAAGAATGTATTCAGTACTTTTTTTTTTTTTTTTTACAACCACAAAATACATGATCTGTCATATTTCAGCAATTTAAATCAAGAGCACAAGTCTTTACTGTGCTCTTCTCCCGGATTAGAAAGCTAAGTGTTTCCGAAGTTTCTCAGAAACTTTCTCACAGGTGATTGTATTCCAGGAAAAGATACTCAAAGTCTAGTTTAAGTCTAAAAGAGAAGGATCTTAAGATTTGGACTTATTACACATGTAAGAAGATGAAACAAAAAATTCTCTTCCAGTGCAGTGGTTCAAGTAAGGAAAAATGGTCTCTGTAAGTCAGGAAGCCCATTTTACACTAATGTGGCAATATGTTACAAGTGGCTCCTCCTGTTTCAGAAAAAATGTTCATCATTTTGTTCATCATTTTTTCAGAAAAAATGTTCATCATATGATATCAGTTCTGATGTCATAAGTCCATGTAAGTGCCAAATAAGGGGGGCAGTAGCATCTTTTTACATTAATTCACCTTTGTTGCAGGAAGCAATAAAGCAGCTGTCTTTAAAATAAAATAAAATATAAAAATGCAGAGATCCCATTATATCTTTTATCTATCTCTGTCTCAAAACTAAGAGAACTAAGAGTTGAAAAACCTTCTGGACTGCATACAAGCTTTGAAACCTTTTTTTTTTTTTTCCTGAGGCAAGTCTGACTTATTTTTTGTCAGTATTTCTTTTGTTATCACATGATATTTTCATGCTCCTTTCCTCAAGTGAAGTCTTCACTTTGGGTTTGTGACAGCATTGATATCTTATAACAACCGAGGCTGAAGCCACCAACAGGAATGGCATTCCCAGTAGTGTATTCCCAGTAGAATGCCAATGGGAATGGCATTCCCATTCTAAGTAGTTTGCAATGGTGTCAGGGCAAGAAAGAAAATGCTGAAGAAACCAACATATCTATGCATGCAGTCTGTAGTAGCAATGAAATTTAGAAGAAAAATAATGTCTCCCATAGTACTGTGGTGGTTTTACCCACATGAGCTCCACCACAACCACTCTCTCACTCCCCCTTCTCAAAGGAAAAGGGGAGGAAATATGATAAAAAGGTCTCAAGGGTTGAGATAAGGACAGAGAGATCACTCAACAACTATTGTCACGGGCAAAACAGACTCAGCATAGGGAGATTAAAGAAATTTATTACCTATTACTAACAAGCTAGAGAAGTGAGAAAGAAAGAAAAAAAAACAGCTTCCCCTCATCCACACTCTTTACCTCCTACCCCCAAGCAGCACAGGGGAATGGGCAATGGAGGCTGCGGTCAGTCCCTGACGCATCGTCTCTGCCTCTCCTTCACAGTCCCTCTCTGCCCCTGCTCCCCGTGGGGTCCCTCCCACGGGATGCCGTCCTTCCCGAACTGAGCCTGCGGGGGCTGCCCACAGGCAGCAGCTCTTCAAGAACTGCTCCCACACGGCTCCGTACCACGGGGTCCATCCCCCAGGAGCAAACTGCTCCAGCACGGGGCCCCCACGGGCGGCAGCTCCCCCCAGACCCCCTGCTCCTGCGTGGGCTCCTCTCCACGGGCTGCAGCTCCGGCCCGGGGCCTGCTCCTGCGGGGGCTCTCCATGGGCCGCAGCCTCCTCCAGGCCACATCCACCTGCTCCACCGGGGGCTCCTCCACGGGCTGCAGCGTGGAGATCTGCTCCGTGTGGGACCCGTGGGCTGCAGGGGGACAGCCTGCTCCACCAGGGGCCTCTCCACGGGCCGCAGGGGAACTTGTGCTGTGTATCTGGAGCACCTCCTGCCCCCCTGCTGCACTGACCTGGGTGTCTGCAGGGCTGCTTCTCTCACATTTTTGCACTCCTGTCTTCCAACTGCAGCTGTACAGCATTTTTTTTTCTCCTTTTTTAAATCTGCTCTCACAGAGGTGCCGACAACATCGCTTATTGGCTCAGCTCTTGGCAGTGGTGTGACCCTTTTGGAGCTGGCTGAAACTGGCTCTTATCTAACACAGGGCAGCTTCTGGACTCTTCGCACAGAAGCCACCCCTGCAGCCCCCTGCTACCAAAACCTTGCCATGTAAACCCAGTACAAATATACAGAAATAGATTTACAAGTGAGAATATAATTTTCTGTAAAATTACAGTTGATTTTTTAGGACTCTACTTTTATAAAGTGAGTGCTTAAATCCAACCCAAACTGAGCACATTTTTTAATCACATGCTCTTTTTAAGGAAGTGTTAATTTAAGCATGTTTATGTTAGCTTGACTGATTTTAGACCACCTTTAATGAGGTGTTGAGCACCTTTCACCAAATGAAAATGATATGGGGGGGCCGTTGCATTTCTGAATGAGGAAATAATCAAAGGGAATAAATTTTTGTGCTGGGTGTCCACAAACACATGCACCCACTGAGCACGTTTTAACACATTTCACAGCAAGAACTCCACATGTTAAGGTAATCTGTAGTGTATGGTGGTAGGAAAGCATCAATGAGATGCGAATTATTGCATGACTATGGAAATACCGTTTAAAACTTTGTGTAAGTAATAAATCCTGAATGGTCCATGCAGGATCCGTGGAACCTATTCCATCTTCACTTTGCTGTAGTTTCTAGGTTACCGTTAAAGGTGGGGTATCTGGCACTTTTATTGACCGTATTCGATTGGTCCAATGCTTTGTTCGTGTAGATGTTTGCTTGTAGTTTATGCAAGAGAGGGAGAGAACACATCTGCATATCAGAACATCCAGAGATTCCTTTGCATAAGTTAGGGGTTAAACAACCCTCTGCCATTACGATGTCACTCCTTTGTTGCCTCAATGAATGTTAGTTATGAGGCGATTTTATACCGTTCTCACATATAGTTGTTCCTTTTTAACGTACCTCCCACCCTCATGAAAGAAGCTTGAACTGAACTGCTAGAGCTTTTCTATTAGGATCATATTTGTCATTATGCAAGTTGGTATTGAATTAAAGGGCTGCCATCCTTTAGCTGTATTCAGCGTGAACATATTGTGTGTCCACATTTTTTATTCAGGCCAGAATTCCTGGTTCATAGATTTCTTCAATGAAATTGCTTAGTGCTGAAAGTTGGGCTTTGCTGTTCAGGTGAAATGGTTCAGTGCTACCTTTAAATAAGAATGTGTATTTTTCAGTAGTGCAGTGTTTTGTTCCCACAGTGAAGAATGGGATTCCAGCAAGTATGCAAAGTGAGTGAAATAGTCGAATATGTAGAACATGCAAATTCTTATACTGAATAAGCAGAACTTAAGCTACTTGTACAAACACTAGAGACTATTTACTAGAATGCTCCCAGGTAGCAATAAAATAAGTTTTCTGAAGGGATGAAATATTGTATTTTTTGGTGTCTGGAAATCACTGTGTAGCATGTGATTGTTTTAGTTGTCAGTGTATTATTCTCAAGACCTGTTGTACGGCTTAAGCACCATCACAATACAGACCTAAAGACATACTCTTTGTCAGAAAACAAGGTAAATTTTTTGTTCTCTAATACTTAGTTTTTATTAAAATACAGTTAGCTTAGGTCAAATGCTATTCAACAAATGCAAGTCATTGATTTTGCTGCTTTGTAATATAATTTATTCTTCTCATTCTTGTAGTATTCAGACACCATGAACATAATACATTATTCAACAAATACCAACAATTACTCCTTGAATAATTTAGTTGATTAATATTTTATTCCTGTGTTAAGACCAGCTCCATGTGAGGGATCTAATACTTGTGCCACAGCCTTTTTTCTGCTGGACCTTTCTGAAAAGTTTAAGTAAATGCAACAGCTGATACAGAACTTCTTTTGTAGTGTTGGAATACAGAGCGAGGTAAGATACTTTAGGCTAGTTTGTGTATCTTGTAGAAAAATAAGTGACTGTATCCCTAGATGTTTTTTTTAATTTTTATTTTAATTATTGCCTGTGTTTGATTGTAGTAGGTAATGAACAAACACAAAGTACAGAATGACTTACATCAGATGGCTAACTGTTATATATGGCAGATAACTGATGGAGAAACTTGAATAAAATTTCAGCCCATTTGAAAATGAAAAACAGAAGAACTGAGGAAAACAGAACTGAATCAAGAATCCATAAACCTGAAAATGTAAAATCAACTTAAGTTTCAGAATTTGTTCATCAATTAAAACACATAAACATATGACATGATTGCAGTCACAGCTTCATCTCTCAAATCAAAATATTCTGTGTGAGACTAGGTCTCCTTGCCGCTCCCTAGACAGACCCTTGCAGGAGTCAGGTAATTCATACTTACTCAATAAAGAAGTCTCCACATCTCAAAAAAACATTTGCTAGTTATAGGCGAATGGCCTCATCTGCTGATCAGTTGCATGTTGCCGGTCCCAGGTAGAAAAGCATTGTTCAGGGCAAGCAAAAAATTGGGTTACACAGCAGTGGGAGCACAGAGTGTAACCTCACTGGAAATGTATTCCCAGCTGTAAGGATCTGATACATCTGGGATCATGCCTCCCAGACGCCAGGACATATATACATATAGCAATCGTAATCTGACACACATCGGATGCCTGTCAACAGGATCTCCCAGTGTTGTAAGACCCACTAGCTAGAGTCACGCACATAGGGTCTTTATGACAACAAAGGGCCTGCACACAGAAAATCTGAAAATGAATTTTCAGAACAGATATTTGTGAATTCCACTCCTATGGCTTCATCACAAAATCAGTCTTTTTCTCCATGTACTAGTATATGCATTGTTTCAGTCCTTGCAGCACCTACTATTACTATATACTACTGCCTTGGTATCTTCTGATGGATAGTTTATCAGATATCTTCCTTGAAAGTGCAGTGACTGTTGTTTTAAAATGTTCACTAAATGTAGACCTTCATCAAGGTGAGGCTGTCTTCTGTTTAGATAAAATGATTATAAGTGTTTGCTTTCGAGACTGTAATATCCTCTGTATCAGTTTGCCTGCAAGTACATAATTAACCTGTCAGCCCACCCTGCAGTAATAAGTGTGATAGACGGGAAATATATTAGGAAAGAACCTGTGTGTGATATGCTTGTGAGCCCTACTTTATCCTTCAAGTATCTATCCTTCTAATTAGCACTGAGGTAACTGCAGACCTTAATGAATTCGCATATAACTGTTATCAATATACATTATTTCTTTTTGTTCTGAACTGCTCATTCAGATGAGATGTAAAAGATCTGAACTGAGTACTTAGGGACAGAAAATATAAACAAAATAAAATGGACATGTACTCTGAGGAACCCAGGGCCTCCAGTATTTGCAAAGTTTTTCTTGATAAATAAGATGTAACATGAACTACAGAGTAAAAATCCTGAAGAAGAAAGACTGACAAAAACATTGTCTCACAAATATTTAACATCAAAAATAAAGTCTTTATGATTCATATTGAAAATATCTACAAAATCTAACTTTAAAATTAAACACTGTCACAATTACTGGAGGGCAAAACAGATGTTTGGTGGAATTGATTGGCTGAAGGTATCTCAGTGATGTAAGAGTTTGTACCTGCTGCTTTTCAGTGCAGTTCACCACTGAATGTCAAATGGATATACTCATTTTATATGACAACTTTTCCACTAGAAAATATTTTAGAGGGTTGATATTGGAGAATCCTTTTTAACAATCATAAGAAATGGCAGTATATGCAAAACTGGGGGGTGAAGGGTGGCTATAGTCTCTAAACCGTAGTGGCTACCTCTCCACACTGATAATAACAGAATCAGAATTGTAGGGGTTGGAAGGGACCTCAATAGATCATTGGGTCCAATCCCCCTGCCAAAGCAGGTTCCCTAGAGAAAGATTAGCAGAAACAATTAAAAGAGCCAACGGAAATATATATGTGTGTATATATATATATATATATATATTCAGATGCTGGAGAACAAGTCTTATGATGTGAAACTTAAAGAGCTCAATTACTGAATAGAAAGGTTGAGTGGTGTGTCTTGATCATTGTGAATAGGTACTGACACAAAGAAGAAATACTTGATAGTGGATGTCTTTCAGTATGGCAGACAAAGACCCAACAAGATCAAATGTCTGGAAATTAAAGGTAGACAAATTCAGCCTTGAAATAACAAAGTAACTGCATTTTCCTAGCAGTAAAGGCAATTAAACATTGGAGTACCTCAGCAGATCTTGGAGTCCCTAAAAGAAGAATAGATTTCTTTCTGAAAGGGATGCTCCCATCTGATTTCTGGGGGAAAAAAAATATATATATAAAAAATATATATATATAATATATATATATATGTGGTCTGAATAGAAAATCAAACAAAAGATCATAGTTTGTGAGTGAGAGGTCTATATATGCTAGAGTATGCAATGTCTTCTAGTGACAACAAATATAGTAGACATAAATTATGAGAAGTAGGGTCAATTCACGTGGGTTGAGAGCCATATTAGGATAGTTACACTACCATAGAAATAGTTCAGATAAATATAGACAGTGCTACAACCATATGGATTTCTGGATCATTAAAAGTCTTTGCAATTTTTTTCTGGTAAAGGTGAAGAATGTGTCCTTCAATATGCCATGTGCTGATGGCATCATCAGCTTTACTTCCAGTAAGCCCTGCCTCTGTCACTTGCAGAGCAGTTATTGAAATTCTTGCTCTTTTACATGAAATGATTGTCAATCATCTGGGATGCTGCACACAACCACACTTGCGTACAGCAGATGCACTGACCATTCTTTCTTTTTTTTTTTTTTCATTCCAGTCCAGTTTACTCTCAATTCTCCCATCAAAGTTTCTAAAAAGGCTTACTTAGACTTTGTAATATAGGTAAAATTAAACTTTCTTTTTCAAGAGAGATGTTCTAGTTATTTCTGACAATATTTTCCTGATTAGGCAAAAAAAAAAAAAAAAATCTCAAGAGGTTTCTGGAGAATGTATGTCACATTTTGTAATGCTTACTGCCACATTTCTTCAAATGAGTTTATATCATGCATAATACAAATGTGATACCTCATCCTCTTTAAAATTGTGCTGGATAAATATGACATTCTTAAAACTTTCATCTTCATCTGTGTAACAGTAATTGCCATCTCTTTGTTTTTACCTTTCTAGAGATCAAAACACTGAAGAGTTTACATTAAACTGGGAAGAAACTGGTCAGTAAGCTCTCCATTCCACAGACTGTCAAAATGAATTTTGTTGTGCATCAGGAGGAACACATTGTTTGTATCACACAGAGACTGAAAACTATGAGAGACTAAAATTCATGGCCAAGATCCCAGATGGGGCTGGGCAAAGGATCTGCAGTCTAGCCCTTAGAGTATTTTAAAAATGACCTTTCTAAATCTCAACTGTACTGTTATTACAGTACAAGAAAAAGAGTAGTCTGCGAAAGGCAGAAAGTAGAAGGATGTTGGTCAGAGACTTTTCTGATGTTCCCTTCAATATATGATAAAAGAGACATTTTGTATTGGAGTGACTCATTGCTTAATGTATTTCTGCAACAGATCTTCTTGAGTTCTGAGGGCTGTAAGGACTATTTTCTGTTAACTTGAACCAATACCTGTCAGCTTGTCAAGTGCTCAGCTGGGACAAGAACTATGAACAAGAGATGAGCAGCTCATGTACATACGTCACGATTAAAAATATTTGAATTACAGGAAATATAAATTTGGAGTATTCTAATCACAACTAAAAGGCAGAGAAGGAAGAAAATAATGGATTACTTTTAGCCATTCCTGTTGTTAAAATTTGCATTTGAAATTGCAAGACGAGCAGTCAAGAGTTTGTCTTTTGAAATCTTTTCCAGATGTGACAAGCTACAGCAAAACAACAGATAAATCATGTGCTTTCATATGACACCTATTATTTTACATATAATGTTTGTCCTCCAAGGTGATTTTATTTTTTCCTTTTATTAATCCTTATTAATATTAAAGAGAGAATAGTAAAATACATTTTTTCTGGAATGCATAAATGCTATAGCTAATCATTTCCCAACAATTATCGTAAAACAGCAGTGACATTTTCAGCTCTTCAAAGTTATGCAAATTACTGAGTGGGTAAGTACAGCAGCTCTTTTCTCTATTAGAGCACTGCTGTTTAAAGTGGTATTGCATGTCAAGGAGGGCAAGGTGCGAGTAGTTTGATTAGAATAATCCACCCTCCACCACCATCTCTTTGCTTCGTGCAACTACATGGTACAGACACCCACTGTCCTTTATTAAAGCACATTTGCATTTATAAATTAATGGAGATGGGCTAAAAATTAAAAAAAAAAAAATAAAAATAAATGTTTTGTTTTACAGAACCCAAAGGAAAGTAGGCAATTCAGACATAAATTGTCTTTTATTCTACAACACCATCATTCAGTGTACAAGTAGTTTGTCTCCCCATGGACATTTATAGTATTAGAAAAAAAGGGACATGAAGATTTCAATATTAAATCTAGACTGAATTTTGAACCCAGAAGGTCATTCTGCTCTTCATCAGCCAGACTTTTCTCTTCTGTTGTCATAAAGTCATGTGGTTATGGATCTACTCAGCTGAGAGATCGTGGAGCCAAATGACAAAACCAGAAAGAGCAGAATGGGAATAATCTCTTCCCATTCAGTGTAGCTTTGGAATAGCAGAAAATCATTTCCATTTATCTGGAGGTCAGTTTCAGAGATGACTGATAAAAAGCACATCTAGTGTTGTCCAGCTTAGCAGGTTTAATGCAGTAGTTCTTTCCAAATCCCCATAAGAGACAGTAACTTCTTTCACCCCTTTCCTTTCCGTGGTGCCTCAGTTAAACTCCCTATGAACACTCAAAGTGAAACTGCTGCTCTAGGATGTTACGCATTGTCCTACTCATACTCATCCTACTTGGGTTTCTCCTGTCTGCTTTTTTGGGAGTTTTTGTTTGTTTGTTTTGAAATCATCTGCTGTCTCGTATCTTCCTCTTCAGTTCCAGCTCTGCTCATGTACTGGAGGAACAGTCTAACTATTAAGCTCACAGCATGGCATCATCAGTGCTTCAGGCAGTAACGGTGGAACCTGATGCTCAAAGTCCTTCATGCACCAGTGTGCCCATGGCATGCAGTGCAGTTTTCCTCAGAAGTACCAGCACAGGTAATGAAAGTGATGCCATCATAAGGTCATGCGTGAGGGGACATGGCGTGCTCTTTATTGGTTCAAGCAGATCCTGTTCCTGGCTTTGGAGTTAGCTCTGTATAAACACATCTGAGGGTACCTCACTAACATGCATTATGCAGAATGGACTTGCCTTTGTATTGTATACTATCTGAGATGGCATTTCTGTTGTGATCTGTATATAGGATTCAGTACTTTCAAGAGACCTTTTGATTGACTATAAAAATCTACATAATATTAACAACATGAAAAAAAGGAAGTCAAACGTGAAAGAAGCCAGCTTCTCATTCTTTGAAAGCTAACTACTGGCCGCTTTGCCTGTCCTTCTAAGCCAGTTAAGTGGAAACATTGCTCCCTTGAACAAACTACATGTGAAAGCTATTAACATTGCCCAGTGCATATTTCTATTCTCTCTCTAAATATCTCTCTGAGATATTCAATTCTAATAGCTAAAAGGTCTAATATCCATTCTAACATTTGGACGGATGGATTTTTAGAGGTGTTTTTTTCAGTAGAAGAAATAAAGCCAACTCTACTCTTATCTTTTATTTTCAATTTAGCTTCAGAAATTAAATCTCTACCATATAATTGAACCAAAATTATCTACAACTTTCCAGTTCTTTTCATTCTATATAGCCATACTGCGAATAGAAATCCAAGGCAATGATCAAGTACAAGTCACCTATTATCAGTGAATAGACCATTATACTATGCTGAAGAATTTTCCTTCATTTTAGGTGCTGTTCCAAACAATTTCATGGTCACAATGGACTTTCTTTAGGAAAAAAAAAAAAAAAAAACTTCTTTCCTTCCAAAGTAACGCTGTAGTATTCGTTGCAAATTCACACAAGCAAAAAGCAAGCTATAACATAGATTTCCCTACACATGAAAAATTATTAGGTAATTCAAGAAAAGTGAATATAAGCAGAATATTTGTTTGCACATTTTTACAGAAACAGTATATTTGAAGAGTTTTGGGGTGCTCTTTTTCTTCATTCTTCTGTCCTCCATGTTGAAAACTAGATTTTGTAACAGATGCTCTAGCCCAAACATTAATATGTTATATCCTTTGGGCAGAGTAAGCCTTATGTGCATCTTCTTTTACATCTTTCATGTTATCCATAGAGTTTTATGACTCCTGATCTCTGACTTTGTAGCTATTTCCTGCCCCCACCCAATGCTAAACCCTTCACTACAGAACTTGAACTGGGTAATGAGATACGAAGACAACATATAGTAACATTTGAAACCCACAAAAGAGCATCAAGATAAGCCCATGTTAAAGAATAAAACAGTGCCATGGGCCTGACACCAGTGATACATCATCCATTAAATTTGTTAAATTTTTGAACATTTCTTGGTGCACTTTTTCCTGGGCCGAGTTAGCATTCACCTAAGCAATTCCCAGGGATGTTCAGGGGGCCAGAATCAAGGAAGGACAATTCCTGTTAGGCAGTTGAGACACAGCCTCCCAGTTTTGGAAAGTGAGTGTTTAGTAGGATGAATGTGGCTAAATGGTCCAACGGTCCTCAGTGTCAAAAAAGCATTAACCCACTATTAAATTTATTGGTATAGATGCTCTCTCAGGCTACTGCCTATTTCCAGAGACAAAAATAAATTCTATACAGGTTTGCCTTTTCCCTCTCATAAGGACACAACATTGCTGATGATGACACGTGTTATATGTGAAATTGGCATGATGTAAACAAATAGGAAAACAACAGAAGGTATCATCCAGGCTCCATCACTTGAACAGCTGTGAAAAATTACACTGTGAATAAAGAACTTTTGAAAGCAGTTCTATAGCAGCTTGTCTACCCCTTGCAGACAGTCTTTTGAGCCCCATGCAGACAGAACTGTCATGTTTTGAGCAATGAATACAAAGTGCTTTTCTTCTATCCCATGTCCCTCCCAGGGGTATTCACTCCATGTTGCAGTACAGCTATGAGATGCTTGTGCTTTCTCCACACCTTGATGCTGTGGCTGTCTGTGTCCATTAGTTGCAATGGAATCAATGTTATGGCAGCCCTCTGTGTTGGCACCACAAAAGATAAAATAAATAGTACTGTCACTAATACTAAACCTACATAGAGACATCATAATACAGCTACAAGATTCTTCAGGTACTCTTATGGAGTGAGAGTGAGAAAGGCCTGAAAATGTATACATCACAAAACATGGAGTTGAGGAAGAAATGTTCAAGAGAAGGTCAACACATAAATCCTACACATTAAAAGAGTAGGTGCCTAATTCAGAGTGCAGAAGGGAGGACCTCCTCCTTCCCTCCTATTCTGTGTTATGAATACCCTCTGTGCTTATGCACACAGCTTTTTTCTCCTCCCCCTTTCTCCCCATTAAAGGCTATAATTGCTCTGACAGACTTGATTGCTCACTCCATAAAGTCCAAAACTGATGCAAAGATTCAAAACAATAAAAGCACTTTTTTATTTTACTTTAGTTAAGGAAAGATAAAAAAAAGAAAGGAAAAAAGCAAGAAGAAAAAAAGCAAAAAGAAAAAAGGGAAAAAAGGAAAAAAAAAGGAAAAAAAAGGAGGGAGAAAAAGAAAGCTCTGTTCATTTAAACTTGTTCAAGTTGCTTTTAGGAACTTAGATTCTCAAGTAATCCTCTAACAGTGAACCTCTCCACCTGCTCTTCAATACTGTCTGCCTCTGCAAGCACTTAAAATTCACCACACATCAGCCATGCTCTGAAATGCGCTTGCATACACACAAGTGCAGAAATGCCATTTTTGGAAATTAACCCACTTAACTCTTGCAGTGGATCTGAGGCTGGATGTTAGCTCTTACAGTGGATCTCAGGCTGGATCTGCCTCAGAAAACCTGGAAAGTTAAACAGAACCAAGGTACAGGGCTGAGCCTTTGCTTGTGGTCATCTATGCTGAGGAATCAGCATCATATTTAATCATCATCATTTTTAAACATCATCATGTTTAATCCCCATACTGGGTGCATTAGTATGCAGGCACTTTGGAGAGGCACCCCAGCATACTGAGTTTCTAGAAAGAGTTTGGAAGATTTCTCCACAATGGTGTCTTATAGGCACTTTCTAGCTTAAGTGCATGTGCTGGAGGTGATCCCACTTAAGCACCATTTTGTTGATTTTGTGATTCCTCACTATCACATCAACCCATGGCCTTTGTTCAGCAACTTTGCACTCCCTCTTAGGGCTTGTGGTAACTTTCTTCTCCCTTGTCATACTAATTTAAAGCCTTCCTTGTCCCTTCTCTCAACTCTAGCTTGATGGTCCAAGCACTCTGCCAGGTGTGGGAGATATGGCTGAGCTCAAGGGGCTGAAAAGACTAACACTCCTCGGGCAAAAGGTGGTGATGGGGGTGATGAACAGCACTGCTTTCATGTTTTAAGGGAACCTTCCTGTTAGGGGCTATCAATAAAAGGTATCTCACGTTTCTTATTGTTTCCCTGCACAGTGAAAAGAAAACTTGTGTTTACTTTAAGCAGACTGGATCATCCTGTAGCTTTCTTCACCTTGATGGGAATGTAGATTCCCACTGACTTGCTGAAGATGAAGCACCACCTTACCTAGATGCCTAGGTCACATACACAACAAGGCTCTCCATTCACTGCAGACTATATGGCAAAATTCAATTTCTTTGGAACTGTGTTACTTTCAACTAGCTCTGCTCTTAACCCCACTGATGTTATGATTGTATCTTGAAAGCTAACCCTCCCTCTTTTCTCCCAAAAGAACAGAAAAAAAAAAAAAGTACTTCATGAGGTCACCTTTTCACTAAATTCCTTTAGTCTGTTTTAGTTTCTGTCTGTCAGAAGTGCATAAGCTTCATGTACCAAAAAGGAGAAAAGCTAGTAACTCCCTTCAGCATTTTTCTAAAATGCTTTTAAAAGCTTCATTCTTGAAGCTTGTTCTTGAATTCAATTCACTTATGACTGGGATGTTATATTACTATTTTTTAAAATCAATTTTTCCCCAGACTCAGTGGATTAGTGACTGAAATCTGAAAGCTTTGGAGGAAAATGTCTAAAATAGTATTAAACAAAAGTTTATCTCATTTCCTGTAAGTTCAGGATCTGTTTTGGCAACTTTTCCTCCATCCTTAGTCCTTTAAGCATCAGCAGAATAAAGTGTTGTTTTTTAAAAAACGGTATTACCTTAATATATCATTGACACAGAAGATCGGTTTACAAATTATTGGTGTTTTTTCTTTCAAATGACAACCTGAATGATTATAAACTGCAGACATGCTCAGGCATGTCATTATTGGTCAAACTTCACAGTTTTGTAAGCAGTTACAACACCACGTGTAGACATTTGCCTCTGTAATGTGCATATGAAACACTGACCACCTGAAATTTTTTACACACATAGTGCAATGGCATTAACACAACCCAAAATGTAAAGCCAGGAAGAGGCATTGTTGTTCTTTCTAACAATAGAACAGAGAGTGATCTTACTCATGTTAGCATTATGGCTTTACAACTCAGTGGGCTTCAGTGGAGATCCTCCTAAATTACTTCAGATAAATTAAACTCAAGTCTGTAAATGTTCTATTTACCTAATGTCACCCATCCAGCAATCTTAAAGTACTTTGAGAACATCAGTTAAGCTTCAGAATCGCTCCTCCCGTGGTTTCCCAAGTGGAAAATAAAATGATAAATTTATGGGCATTTAAATCAACACCCAGAAAAGTTCCCCAAATTTGTGCAAGATCACAAAGCAAATCACCAGCAGGGCCAGATATAATACTGTCCCAGCTGCTCTACTTGGGCTCTGGTACTAGATATTATTTTCTATTTTGGAATAATAACTTTAAATTCTTACAGATTATTACTTTTGTCTTAAACTCTCTCTTACCCTGACTAGCTGCTGAGTTCTCAGTTGGACCATTTAGCATAAGTGCCTGTTCTAGTTTTTCAGTCCATTAAAACAGAAATCAGACTACATTACCCAGAACTCACTTAAGCCTCCCACAGCCCTTCTCAGTCAGAGTGGTAGCCTGCCAATGTTCTCTCTACAGAGCTCGCTACTAAAATCAGCTGGGAGTTCTGTGTTAAAATGTACAAATGCATATTTTTATACAAACTCAACAGTCAATATCAGGATTATCAGGTAATTTAGTTAGGCAAGCACTTGCTTGTGCATATTGAGTTAGATAGTTCATTACCCAGGGCTAATTCCTGGGATGCTGTTAGCAAGCTGCTTAACTTCTTTCTCTGCCTGCACAGTCCTCTGCTGTAAAAACACAGGCTTTCATTTTTTTTCACTTGTAGGACATCCTTGCTATTGGAATTAATCTGGCCATGCAGAATACAGGTTGCTTTGTGTGTATGTGGTTCTTGGTCATATAAAGGTAGCTAATCTACACAAGGTAAGTAATTTCCTTGGTTAGCAGATAGGCAAAATAAATAAATAAATAACTTTGAAAAATCACAGTATAGTCCTAATGCATGTTTTTTACAGTCCTAAGAAGCCACAATTTTTTCATCATTTATGCCACCACAAAAAGGTTGGACCTGTGAGAGGAGGTAAGTGCTTCCAGTAAGCAAAGTGTTTAAAGAAGTTGCATAGGTGGCTCCTTAACACAAAAGTCACAGTTCTACCTTCCCCATGGTGGCAGTGGAACCAGAAGTAATGATTTTGGAGGATTCTTCCCCAGCTCTTTCTTCCACTATTTCTGCTTCACCTATGCCATAGCATGAATATGACTTGTCTCTTTGTCCTGAGAGCAGCAAAAATCAATTTTCCCTACACTGTCTTGATCTGGCTGTGAGCACGCACCTTTGCTTTGTAAATTCAGCAGTCAGTCAAGGAACATACCGGCTTTTGTGACATTACTAGACCAGAAGTCTAAAGATTTTTGAATGCTCTGAACACTCATGTACGTAATGTGTCTTTGCAAGACCTGTTCTCTGTAAGTATAAACATAATCAAATTCAGACATTTGCTTGCCTATTACTGGCAGATTTGCACCATTTGTGGTCAGTCCATTATTACACAGCAACTACAAATTTAATTTGTTACAGAAAATGTTAAGAAGGAAGGATCTTTGGCTTCAATTTATCCAGAACAAATGGGCAAATGGAAAAAATCAAATCTGAATTTGTAGTTACAAGGCAATTTGGCCAAATGTTAGGCTGTGCTGTCCTATCTGTGGAGCAGATATGGTCCAAACTATCTCAGTGCACTGAGATTATATAATTTGATGATGGCTTCTAGTGCTTCTGTGGCACAAACAGCCTGGTTTACAGCACATTCCTGAATTTTGGTTAAAACCTTTTTTTTTTTTTTTTTCCTTTTTTAGTTTATCTAATCTGATTAGCATGTTTTCTTCCTCAAGGATATGCTATTTTGAAAGATGGTGGAAACAGACAGATAGGCAAACACATAGACACACAAACACAGCCAAGTTAATCTGTGTTTAGAAATAGATAGGGATTAAAAGGACCCACTGAAAAATGTGGCATTTGCACTAAAATGCATGCAAGTAATTTAAATAGTGAGAAATGATGTAGGTTTATCATTTCTCATATCTAGGCTAAACAGTTGGATCTCTCTCAGCCTTTCTCCCTTTGAGAGGTGCCGTAGGCTCTTAATCATTTTCATGGTCCTTTGTTGGACTCTATCCAGTATTTCCATATCTCTACATACCAGTTAGAGAAGGAGAAATTCAAAGGGCAAAAACACTGGGGATACCTGTGAAGATGGCATATCTCATTGCAGAACTGACATGGGTCTTCAGATCTCTTGTATGGGATTCATATGAGAAGTCATGGATAAGGGTCCTCGATAAACTTCAAAAGGCTAAATTAAAGTCCACATGGAGCAGTCTAAATTGTGCACAGAGGTTAAATTTGAGAGTTTAAACACAGTTGTCTACAGAGATGTTCTAGGAGAGCCCACCTACATCTAGCTGTTACTCAAGAAGGGAACATTTCCCCTAATTCCCTTGTCATAACTGTCAGTCTGGTGTGGATGACTTGAATTTTTCAGGGTTATATTACATGATGTAGCTGTATGGCTATCTGAAGGAAGTCTTAATGATGATTAAATCATCATATCTTAATGATGTAAAAACCGGATAAAAGAAGATCACTCAAAGTAAAGGAGATAACAATAGACTGGAAACCAGAAGCAGTATAACCCTGTTCTAATCAGTGTTGTCTGTGAGTTGAAGAGCTGTAATGAGAAAAAGGTATTATTGACTTTAATGTCTTAAAATGAAAGCTAGGTTTTTCTCTCTGAATTTATGGTATCCACACATGGCACAGCATAGAACAACGTAAAAATACTAGCTCAGTGAGGTGCTAAATATAATATCTCCTTACTATTCACTTTGCCTACATGTTGAGAGCGCTTCTAGCTGGAATGAGCACAGAGTAAAGCCTTCATTAACCCTTTTGTGCCTATTGTCATGACTTACAGCAAAGGACAAGTACAGGGGTCAGCAAAATTTCCATGGACAAATTATAGACTGTAAGAAAATTATGGAAGATATTCATTAGAATTTTGGGACTGGTTACAAAAATATTTAATTTTTAAGTTCTCTGAAGTTGACCCTGAAAATTTCCATCTTCCCTCTCCTTCCCTTCCTCTGATCAAACATACTCAGTCATTGCAAATAGTGCACATCATGTGCATGCTCTCATAACATCTCAAACAAAACACAAAGTCACCATGTAATTTTAACCTCATACAAAAAAAAATCAAAACAAACAAAACAACAAAACCACATATTCTCATTGCTATCAAATTTATTTCTGAAAGGAGAAACTGGCAGAATGGGAAGATCCATTAGCCCTCTTGTTATTCTCTTCTTTCAGACTTCTTCCAGCTCTGTTTACTTTCCACTTCCCTTATGCATTTCCAATCCCTTACCATATCATTTTGTATCTGTCTTGTGCTCTTATTAGTGGGGTGCCATTTTAACTGAGCTTTCCATCTGTGAGAAAAGGAATCTTTGCCACAGACCTACCCAAATTTCACCTGGCCTATAGTTATAAAGCCGTGGAAGAGATGCAGATTTTTATTTTCTAGAAACACTAATTTTAATTTTCTTTTTAATTTGTTTCTCATGGCATTGCCTAACTTTTTTATTAACTTGACACAATGGGATGCAAGAAGGGATCTTTATGAGCCAAATTTTCAGAAGAGCTCACAGCTTTGCTTTCAGTTGTAGCCACTGGTCCTTACCACATTTGAGTTCCAAGGTCCTGCTTATTACGTGACTTGCCAATCCAGGAAGAGAGAAGGGATTTAAGTACTGTTTGCTTTCCCAGATAAATCAAAATAGACTTCAGTGGAGCACACATCTGAAAAGAAACTACAGACTTTAGCTTAGGTGGAGACAGAATCACATTAGACTTAAGAATGCGTTGTCAAGACTGATCATTTGTTAACAACTAAAGGGAAGCATGTTAGAGTTGTGGATATGTTTAGACATAAAAGGTGGCAAAGATGGGTGTGAAGGTTGCCTTTACTTGATTTCCAGTGATAGCACTGGTGGCAAAGTCATTTTAGCAGCCTTCATTGGTTTATCACAAGTTCTGGTGTGCTGCAGAGAGTCTTACATGACACACTCCATTCTCAGTCTCCATCAGCTGAGAATCTGTTATTATCTATTCTCCTCCTGCAAATTCACCACACAAAGAATCATATTTAGAACTTATGCTAATTATTTTTCACATTATTATAACATTAAAATTCAAAAGCTGGATGTACTCAGAGATACTCAGGGAGTGATTGTCTTTGTGACATTGTTACTCTTGGACAGGTACAGAAAATGCAAACTACAAAAAAACGTGTAAATGAATTTGAGATTCTCAAGTTCAAAATTAATATCCTGAAAACTTCTATTCCTGTACTTCCTGACCTCTGAAGGTACCTGAAATTTTGCGGAACAAGTCCTGCCTCTGTGTGTGCATTGAAGTCTAGGCTGAGCTAAGAAGCTCTTCAGCTAACCGACATGCAAGTCAAGTCAAGCAGATCAGCCACTGCTTTTATGTCCTAAAATCCAAGACTGGATTCTTCTCACACAACCTGGGCATCTAGAAACTAACTATTCACCTTGACTCACCCTACCTTAAATGGGGACAAACACCCCCGTAGACTGGTTCATCTCATCTAAAGATATGCCTTATGAATCACCCTGTGACAATATCTGTCCTCTTTTGACTGGAGAGAGAAATCAGAATGGTGAGTTTAAGAAGTAGTTTTATGCACCGTTATGTTTGGCATAATGATGTCACAAGGTACGCTAATCTGCATGAGATCCTATCTTGTACCCTGTACTACTCCACATACATTGAAAGAACATATTTTTTTAAATTATAATTTTAAGTCCATGTTTTAAATCCATATTGCTAATAAACTAAAAGTCATATCAAACCATAGCTTTGGACTTTGACAATGAACTTGTAATTGTTTGCATAGGATAACTCTTACCAATGTGTACATATTGGCTAATGATCAGAATATTTGGCAAGAAGTCTGGAAGTCCTAAGAACCATATTTTTGTCCAATGGGTTCTCTCCTTACATCTTTACCTCCCAATGGTCAAAACTCAAATGACAATGTTTTCTGTTGGTCTGGAGTGGCGACATTCTCTCAACTTCCTCTTGAAGCACTTCCACTGTAAAGAAAACAATTCATTTTTCTTTACGGTCTAATGATTATTTCTTGGATAGGAAGGACAAGGTTTCTAGTTGCTGACCAATTTCACATGGCTTCTTCTCCAGTATTCAGTCTTCCTGTTCGGCTCACCCACTTTCCACAAAGGAAAATAAATATGTCTAATTTATGCTCCATTCTCTGAGTTAGGCACCTCAAAGTTAAATTTGCAACAGAAAACTATACAGTACTGTGATTGATCTCTTTGGACTTATCCCTGATTAAATAAATTCCATTTACAAAATACTAGTGCGGAGCCAACCTTTCAAACATTCTCAAATGTTGGGGTACGTCAGCAAGAGGAGGAAGAAGGTCTTGATCAGGCTCAGTATAACTCCCTAGTTTGAAAATAAATAAATAACACAGATTTGAATGAACACTATAATTGAGGAGAGATAATCTGTGGATTCAACAGAGGGGAAAAAGGCTAATGCTTTTAAAATGTAGCCTGATTAATAAGGCTGTCATAGAATTTATTTATAGGTACACTGTACAAAGTATCATAATCTCTGGGCAGATTTACAACAAATTAAATCCATCATAGTTTAGAAATCATGAAGCTGATTTGACTCAAAAGAAAAATTCACACAAGCCAATCAGAGGATTATAGCTGAGGCAAAGAAGTTGCAAAGACCAAGTGTTCTCAAACTTTTCCAATGTGTGGGTCGTATTTCCCTTGATTCCCCCTTTCTCCTCCTACTGGTCAACATACAGAAAATTTCACAGCTAGGTATCAGTCTTCTGTAATAGCAGCAATTGCCTACTTTAAATAGTGGCATTTGGAAAGTATTTAATGTAATTTTAGCTGTTTTTAATATAAGATAGCAGCTGTAAATGTAGAGGAACCCATGCTATACTAGGCAGTTCTCTGTGGACCTCCAGCAAGTGCTCCATGAATCACTAATGGTGCATGATCTACAGTTGGGAGCTATTGATTTGGAGAAAGCCCAAATAAGTAAACACATAGACCTTGTAGTATATGGTGAAGGTGACTAAACATACAAAATGAAATTTCCCCTACAGCAATGTGTGTGGAGCATTTCATATGCTGAAAGATCCAAAAATAAAATAAATAAAATAAAATAAAATTAAAATAAAATAAAATAAAATAAAATAAATAAAATAAAATAAATAAAATAAAATAAAATAAAATAAAATAAAATAAAATAAAATAAAATAAAATAAAATAAAATAAAATAAAATAAAATAAAATAAAATAAAATAAAATAAAATAAACATAAATAATATTTGGGATTTTGGATATTATAAATATAATAAAGGAAGAACATTGACAGAAAAGACTCAGACATATAGAGGCAAGACACAGACGGTCTGGGAAATGACAATGGAAGGACTCCAGACTCTTTTTGAAAGAATGACAAGCCTGCTAATGTAACCAGTCTTTAAATCCTTATTCCTAGGGATCTGAAAGGCTATCCAAACTAAGTCAAAAGGAGTGGGAGAGAGATGAGCCTTTTGTAATTTTCCTGTCTCAGAGAAGATAGCAGCCAACAAGTGAGAAAGCACGCTTATAAACTTTTAAGGGCCAGAGTTTAAAAAAAAAAAAAAAAAAAAGTCCGGCAGAGCAGTTTGTGAAGTTGAGGGTCTGGATATGCTACCAGACTTGAAAAAGGTGAAAGAAGAAAAAACAAAACCAAAAACAAACAAACAAACAAAACTATTATTGCAATCATTCAGAATATAATACAACGTTAAAAGGAGAAAATGCTTAGAAATGATTAATTTCCAAGCCTACCATCATGTCTTTGGATATCAATACAACATTTGATGATACCAGTGTTTTCCTCTTGTTCCTTTCACAACTCTATAAATGTTAACTCACAGGCAGCTTCACTAGCACAAGAACATAATAGCATATAGGATTTTGGTTATATTGAGCACTGGATAATTTTGTTGACTAAAACCCTTCAGCCTAGAAGTGCTTTATTTTCAGGCTCCACTGTAATTAGTTACAAAGGTTATTTGAGTGAGACGTGAGGCAAGGCTGGAAGGTTATTGTTAAATGAAATCAATTTCACCTCCTTTTTTTCTTGCTCTAACATTTTCTTTTAAATCTATAGTGAAGAAATAGACTATCAGACAGTCATTTACCAACAATGACTTGTTTGGTAGTTTCAACAATATGTTCAGAAACAAAGAAGGGATTCAGCTGATGCCAACCTTTGATTTAATAGTTCTCTGCCTCTGTCAGGAATTACATATTCCAAGCATGGTCAACTTCTTCAGCCTTAAGGAAGACAGTGCTGACCTACATAAACTTCTCACACTTGAACTGAAGTTTGAGCAGAGGCAGCACGTCCCACCAGCTCTGTTCAGTCTCCCAGATTTGAACAGCCTCATACATTACTGATGCTCCATAGTTTGCAAGATCAAAAGAAAAAGGATGTAACTCCAGAAAACCTGGTCTAGTTTTATAGTGCATGAATTCTAAAACAAAGGTCTTAAGGAACCACAGTGCATCCCATGCTCTTAAGTGGACTGGATGGAAGAAACATTCCAGCACAAGCAGAGTAATGGAGTCTTGGTTTAAGAACCATGTTAGGGAATTGAAACTTGCTCAGGTGTGTCACAGAAGTGAGAGCTACTAACAGCGAAAAGTCATCATCCCCTTCTCTTATTCCCCTCTAATACACAATACATCAATGTTACAATTATTATTCACATTCCAGATTCTGAAATGGTTGTTTTTGTGTTCATTTCCTTGTGCAAAACTTGGCAGACACAAAAAGAACCAGCTTGAGATGGATTTGTGAGTACACACATACCTTTATACAATGATATATATATATATATTTTAAAGCTGAAAAAATATGCCTTTAATGACTACTTAAGTCCTGACTAGAAAAGATAGTTGCGGAAAGCATACCAGTGATTAGTCTCTTGACCTTTCTTCAACTTGAAGTCATCAGCTATTGTTCACCACTGATAATAATAATAACCTTTATTTTATGAGGTGAGTGACAGACAATCCTTAGAGACCACAGTCTTTCACAAGAGCAACATGCTTGAAAAAGAAATTATATTTAGTAGGCTCGATACAGTGAAATTAATTCAGAACTTTTACATCAAACACTAGAAGCGTTAAATACTATGTAAAATAATAATAGTAACAATAATAATGCAAAATGACATAAAGAAAAAAGCTGTAGCAGAAGGTTGTGCAGCAGAGTAGTAAGTTATTTGCCCTTTACCTTTTTTTTTTTTTTCCCTTCTCTCTCTGAGAAGGAAGAAAGTTTCTGAAAGTTTTCTTTTCCTTTGCTGTATTTTGAAAGGGAAGAGGAAGAAAATCTGAGACTGTATGAAAAGTTACAGTGAATATCTTATCTTTAACAATGGCCAGTTCTGAATCCTTAGGTATGAACACTATTATACTTCATTTAAGAGGAGGGGATTTCTTCCTAATCACAGCCAGCAATCATCTCATGACCTGAAGCTGCAGTGGCTGCCCCCTTCACATTTTGATTCTTCCTAGTGTAATTGCATATGTTACTCTAGACCAGACTTGAATGGAAGTCCCTTTAAGAAAAACCCCAGGAGGTAGAGTTGATAATACGGTAGGTGGCTCTCATTCCTCAGAGTCATTATTGAACCAATCACACAATATAGTGCTAGGGGTCAGAATGCAAGTAGCAGTGCACTGTTCTGAATGAAACGTAAAGCCAAAACCCTGAATAACTGTGGCCATTAGAGAGAATTTTTACAAGAGTGAAGGAGCTTGCTCCAGCAAGACCTAACCTGAGGTATTGTACTTTACCTTCCTGTCAGTTCAGTCAGTCCCTTAGCCTGTATTAACAATATATAGGAGGTCTATGTATGCTTAAATAACATTCCTCTACCCCAGTGGAAGGAGCTGCAATTCACCAGTGGGATTTTCAGTTTGACAGAACAATATAGTTTAACCTGTTAAACTATTATGATGATCACTTTTCCTGGAGGATTGTAGAGTAACTGTACTTAAACACAATGTGCTTCCCATTATGCAATACAAATGTATTACTCCTATTACCTCCTAGCAAGCTGCGGAACAGAATATCCAGCATGAATACTGGGAAGATCAGTGATTGGTTGAAGATTTATTTGAAGGAATGTCTCCTTTACCCAACAATACTCATACCCCAGGTTAAAGGCTTTGAAGTAAGAACAGTAAGCAACTAAACTGAAGTTACTAGCTCTCAAGAGATTCTTAGGTATTAGAAAATTATAGTATAATGTTCATCGATAAAATCTGAGTTCTTAAATGGCTTCAAGAACCTGGATAACTAAATCCCACTAAAATTTTAAAATAAACAAAATAAAAAAAAAGAAAAAAAAAAAACTTGATTAGGTAGTTTTGAAAATCTCTGCCTAATTTTGTAATTTGGTTTGGGGTCAGGGCTAAAGGGTTTCTGCCAGCTGAAAAGTCTCAACATGAGGTAACTATCTCTGAGTTGTGTGAAGCATCTTAATATGTATGAGTACTGTATAGCTGTCAGCATGGTAATCTTCAACCCACCTAGCCAGAGAAGGATTCAAAAGTCAAATGATCCTACGTCTCATATCAGTCTCTATAGACTATGGCAGATAGATCAGGTGACTACTGGACAAACCAGCAACACTCAGGGAACTCTGACACTGGCTTTCTGCAAGCCTATTCTTGGTGCTTCACTTCAGTCATGTACAAAAATTGAGATATTTTTATTTTAAAGTTATTGTGGCAGCTACTAATGAAAGTATTGGACAAAAATGATATTTTTGTAGGTTTTTTTATTATTATTATTTATTACTGTCTAAACAGTTCCATATTTCATTCATATGCAACTTTCTTTGAAGAGTAAGCATCTGTTTCTAGGTATGGATGACGTCAAAATTTCAGGCAACCAGCTTGTCACATTTTTCTGTGCAGAGAAGATCTACTTAAAACCATTTTTAATGTTGCTAAAATATATTACTCATATTTTTTCTACTTCCTAAGGTTTGAGTACATTTGCAACCTGAGAGATCAGATCTAAATTGAATGGATCAGCAAAGTGTACTACTGGCAATGAAGTTATGCAGGTTTGCATTATCTAACAGTATGGACCAAAGTGATAAGGATTGGCAGGAGAAAAGCAGCAAAAAATCTTGAAACACATATTTTTAAAAACACTGTAAAATATTATTATTTCTGCTAAATATGTAACACATAATGGATATATAACATATTCATGCTTTTGTAAAGATTATGCAGTTTTTAATGGCTTTGCCAGTCAGGCATAATCTACTCAGCCAAAAGACAAACTGCTCCAATTGTATACTGTACTGCACATTTGTGTGTGTTTGTGTGTAATTGCATGCCTGTGAACAAGAGAGAGAAAGGCATTTACATCCATAGAAAGTTACTAATTAAACAAATTAAAGTACACTTTTTTTTTTCATCAAAACCTCAGATATTTTCTTTTGCTATTTCTTGTTTATTGAAAACTGTTCTTTCTCTAACACTATCCACAAAGGATTTTGTGAATTTTGTGGCTTATGTTGACTGTTTTGCAATTTATACTAGTGTGTAAAATATTCCCAGCACATACACTTAATCAAAACAAGCCCAATTAAGCTCAGTACTCCAGATTCCACCTCATTAGCTTTCTGTTCCTAAAATATAACAGATGTGATTGCTGCGGGCCATGAGTTAAAGACGAATTTTTCAGCTAAGCACTTACAATACAACCTAAAGTTATAAGAAGATTTAATTATTACTTTCGTTTTCATGGCTTCCTGTAAAAGATCATTTTTCACTTAATAGCTATAGCATTCTACTACTGCACTTTACCCACTGTTACAGAGTAAAGCATCAAAATATGGAAGAAGATAAAGGTCAGGGTCCTATTTTCACTCTTGGCCTTATATATTGGATGGGTGACTTCATAAACTTGTAAGGCTTTTATCCTTTAAAAAAAAATACTCGAATTGAGAAAAGAACTGGAATTTCAGCTTGCAGAATCTCATTTCTGCCTAAAAACTCTCACTGTGTGAATGATTGTGCAGCATATTTACTTGGCATTCTTCAAAAAGATCTTATGGGTTAGGGTACAGGCAATAGCTGACTACTACTCCCCTCAATTTCTGGTGCTTCTTAGCTGTATTTTAATGGTTTAGAACTACCATCTTTGGTATAACGTCCAGTATAAGGGAAAATGTTATCCCTTTTCTGTAGACAAAAGGCCAAGAAGGATTATCATAAAACTAAAAGGGAAACAAAAGGAAGCACTGCCAATTTTCAGTAGCTGATTTTCTTTGTCAACATCCCAGTGTCAAGCTGGAGACCCTCTTCCACACTTTGTCCTTGTTACTGAAGCTCAAGTCTCTGGTGGGTCATGAAGAATCTCTGTCCAAAGCATACCAATTCCAAGAATAATCCATATGAAATGGTCTGACATGTCTATGTGGAGATTTCCAAATGAGCTTGCTGCTCCCAGTAAATGAAACTTCTTTACAGATTTAGTGCTGATCATTAGTCACATCATCTTCTTTTCTTATTTCCCAGAAGATTGAGAGTCATCCTCTCATACTTGGGACCCACATTCTCACACTGTTTACCCAGTGGGGTTTTTGGGTACATTGTGTGAAACAAAAAGACAACATTTTGTCTGTCCCAGGACCTGTGCAGTGCAAGATCTGTCCCAATGCCTCAACATCCTGGTTCAGTAAAGACAACTCCGCATAGACCTGTGCACGTAATACACATCTAATCCTGTATAAGAAGGCATAAAATAGTCCTATTAATATTAGTAGCAATAGTAGGGACCCTAAAAAGGTCTTCTTTGAATAAATTCTTACATAAGGTACAAGGCAGGGCAGGACTAGCAATAAAAATTACACAAACAGCCTGATTCAACATTCTTGCTGCATTTTTATGCTGGATGACTTTTTAAGTCTGTGGTTGCTCTCAGTGGGGTGGGTATCTGAGATAGCTTAATTGAAGTCAATGGAGCTACACATTGACATAAAACTAGTGTACTTAATAGGAGGTTAATGCTCAGGAACTCAGAAAAAAAAATAAAAAAATTAAAAAGGAGAAGACAAGATTTTCCCTGAAACATTTTCTCATGGTTGAGATCTTCTCTTATTTGTACTTTGCTACTACATTATCTTTTTTTTTTTTTTTTCCTCCTCCCCAAAAGATTCATCAAAAAAAAAATGAGCATGTTTCCTTAGAGGTTTGCACTGAAAAGGAGACATAGCTTTTCTGTTTGTTAAAATGTGCAAGGAGATAAATAATGAAAATTTCTAGTGATTAGTCCCTCAGGTCTTTATTTGTGGAACCCTGGCACAGACACACTTCAGATAATAGCCCAATTTAATATTTATGATGTGCTAGGTTTCTCTAAATATATAAATTTGGCAATTATCATGGGAGTTATCCCTTATTTATCTACTTTTGACTTTTAATTAGTAGGATTGCCATTTAATCGTTAACAACCTCCCCTTCCAAAAAACACCCTACCTGCTACTCCTTTGATGAATGTGCCCCCATTGTGTCACTATCCCTGTTAGAAAATCCATCTTAGTTATTCCAATGACCAGCTCTCATATAATAATACTACATCTACAGAAACAGCCTCTTGAAAGGACATCTCACATTGACTGGGCACCTTGCAACTTCTACACTGTTATGGACCCACCAGCCTTCAACAGACCAACTATTAGGGGACTTACAAGGTGACCGGCGACCCTTCAAATCTTAGAAAAAATATTGCATTTGTGTGAGCGGATAGGGGAGGAGGAAGCCTAGCGCAGTCTGTTTAATTAAGCATAATAATATTCAATGTAAAGATTATCTCTCTTTCCTGACAATATAAAATAGTGTCACAGAAATGATACCTTTGTTAAAAAGTTCTTTCTAACATTAATCAAGTCACTTCCACAGAAAGATGAACTACGAGCTCTAACATGCTAACATGCAGCAATGTGTTACTAATAGCATCATTAACATATACCATATATAGCTGCATGGAGTGTCTTATACTGAGCTAGTGCCAAGTCCCAGTTTGTCAAGTTGGGACATGGGAATGGCAAAATAATTTCATTCGCTCTACCAGCTAATTAAGACGGAGCTTAAAGCATGGAAGTTGAGAACCTTAGCAGGTCTACTGTGCTATTCCTCCAGGGTGACTTTGTAGGGAATAGTGAAAATGCTTAATATAGTCACTGTTGCATGTTAAATGATTGTAAGGGAAGTGTAAGTGGTACAGGTAAAATTAATAAAGGATGAACACTGCCATCATTGTGCAGTATTCACTCCTCCCTCTCCACTCATCCCTGCTTTCGTGTTTGCCCATACTGCTATAAGAACATAGTTTTTTTCTAACATAGGGACTCTTGACATTTACTTTAAAATCAAACTATCTTCCTTCAATGTGATGTTACCCAGTGTGTATTATAGAACTTTGCCCTGAGAATGTGATGGGGTAATTTAGGACCCTTTCATCTATTTATGTTTCCTAGCAATTTCCATTATGAAGGAATCTTGTGGCTTTCTCATTTGAGGAACTCTCACCACCCAGCTTTGCAGCAAATGAATGAATGCAGTATCCAGTTTCTCATGCACTTGTTCACTGTTATTTTTCACCTTACACTGATGTAATTATTCTTTCTCTAAATCTGCCCTGTAGAATCAAACAATAATACACTTCAGCGAACTAAGTGTTTCTCTAATACCTGCAGCAAGCTCGTCAAAACAACAGCACTATCTAAATAGGTCCCAGCCCTGCATGCAAGACCTCAGAGTGCAGAAGTGAGTGACCATCTGCAAACTCCCATGCATTCAATTACAGAGGGAGAGAAGCAGGTCTGCAGAGTGATACAGCAGTTCTCTATCAGACATGTCTTAATCCCTTTGGCAAACCCATACTCAGTTGCTGCTCAGCACACTACCTCACAGTTAAGAAGTTATTTAAGGTATACTGTTTTCTGATGTTTCACCCTTTATGGTCGCTTAGTTGTGAAGATGCTAAATTAATTTGATTTTACAAAGCTGAGGTGTATACATATTGTCAACCAAAAAGATAAAATAATAAATTACTCAGTTAACTCACAGTTACATTTTGCTTTTTCTTTTTCCTTTACGCTGGATATTTCCCTTTGTTCTAAACTTTTTGACTCTGTTTTCCTGGTGTATTCTTTAAACTGTTAGTACATCTTCACATGACTGCCTGGCTTTTGCTGAGGTAGGGTTTTTTTTTTCTTTTTTGTTTTATGAAAAGCTTGGTTAACTATGACATAACCAACAATTTTTAAGGATACCTCCTTCTGCTGCTATGATTCTTTTAAAACTACTCCTGCTGATTTTAGTTTATCATACCTTCCATCAACAGGGGGACCTGGCTCTATATCTTTGATGTTGTTTTTCTCATTTTGTCATTTGATTAATTTTTGTTGCTCGTCTGTCATCCTTTCTGTTTATTCCCACACTTCTAGTTATGCTTTATTCTGGCTTAAATCCAATAAAATTAAAACAACAGCAACAACAAAAGCAAACTTGGTGTATAATATTTTATAAGCTAAACTTAAGAAGAAGACAGGATACATGCTCAATACCTACTTTGATGCTCTGGCTCCCACAACATTTTCTTTTGAGTTTTGATTTTATATTATCTCAGTGAAATAACTGAGTTAGAGTCACTTGTAGCATAATTTTCTGGAGGCAGAAAACTGGAAAGTTTACAACAGAGTCCTGTGCATTTTGAAACACAAACCTTTAAGGCCACAGTCAGAGCTACTTTTGCTCTCCTAACCATTCTCAGGGACAAAAAAGAGAAAAAAGATTTTTTTGAAAATCCAGTCCTAATTTGTGACGATTGTCATCAAACAACATATGTCCAAATTAACAGTGATAGGACCCAAGGGAATGGAATGAAGCTGCATCAGGGGAGGCTCAGGTTAGATGTTAGGAAAAAGTTATTTACCGAGAGAGTGGTTGAGCACTGGGCAAGGATCCCCTGGGAAGTGGTCATGGCACCAAGTCTGCCAGAGCTCAAGAAGCATTTGGACAATGATCTCAAACATATGGTCTGATTTTGGGTGGTCCTGTGTGGAGCCAGGAGTTGGACTCAATGATCCTTCTGGGTCCCTTGCAACTCAGGATATTCTGTGATTATATGATTCTAACAGGACAGATTCTCATCTAGTGCAAACAGGCCAAGCAGCACTGACAGCAGGGATAGTGGATTTATAACATCTGAGTATTCAGCCCATTTTTAGTCCAGAATAATAGTTGTCTGGCTGAGGGTAAAGAAGTTACAACAAAAGGTCCCAGGGCATAGTTTTTCAGAGAGTTATCATACATTTTTTGGATCCTGGAAATTCGTGAATATGTTAACATTTTTGGACTAGTTCCCATTTTAGCTCAGATTTTGTATTACCTATACTTTAGTTCTTTATAAAAATGAAATGTGCTTCATCTCAGTCTGTAGATTCAATAAAATAAATCTAAAACCCAGAGCTGTCTTAGAGTCAAAGAGAATTATTCTCCTATAAAACTGTAATCTATCTCTCACTTGTTTGGATTTAAGTAGAATGAAATGAAGCTGCATTTAAAAATGGGACAGATGATTTTAAAAATATATTTTTGAGAACAATCTGGTGGTAGGAAAAGAGTGAATATCCTGACGCATCAGCTTCCCTTCCATCTCCAACTGTTGTGATTCTCCAAGTGCTCAGAACACATGACTTAGTAGCTTCAGAGATTAAACTGATTGCTTTTTTTTTTTTTGACACATCTGTAATGCAGCACAATATACATATTTGTACGAGATTTACATTATAGACAGAAAAAGGAACTGGAGCGTAGATTCTTACTATCAATTAGAGGTACTATTTGCACAGAAGGAGGTAACCTGTTGGATGTGCATTGATGTGAAATAAAAAGATTGCATGAAGAAAATGCAGATTATATGATTGCGATTTAACAGAAAAGAAGAAAAGACTCAAAATGAAATGATAGGAATGGAGTACAGAGGTGCTTTTGGTATTGCAAAGGACAAGCAGGTGTTTAGATTCAGAAAGTGTCATTATCATGACATTGTGGAAGTTGAATGGGAAAAGTGACTCATCCTACCAACTTCTGAATCTCTTGATCGTGTAGGAGCCATAATTATTGGTAGGAAAAAAAAAAAAAAAGAAAAAAAAAGAATTGAAAATATCAGTTTTCTGTAGGATGGAGAAAGCAAACTGAGTACAACATTACAACATTGTCACAAATTAGACCATCTTCAGCAAAGACTGAAATAGCAAAAAATAAAAAGGTCAGACGTTGAAAGACATCATAGACTGCATGCAACCTACTGCTTAAATGCCTAAAACCTTCAGAATTGCAACAGCCAGCAATAAAAGACATGGTTCTGTGTCATCCAACACTTCGGGTGGGTATGCAGGTACCCACTGCAGTGAATGGTACATTCAAAAAACTCAGAATAATGTCCACAACCTGGCTCACCTATTTAATGACTGAATGCTTTAAAAATACTAAGCTAGTATGTAGAAACAGATATTGATCTGATTTCAGGGGATGGCCAGCCATGTGGATACGTAAACAGAAACCTGGCTGAACATCTGGAAATACTGATCAAATGTTCCAAACTATCAAATTCAAAGAAGACCTGAATGAACCCCAGACCTCAGGTACATCAAATCTTTCTGTAGGATTTTCAGACAGTTTAACACTTGCATTTCCAATTTGTGCAGACACTAATCCTTTCAGAAAGTATTTAGATTTGCTCCATAAATGATGAACTGATACCTTCAGAAGAGATAGTCAGGGGAAATCTCATATTCTGGTAGGCAGCAGTTTGCTTAGCTGCACCTAACTGGAAGTACTTCTGCACATTTGTAGACCTCACGCATCACAGGAATAAGGACACAAACAGATGTGTTTAGGAGCCTATTCAGAAAAGTAGCAACAAAGGATGAGGAGCAGGGGTGCTCAGCAGCCTCTCTCCTGCTGCCCAAATTGTGAGGCACAAAGATCACACTGTGTGGCCACTCAAATGCGGAGGAAAGACATGAGAAGACAAGAGGTAAAAAGAAGCTTCAGTAAAGCCTTTTCCTTCCACCCTTCCCTTTCTCAACATCATATCGCGGTAGCAGACAGGCATCAGTGTTGGAAGAGAAACAGAAAGATGCTCAGGCTGCATTTGCTGCTCAAATTACTTTGCCCAGGAAAAAAAAAAAAAATCAGGATAGATGGAAGGAGACTGGATCTGGTCTAGAGGCCATCTGTTTGAGTGACCATGCTCCCATTCCTCTCAGAGAGCTGCCTGAAGAAATAAAGATAGTGGGTAAATATAATTCAGTGTTGGTTATAGATACTCAGGATTTGATTTCACAGCAAAGTAGCTTCATCAGCTACTTGTGCTAAAGGTTAATTAAGATTGTACTCGTTAATATACAAACATGGGTTTAAATATCTGCATTTCTGTGAATTTTCACCAAATGTGAGATTACTTATGCTATTAGTATTCCTGAGATAATCCTTTGGTATGTTTTGGTACACATTTCTCAGTTCTTATTTCCACATTCTTTTAGACAGTGTGATCCTATGAATCACGACAGTTTCACATGTAATCACAAATATGCCAAAAGAACCTCAGTCCAGCATTTATTAAGATAAATATAGTTGTATTTAATTAATTATATGAAGCAGTTTTAGCAGATCCTCCAGAATGTGTAGATTAGTATAAAAATCAGAATCTCTTGAGGAAGTTATAGGTATGTCAGGGTAATCAAAATGTCCCCTAATGCCTTTAAAAATGTAATATTTCCCAATCTTGTTTCCACATGAAACTGGAGCAGAACTTAAATTTAGGGCTGGGCATACTCAATAAAATAATAATTGATAGGTGTTTTCCATATTAACATTTTGGGTACTATTGAAATCTCTTTAGGAATCAATGAAGCTATTGATAATAAAAGTATACACAGAGAAACAGTATATGCAGAATATAAAACATAAATCCAGAATGCTTCTAAAAGAAACATAGTTATTTCATATTTTATCATGGAAAGTTTTGCCATCATTACTTTTTCTGTTTCCATATAAACAAAAATACAGACACAAAGCTCTTCTCTAAACAAACAAAAAGAAAACACCTCAAAATTTATTTCACATAGGAAATTGGAATGGTCCATTCTTTTCATTTATTTTTATGAACTGCAGAATGATAAGACCCTACTCTTAACCCTATGCTATAATGAATCAATAAAGGATGTGGAACAAAATAAATGGAAGGCAAAAGTACAGTAAAAATTGTGATAGTGAATACTTTTCACAGCATGCTGTCATCCCTTGGAATTAACTTCAGCAGGAGATTATTAAATCAAATATTGTAGAATGATTTTAGAGGGCTGAATAATTTTTTGAGTAATAACAACAATATGAATATTAAAGTAACATATTACTATGCTTCAGAGTATAAATTGATAGCTGTAGGTGTCAAGAATTTATCCCCTTCTCACCTTCCTTTCAACACATCTGGCTAAGTCCATAAAGGGTTTTTCCCCTCAAGCATCAAGCATTGGTCACTTCTGAAGGCAGTAGAAATGCAAGACTCAACAAATGAGGAGGAATGTATGACAAATCCTACGTTCTCTCTCATCATCATTATCATCTGGATGTATTTCACCTCAAGGAAAAAGGAGATTGCTTTTCTGTGCTCAACACCCCTATGGATGCAGTAGAGATTCTTGCAAGTTTGGTCTTTTAAGTCACATAACATCTTAGTTCTCACATCTCATCAACACTTCCTTTGGGGATTCAATCTCTTTCTTTTTTTTTTTTATTCACCCAGGAGATTTCATGAACTAGCCAATCTCAAGCTCTGAAGAAAGTTGAAGGAGGGAGGGGAGGGCAGGGTCGGGGATGGAACAAAACAAAACAGAAAGGAAAAAGAAAACAAAACAAGTGGTGAGATTTTCTGCTGCTGTCAATATTAGTTTGACCCATGAGGAGGATAATGACAGTGTCTGTGGCACTATTCTAACTCTGTTTTTGAGAACTTCTTAGTGACCAGAAGGAATAGCAGTTCGAGAGACACAAGAAGAAAACTTTATGCCATGGAAGTTTCTGCTATTTGCACTGTCCTTAACAGCTGGCCTACCATGAAGTTTTGAGACTTTCATAGGTTGGATCCTATGCAATATATATACGCTTCGCAGCATTCTGCTGCTGTAGATTTCAGTTGTGGTTCCTATGGCTGTGTGAAGCTGGAGAAAGATATTGAGGAGGATTCAGCTACTGAAACAGGAGAAATAGCTCCAATATTTTATATCTATTGGAAGGAAACAAATTTTCATCCATTAAATTGCTGATTCTTTTTTTCTTTTTTTCTTTTTTTTCACAATTACAGCATTTTAATTTGTCAAATTCTTTTCAATTAAAGAGGATGGAAGTAAAGTCAAAGCTCAACATATCAAGGCAAACCTCACTTAGCACCCATAACTCTCCTTCTTGCATCTGCTGGATTTAAAGCTCCAGGCAACCAAGAGATCCACTGCCTTCTACAAGCACTGAAAAAATCCTGTTATGAGTTAAAGTGGTAGCTCAGAAACCCACATTGACTTTACCTTTCCTCCCCAGCATGAAATGTTCTCTGTGTTTCTTGTTTTCAGAAACTTACCTGTTCTGTGCAAGAACAGCTTGAACAATTGTACACCTAGAATAACACTGACGTCCTCTTTTCACTTTTTCTCAAGAGGTTCTAGTAGTTGTTCTCCCTCTGTACAACACCATTCAATACAAATGAATTGCGTGAAACCAAAGCCACAGATCTAAGCAATGAATTGAACATTTGAACAAAATGATCAAATTGTACACAATCCATAAAAAGAGAGTTTTGCTTTCCATAAATGTTATTTTATGTGTAAAGACTTTTCACTATGAATATAGCTAAAAGACCTCTAGTAAAAATATAAAGCTCATCAATGAGAGTAATACAATATTCTATTCTGTGTTACGTCGCTGCCACTTTATGAATAACCTTGGCTTTTCATCAACAGATGTTGCTTCCTCTTCTACTTCAGTGAACACCACTGAATGGTCTCACAACTTTAGCTACAACCATTATATGTTCCAACTTATTACAGCAAATAAAAAACACTCACTCTAAATCTTGCTGGCTTTCCATTACATCAGATTGACCTAGAAACCCTGATTCCTTGTCTTTATTTGTTTTTTGCAGAATTCTCGTATCTCTTTTGGTTCAAGTTCAACTGGTAAAAAGCTTTTCACTGGTCAGTACACTTAGCTGGTATACATTTTTTTTTTTTTTTTAAGATAACTGTTTTCATATTTTTCAATAGAATGTTTTTATAGATGTGCCATGACCTATTATGTAAAGTATAGAAAACAGACAAAAAAAAAAAAAAAGATGCTTAGTCCTTTAAAATACAATACTTATTCATTTGACTTGATGGAGGAAGTTAAACAAGGTTTATATTCTATCCATGTAGACTGCACTCAGTAATAGTTTATGTAAAATTCTGCTGACAAATGGCAGAATCCAGCTTGACTGCTCTAGGAAGTGGAACAGACCTACAGTGGACAGGAAAATGTACTATCAGAACAATTAGGAAATAAAATCTATCATGATATAAGTTACTGACAAGTGTTAAATTGTTAAATTAATTCACTTTGTTCTTATTCAGCTTGGAAGAAATGGGCACAGAAATTACTTACTTACCCTAAGTACATCTCTGTCTCCTTCTTCTCATCTCCAACATCATTCTCATTTCCAGATTGACCTCAGTGTAAACTGTGAGTCTATGTTAAGTGTCATGCACAAAGTGTCAGAGGCGACTGTGCTCTGACCAGGACTACCTGTGCTGGACAAGCTATCAAGAGCAGAAATATTTTTGTAGTGGTCCTAGGAGAACCCCAGTTTATTTGGCTTCAGCTCTTATTAGAACACTAAAGAAAATCTATTCATCAAAGGCTGCATCTATATTAGATGCTGGGATGAAGCAATAATGTAGTTTTGCAATAAAACTCCAATAATCGCATTTACTCCATACAACTGCAGTTTCAGAGAGGATTAGTGGTACATGAATGAATGTTCTCTCTAAAGAAACAGAAATTAAAGATCTGTTTCAGGTGCAACATAAATGTATTGCAACCCCTAAAGGGAATATAAAAAAACAAACTAATCACTGGTTCTTAAGATAAATTTGAATGTAGTTTGCAGACATTTTTGTCCAATGGCTTGAAATGAATCTAGTCCAAAGCTCGTATATGCTGGAACCACATGATGAATATGTAAGGCCTTTAGCCTTAGCTGCTTTGATCTACTGATCTTCTCCAGTTGTACTATATTACTTATTACTATACCTCCAAGGGAACAGAACACAATTTGGATAAATTCACAATCTAGAAAGAGCTCCAGCAGAAACATGGGTCTTCCTCGCTACCAGCATTATAGAAGGTGAAGCAGCCACAGGACCACTTCATTCATTCACAGAGCACCAATAACTAATATTCATTGTTGTAATATTCATTTGTTGCAAAACTACATTATTGCTCCATCCCAACATCTAATATAGATGCAGCCTTTGATGAATAGACTTTCTTTAGTGTTCTAATAAAAGTCATTGCTTATTAAGTTTAACTGCCTTTAAAAAAATAATAATATGAGGTCTGTACAATTTGCAGCACAGTGGTTTACCCATATATCATCAAGGGTCTGTCTGGAACACTACTAGTTGGTAATAGTTTTGTTTCAGATGTATTTCACATATGCCCATTGCCTACCACAGAAAAAAGAGAAAATGCGTATTTACTGTTCTAGATGTCCAACACTCAGTTTTAATCCTTCTTGAAGTCAGGAGTCCCAACAATCCAAACCAGATGCCCAGGCTCCCAATATAATGCATGAGCAGAGGGGCTATCTGAAACACCGGTGCAGACTAGGTGACAAATACACTGAAAGCAGCCCTGTGGAGAAGGATTTGGGGGTACTGGTTGATGAGAAGCTCAACATGAGCCAGCAATATGCGCTTGCAACCCAGAAAACCAACTGTATCCTGGGCTGCATCAAAAGCAGCGCAGCCAGCAGGGCGAGGGAGGTGATTCTCCCCCTCTTCTCTGCCCTCAAGAGTCCAGGGTATGGAGTATTAGGGTTCCCAGAACAAGAGAGACATGAACCTGGAGTTGGTCCAGAGTAGAGCCACAAAAATGATCATCAGAGGTATGGAGTACCTCTCCTATGAAGACAGGCTGAGGAGGATAGACTTAAATAAAGAAGAAATTTTTACAGTGAGGGTGTGGAGACACTGGAAGAGGTTGCCCAAAGAAGCTGTGAATGCCCCATTCTTGGAAGTGTTCAAGGCTAGGTTGGACGGGGCTTTTAGCAACCTGGTCTGGTGGGAGGTGTCCCTGCACATGGCAGGTGGGTTGGAACTTGATGATCTTTAAAATTCCTTCCCTCCTAAACCATTCTATGATTCTATATGTTATGGAATATCCCTTTGGCCAGTTTGGGTCAGACATCCTGGCTGTGTTGCCTCGCGGCTCTTTTGCAACCACAGCAACACTGGCAGGGCAATGTGAAAAAAAAATAAAAATGGAAAAGACCTTAACACTGTGCAAGACCTTCACTAAATAACTAAAACATTGGAGTGAAGCCAGGATTGCTCTGATAGCATTCTTCATGATCCAGCACAACTGACTGCTCTCACAACATCAGGTTCATTTCTTCTGAACCAGTCCGTATTTTGGAGGCTCCTGTTTCCTCAAAAATCTCCAAATTCTAACAAAATACATCATTCATGCTTCTGTCAAGTACACATGGATTTCTTCTGTTTTATTATGGACAGTGAGCTTAGGTAGACTGAATCTATACCTCAGTAATGGTCACTACAGCCACAAGGTAAGATGGAGCTCAGAGACACTCTCAGCTGAGGAACCAGTTTTATCACACGTGCAAGAATCAGTTTTGTTGTTTCAGAGTTACCTTATTGTCTTTGTGAAGACCTCATTTCTTCAGCTTCTCCTTCTTTAGACAAATTACTGAGTAGGAAAGCAATTAGTACTTAATGCTATAATATATCAACTGTTCCAAATCCAACAATTGTGATTTTCTCAGACATTGAGAAATGACATAAAGAAAAGCAATGTAGTATGAACAGTAGTTTGCATTGCTATGGTTTTTATTACCATTACCATTATTATTGTTACTATATGTAAAAAATAAAATAAAAAAGATGATGTACGTATACCGTTAAGACTTTAAAAAAAAAAAAAAACTTGCAAAAATGAACTTCAAGTGTAATGCAGTGAGATTTTCTGTTATTATATTTGAATGACGTTTTTTCCACCCTCAGAAATGAAAACTGTTATTGTGGAACATGTGGTCAAGAAGTGTGAAGAAGAAGGCCAACAGCATCCTGGCTTGTATCAGAAATAGAGTGGACATCAGGACTAGGGAAGTGGTTGTCCCTCTGTGCTCTGCTCTAGTGAGGCCGCACCTCGAGTACTGTGTTCATCGAAGACATCGAGGTGCTGGAGCGTGTCCAGAGAAGGGCTATGGAGCTTGATAAGGATTTAGAGAACAAGTCTTCTGAGGAGCGGCTGAGGAAGCTGGGGTTGTTTAGCCTGGAGAAAAGGAGGTTCAGGGGAGACTCTATCGTGCTCTACCGTTACCCTAAAGGAGACTACAGAGAGGCGGGGATCATTCTCTTCTCCCAAGTGATAAGACAAGAGGAAATAACCTTAAGTTGCACCAGGGGAGGTTTAGGTTGGTTATTAGGAAAAATTTCTTCACTGAAAGGGTTGCTATTGTGGGTTTACGTGGCAAGATTTTGGTAAGAGGGGGCCATAGGGGTGGCTTCTGTGAGAAGAATCTAGAAGCTGCCCCATGTTTGGTAAGGGCCCCACTGCTGACCAGAGCTGAGCCAATAAGTGATGTTGTTTTGCGCCTCTGTGAGAGCATATTTAAGAAAAAAAAAAAAATAATAATAACACGCTGCTTCACAGCAGCTGGGAGAGTGAGAGGAGTGAGAAACAGCCTTGCAGGTGCCAAGGTCAGTGCAGAAGGAGGGGGAGAGGTGCTCCAGGCACCGGAGCAGAAGTCCCCTGCGGCCTGTGGAGAGGCCCCTGGTGGAGCAGGCTGTCCCCCTGCAGCCCATGGAGTACCACAGGGGAGCAGGATTCCATGCTGCAGCCCATGGAGGAGACCACAGTGGTGCAGGTGGACCTGCACCGATGGAAGCTGCGGCCCATGGAGAGCCCCCACAGGAGCAGGCCCTGGGCCAGAGCTGCAGCCCGTGGAGAGGAGCCCACGCAGGAGCAGGGGGTCTGGGGGGAGCTGCCGCCCGTGGGGGACCCGTGCTGGAGCAGTTTGCTCCTGATGGGTGGACGCCATGGTACTGAGCCATGTGGGAGCAGTTCTTGAAGAGCTGCTTCCTGTGGGCAGCCCCTGCAGGTTCAGTTCAGGAAGGACGGCATCCTTGGGAGGGACCCCATAGCGCAGGGGAAGATGGTGACCGTGAAGGAGCGGTGGAGATGAAGCATCAGGGACTCACCACAGCCCCTATTCCCTCGTTCTTCTGTGCCGCTCAGGGGGAGGAGGTAGAAGAGGGTGGATGGGGGAAGGCATTTTTAGTTTCTTTCCTTTGTTTCTCACTTCTCTAGCTTGTTAGTAACAGGCAATAAATCTTACTATCTCCCTACGCTGAGTCTGTTTTGCCCGTCATGATAACTGTTGAGTAATCTCCTCATCCTTATCTCGACCCTTGAGCCCTTTGCATCGTATTTTCTCTCCCTTTCCCTTTGAGGAGGGGGAGTGAGAGAGCAGCCATGGTGGAACTCGGCTGCCTACCCGATTAAAACCACCACAGTTGCAAAGTACTGGAAAAGGCTGTCCAGGAAAGTAATTGAGTCACCATCCCTGGAGGTCTTCAACATGTAGACGTAGAGCTTAGTGACATGGTTTAATGGTGGACTTGGCAGGGCTAGGTGAAAGGTTGGACTAGATGATCTTAGAGGTGTTTTCCAACCTACATGATTCTTTGATTCTCTGTTTTATAAATACGCAAGAAATTACTTTTAAGTTGGTTGCAATTCCATAAGTTACTGTGTAACATCACAACAGCATGTTGTTATAGTGACATATATCAATCAAATAATGAGTTCAGAAATGTAATAGAATAATCTGCTACTTTGGGAGAACCAAGCTTACAACAAATTGATCTTGAAAGATTTATTTATTTATGTATTTGTGAATATGTGAACATAAATCTCTGGCTGCATCTACAATGCTGAAAATCTGACTTCTTCTGTTTCCACACCATGATAGGCAAAAACATTGCCAGAACACTGAGTTCAAGACTGCAAAGGACCCGTTGGCTTGGCAGAACCCCACTGGAAGGGTGAGATCAGTCCCACCAATCTTACCAGTACTTTGTTGTATAGTCTCTATTATCCCTGTCAAACAGAAAATTAGGATAAAGTTCTACCAGAAAAATATATCTATATATACATTATATAGATATAAAAAAAAAAAAAAAGAAAAGAATATAATTAAACGGTAAGTGGGATAAAAATCATTTGGAATGAGACTTGAAAACTTATCTTAGTGGCAAATTACATGTATTTTTATAGAAGGACAAGTTTGTATAATCAGATACATCCTATAGTGAATTCCCATGTTTGTAATAAGTACTAGAATACAAGGAGAAAAAAATATAATAATTACAGTAAGAACCTAAAAGCCTCTAGATCTATTTGAACATTTAAAATTTTTCAGAAGAAACAATGTGTTTAAGAAAGAAATATATAGTTTCCTTTTAAGGCTTCCTGGTTAATTGTGGTTATTTCATATTCCTAACTCGGAGGAAGAGAATTGTTGATTTCACCTTCTTTTTTCTTACATGGAAATAAAAGGTCAACAGCTATAAAACTAAGGGGAATGTATCAGAATCAAGCTATTTTTGTCTGTAATCATTTATTAAGGAAAAGATTTATCATACACCTTCCACAGATGTATGGTAGTAGAGAATAATTTTTTAACTAATCTAATTAAAGTCAATTTGGGGATAGTAGTACTTCTCTAATTGTTTCTGAGACATACGCATTAGCAACAGAGAGTGTTGTGTTGTCATAGCAACGGGCCTAGGGTAATGACTTCAGAAATAGAATTGAATTATGTCACAATGGCAATTTGGGAACAGCTGCCTCTGTGCAAGTTTAGTTAGGAGGGACAGAGAAGTGTGCTGGATGTGATGAAACCATGTGAGGATTTGTGGATCCCACCTTTAGGTGCATAGAGAGAGCCCATGCCCTTCTGTAAGTGTTTTAATGCTTGGCTGAGGAAAAAATGTGTTTTTATTGTGAATGTTTCATTTTCGTATTCTGTAGTTTCTGTAAAGTCTTTTCACAAGCATTAAGTTTGGTACTTTGCTCAATGATGTAGCTGCACAGAGTAACAGATCCAATGTATGGGTGAGGGCCTCTGCACGTTCTCTTTTTACTACACATGATCAACAAATAAGGGTAGATAAATAAGAGTGTGCTGTAGTCCTGCCATTGACCTCAAGTATTAAAGTATAAACAAGAGACTTAAAAGTACACCTGTCATATTAAAATTCAGGACAGCAATGTACTTCATCAAATGGACTGGCCTGTTGAGTAGAGTGTCTCAGGATGCAGTGTATGAAGATGCACTCCATCTGCTTTCAGATTAGCATTTACAATGAGCAAGCTGCCCGACCTTAACATTTTTCATTTCATTTTTCACCTGAGTTTTGCTGGTTCTCCATGATTCATTCTTGGTCTAGAAAAAAAAAAAAAAAAAAAAAGTGAACTCAGATCAAAATAAAAGGATTTCCTTTTCATTAATTACATGTTATTAACTTGACAAATTTTGTTATTGACTTAGAAGGCAAATATCTGGCCAGATTGCAACACTTATGCTCACAGCATGGCACAGCTCTTGTAAACGTGATTCAGGGTAGTTTATGGAAAACAAGACATCAGATGGTAAAGTTAATCTCCAAAACAGCTTTCTTTGCACTAATGTAGGAAAGGCAGGTAAGAGTAAAGGTAAGAGTCGAGATACTGTAAGAAGCAGAAACTGTGAAGGAAACTTCCTTCTGCTTCATATGGCTCCATATCTAGTTGTCAAGTATGAAGAGAGTAGTTCTAAGTTTCTTGGGGAGAGGAAAAAGAAGAGACTTGTAAATAGAAAAAAAAAGAAAAAAGTGGAATTAGATATTTCAGGAAATAATGCTAACTGGAAATATAGATTGGAAGAGTGTTTTAAACAAAGAAACTTTTTAAAACTAAAACCTAATAGTTTAATGAACCAAGAAATCAATAAATTTTGATTATGGAGTTGTGTCCAGTGTTATCTTGGAAGATATGATTTCCACGTAATATTTATCTGGTGCTTGAAGTTTTCATAATGCACTTCTATGTGTATTCCCTACTGTTCAATAAGGGCTGAGGTCATACTGCAGACAGCAGCATGTTCTCTCCCAAATACTTACCTGTCTGTTTTCACAACATGTCTAGGAACAGAATGTCTTTGAAACAACTGTGCCTATGACAAAGTTCATTCAGCCTGGTGGACAAGGTAAAAGCTATGGACAAGCAAAGGGGCGGGATGGATGGACATACAATATGATCACTTAAATCTTATTTCTCTAAGAAACCTTATTGAGTAAACAAAACAAAACAAAACAAATGAAACAAACAGCTAGCTTGCTGGAGACATTGTCTGGGAAACAGTGAAAACACTTCCAAACAAAAATATATCAAAGGACTAACATTTTGAGCTTAATTCAAAACAAACTCTTGTTTATGTTCATACCAGAAAGTATACCAGAGTTCAGTTTGAAGGGATGAGCAAGTAATTTTTCCTGGGTTGGTGGAAATCTGTCTTGAAGTCTGTGTTCTAACACTTCTACAGATACTTCTCTGTTCATCGGTCTGTCCTGCCAACTCTGGTGTGAGTGTGAAGTTGTGGCAAAAGGGATTTCCTATTCATAATTTGACCTGGTGGACAACAACTTTCCTAGTAAATTGCTGATGTTGCTGAGGAGGCAGCAGTATCAAAGCCCTTGTGGATGAAGATACAAGTTTTGGGAGGCTTTGGCATTTCTATACAGTGCTGCTCCCTGAATGAAGCAAAGCAAGCTAGAGGAAAACTGTATGTCCTGCTAATTTTTTTTTTTTTTTTTTTAGTTCTTCACTGTAAGAAAATCTAAATCTTTAAGCCATTTGTTTGAAAATACAGTTTTATGGAAATGATTACGGGTGTGTTCTTTAACCTTGTTTGGAACCTGTTTAACCTCGCTTCAGTTATAGGAGACCTATGCTCAAATTTATGCTTACCATGATAAAGCGGTATTCTTTTGGTATTCTTTTCTTTGATGATTGCAAGTGAGGTTGAAAAGAGTTTTCAGTATGATTCTTCTTTTCCGTAGCAGTATCCAAAACTCCATATTATAGCTGATCTTCACCTTTGATCTTAAAAGCTTCACAGGCCAAAAGTTTCACAGGCCAAACAGAGAACGCTGATGAATATTTCCAGTTACCACCTGTAAGTTTTGTGAAAGAATCAGGTGCATTTCTGTAGTGGTAGAAAGTTTAGTTGGAAACACTTCATATGTACGTCAAGTACAATTTATTTTTCTCAGTTAGAGCAGTCACATTGTTTAGACTACTGATAAGGTATTTGTATGTAGGCAGCTGCCAACTTGTACAGCTAATCAAATTAAGCCCTGACAAAAAAAAAAAAAAAAAAAAAAAAAAAAGTTATACAGAAACATGTAGTTTATTGAGTCCAATGGTCTCATTTCAAATATCATGGGTTTAAACAAGTTTGGGGTGACTCCAGGGCTGGGTTCCTGGCAGATCAGCCGTAAGGACAAGGATTCCACAAACTATGAAATATCCAAACTAGATTCATACAGTGGATCAAGAGCCAGGTCCTCTGTAACCACCCAGTGGAAATGACAGTAACATCAGTCTAATAGCTAGGATTATTTGAGAAATAGACAAGAACACTAATTACCCTAAATTCCTGCAAATGTAAAGCCCTACTTTTCAGCAAGTTCTGCATGTAGACTTTAACTCATTCCGTTCCCAGCCCTCCCTAATAATTACCATGCCTGAGAGAACCATCCACACAAAGTATTCATGCACGGATGTCCAACTGAGCCAGTGAACTAAGCTGGTTTCTGTAATAATCACTTCTTTAACATAGATTGTCTTTCCTTCGAACTGACTCACTAGTTCCTTATCCTTCCTCCCTTTGAGCACAAGCATACTAAGGATCATACAGTCCATCCTCATGACAGTTTACAAAGTGTGCTCTGTACGGAATTCAGAGCACTGAAATCCACTGAAATGCCACAGAACGGCATTTGTGAATTCTATCACAGATCTGAGCAAAACATCACGGCTAAGTTTTACAAACACAGGTATAGTCACAGAATAATTGTTGCTTATCCTTCCTCTATAAAACGGTAGCTTGTACAAGTGGTAAACTGTATTATTGTTGCTGATGACTCAGCTACACTGTCTGATGAAATATGAACACAAATTCAAAATTCATCAGCTGTCAGAGCTATCTGTTCTCAAAGGGCACTGTACAAATCTAGCCTCTAATAATAATGGGTCCAAGAGTACAAATCTAGAGAGCATATGCAGAACTGGAATTAGCATTCTAGAAGAAATATATTGTTCCTTCAAATTAAGATAATCTTATGATAAAAGAGGCCTAAGGGATCTCCAACTAAAATAATACAGTGAAATACAGTAAGGTTAAAAAGATAATAACCTTGCAAATAAGCCAATTCAAAATGTAGTGTACTAATTTGGTATGGATTACAGACTAAAATTTGGGTTATTCCTGTCCCCATGGAAGGAGGGTAAAGACCCTCAAGTCATTAGTTGGAGACATGAGTAAAATTCAGCTAACACCAATGCTGTCCAGCCTCTCCTGTCAAGTTTCAGCAATGACAATGTCCTCATAATGCCAAAAGCTATTCTTTTGGTACTTCAGTGGTCATACCTGCAGACTGAAAATCTCAGCAAACAAGACACTAGCAACGAGTCATAAAACAGGACACAAGCAACAAAACACAAAACCACAGGCACAAGGTTGTGGTTTTTTTTGTTTGTTTGTTTGTTTTAAATGTAAAACCAATTTAGTTTTTTAAAAAAATATTTATTTCTCAGACACAAGTGAGCTCAAATGAAAATATGCACCCATTGAAATATATTGGAGTTGGGGCATACTCCTAAGACAGTGAAAATAAGTCTTGTCTCATTTTTGTCTCATCTGTCTGCATCCACCTGTTGTCTCTCATCTTATTGTTATGCTTTTTATAGTAGAGACAGGTTTGCTTCATTATTGATCTGTATTTACTCAGCACCAAGCACAATGGGGTTCCAGTCAACAATCAAAATTTTGAGGCACTGTGGTTAGACAGATACATGTATAATAATACATGGAGAGGTATCATTTATGGAAATGAAGTGAGCTCATATTGCAAAAGAAAATTACATAATTGAAAAGTGCCAGGGAAGGATGGAATTTACAATTTGGTTAATGAGCTTAACAAATTAGCAACCTCGGCTCAGATTACATCCACAAAACATTCTAAGTGAAGGTGTAGCTAGAAGAATAGTGGAAACAAGGACTATGTTCTTCAATTTTTTTCAGTTACACTCTAAGATTAAAAAATGTGATCAGGTGTGGCAGAACTAAAAAGAGAAGAGATAGACATTAAAAAATTATGCTGCTAGCCTTTATGTCATAAGAACGTTGAAAATAATTGGAATCCTTCAAGAATAAAAAGGAAGTGAGAAAAAAAGAACATCCCGCCCTGCATATTTTCCGTAGGCCATGCAAAGGCTATATGATAATATGCTATCCAAGTAAATTATAAGATTATTTTCAATTATACTTTGGTAAAATTCATGCGAATTTGCATGGACTAGTATCTATTGTATCTAAAATACTAAATAAAATACTGGACAAACTAGGTATAGAGCTTTTCAACAGCAGCTTTTCAACCACTCCTTGTTATCCTTCCTCTTTCTTATATCCCCATTTCCACTAAGTGAAGAGCATACATACAGCAGGAAGACTATTTAGTGACTAAAGAAAGGAGACTTATTTAACTTTTTTTTTTTTGAGAGAGAGGGACATGAAATTTTTATTAATGTGTTAAAAGGATTAAATATGTGTTTAAAATCATAAGGTATTTAAAAACTGCGTGAATATAGAAGATAAAGTATATTGATATGATATCAGATCACCAGAATATTGAATATTAAAAGCTTTTGAAATTCCTTGCAAACATATTATTTTAATAAATAAATTAAGGAAGCATAGAATGAATAATCTTGAAGTACAACTAGATAGCTCAGGAGACTGGTTTGACTATATAGGGAATTCAGGATTAAGTCTCAGTGCAAAAATGATGTATCAGAAGGTGGAAGTGAGTATATGCTGTAGAGGAGAAATACAGAAATCTTGCCAAATCATGAGGGATGTTTTTAGGAATGCCGAAACCTAACTCATGTTGAATCTGACAAGGGAATTGGAGAGCAAGGAGAAGAGCTTCTACTGCTATATAATGCTAAAAGTAAGAAAAATTATAGGGCAGGTGATTCAATGACAGAGGATGCAGAGAAGGCTGGGTACTCAATACCTACTTTGCTTCAGCTTCACAGACATGGTCTCAGTTTTTTTGTGTCTAAAAACAAGGTTCCAGGAAGAAGGCAACTATCAGCACTGGAAGAAGAACAAGCCATGTATCTCTTAAGAAACCAAACCCCTCTCAAGTCCACAGAACTCACAAGAATGAATCGAAGGGTAGAGATAGCTGGCTGATTTCACTGCAAGGCTACTGTCTGTCAACTTCAAAAGGCCCTCAGATACTAGGAGAAAGGCAGATGTTGCATCCTTTTCCAAAAAGGTCAAGAAAAACAGTCCAGAAAGCTGCAAGCCAGTCAGTCCAAACTTAGTTCTAGGGAAAATCATGGAATGTGTCCTCTAGGAAGCCACTTCTGAACATGTGAAGCAGAAGGTGACCAGGAAGAGACAGCATGGATTCACAAAGGACTAAATATCTGCTTGATACCTACTTAGACCTAATTGATTGTCTCCTGTGAAGAAAAAAAAAAAAAAAAAACAGGCCTGTGGGTGAGAGTAGAACAGTAACTGTTGTGTATCTTGACTTTAGCAAAGTTTTTGACAGGGCTTTTTGTTGCTTCCTCAACATAATCCATGTATTTAAGTTGGCATGTTATGATCTAGATACCTGAACTACTAGATGGATGAAATACTGCTTAAATACTTGGGCACAAAGACAGCAGATAATGGTTCATATTCTACCTGGATCCAGGTAGCACAGAGTTTCTCAGGGATCTACCCTGGGACTCATTTAATGCTTTTATGAGTGATGTAGAGAAAGAGGCAGAAGGCCATTCTTCAATTTTTCAAATTATACTAATTTTAGGTGGACAGTAAAGGACAGGGCTGCCATTCAGACACATAGACAGGCTGGAGAAACAATCCTAGAACAAATTTATGAAATTCAACAAGGACAAATGCAAAGGCCTGCAATGGGGAAGGAATAAATCGTCTGCATTAATTCAGGCTGGATACTGAGTAAGGATAGATCTGCAGAAAATGGCTTGGGGGTGCTAACTGATAGTAGGCTATACATGAGTCAACATTGCACTGCTGCAGTGAAGAAGGCTTACAAGGTAAGAAAAAATAAATTCTACATGAACAAAATAATGCCTGATCAAGGAAGCTTCTTAGCAGTCTTTAGACCACACCTGGAATACTGTACCCAGTTTTGAACTTCCCAATATAAGAAGGGTGTTTACAAGAGAGTTTAGCTGGTGGCCCCAGGATGGTCAGGGCCTGAGCACTTACCCTGTGAGGAGAGTTTGAGGGACTTTGGCTTTTCAGCACGAAGAGCTAGCATGGGTGGGGTCTAACTGCAGCCTGTCAGTACTTTTGGGTAGCTTCCCAAAATGGAGCCAGGATCGTTACTTAGGTGGATAGTGAAATAAGGAAAGACAGTAGTGGTGAACTGAAATAAACTTCTGATTTGATATGAAGAAAAGAATGTTACCTATGAGAATAATTAAGCCTTGACACAGCTCATACAGAGAATCTGTTATTTTTCAGTATTTGGAGGTTTTCAAACCTGACAGGACAAAGTACAATGCAACCCAGTCTGTATTTACGATTGAACCTGCTCCAAGCAGATCAGACTAGAGACCTTCCAGACTGAATTATTCCATGACTTTTAAGAATATGGTGATACTGAAGACTGAGCTCTGCAGAAAATAAATAAATAAATAAATAAAATTAAAATTAAAATTAAATTAAATTAAATTAAATTAAATAAACCAATAAATATAAAAATTATTGTTCAATATTACATTCTTCTGTAATAAAATGTTCAAAGAGACAAAATTGGAGAAGCTGAAAGATGTTAGTACTGTGATAGATAATAACAAGTTTCTACGTGAAAGGCTTCAGGTTGAAAAGAAGAGTGAAAGAAATGTTCTGAGAGCACTCTAGATGTTCTGAAAGAGAAACATATAATGGAAGTAAATTATATGGAAATAGAAGATGAACTGAGAGGATCTAGGGTAATGTTGTGAAGAGCAAATGCTGTGTAAGTTGTAAAGACTACAGAAAGGAGAAAAATATAATTTTAGACTAAATAAGGCCTTAAGAGAACAAGACCATTGAAAGATTATGGTATTTTTCAATCATTACTGTGAAATATATAAATATATATATAAATAAATAAAAATGAAGGGAAGAGTGTTTTATCTTAAATTCGATTCTTCTGTTTGATAAGAATACTGAATTTAAAACACAAGACTAAAAAATATAATCAGTTAAGCCAGGAACTTAAAAAATCATTTGAAATTGAAAGGGTATAAGTGTAATACCAATTCTTCATGATGCTTTGGGACTATGCACCATGAAAAGCTGGCTCTGTCGTAAGCCTTGTGTCCTTTCCTCAAGCAGAAGTACTGGGCACTTGAAAATACTGAAGAATTAATTAATTTTCCAAAATCATCAATGCTTTAGTCCAAGTTGGATTCACATTAAGATACTTTTTCTTATGAAAATATGTGCGGTGAAGATTCCAACTCTAACAGTAGTCCTCCTACTGCTTCTAATCACAGTAGCGATTAAGAAAAATCTTAGCTGGGTGTAACAGTGAGTGCAAGGACTTAATATAAATTTTTGCAAAACCTAGTAAGGTTTTCTGATAGCACAAATAAGTGACCATAGATAGTGCACAAATATTTTTCAGCAGTAAATATCCAGCTTCCGATTTTTGTATCTGCTAATCATGAGAATGCCACATAATGCTTTCTTTGTCAGCTTTGTTTACATGCACTACCACACTGAGTATTTTATCCAGTCTTTATATACTCAGAGCCAGTCAGGAAGTGGTGTGGTTTTGTCCAGTTTGGTAGAAGAGTGATTAAAATCACAAACCTTATCAAAGCTGTAAAACTTATCTCCAGATCTTTCCATTTCCTGGGGCTGCTGCCTCCCACTCTTACCTTCTGCAGAAAACTGTCTCCCTCTAATTGCAGAACTAATAGTTAAAATTTGGAAACATATCCTTGAATACCAATTGAGTCCTTAGCTGCTCAAGCCACGGCTTAGCTGCTAAAGTCAGAGTCTGACTTTTTCATAAAAAGGGTGATAGAAAATCGGCATAATAAGATATAGAAAGGATATTTCCAGCTACATTTTAGTTCAAATGAAAACAAATACAGCAAAATGTTGCAGACAGTACAAAACAAAACAACAACAGCAGCAACAGCAACAACAACAACAACCACCTTAGGTAATTAGCAATGAGACAAGATATTCTGACCCTAGGAGCAGTTTACCAACTCAAATTCAGAATCAGCAGAATGTTGCCACCCAGTTATAAAATATTTTTGTTCTATTTATCCTCAAAATGTCACCATGCAGATTCTTTGGAAGGATGGAACAGGAAGAATATGAGTAATGTGTAAGAAACACAACCTATCTCCCGATCTCTTCCTATATACTATTTCTGAAAATGTCACTACCATGCTGAGTCTACTAATAGGATCATTAGCTCATCAAATCAGATTCAGAATCTAAAACTGAGAAATGAGACACGCTTACAAAATATCTCCGAAGAAATAGCTAATTAGGTGGAAGATGGCATGGTCTTGGCTCTGAAAAAGGTCAAACTAAAAGTAAGGCTTACAGGGTAGAATTTTAACAACCAAAACATAGTTTTGAAATACCAGGGAATAAGAATGCAAAGGACATTAGCATCCTATAGTCTCTTACATGTAAAGTGGTATGTGGAGAACCAGATATGAGACACAACTGAATTTCTGTCCCTTGCTCAGACAATCATATAGATCTCCAGGGATGCTGTTTCCCATGTTGGGGATATATGCCTGGCATACAACAAGCAACATCCGCTCCTACCAAGGCCCCTTCCCAAGTTTTACAACTTTGTGATGGCTATAGCTGCTGTCAAGTGGAATTAAGGATACAAACTGTATTCTTTTGTAAGAACTCTTTTTTGTATAAAAATTTAATTTTGTATTCAGTTCTTTTTCTATACAAATTTACTACTTATTAAAAAAGATAACATTAAAATAAATTAAGAAAATAAAATAAAATAAAATAAAATAAAATACATTAAAATAAAATAAAATAAAATAAAATAAAATAAAATAAAATAAAATAAAATAAAATAAAATATATTACATTACATTACATTACATTACATTACATTACATTAAAGGATAGTTTACATGGAAATAGATATTACACAGTGGGACTTAGAATGTGCATGATATATTCATAGTTATTATTCTAGGCTATAATTCCACTATCTACCTTAGTAAATTCATGTCTGTTTCCAGTCACAAATTATTTCAAATTTATGATGTACCAGTCTATATATATATCTATATAATACATTCAAAAGAATAATATAGCCAGTCATAGAAATTTTGAAATATTAGGTAGTGATGAATGAAATAAAATATTTCAAACATCATGAGTTATTTCAATACATATGAGGTGGTATAGGGCTGTCATAAGAGATTTGAGGAGGTCTATTTTTACTCATTATAAAATGGGAAGGTGGGAAGAGGAACACAGCATAAAGACGCACTAGTTTTTTTTTCTTTTTTTTTCCAGAGCAAAGATGCAAAAAGAGTACAGGTAGCACAGGATTTTATTCTGCTCCACAAAGCTGAGATGAGGATCTGGAGTGAACAGGATCGTTATGGTTCCTGAACTTGTCCATTTGTGGAGAATTCAGATGGAAAAAGACAAACAAAGATACAAAGAAAAGAAAGGTAGGTCACTAATACCAGTTTCCAAGGAGCATTCAAATATAGGTTAGAGATGTGTGAGAGGCTGAGGCCAAAGCTTGAAATAAAAAGTTCTTAACGGACTTCTCCAAAGTGACAAAATTTAAAGAAGATGTCTTTAAATAAAAATGTCTTCCATTCATCTCTTGGCTACTTAAGACTTGAGCTTATTATGGACTGAACAAGAATCCTGGAAGCTACGTTTACACAATAGAAGGGATGGACAAAGAAGTCCTTGAAGTGTTAACAAAGAAAAAAAAAAGTCAAAGCCCCATATGTTTGAGATTAATTTCCCCATAAGATAGTAAAGAAATAAAGTTTAATTTAAAATAAATAGGACTTGAAAACAGCTGTAGAGAGCCTAGTGCAACCTAACACATTTCCTCACTTACATGAAGAAATAAGAAGAGACAGGTACATTGTGTATATAAAAGCACCAGAAACTGCCAGAAATCTTCCAATTCAATCCCACACTGATGTTAGCAAAAAATGACAAACCCAAGTAGACAATATAACAACCAGTTTATGATTACACCTCTGTTAGAGCAGCTGGCCACATAGCCATTCGAGTTAGTAGAGAAGCTGGAGAATGTCCAGGATTGAGAGAGGTACAAGTACAATGCTCACATACTGTTACACAAGTGGAAAGCTGCAGGTAAATATTAAAAAAGAAAGAAAAGAAAAAAAGAAAAAAAAGACGAGTTGAGAGGAATAGGAGAAAGTAAGACTTGCAAACAAGGACTGACTTATTCACTTTGTCATCAGAGATAGTCATGAGGACTGTGGTAGGTCAGCTGAACTCTTAGAGCAAAGGGGAGATCTACATATATAACAATAGCATCTGTCTACATAAATGTGATTCAAGGTGATACGATACACCAGCAAAACAGCTTAATAATGTTGTTTTTACAACACTGGAAGATAATGTTGTAGGAGAAAAGAAAGAGAAATGGAAAGAGAAGTCATCATAATGCAAAGCATCAGTGGAGACTAAGAACTTTGAATATCCATAATATATTAAATATATATCTAGAACAGGTTGCCCAGAGAACATGTGGATGCCCCAGCCCTGGAAGTGTTCAAGGCCAGGCTGGATGGGGCTTTGAGCAATCAGGTCTAGTGGAAGGTGTCCCTGCCCATGGCAGAGGGTTGGAATTAAGTGATCCTGAAGGTCACTTACAATTCAAATCATTCTATAAATCTATAATATGGACAATTATGTCTGAATTATTTGCACAGAATTTATTTATACTCATTGGACAGGAAGAGTACTTACAGAGATGTAAGTCATCTCGTCCCAAACCAGACATTTCAAAATGGTCCTAATAGTACCCTTCAATATATATTCCTTTCCTGAAAAGGAGGCTTCAAATATGGACCTTCATAAACTGATATATACTGTATCGAAGTCTGAGGTGAAATTATTTAAGATTCCTACAACATATTCAGTTGACTAAACATGGCAGCCTGCTGCCATATGCAAATCTGACAATACAGTTAATAGAACCCTGACAGCATCTCAGTTTACCCCAAAGCAGACACATGGGGCTCGACTCAGTTGACCTCAGTCAAGAAAGTCCAGAAAGTCAAGAAAAGTCAAGAAAGTCCAAAGAAGGGCCATGAAGATGATGGAGTATCTCTCCTATCAGGAAAGGCTGAGAGACCTGGGGCTGATTAGCCTGGAGAAGAGGAGGCTCAGGGGGGAACTTACCAATCTTCTCTTGTCAATAAATACTTGAAGGGAGGGTGCAAAGAAGCTGAAACTAGCTCTTTTCAGTGATACGCAGTGACAGGACAAGACATAGCGGGCAGAAACTGAAACAGAATATTCCTCCTGAACATCAGGAAATAATTCTTTATTGTGTGGGTGCACAGAGTGGTTATGGAGTCTCCTTCCTTGGACATGTTCAGAAGCTCTAGGTGTCTCTGCTTGAGCAGGGTGGGGGGTTGGACCAGGTGACCTCCAGAGATCCCTTCTAACCTCAGCCATTCTGTGATTCTCTGAGTCAAAAAGAGGCTAAGAATAACAATTGCCTTTTCTAGGTCTACACTTAAACAATTAGCATCAAAGCAATAATAGGAGTTCATAAAACAACTTCAGGCGCCCATTGACTCTGACATAGATCACAGGAAAATCAGTCTCTCAGACATAACAAATGCTGACAGTTTGAAAAGTACACAGCATTGCCTTGTGACTTGAAGCCTAAAAAAAAAACAAAAACAAACATACAAACAAACAAAAAAACACTGTGATGATATGGAAGACAAACTTCCTTCTAAATGACTCCTTATCAGCTATCATGCCACTGTGTTAGAAATGCTGATGATGCAACATTACAGATTAAAATCATAGGTTTTGTAAACTGAAACATCTGGACTGTTTAGCCAGCACAGTGAATCCAGTGCCAAATCACAGTTAAAACATGCTGTAGGACTAGTATATGATAAAAGCCACAAGATCAACAGAGAGAATTGAGACCGCTGAAGACTCACTTGTTTGAAAGGTAGAACACAAACCTCCTTCTGCCAGTTATGTGTGTATCCAGATAGCCTCTATGAAAACAACAAATTATTATTATTCAGGGAATCCAATTTGCCTTGATCACCAATTAAGATGAAAAATATCGAATACATGACAGTAGTCTCATGCAGTCTGCAGTAGCTTCCAAGTGACCATAAACTTCATCTGCTCTAGATTGTACTATGTCTTGAAATCATAAGGGAAAATTACAAATAAATAAAAAATTGTACATTATGAAAATCTCTTAAATGATTTAATTTTATATCACCTCAACCCGACAGTACCCAGTAAAGTACATATTCACATTATCCGTTCAGTCACTGTAAAGTGAGACTCATCTTTCTTAACTTTGGGTGTCTGAAGGCTAGTTGTAAAATTAAAGTTAATTGTCTAGGTTATATCTCTGAGAGAGATAAAAATTTACAGTGGATCATTCATTCCATCTATTTTAACCTCCTATTTTAAGATGGGATGGGCTGAGTTCTGAAAGTATTTAACTCTCTTTGCTCACTATAAAGAGAAGTCTGATGACTTCCTTACTCTTAATGCCTAATTTATAGGTGGCCAGAAGCTGAATTTCATCCCCACACATATCTGTAAAAGAAGATTCAAAACCTGAATCTATTTAATGCATTTTCTTGTCATTATATGCACAGAGAGCAAGAACATTTTTCTTAAAAGGGCTGCTCTTGATCAAGCTGCCATATACCCCCAAAGCATTACATGGATGGCAGGAACACTTGCCAAGGAACTGGGGAACCTGAGCTTAGCCAGCCTTTCTTGGGATAGTGTTTAAACCATCAGCTGTTCTGGGCAATTACACCCTTCCCCTCACTTGTTAAATGAAGTCCAAAAGTACAAAATTCATGGGCCCTGAAGGGCCAGCCATTTCTGACTTTTTAATGGAAAATATTTCTAAAGTGAAAATGTACAGCACAGGGGTTGGACCAGAATGCTCTTTATTTCTCTACTTGATCTCACTAGTTGATGGGCCTTGTCCTTTTAAATATAATATAATATAAATATATTATATAAATATATATACTATATAAATATAAATATAATAATATAATATATAAATATAAACATAAATATATAATATATAAATATAAATATAATGTCCTTTTAAATAATAATAATAATAATAATAACAATAGACTGCTGCAGACATTCCAGTATAAGATTTAACTGAGCAGTGCTACTATCTCAGGAAATGTGTATATGTCTAAGACAATAATAAACAGCACACTCAAGTAGCAAACTACTCTTCAGGTAGGTAGAGTGCATAGGTGTTGCACCAGGCTTTTGGGAAACTTTCTGTTTGATGTAATATTTTCACACTGAAGAGAAAGAGAAAGGTAATCAGGTTTCTGTACTCTGAAGGTGTGAAATTAAGCTTGATAGCAATATGTGCATACTGCAGAAAGAAACAGGAGAAACATATCTCTTTAAGTGTAGAACACACTCAGTTTAACTTCATATATGTGAAGTACACCAGCAAAATGTAAAATAATTTGGCCAAGGTTCACCAGCTTTAAATCAAAATGCTTCAGTTAACTTGGGGGGAGGGGGAGGGGCAGATTGTAAAGAGCGGGCACGGAGACACACAGAAGGATGTCTAAGCCTACACAGCCTAGGAAAATATGACATGTATCAGGAGAAATATAGTAGCTTGAGATGCATATTCAAAGAACAAAGAGAACTTAAGAGAACTTTAAAAAAAGACAACCCAGTGAGTCTCAGTGCTTGCTGTTCTGGTAGCAGAGGATAGCATCAGCCCACTAATCTGAACTAATAAACACTGTTTAAGCCATATTCAGCATTCATCTGTGGCTCCTCAGTACTTATAAAACTTTGAAGTCATAAATTGGGCCCATCTATACATCTGGATTTTCATTGGAAAGAGATATAACTATGATAGAAGGTTTGTTGTAGGCAAAAAAGCAAGGAACAATAGCATAACTTTTGTCAGTGTAGTTGATATTGAAAGTTCACAAGAAATTTAAGTAGAAAGTTATAAGAATTATTCCTTCTTCTTCCCCCCCAGAAAAATAAAAAAAAAAAGGGAAGAAAGAAAAGAAGAGAAAAAAAAGAAAAAAGGAAACCTTTTTTATCTTGTGATGATTACAAGAGAGAACAGCAGAATCTTGAAGCTTGCGGGAAAAAAAAAGTGTTTAGAGAGAAGGGCAAGTACAAGCTTAACTGTATAGCTATAGAATTTGCTACAGAAACAGAATGCAAAACTTGGCTGGCCTTTCATCATTAAAAGTACCTGGAAAAGCATTTCCATTGTATAAAAATATTTTCTTAGCCTTTTAGCCTTTAACTAAAACATATTAGCTATGTCAAAATGCCATTGAAAGAGCTAGCCTTTTGAAGGTAAAAGACAACACCTTTAAAAGTAGTTTGGGTATGCTGTGAATCCTGTTAGAGAATATTCCTAAATCTGCAATCTAGTGTCAGCAAATAATAGCATTATAAAAAAGGAGGGCAAGAGTTTGGAATTCAATGTATTTTGGAAAAGAGGATAGCAGAACATGGCAGTGTTGAATATCTCAGATTATAGTGGGTTTATATTCAGGCAGGCTAATATCTTTTATTTTTGTTGAGTTATTTCTAATTATCACAGTAAGATTGTTACCAAAATATAGGAATTCTTAACAGGAGAAATACAGGATGACAATAATAGAAAGGAAGCACTTTATTACTCATTTCATGTTCACAAAGTCCTTGGCCTGGCAGAGCAAATGATCAGCAGATGTTAAAGAGATATCTTTGATAAAGTGACAAGGAACCAGTGTTCAAAAACGTCCTTCCATAATTCAATTCAAACTATCAGATTTACATATTCATTTAAATCTATATACAGTCATACAGTTCACAAAGTGCTGGGATATCTTATTCTATTTAAGGGATCTTAGAGCATCTTAAAACCTGTGGTGTGAAAACAGCCCAGACGGCACGTGTCGTCCTAAAACAAACACATTCCAAACCAGGAAATCAACATGTCAGAAGAATTTATCAACTAAATAAGTTAACAAAACCCAAATACATTTTTTTTCTAGTCCCTATTCCAGCCAAGTACAAATTTTCAATCTATCACAAACTCTTGGAAGAGCAAATGAAACAGTGCAAGAGTGCAGTCCCATGCAGTGGAACTCAATCATCTATAACTGAATGTTCCATCTATACTGGAAGGATTTGATTCCAAATCAACCAATACTTTCAAATAAGTACATTTGAGAAAATAGCCTGGGCCGGGAATCATTCTCATTTGGTATTTTGCATCCTTCAGAGGCTAAGAGAAATTAGTCAAAGTAATGTGCTGCAATTTTGCCATAAAGGCAAATCTTTGGCACTGTTTGGTAATTAAAAGAAACATAGCTTCAAGCCATTATTTTCTCTATTTTTATTCCCACTGTTTTCACCATTGCAAAAACATCAGTACTGGGAACAGTATCTATAGATATGATTTTTTATCAAAAGGCTGTTCAGCCTGTCAGGTCTAGATCATAGAAGAGCTCCTTGTTATAGAAGTTGGTTTTGAAAGTTTCCAAAGGATTCTGATGAGCAAAAAGATATGGCATGTCAGCTCTTCTTGACATCAACCCTCCAATTATTACAGAAAGAAAAAAAATCTGTTATGAAGCATATATATGCATAAAAAAGATTCATGGCTTGAATCTGATCAAACCCAGAGAAGGATTTAATAGCAGACTCTCTTAAAAATGTACTTAAGCAATTGTACAAGTAGCAAGAGGTTGAGCATATATATATCTGGGAAAATTCAAAGCTAGTCTTAAAATTGTGACATGGCTCCTCAGAGAGTTAACAACTCCATCTGTTCTGACGTTAGAAGATCCAAATGCGTAAGAGACAATAGTATAGTGTGTCTTATTATATGGCCTGGGAACATTTAATAAATCTTTTTACATATATTAAACTGCAAAGATAAAATGCCATCAAGTTGCCTTGATTTCCTAAGGCCCAAAAGAGCAAGTACATGGGTATTTGTGTATCATGGGAAAATATTCCTATGGGAATGCGAGCAGAATTTCCTCACAACATGAATATAAAGTTTACTGTTAAAACACTTTGTAAGTTTTAATTAATCTTCTTTAAGACAAATTAATGCACAAACTTCTGTTTGTAGGAAGAACTCCTTTTTTGATATCCGTACATTTCCCACCATTCATACTAATGCCAAGAGACTGAAAGAGAGAACAGAACACTAAAAAGTAAGTTCATGTGAGTACTGACTCTGAGAAAAAACTATATCTAAAACTAATGCTAGGTCATTGCAGATGAACTTAGGATAACGTGCAGGATAACTTAAGACAGTTTATTAAGAATAAAGGTCATTAAGCAAGGTAACAGATTTGTGAGGATGCTACATAAAGTGACACTAACACAAATCAACAGGGGAGAAAAAAAAAAAAAAAAGGATAAAGGACCAGAAGAACTTTTATCCTTGAAAATTTCCTCATTGCACTTTGTAAGGAAAATCCCAGTGCATCATACATTAATATTCAAGCTAAGCAAAAAAAAAAAAAAAAATCATTAGAAATTCATTGAAGGTCTTAGGCCATACTTGGCTGCAAGGAAATGCTTAGGTGACTTATGAGCCTTATAATGAGCAAATGAGAGAAAACTTTTTTTAATTGGGTTTGTTTTTCTACTTCTTCATATTAGAGCCACAAATTAAAATGATGCATCTCCAAATATTTTGAAAAGTCAACAAGCTGTCTGAGTATTCTGAGGTGAAGTGAGACATAGGAATAATATTTTCTATGTAATCAGAGATCTCCTTTGAAACGTGCTATAAATATGTTCCAAATTGTTTGGTAAATTGGTTCACTTTGGGAGGTAATCCATCAGTAACCCCTTCTTTCTTTTCCACATGGTCTTGTCTTTTACAGTGGGATAGGAAAAGGTGGTCTGTAAAACTAGGACAAAAATATATATAAATAAATGTCTATCATGATCTCCTTTACTTTTTTTTTCTTTTGCTTTAAATCCTCTCTCCTCTCCTTTTTAATCTCATTCAGAAAATATATAGTTCCCTATCTTCTTGAGAACAAGAGTGTATACAGAATGAAACCAATTTGATGGAATACAGTTTTGGACAGAAGAAAAGATTAATTGGTGTCCTAAAGAAGACTTCTGAAAGATGAATGGTCTTCGTACAGTAAAAGTCCATGGATAAAAAGAGTAACAGGGACAATTCCAGTCATAAAGATTTGTCTGTATTCTATTTGGATGCAGAAAAATTGGATGGTCAACAGAAGCAGATATCTTGGGCATAAATGCCAATAACACAGCCTTTGCCTGGTACTCTCTCACTCCACTGACTACTCCCTCCAAAAGCTCCAAAATAACGTCCAATTTACTTTGGCATTGGGGGAAGATGTTGGATTTGTTCTTAAAAGATATTGTAAGGTTTCATCTTCACCATTTTTCGAACCCAGTCCGACTACCCTGCCTTTGTGTAAGAATTTGAGTTGGCAAATTGAAATCTGCCTAACTATCCCAAAAGGAGAAAGCTAGTGGGGATTCATATCAGCTCCACTTGCTGTGGAATTTCCCTCTTCTCAAAGTCTGAATTCACCAACATGCTTGTTTCACAGCAAGCTTGATATGACTCAGTAGTGTGCTCTGACAGCCAAAAGGGCAAACCACATTTTGGGGTGCATTAAACAAACTATAGCCAATCAGTCAAAAGAGGTAATTCTCCCACTCTCTATTCAGTGTTGTTGAAGCTTCAGAAAATTTGTTTTAAAAAGTGGCAAAAATTAATTGTACTTCTAACAAGATGTTTGACAAAACATGAGAGTTCTGTCCTAAATGCACTTCATCCAGAAAAGATTCAATTAATAAGACATTAGGTAGGTGCAGTTAATTACCTGTCTTTCAGTATTGAAGGCAAACGTGAATTTGTTTTGAACGTGTATATATATGTGGGTGGGTGCATAGATATATCTATACATGTATATATGTATGTATATGAAGTATGTACTTTAAATGTTCCTTCCCTAAATTGTTCCTAGTCTCAGTCTTATTAATGTATTAAAATAAAAATAAACTTTAGACCATAGCATCCCCAGGTGAATTAACTATGAAGCTGGTTATGCACAATCTTTAATTCAAAATATCTGTGCTTCAGGGAAGCTGAGATTTAAATGGATGATAAAATATTTTCAATAATATAAAAATGACACTAAAAACTTGGAAAGACCTTGTGCAACTAAAAGAGTTAAATATTACCTGATTACAGGGAAAGGGAAAACAAGCTGAATTCTATTTAGAGTTTTATGTGGGTGGTAGGAGTCCTGTGCTGTTCCTATTTGTTGAAACAACATATTTACATCACTATATAATTAGTATTCTCCCTTGGGATACTGATTTGGTTATTTGGATCAACCAAGCAAACCCTTTACAAAATGAAAGAGATTCTTTCTCCACTGTAAGTATCAGGGAATATACTCTGTAAGCAAATACTTTTGATCTTTAACTCTGCAAGCTTTTGAGCTAATCTAGAAGAATTTACTCATCTAAGTAGCTTTCAGGAAGAGCTAACTTTCTGAAAGATGCTACTTTTGTTCTCTTGTAAGGAAATATAATTCCTGGAAAATTACATGATTTGAAAAAAAAAATAAATAAAGATCTACAGTATATACATAATTTTATTTCTGTTTAACAGCAAAATGAAATTTGTAGCTATGAAATCAACTTTTGAGGATTTTTAAACCCTTGCTTTTGATATTATATGAAAACAATTTCTGCGTAGAATATCTTCAGGAATCAATATGCTCTTTAAATTTTTGCTTTGCTTTAAACCTCAGGTGACAAATATAGTTGGTTGTCTGACTACAAAGTAATGTCAAGACTTACATATTTTATGGTATTTGTTTGAACCAAAATGTAGAAGAATTAGGGGAAAAAAAAAAAAAAAGCTGCAATTTCAGCCATAAAATTCAGTTGGTCTTGGTTCTTGAGAAAATAATTATCATGCACTTGAAGGCAAGTAATAGTATAAAAATGAAGAATGGAAGGCCCTGGTTAAGGACAATCTTTAGGCTGCTTCTAGGTCAACAGTTTATTTGGTTATTCCACAGCCTCATCTCCATTTCCTTAGAATTTGTGAAGTTTGGTAGTACACTTAGTGTTTTTCATCCACTCTGTATAAAATTATAAGAATTTTCAGTCTGTAAAAACAGAAATGATAAATAGACCCTCATCTGGGTCTTCGGAATGCACATAAGATCACCCAGACTGGATAAGTACAGATGCTGTAGAGTAGATGCATATAGATGCAGTATACATGGTGGTACAGATGTTCTAGCATAGATGTGACACACTTTGACAACATCTTTTCTCTGACAGCAACTTATGTATTGGCTCTTCACATCAAGCCAGAGCAGTTTCTTTGCCTCCAGAACCTGCAGACTGAGCTCTCGTGTGTATCTGTGGTGGATAGAGGGTAATGTTTGTAACACACACTGATGCTGTATTCACTATAACTTTTAGAAAAAAGAGCAAGAAGCTAACCTGCATATCAGTTTCTTAGGTTACTCTCTCTCTCTCTCTCTCTATATATATATATATATATATATGTATATAGATTTATTACTTTTTTTTTAAAGATATCTTTTGTTCACTAACATGAATCCTCTGACTGTTACTAATGTGTGGGACATACCTTGACACCATAATGGTGTATAAATACTTTTCATCTCATCCTTGCTATTGTTACTGTATTTTAAAAATAATTGTGCATATAATTATCTGCTTTTACTCTTTTTTAAAATATATATTTATTCTATTATAAAATCCTATAAAAATGAGTGAACTCAAAAGGAAAGAGAAACCAATTTTAATTACATTTCTAAATTAGATATCTAATCCTGATAGATTCACTCCCTTTCAAATATAACACTCAACAAATGAAACAGTAAAAATTCAAATAATATTTCTTTTATAACAAGATTTCATTGTACAATAGTTCTTTGCCTAACCCTGCAATAACCCCATAGGCATTGCAATTGCTTACTTGTTCTTCTCCTTTACGTGTTTTTAATGTTTACTTTTCTAACCAATCCTTAATGTTACAACATTGAATTTATTTACCTCATTAAATATCAAGACAATAAGGCATTTGCTTCATATGACAGTACTTTGATGCTTTACAGGGCTAATGTCCAAAGTTCTCAAAGCACTTTTCATCAGTGATTTATATATTTCTCAATCTTTCCATCTTCATTTAGAACTATTAACTTAATTTATATACTAGGTGAACAAGAACACTAAAACCAGCTGAAGCCATATCAGACATAGTAAGGACATGCTTATGTTAGGAAGTAATTCAGAGTGATTCAATGGTGTACTTTAGGAAGATTTACTCTGGTCCTCTGGACTAAGCATCCCCAATGGATATTTCAAAGCTCTCTGAATGATCTGTCATTATTTCTTACACTGTAGTCTCCATTAGGAAAGGGTAAATATCCATTGCCCATGTGGAAAGGAACTACTGATTTAGTTATTTCTAACAGAAATCTCTTTATTGTGTTATATTTACTGTGCTTCTGCTTCTAAGAAAAACTGTAGTGTAGGTGGGGACATAGCAAGAAGACATGTCCAAGCCAGGGTGGAATTGAAAGTCACTTGTCTGAGCCACAGAAATAAGTCAGTGATTCCCAGTTTGAGACTGTTGATTGAATAGCAACACAGCAATTGGAATGGCTATGATTACTGATTATGATTCCCATGAATCAGCCAGCGATAGAAGCTACTAAAACAACTGAGGTGATTTGAAGTTACAGTTTTCCCCCTTCTGTATTTAAATTTGTGAAAGAAAGGAGAAGAGAGGAGAAGAGAGAAGAAGTAGAGAGAAGAAGTAGAGAGGAGAGGAGAGGAGAGGAGAGGAGAGGAGAGGAGAGGAGAGGAGAGGAGAGGAGAGGAGAGGAGAGGAGAGGAGAGGAGAGGAGAGGAGAGGAGAGGAGAGGAGAGGAGAGGAGAGGAGAGGAGAGGAGAGGAGAGGAGAGGAGAGGAGAGGAGGGGAGGGGAGGGGAGGGGAGGGGAGGGGAGGGGAGGGGAGGGGAGGGGAGGGGAGGGGAGGGGAGGGGAGGGGAGGGGAGGGGAGGGGAGGGGAGGGGAGGGGAGGGGAGGGGAGGGGAGGGGAGGGGAGGGGAGGGGAGGGGAGGGGAGGGGAGGGGAGGGGGGAGGGGAGGGGAGGGGGGAGGGGAGGGGAGGGGAGGGGAGGGGGGAGGGGAGGGGAGGGGAGGGGAGTGTAGTGTAGGGGAGTGTAGGGGATTGTAGGGGAGGAGAGAGGAGAGGAGACGAGACGAGAGAGAAGAGGAGAAAAAAGAAAAGAAAAAAGAAAAAAAAGAAAAGAAAAGAAAAGAAAAGAAAAGAAAAGAAAAGAAAAGAAAAGAAAAGAAAAGAAAAGAAAAGAAAAGAAAAGAAAAGAAAAGAAAAGAAAAGAAAAGAAAAGAAAAGAAAAGAAAAGAAAAGAAAAGAAAAGAAAAGAAAAGAAAAGAAAAGAAAAGAAAAGAAAAGAAAAGAAAAGAAAAGAAAAGAAAAGAAAAGAAAAGAAAAGAAAAGAAAGAAAAGAAAAAAGAGAAAAGAAAAAGAAGAAAAGAACCTCTTCTACAATAAAGTGCATATTTGAATGAATTATCTACTCTTGCTTCTTCTCTCCCTAATCTTTATTTACTACCTGTCTGTACTAGACTCCAAGTCCTTTAGATAGGAGTCCTTCCTGAAAGCAAAGCACTTAACACATTCTGTGTGCTACCATAAATAAAATGACAAAATAGATGACATTTTGGATCTGGAGCCAAATATATATGTTGCCATTCATTCCACAACCCGATTTATCACTGCAATCTTTGTATTACACAGTGTCATTGATGGTTTGGCATGCACAGAGGTGGCTGAGTATTTTCAGAAATAACTTTCATTAATAACTGAATCAAGACTTTTGCTGTAATGCAAAAGGTCAGATGATTGATTAACATATGGATGGCAGCTGAGCAGGGGAAACATTTTCAAAACTTTCAAATATTTTCTTTATAAATAATTACAACTCCTTCTTTTCTGCTCTCCAGTTATGAAAGTTTCTGTCACCTACTTAGTAAGCAAAAGCAGTAAAATGGGATTTAGAGGATCCAGCTATAGCATAAATGCCAGTTAGAGGAAGCAATCAATTTATAGTTAGTCTAGTGCTTGAAGATAGTTTATCCGACTTTCCAATGAGCATATACTAGTGCAAAGCAACCAATTTATCTGACTCTCCAATGAAAGAAAAGGAAGTGCAAAGCAGCAAATGTTTGACAGAGGGAAAAAGAGATGCATCTCAACTGTATGGGGGGAAGAATGCAGTCAGCTCTTAACATATTATTTGCCATCTAATTTGTTTCTCAAAGATGTAACATTTATTTAACACAGTAGCATTTTACTACATGTGGTGCTAATGGAGGTTAAATAAAAGACACAAGGGCAGCAAAATCCCTCACTTCTCACACAAGGACAAAACTGTTATGTGAGAGAAATGCAGATTAATTTCTCAAATCTCACAGCACTTTTTGACACCACTGGCTACAGGTTACCTCTTAAGTATTTGAAGATTTCGGTAGGGCTGACTGATTTAGATTTGGATAGGTTTAAATCACACTTGTCAATGTGCTATTAATTTTTAACCACAGTCATTTTTTCCCTAGACCTGTTAATATGCTAGGCAGTCCCAGGAAGCATAAAACTTTGACCCGTGCTCTCCAGCATTTGCATTCTGCACTTTCTGTAGGTTCTTTATTCTGTAATCAGAATTCTAACAATCCCCTCAACAGCATACAGATACAAAATCCACAGACCCAGATAAAACAGCCTCCCATCTGGTTATATGATTGTCAGACATGCATTCTTTTATATTAACTTTTATTTTCTTACTCAGTTCAGATGAAACATAAATAACTTCTAACTGCTAAACTCTACAGACAGCTCTGGTGTTGCTGTGTGATGGAATGATTTCTCCTTACAACCCACCAATTATTTCCATGTCTTTTCTGGACCTTGAGATCTCCTTTGGGAGCTACATTACTCAGAGAAATACAAGAAGGCTGAGATCACCATTGCCTCAACACAATGCAAAGTTTAAGGCCTTTATGACAGCCAGTTTGCAAATGAATGCAGCCCCATCTTCTCAGCATTCTAAGACAGATGACTACACAACACTGAACTGTCTCAAGTTTTCAAACTGAGACAACATTGTAGAAATAATAGAAAAATTTCGTTACAATTGGTCTAGCATGGAATTTATTCTTAAAAAGTTTGGTAGAATATACTTGTAGACTTCAAAACTAGTACATCATCATTTGAAAACTCTTTCATCTACGTGATATTCTCCAGAAATACCAAACTTTTAGTCCTGGTAGTTATAACTAATCAGTCATGTTAGCTAATCAAATTAGCTGATCAGTCACTTGAAGTCTGTTGATGACATCTGTTCTGGGCTCTACAGAGTTGGTCAGCTACAGAGCTCACTCTAACATCCCTGTTGGAAGGAGAATGCTTTATTACCTGAGAGGACTACTGTGCATGGCTGTCCTGTGTCTCCATTAGTCAGACTCACAGGAAAGTAAACCAAATGATGATGAAAAAGGTTTAACTCTGGACGTATCATAGTATGTATTGAAATAAGACCTGTAAGAACAAACTGCATTCTCAAGTGAGTCCTTTCCCATTCATTTTCTTCGTCACTGGGAGACTCTTACAGAAAATTCAGGCAAACAATTTCTCTGCATGGAAACCTCATTTCATCTGTAGAACTAAGCATTTATCCTGGGATATTCAGTTTTTTGACATGGTATAAGCCTTCCTGCTCTCACTTCCCTCGGTTTTTCTTTTCTTCCTAAAGTTCATTTCTCTGGCAAAGCAATGCAATCTGAGAATTAAGACACCTGTGGAAAACTTAAGAAAATTCCTGGTCAATAACTTTCTTCAGATAGCATCAATGATATCACAACAACCCAGACTTATTTAACTTTTTCTTTAAAATATCTAACACAGATTCTGTATCATGCAGACCAATCCCCAGCTTGATCATCTAAACTGAATTTGTTGTATATTAAACAGATTTTTTTCCTCTCCTTGGCCTTTGGAAAACAAGCAGTTATTCTCCTTATAAAAATGTTTATTTTGTTTTTTTTTTTATTGTTTGTTTGTTTTTTGTTTTGTTTTGTTTTGTTTTTTAATCGAAACACTGCCAATCCATTTATCTTCTCTTTTCCAGACTAAACAAAGTGCAATTTGTGATATCCTCCACCCTGTACAGGCATCTTGTGAATAAAAAATATAGGAACTGGAATCAAAAGCGATTGTTTCCCTTAGCTTATGTGATTTCTTTTCCATTTGCTGTCATTACCTCTTTTGTTCTTTCTCTTTTTCTGTGACATTTATTCTTTTTCTGCATCCCTATCCAAATCAGGCTTGAATCTTTCACTATAGCTGGTATCTCACAGGTCTAAGACAAAATATCCCTCCCCGCCCCCCCCCAAAAAAAAAGAAAAAAAGAAAAAAAAGAAACAATGTAAGATTTTCCTTATTGCTTCTGTAAGCACCAAACACATCCAAATAATTATTTAAGTAATAATGACTATTTTTAGTACAAGTCATTACTTCCCCCTTGAAAATTCACTCTTAAATATTAGGTACCACTATTATAAGATTCCATCTTAATATCTTTACTAATATCTAATATCTAAATTAAATATTTTACCACCTAAATCTGTATTATTCATCATTGAAATTTTTATCATTTCAAAAATTTCAGTCAAACTTTGATTTTTCTGTCACAAATCTTTTTGTTAAAATTAGAGCATCTTGCTTTTCTATGTTTCAACTGTTGCCTTATTTCTTCAGACTGGAAACTCTTTGGTAAAAGAACTGTCCCTTTCTATGTTTGCAAGGTACCTGGCAGAATGAGGTGTCAATCCCACCTAGGGTTCTCCTGTTATTGTGTTGCCAGGGAAAATATTTAGCTCTAAAATATCCAAGAAAAATATTTCTCTTACTACAGGCAGTAATAGCTGTTTTGAGATTGGGTGTGGAGGTGGGAACAACCTAAAAATCCAACAGAAAGTAAAAGTAACTGTTGCTACTATATTCTGTCTTTTATCTCAGTGGTCAAAAAATCAAAAGATTTAATGTGATAGAAGACAATAGTTTGGGGAAATAGCAAATGCATGTGAAATACAGCTTGAAAGCTCTCCTGTGAGAGACTAGAGAGGACACAAAGCTCTTTAAGTGTGTGGGGGGAGCGCTTTCTGTGCCATTAGTGTTTGATTAGATAGTATAACAGATAATGTAAGAGAAAATTAGACTCTGACAAGAAGCAATTGAACCTTGAGTTTTGACAGTCATATGTTGTGCACCTTATCACTTTTATCCTTAGGGCCTCTTAGATGACACATAAGGACTTTGTTCCAGTGGATAATTATTATAAGTGCATAGTGAAATGTTATGCCTTTTTTCCAAAGATGCATTGGTTAGCCCCAAGTGCCACTGCAGTGGAAAGCAGAGTATGGCTTGATTTTGCATGCTTTATGAAACAGCAACTGTGGTCTTTCTGGGCCTTTGAATAATACAAAGGTCACGAAATCAAGAGTGCAAAAGGTAGAAAAGCCTTCAAGTCTTGACCTGTTTGATTGGTAGACAGTTTTAAAATTCCTAGAACATATTAGAAAGTAAAGCTACTGGGTTAGTCTTCTCTTCTACAATTATTTTTTAAGTTAGAGTAATGTCATGAGTCAAGTAGTGTCTCACCACGAAGTGCTTAAAAAATAAAAAAAAATAAAAAAAAAGAATTCACCTAAGATTTTTCAAAAAAAAATATTCTTAGGTAAGACTAAATGTGACGATGTGTCTTCTTTCTTAAAAAATAGTTATATTAAAAAAAAAAAAAAAAAAAAGAACGACTAGATTACTAAGAGCAGGTAAAGGCTGTGGGCAGTCTCAAGCTAATCATCCATTCAGGTGGAAGACTGGAATTTTATATATAAATGGAGGTAGTTGCACTTATAACTGTTAACATTCTGCCTGCAACAATCACTTCCAAATATTTCAGTGAATTTGTGGGAGGCTCTTCTCTCACGATATATTAAAATATCAAGTTTTATGTAACAAATGGATCCAAGAACAATGGACTCGTGATAGAGGAGCCAACGAGGATAGGTGCTTTTCTCAATCTCAGTGGGCACAAACTGTAATGCAGGAGGTTCCGTCTAAACATCAGAAAGCACTTCTTTACTGTGTGGGTGACGGAGCACTGGCACAGGTTGCCCAGAGATGTTGTGAGTTTCCCTCTTGGAGAACTTCAAAAGCCATATGGATGTGGTCCTAGGCACCCTGCTCTCAGTGGCTCTGCTTGAGCAGGTGGATTGGGCCAGATGACCTCCAGACATCTCTTCCAACCCCAATCACTCTGTGAATCTGTGAAAAGGACATAAGTGTTAATCAGAATTTCCTACATGGTTGTCCACTAGTCTTCATACTTTCAGGTTCAGGAGGAGTTCAAAGGGATCTATAAGCATAGCTCTACATAGAATGTTAGCAGCATCTATCTAAAACAAGTTTCAGAAAAACAACTGACTTTGTGATATTGGGATATTGGGATATTTGGGAGATTTAAATGCTATTGATACCATTATATTAAATCTAAATCCTAAGAAAATTTCAGTTTCACTTACTGAATTTAATATTTATCTAAATTTCATATTTATCTACAGGTGATTGTTGTTTTTTTCTGTCATCATTAAAGTGTAACTATATAAAAATTGATACAGTCATGATTTTTTTCTAAATTAGGCATGTCTCAGGGAAGTAGTGTATTCACCATCCCTGGGGGCGTTTAAGGAGAGGTTGCACCTGGTGGTTAGGGACATGGTTTAGAGGGTTACATTGGAAGTAGGGTGATGGTTGGACCAGATGATCTTGGAGATCTTTTCCAACCTTAATGATTCTATGATTCTATGTTCCAAGGAAAAGGGCTGTTCAGACTGTTGTGCTTTTCACTGCTAATAGACAAAACAAATAGTTAAAAATACTGTAAATTACGTACCCAGTAAATTATTATTGTAAACTATATTATCTTTGAAATTATTCAGAATAATGGTGGGTTCCTTCCTTCCTTCCTTCCTTCCTTCCTTCCTTCCTTCCTTCCTTCCTTCCTTCCTTCCTTCCTTCCTTCCTTCCTTCCTTCCTTCCTTCCTTCCTTCCTTCCTTCCTTCCTCTTTTTTCTTTTTCTTTCGTTAATTCTTTCGTTCTTTCATTTGTTCTTTCATTCTTTCGTTCTTCCTTTCTTTCCTTTTTTTCTCTTTCTAACTCTCTTTCCTTCCTTCTTCCCTTATTTCCTTCTTGTTTCTAAGTATCTACAAAGCTTTGAACTGCAGAAATGGATATTTATTGTCTGGCATGGGAGGAAGAATATACACACAAATTAGGATGCAACTTGCTGATGTCATAATTCACTCAGACGTGATCCATATGGAGTTGCCCACAAATGCAGATTTGGCAAGTTCACCAAGTTCCAGAAAAGGCCTACTGACTGAACTTAGATATTTAATCCTCCATTTCACATGTTGATAAAATGAAACACCCTAGAACAGAGTACGAGTCTTTCACCAAGGTCATATTAGTGATCTGTGTAGATAGAAGTAACACTTTAATTATTTCTGTCTGATTTTTTATTTTGTATTCAGCCCAACCTAGCTATTTAGTAAGACAATGGGCAAATTCATACAACAAAAAATAATTGCGACATGATTTTGCAAGGTCAGAGTAACTGGAAAACTAGTAGAGGTGAATTCATTGTTATTCATTTCACTTCAAAGTTAAATGTCAGTTCCCATGACCCAGTAAATGGAGTGTAATTACTGAAAGTATATAAATGATGTAACTGGAGAAAAATCTGACTCCTGTAGATGTTCTTGAGGAAGTGTTTTTTGTTTTGTTTTGTTTTGTTTTCATGCATCTGGGTGATTAAAAAATTGAACTCCTGGACAGCAAGATCAGTCAAATTACTTCCCCTTCTCCTGACAGAAAAAATACACTTTGAAGGCCCTTATTAAGCAATCTATCTCTATTGAGCTCATTAGGTTCTGGACAGTTAATAAGAATATAATAGAATCTTGGATGTCCTTTGTAACATAATCTGACAAGTTGAAGCTCCACTCCAACTTCATTTGGATGGGCAAACAATGAACCATATGCTAGTTTCAAATTCAGCTTAGCTTCCTTCTTGTTTTAGTGGGATTCATGCATTTATAAAGATAGCTTGAATAAAAATCAGGACAGCCAATTCAGCATCATTCCAATCTTTTTTTTTTTTTTTTTCTTTTTCACATTGAATGCCAATTGCCACAAATCATCTCACATTTTACTGTATAGAAGATAAATATAGCTACTTCTTAAAACATCCTTGTAAACATCTATGCACAAAAAGCCATTTTAGTGTATGACAAGAATTTGTTTTCAGTCTGACAAAACAGTGCTTTTCTTTGGATACAAAACAGAGTATCCATGAACAACATCTACTGGCTCCCGACATATGAAGTATTTCTACACATACATGCATATCTTTCGTGTACAAAGACCCTTTACGAGTTATGTATAGACTTAAACTGTTCTTCTGCTCATTTTCTTCACCTTTTTTGAACATATGTTTTGACCTCTTGTACCTTTCTTCCTCCTATTGGGTCAGAGATCAGTCCTGCTATAGTTAGCTCTTTATTTCAGTATCAACCTACTTCATAATAATACTGTCACAACCCCAACATGTAAGTCACCAGCCAGTTCACCTAATAGCTAATAGGGTGTTTTAAGCACAGAAGCCAGCAGTCTTAATAGCTGGTGGCACTCAAGGGAGTGAGGTGAACAACGGTAGCATCTGTTCACCTGTAAATCCTTAGTCCAAATGATCATATACTCATTTGCAGCCATAAAAGCTTCTCAGTCTGTAACTCAAGTCTGAAGAAGGCTCAAAATCCCTGCCTCTGAAGCGGGTGATAATTTCCCTCTTGTAGCAGCAAAGCCCTCATGCTTTTCCTGAAGAGAAAGAGCTCTCCTTGCTGCAAGTGTCCATTGTACTGTGGAGCTGACCTTTATGGACTCTGTTAAAACTATGCTTCTCTTCCCCTCTTCCTAACACCAACACAAAGACTGAAGATGAGACAACTTTCCTGGTACATATCTAGTTGGAACTGAAATTTGGGTTTTATTAAAGCTCATCCTTCTTCTCATCCAAACCTGCCATTTCTTGAGTGTAGTGCCACAAGGAGTTCCAATATGACTGACTCAGAATGTGCTGCAAGGAGGATACATCCCTTGTAACATTGCAAGCCCTCCACTACTAATTCACCCACTCTGCTAATCAGACACCCTTTGTTGCTTGTAAGATTATCTGAATGTATCATTCTGAGTTATTTTTTTCACCCATGATAAAACCTTGATGTACCTAAAGGCATGAAAGTCTGGAATAGCCTATAAGGAATGTGGAGAGAGACTGTCTATAAAAGCAGTCTAAATAACCTGGTCATTCAAAGAAAGAAAACTGTCATCAAAGGTCATCCAAGCACCTGGTAATGTCCAGAGTTGGCACAATAATGAGCTGAAAGGAGGAGCGGGAGGAAATTTCTACAGCTATAAATATTGTTTTGTTTGTTTGTTTGTTTGTTTTTTATTTTAATAAGGTGAGACTAGTATCCTGCATTGGATCAGTTCTGTGAGTTACTGGAAGTGAATCAAGCTGGAAGAATCAACTTTTATTATTATTGCTGATTTGTTTGTCTCCCAGAAATATGGGATCTCTCACAACACTGCTCTGACTTCATCAGGCAGTTCATGAGATGCACCCTGACTGGAAAATCAGAGGAAGGGAACTACTGCATATGAGGATACTGAGCACCTCCACTGTCTGTGCTAACACTGAACGTCACCTGTAACATAAGACTCTCCCACAGTCTTCCTTCAGCCATACATTGCTACTTATCTATTCCTTCAGTTAATATTCTTTGCTTTCCTAAAACTGAGTTCACCTTTTTTCAGTACTGCTAATGTGTGATTGAAGTAGGAAGAAGCAGCTGTTTATACAGCCTATCAAGCAAGCAAGAGTCAGACATTGGTGTGAATGGGCCTGGTTCTCCCACAGCAAAGTCACAAGTGAAAATCAGCCCCAGAGACAGAATCTGCTTTTTTTTATTATTATTTATTTTCATTATTTTCTCTCCCTGTTTATGTTCATTTAATTTGCTTTTTCTAACAAAAGGTAGGATAAGAATTCAACTGAAAGATCTGAAGTAGTCCTAAACTCTCTTTCTCTTCTCCTTTCAAAGAGGAAAGAAAACAATAACAAAACAAAACAAAAGACAGCAAATGTGACCTTTGAATCCTTTTAACCATATGTGGTCATTCCAGAGGTAATATGAATTGCTTGTGTTCAGGCTTGAACAGCCAAGTTAGTCTCTGCTGTATGTGAGTATCTATACTACAAGACCATACATGCTCAGTTAGTTTGGCTAGTGATGCTCTTTTTTGTTCAGTCCCTTGGTATTCTGGGGACATACTCTGCGTATCAATTGTACATTCAAAATGCTTTGTGGACGAATTCTATGAATTTATATTTCATTGCTGGTGCTTGTTGAGATGAACCTGAGGGATACTAGCCTCATCTTGACTTCTGGAGTAAACCTTGGTTCCTGTCTAAAACATACATGTATTTTGTTTTTGTAGAAATCAGACTACATGAAAGTCTGGTATGAACAAGACTGGTACACTGTTGTCAGCATCTGGGTGCAACTAGAACATGAGCATGGGCACTCATCAGCTTGAAGTGCCTGAGGTCTGCTCTACACAGATGTCGTCTACCATTCTTTCCCAATTAATTGTGAAAGATTCCATCTGTCCTGCTGGGAGCTATTAGGCCTATGTCTTCTTGGCAGGCTATCAGCTTAAGAGAGAACAGAAAACAGCCTATCCAGTTAGCCTGGACTGATCCATCAAGGAGCTCATGTGAAAGAAGTTAGTATGTCAATGAAAGGAAATTAGAATAGCAATTTAATAGGAGCTATGCAATGATGGGAATATAATCTTTAGCTATGTCAAGCAGGGATGATTAAAAGAAGAGAAACAGGAAATGTAAAAATAAGGAGGAAGGAAATTTTGAATTCCTTCTGCTATCACTTTTTGTTGTTGTTTGGTTGGTTTGGCTGTTGTTGTTTATTGTCTTTTGTAAGAAAATGACAGATAACAATAATTTGACTTGAAACCCTAGACCATAAGACTGTTTAAGCAGTATAGCAGTAAGACTTTTGCTAATGTTCTACTCATTAGGGTCAGGAGATCACCTCCTACTACAGCATCAGTCATCTGTGCTTGTGCAAAGTAGTCATAAAATACTACCGACTCCCAAATGTAAATAACAAGATGAGGCCATTAATGCACAATAGAGGTTCAGACATTTTGAGCCCAGTCTTAGAAGATTCTTGGCTCTTAATAAATCACAGAGACACAGAGTGATTGAGGTTGAAAGGGACCTCTGGAGATCTTGTAGTCCAACCTTCCTGCTTAAGCAGAGTCACCTATAGCAGGTTGCACAAGATTGCATCCAGGTGGGTTTTGAATATCTCCAGAGAAGGAGACTGCACAACCTCTCTGGGCAACCTGTTCCAGTGCTCTGCCACCCTCAAAGTAAATTTTTTCTACATATTTGGCTGGAATGTCCTGTGTTTCAGTTTGTGCTCATTGCCTCTTATCCAGTCGCTGAGCACCACTGAAAAGTCTGGCCCCATCCTCTTGACACCCTCATTTAAGATATTTCTATACATCAATAAGATTGATAAATGACTCCTCAAGAGTAGAAATATAACCTTCTATTTAAAATAAATAAATAAATAAATAAACAAAAACAAACAAACAAAAAGCCACAAATAGAACAAAATAAACCACAAATAGAGCAAAAGCCTCAGATACACCATTTGTTTTTTTTGTTCTTTTGACTATGTGGAGTTCTATTTCACTGATACCTTTGTAAAAAAAACTGTTACAAAAGGACATTCCACAGTTGAGCATTCATGAGGAGAATCACTGATTTAAGCCAGATTATCTTCTTTTTCCAGTCTGTCCGATATCCATTCTATGTGGTTCTTGCAGAAAGCGAAGAATGTAGTACACTCTTATCTCTTGGTTAACTCTCCAGCTCAATAGTATGAATTTCTTATTTTGTTTGTTTTGTTGTTTTGTTTCCTCTCTATTTAGTTTGCTCTCATTAGAGGGGAAAAATCGCTTCTCCAAACAGCTGTTCTTTCATTAAAATGCATCAGTTGAATCCTGCAACTCTACTTATTCATGTATACATATAATGATACAGATATAGAATTTGCCATACAATATCTCCTCCTCCTAAGTACGCTGTACACAATGAGGTGTGACTGGACATCATAAACAACCCCATACGATTTTGTGATGTACTACCCTAGCTCTGCTGCCTGCACTGTAAACCCCACATGATTTAGATGGCATAAAAGAAACCACAAAGACAAAAATTGACAGAAACAAAACAAAGTGTTTTTATTTGTCACTACCTGCACTTGAGAGAATGATTTTCTGAGAAATACGAGTGCACCTTTTTTTTTCTGTTTGAAATGAAACCATGCAATGAATCATGCAGTGGTTTGTATTACATGAAATAGTCTCCCATGGTCTCCTGGGAATGTCAGTGAGCCGTAATAGGCACTGGAATTGTTCACTGGATACTTGCACTTCTGAAGAAACAGAGCTTTACATCTGCTATATCCATAGCCCTCAACAGAGTTACTTGATCCTTGGTGCTGTGGATGCACAGTGTAGCTAGCAGCGTTCCTGTAACTCACGGTTCAGAAAAAAAAAAAAAGAAAAAAAAAAAAAAGAGAGAAAATAAAAGAATAGCTCTTGCCTTCTCTTTTTTTTCCTTACATACTTCTGGAAGAAGATAACAACTTTCAAAACCTGTATCTTGCAATAGGGAAGAAAACAAATGCCTGCTTTTGAAATAAGAGCTGTTGTATCTTGTTTGAGTTTGAGGAACATGTGCAGATTTTTAGGTTTATGCACTATACACAGAAGAGCCATATTTTCAAGATCACCACTGTATAAACAAGAAAAAAAAAAAAAAAACAGACCAAGATTTCAAAAGGGTTTAACCACATCACCATGTTATTATTAGCATGAATTATGCTGATCTACAAACTGTGATTTCTGATTGGTACCCTGAACTTCTACTTCAATAAATTAACAGGTTTAAAAATAGTGGGGAAAAAAAAATAAATGTAATCATCAAATAATTTCAGAGGAAACATGCTGTCTGGTTGCAAGTTAAGAGTTTAATAATTTCATTATAAGAAGGCAATAGCCTTCTGATCAACAACATTTTAAAGTTTTAGTGCTGTTGTATAGATCTATATCAGACAAATTAAAACCCTTCTGCATTACAAAGTTATGCTAGTATTGTCAAAGAAGGTACCTGATCTAGGTGACTAGTGCCTATTGAGTCTTTTGACAATTCCAAGTTAAATGTCTATTTATTAATTACTTTCATTTCAAGCCATGTAATGATTCTGGGTGATATATATCTAATTATTGCTGCCCCCAGTAATTCTAGGGGAGCCTATCTTTTGTAGAGTCCTGAAGTCTAAGAGTCTTACAACACATTTACGGATATTTATATTTTAATTCAACATATTGGGGGGGAATTCAGTCTGAGATGACAACTTATACATCCAAGTAGCTTTATCAGAAACCAAATTCCACCCTTTAGGTTTAATGCAACCTCACCATCTGCTGTCAGGAACTGTTCAACAGTTCATACTATTCAGAAATAATACATTACAAGATCAAAAGGTGAACGCTATGTTAGAACTGTCTTCCGAATGGAACTTCTTTGCCTACAAATTCAGACTTTAAATGTATCTTCATTTCTAAAAGGGAAGAGAATTCAAAATCTAAGCTTTTACTGTAAGGCACAATGTTCCAAAAAACTTTGTTTAAACTGCTCTGAAGCATTACATTTTGATAAGGTAGAAATCTGCTGTTCTGATAAAGCTGGAAAAATTGCCTCATCTTTTTTTTTTTTTACTTTTATGTATTAAATGATAATAGAAAGTAAATGTCAAAATGAAATGTTTTGACCTTATCAAAATGTTTCATTTTGGTAATTTTCCCATCAAGATTTTAAATGAAATTGGTACATTATTGAAAAACATTTAGGTGCTGTTAAATTGGCATTTTCTTCTGGCAACCTGTTTCATTGGAAAAATCTTGACACTGCCAAATATGGCATTTTTCTCCTGTAGATCTGTTGTTCTGTTTCAGCCTATCTTTGTGGGGTATATTTGCCTTCAATTCAAGCTGAACTGAAATTACTTTTTCTAAACCATGAGTGTGGGGATGGGAACTGACTTATGCTACCCGTGGTTTCTTTGTAGTTCCTAAGATGGGGCTATTTCTTATGATCAATAATGTGTCATAGTCACACTGTGGTTTTCTGGGTACTCAGTTTTGGGTAGAAAAAAGCTAGTAAGAACTGTAGCTCTTAGCCAGCTATCTATCTAGCCCAGTCACACTGTGATGGGGTGGATAGTTATTGCCTCTCTCTTCTCTCATCCTTGTCCTTTACCTGAGCTCTCTGAGCACGTGTATATGGCTCTTGACCACATGGAGACTCTGGTGTGCATCTCCTAGTGTGACTATTGATGGCCTATGAGCACTTCAAGTTATTTTTCTCTTCTTCCTGTAGAATGCTGGGATGATTAAATCATTTATTTAGCTGTATTTAATGGACTCTTAAAAGGCACATTACTGGTTATAGAAAAAGATAATGTCAAAGCACCCAGCACTGAAATTCCCTCAAGTGATTCTGCAGCCTGGGCAGTGAGAATTTCTTCATAAGAGTTCAGTAATTTGATTTCATGCTTTCCTGTGGGGCCCAGAAATAAATGCCAAAAAGTTGTCTACTGGGAAAGACATGCAAATCATAGACAAGTACAGAAAACAATGACATTAAATAAAATTATTGGCAATGACTGATTCATCCCTCAGTGTTTGTAGGAAGTTAAAATTCTGTCACCAGCTAACATTTACTACATATGACACTTTTACTATATTCTTATTCATTTCTAACTTCTTCACTCTGCTTCCCGTCTTGATTAAAAGACTGTCTTCCATCTTCAGACATGATTCAGTTGGAAAGTTGAAAACAACTCTTCCTTGAAGGACAGGATTTACAGTTGAGCTAACTTGTCTCTAAATAGGAGCAGCAGTAAAAATGGCAAATAATGGGCTGATAGGGGAAAAAAAAAAAAAAAAAAGACCAGAAGAATAACCTCTGAGTAAAATAACCTCTGAGTAACTTATGTACTATTCTGCATCATGTGGAACATTCAGGAGGTGTATTTTGAGTAATTTTTTGTTGTTGTGTGCAGAAGGGATTGCAATCATATACATTTATTTTACCTAACCTTTAACAGAAAATAGTATATTACAGAGCAGAAATAATTCTAGTTCCAGTAAAGAACTAAATACTAAAAACAGTTCATGACTCCCTCAAATTCTCTTGTTTGACTGTAACACGACAAACATGTATTTGGGTTTCAACACTGGCAGAGGGGATGGGAGTGGATGACAATCAATTTCATTCATAAACATACATTAGAGACAAATAGTGCATAATTTAGATTCTCTCCTGGCTTGTTGAATCTGCAGGCTGCCATGCTTTATGTTGCATTAACATTTTGATTGAATGAGCAGGGTCAAAATCATCACTTTTCTCATCTAGAAAAGGAAAACTATTCTGAAGCCAATCATCAATCAATGTATGTAATCAGCCTTTTTAAAGTACCTTGGGCTTAAACATAACTGTCTCTCTCTTGCAATAAAATCAAAATATCAACTTTTTTTCATTCAATAGGACTAGCACGTATACAATAAAATGTTAAAAGACCAATAAGGACTTCAAATGTGTTTTGCTATTAACAAGATTATTGCAATGGATTTATTCCAAAGGTTGCACCATTTCAACTCCATGACCTTTGGTATGTGAATTAATTTGCATATAATTGTTTATACATTATTGTAAGGCATAATATAACCTTGCTACTTTATTCATTTTCTTGAAGTTAATGGCTTTTAAAATAAATCCAATAAAGTCAAAGAAAATGTCACTAATATCAACCAAGTATGCCTTTCAATATACTTTAATAGTCACTGACACTGTATAAGCAATAAAGCACCAAGAACTGTCTTTTAACAAGATACGGATTTTCAACAATGTACTGAAGCCATCCAGAATTATGTTGGTGGCAAGTATCAGAGGAGTAAAGGTGGTTAGTAATTACATGGCAAGTTTCATTTTTAGCGCTTCACCAATGATATCCAATTTGACATATGGGAAATGGAAACAGTAAAGGTTAAACAACTTGCCCAGGTTTACGTAGTGAATCAATGGCTGAGCCATTTCCAGAGGGAGAAGTTCATATAGCAGCTTATCTTTGCATCCTCATCACTTCACTTTTACCGCACTTTGTGTATGATACTTTTAGGATACTTGTTCTACAGACTGAAAATTGACTGGGACAGAGTTTAGTTGGTGGCTAGGACTATTTCTGCCAAATATGTCAAGATCAGCCTTGTAAGAAGTACAAAGTCATTAGTTCCCTTACTTTCTGAAGAGGAAGAGTAAGGTTTATACACCTTAAAAAAACACATTATCATCAACAGATTGTTTCTATTCTTAACATAGATATCATAGAATCATAGAATATCCCGAGTTGGAAAGTACCCATAAGGATCACTGAGTCCAACTCCTGGCTCCACACAGGTCTACCCATAAATTCAGACCATATGACTAAGAGCACAGTCCAAACGCTTCTTAAATTCCGACAGGCTTGTTGCCATGACTACATCCCTGGGGAGCCTGTTCCAAGGCATGACAACCCTCTCAGTGAAGAACCTCTTCCTGATATCCAACCTGAACCTCCCCTGTCGCAGCTTGACACCATTCCCTTGGGTCCTATCACTGGTATCAGTCTAATACAATTTTACCTTTTCACAACTGTATGCTCAAGCAGTAGTGAAAGAAACACTCTACTCCGTGTACTCAGCCTCAATACACCTAGATGTCGTATGCCTAGTTTCAGATTGAGGTTTTCTTGACAATTTAGATATCTCTGCTGGCCCAAATCACTGCTTCCTCTGTTAACTTAAACATCAAATAATATCTCACAGATACAGAAACCAGTGGAAAACTAACTTATGAACGCTTAAGACACATATGCAAAATATATGTCCAAGGGTGTATTGTCTTTCACAGTAAGATCTAAATATCAGCCCAAAGTAAATCTGTGGAGAGTATAACAGCCCAAACCAATAATTTTACAATCTTTTGAGCTCATAAAGCATTACATCTTTTCGTTGAATGCAGTGTAGAAAATGGTCCTAAAAAACTCCAGGAACATGCTGTTCTTTGCCACTAATAACCTGATTGCTGAATGGTATGTCACTAGAACTCTCTCTGTAATTGCAAATCAGAGAATTTGCCTGTCATAGTTCCTGAATCTCTTGGACTTGCTCCAGGATCAAGGTCAGAAAGTGGATGCCTGATGGTTACCCTGCAGATCTTGGACCCACACCTGAAAGTCTACCTTTTATAGCTCAGAGACTTATAACGTACATTTTAATTAAAGCTTTTAAACATGTAATAGTCAATGCTAAATGTAAGACCCTACCTTATTATCATTGTCAGGTGAATATCTATATCCTTGGAAAATTGACAGAGCCATTACTTGGCTATTCAAGACAGTAATCAGATTTTCTGAGCATCAATCAGCAATCATGATGTCAGGAACATTTTATCATGAAGTCAGGAATACAGAGGGTTTTCATAAGCTAATCAGCAGGCATCAAATAGACAATCAATCTAATTAGTGGCTCACATTTGCGTGGCAATCACAGCTGCCAAACCTAGACGACAAATTTCATTAGTAATGAAATCTGAGAACTATGATTTGTGAAACCTATCATCAGATTGGAATTGTGGTTATTTAAAAAGAAGAGTTGTTATGGTAGTTTGGGACATTTGGGGAATTTAAACTGCATGGTGGGGTTCTCATACTGGCGTCTGATTTGTCTTCAGGGTAGATCAATATCCAGTCTCACAATTTTCAAAGAGCTCATCTCTCAGTGTTTATCATAGATTCAAATCTAACACTCAACATTTGGGCACTTCTTTTGTTTCCAAAATGTAACTGGAGCTTTTGAAGCTCTAAATTTCCTACCATGATCTTTGAAAAATGCTAGGCCAGAGATAGCTACATGCACAGTTCTACCGCAGCAAATATTTCTAGAGCTGAAAATTTAAGATCCATATGTGCATAATCATGCATAAATTAACCATCTAAAAAGGAAAAAATAACCAACTAAATCACAAGGAGAAAATGTTCCTGAGATGCAATATGCCACTTATTGACAAGAAGAAGAGATAGTAAATCAATTAAGATTTTTTTATTTTATTTTATTTTTTTTAGGAAACAGAGTCTCTTGTACATTAAAAGCTAGTATTTTCTAGGTCGCTTTCTTTGGCTATATACCGTATCCAAATCTGCACTACCTTGTAAAATTACAGGTGTCGCTGCTTTTGCCTGGGAGTAAGGGGATTGGCACAAGTTCCTTTTAAACTGTATTATAGTAAGATCCTATAACATACCTATGTGTTGCCATTTTAGGTTTTAGTCTCAACAGCTAATATGTACCAATTCCTTTAACTGAGCAGGTGAAAATATCCTCCTTTAATGTCCCTGTATCATGAGTAATGGAAAGAAACACCTGGAATTTCAGATCAGTAATGCCCCAGATGTTGCACCTGTAGAATCTTCAAAATGAGAGTGAGCTACAGAAGTACTTGATTAAGTATTTAGGGTCTACTAGCCCAGTTTGATATACTATCACCTTGCAGCCAGACTCACAATTAATTATAGAGCCTGTTTTAACAGTGGTACATTTTTAACGTTATACTCACAGAGTAATGGAAGTACTTGATACACATGGAAAAGACAGACACATATTTAGGCTACTCTGTAAAATGCACTTGAAGTATACTTATGAATCAGTTTTGAATATTGGATCACTACCTTATTTGAAACTTTTGCTGATTTTGATTGGAACAGTCCTGAAATTCTTAACACAAATATGGCAGAAGATTGCCATAAAATGCAGAAAATGGCAGAAATACAAAATATTAAGTGAAAGTTGCAGTAGAAAGGAATATATAAGCAGCTTGGATTCTTTTTCTTTCAAACTAAGAATCACAGTGTGAATTGGACTAAATGCCAAGAATAAAGTTAACAGCTTAAAATGAACAGTTGAAATTAACAGGTGTTATAGCATATGCTAGATTTAACTGCCAAGTATTTCACACCTTCATTAAAACCTTTCATGTCAATTTTAAGGAAACGTTAAAATAAAGGAGAAAAGTATAGCTTAAAAATGAATAGCTAATTGTTAAGTCTCAGAATCAGAATATACAGTGGCAGAGAAACTCTCAGTTTGTTTTGTGTGGGAATATAATTTAACTGGCAAGATATTCAACTAGAATGTATCACACTCCATTCTAATTCACAAAACTTTGTGTTTGACCTTTAAAAAGTAATGTGACCTACAAAGCATTTCATTAGGGGAGTCAATGGAAAAAGAAGGCATTCTTGTTTCGTGGGGGTATGGCAAAGGCAAAAAAGACGAAGAGCAGTGAGGTGCATAGACCGAGTGCTGAAAGACCTGAAAACCTGTAGCCCAGAAAGCCACTGTTGCTTTTGTTAATAACAGGCCACGGACTTTCTGCTGAGTTTACAAGGTCTCAGGACTAGCCTGGCTAATTTGTGTTAATTTATCACCGTAAGAGACATTTTTCTTCTGGCCAAGTGGCTATAGTTAATTTGTTTTGCTTTGCTGGTATAATCATATTTTTGTACAGATATGAGTAACAAGTAGTTATTCTGTGCAGAAGATATTTCTGACTCTGACAATGTCATACAGAAGAACATAGTCTTCTAAAGAAAATGGAGGCCTTCACAGAATCACAGAATCATCTAGGTTGGAAGACACCTCCAAGATTACCTAGTCCAACCTCTGACCTAACACTAACCAGTCCTCCAGTAAACCATGTCACTAAGTTCAACATCTAAATGTCTTTTAAAGACCTCCAGGGATGGTGACTCAACCACTTCCCTGAGCAGCCCATTCCAATGCCTAACAACTCTTTCGGTAAAGACGTTCTTCCTAATATCCAACCTAAACCTCCCCTGGCGCAACTTTAGCCCATTCCCCCTCGTCCTGTCACCAGGCACGTGGGAGAATAGACCAATCCCCACCTCACTACAGCCTCCTTTAAGGTACCTATAGAGAGCGATAAGGTCGCCCCTGAGCCTCCTCTTTTCCAGGCTGAACAATCCCAGCTCCCTCAGCCGCTCCTCATAAGACTTGTTCTCCAGACCCCTCACCAGCTTCGTTGCCCTTCGCTGGACTCGCTCGAGCACCTCCATGTCCTTCTTGTAGTGAGGGGCCCAAAACTGAACACAGTACTCAAGGTGTGGCCTCACCAGAGCCGAGTACAGGGGGACAATCACTTCCGTAGCCCTACTGGCTACACACTGTTACTTATACAAGCCAGGATGCTGTTGGCCTTCTTGGCCACCTGAGCACACTGCTGGCTCATATTCAGCCGACTGTCAACCAATACTCCCAGGTCCTTCTCTGCCAGGCAGCTTTCTAACCACTCATCTCCCAGCCTGTAGCGCTGCTTGGGGTTGTTACGCCCCAGGTGCAGGACCCGGCACTTGGCCTTGTTGGACTTCATACAGTTGGCCTCAGCCCATCGCTCCAGCCTATCCAGATCCTCCTGCAGAGCCTTCCGACCCTCAAGCAGATCAACACATCCACCTAACTTGGTGTTGTCTGCAAACTTACTGGTGGTGCACTCGATCCCCTCATCCAGATCATTGACAAAGATATTAAAGAGGACTGGCCCTAATACTGAGCCCTGCGGGACTCCACTAGTGATTGGCCTCCAACTGGATTTAGCTCCATTCACCATGACTCTTTGGGCCTGGCTATCCAGGCAGTTTTTAACCCAACGATGTGTACACCAGTCCAAGCCATGAGCAGCTAGTTTCTTCAGAAGAATGCTGTGGGAAATGGTGTCAAAAGCCTTACTGAAATCAAGGTAGACCACATCCACAGCCTTTCCCTCATCCACTAAGCATGCCACTTTGTCGCAGAAGGAGATCAGGTTCGTCAAGCAGGACCTGCCTTTCGTAAACCCATGCTGACTGGGTCCGATCGCCTGGTTGCCCTGCAAGTGCCGTGTGATGACACTCAAGATAATCTGCTCCATGAGCTTCCCTGGCACTGAAGTCAAACTAACAGGCCTATAGTTTCCCAGGTCTACCCTCCAGCCTTTCTTGTAGATGGGCATCATGTTTGCTAGCCACCAGTCAACTGGGACCTCCCTCGATAGCCAGGACTGCGGATAAATGATGGAAAGCAGCTTGGTCAGCTCTTCTGCCAGTTCTCTCAGTACTCTTGGGTGGATCCCATCCAGCCCCATCGACTTGCATACATCTAAGTGCTGTAGCAGGTCGCCAACTATTTCCTCGTGGATTATGAGGGCCACATTCTGCTCCCCATCCCCTTCCACCAGCTCAGGGTACTGGGTATCCAGAGAACAACTGGTTTTGCCGCTAAAGACTGAGGCAAAGAAGGCATTAAGCACCTCAGCCTTTTCCTCATCTCTTGTTCCTAAGTTTCCCCCCACATCCAGTAAAGGATGGAGATTCTCCTTAGTCCTCCTTTTTGTGTTGATGTATTTATAAAAACATTTTTTATCTTTAATGGCAGTAGCCAGACTGAGCTCCAGATGAGCTTTGGCCTTTCTAATTTTGTCCCTGCACAGCCCTACAACATCCTTATAGTCCTCCTGAGTGGCTTGCCCTCTTTTCCAAAGGTCATAAACCCTCTTTTTTTTTTTCCTAAGTTCTAGCCATAGCTTTCTGTTCAGCCAGGCCAGTCTTCTTCCGTGCTGGCTTGCCTTTGGGCACGTGGGGACAGACCGCTCCTGAGCCTTTAAGATTTCCTTCTTGAAGAGTACCCAGCCTTCCTGGACTCCTCTGCCCTTTAGAATTGCCTCCCACAGGACTCTACCAACCAGTGTCCTGAACAGCTCAAATTCTGCCTTCCGGAAGTCCAAGACAGCAGTTTTACTGGTCCCCCTCCTGACTTCGCCAAGAATAGAGAACTCTACCATTTCATGATCACTCTGCCCAAGACAGCTCCCGACCACATCTCCCACCAGTCCTTCTCTGTTTGTGAACAGAAGGTCAAGCGGGGCACCTCCCCTGGTAGGCTCACTAACCAGCTGCATCAGGAAGCTATCTTCCACGCTCTCCAGAAACCTCCTAGACTGCTTCCTCTGAGCTGTATTGTATTTCCAGGATATGTCTGGAAAGTTGAAGTCCCCCACAAGAACAGGTGCTGGCGATTGTGCAATTTCTGCCAGCTACTTGTAGAACTGGCTGCAAAATGGTGGCGACGCCTGATTTAAATGGCCCACTGCTGATGCTGCTGGCTCCTCCTATGCCTCGTCAGCCTCCCTCACGAGGGCTGCTGGGTCTTGGTAGCTCCCTTGGCTGCTTCGAGTGGCCTCAATGCTGGAAAGAAAGCCCTGCCCACCTCAGTTCCCTGCTCCACTGCAGAACACATCTGTTCTGTAGCCGATCGCCTCGGCGAGAGTAGTGGACACAGAGGTTATGGTGTAGAAGAGTACTGGCTCATATGGGGTGGTAAGGCTTGGCACAGATTTGGCACTAGAAATTGCACTGCTATAACCAGCTCACTAACAGTCCATTAAAGTGTAGGCCTGGAGTTGGATCAGACTGGTCTTAGGGGTAACAAAGAGAACAAAAATAAAAATACTATCTATCATACATAAAAGCCACCATATATAGTAAAATCAGTTTTAACATGGAGCTGCAGTATGATGAAGAACAAGATACATTAGCAAACATATAAAAAGGACACCAAGTGGATCCTAGCCACAGACATAAGGACCCAGTGGAGAATGGGAGAGTGAGCATAATTCCATGAAAGGGGGATAGAAACTGAGAAACGTGTATAGCAATATTAGTTTTATTATTACTGTTGAGACTTTTTTAGGATAAAAGTGTTTTTTCTTTTTGTATAATAATTAGATCTGGATTAAGGCTGGTTCTCTGAGTAGGTTGTTAAGATTTCTTTAATACAATACAAAACATTCTTGGCTTTATTTATATGGAATATTTCTTCTTTACCCCCACACAAGGTTTTGAGCATAACAGACGCCATGCAGAAACATAGACACAGCTGAGATTCGTATAATTTTCCCACCCATAGCAAGATCTATTTGAAAATTCCACTTGAGTTTTGTACCTGGTGAAATCAACACCAATGAATCTTTAAGAAAACATTTCCTGTGCAAAAATGTTGCTTTCTCCCAAGGTGTTTTTGTTTATCTGTTTGTTTTTCCAGTAAAACATGTGTTTAAAATGTATAAATCAATGGACAGTGCATGCCTACATTATTTATGTTCTTTTATATGCAGCTTGGAATCACAGTTAAAACATGCTACAAACCAATTCCCTGGGTCACTGAGCCTGCAGTTGTTTTTATTCTGTGGTTATTATTTTGAAAGAGAAATGTAAACTTTATATTATATCATACAACATGGCTCTTTTCTTCCTCACATACTCATAATAAGGAGTATTATCATTTATTTGTAGTCTGGTAACACCTGGAAGACCAAAGCTGCATTATTACTGGTATTGTACAAGTATACAATAAAAACATGCCCCCAAAAGACTATAATCTCATTTGAAGTAAAGAGACAATATTGTCTATTCAATACAAATGAGGTATGCACATGGGAGAAGTGAGGTGTTCACAAATATGGGATCATGTATCACCAGTGCACATTAGTTGCTTAATCAGTCAAAGTATTTTGAAATTTCAGAAGTTAATTTTGTGGGGCAATAAATAAACATTTGAAGTATGATTTTCATGTCAAAAAGCTTTAAAGGGAATAGGAATATTTGAATGTAGCATAAACCTAAAGAAAATCTTACTGTTTATTGTACTAACTTTTTGTCTTGTGCAGCTATGACAAAGGACAAATCCGCAATACTATATCAAGGTTCTTCTAAAATATTATAATAATAATAATAATAATAATAATAATAATAATAATAATAATAAATAAATAAAAAAATAATAAAAAGTTAAATCAGGAAACTTTTCTTCCCACTTCAGAAGCTGCTCTAGAACTCAGTTCCTCTGGTAGCTTTATGCATGCATTACGATAATGCAATTCTAAAATATTTATTTAAGCTAATAGCTATTTCCTTAGGTGAACACATACTGTGCTGAAGAGTGCCGTAAAGAAGAAACTAGAAATGAAATCAGAAAGAGGTATGTTAGTCATTTTGGATTTTGAAAGCAAGCAAAGTAATTTTTTAGTGCAGATGGATATTTCTGAAATACATTGTCCTTAACCATGGATGAATTGTGAGGAGAATGTTTAAATATGTAGCTAAGCATGAATACATATCTCTACTGCTAATAGAGTAGCTTATTATTTTTCAGCTTTTGAGGAAATCATAACATTGCAAGTTTTGAAAGGTGACTGGGCAAAATATTCCACTTTTCCCATTTTTCTTTTTGAATTACCTATTAAAATAAGTATTTTTATGATGTACTTTTTCTGTTCCAAGGTGTTTAATTAAATGCCTTCCTCCCCCTTTTACCCTCCTTTCTTCCTTCCATTCCCTGACTTCCTGAAGCTGTAGAAATGGACAGCTGTTTTAGCCAGTGGAGCATAACAATCTCTGAATAAAATCCAGTAACAATACAGATATAAATGGATGTATTTGAGTTAGTGATTTGTTAGCTGCATTCTTTTTGTTGAGAAATGACCATCTTTTGAGGTTGCAAATACTTTCCATTTTATTTTTCCTTTCTTCAATGGAAGTGGTAAACAATTTTTTTATTATTATTTTATTTTTGTTTTTATTTTTCCCTTTGGTTTTTCAGCTTCTAAATGAGAGGAAATAGGAAAAGAAGAACAATGGAAATAATAATTTAAAAAGGCAATTATTAAAATAAAATATGAGTACCTTATATGGTATTCATATTTTTACATATGAAATTATAAAATATGAATATCTTACATCTTTTCCATTCCCATTTTTGCCTCAGATGCCCTTTGAAAATATGTTGTCCAAGTAGGCTATTTATTTAATGGATTTAAAAATAAAAACAGGAACTGGCTCAAATTATAATTAATAATACAGATATTTTTAATATTCATTCAGTACTCTAAATCTCTAAGCACTGACTGGAAGTCTTTGTTATGCTATATTTGTGTAGCAATCTAAATAAAACAAATGGTTTGTTTCTGCTTACTTTGTAGCAAATAAGGCATGCATCACATCAACACCTTAATAAATAGTACTCAGCCGGTACAGGAACAAGCCAAAATGCTAGAAAGGCCCATGATAGAGAGGGTTGCTCATGGTCAAGTTTACATGAAGTTTGGAAGTTTGAATTATCATCTCTCAGGTACTACAGATGACTAAACAATAAACTTAATTCCACCTTCATGCCTACCGATATTTTTCTTATTGCCAGCACTAAATATACAATGAAATTATTAATGATAGAAGGATTATTTTCTCTTGTTGGCTTGTTTGTGGCTTCTGCTCTAGAAGTGAAGGACGTTTATGAAAAATAATTGGAAAAACAAATCAAGTTTGTATATTCTAGCACCATGCTTTGACCTACAATAATCCTGGACGATCACAATATATATTGCATTCTGAATGGAAAACATACCAGACAAACATCCTCTGTGTGACTGAAATGAGTCATAGGCTACTCACAGCTGGGTAGCTTGATGCTGCCAAATTTTTTTTAGGATAATTAGATTCTACTTAGATACTGGAAACATCACAAGTTTTTAACCCAGCTTTTGTGTATAAATTACAGATTTTCCAAAATATCAGCATTTTCTATTTTGGCTTTGAATGGGCAACCTGTGTTTAGCTCAGTGGGCAGGCCTTGTGCTGTAAAGAGCCCAAACATGTTTAGTTCACATTTTATATGTCTTTCAGGAAGAAGCCTTCACCATAAGGCCTCTAAGGAGCTTTAATATTTCTGAAGGGCCCAAGACATCAGAGTCCAGTGATGTAAGATCACTTCCTTTGTAACTCCTGAAAAAGTTTCTTTGTTTCAGAATGACTCTGAAATGAGCCAGGTGAACTTTCTGAATGGTCCCTGATACCCCCTGGGTTGGAGGTACATGAAAGACAGCCTTTACATGGAGCTGCCACTTTGCTCAACTGAGTATTGCAGAAGGGAACTTCCTGTCAAGTGACTGAGGGACCCAAGGAAAATCCAAATTGTGATATATTTGGTTGGTTCCCTTTTTAATATGTTGTAGATGAAAACAGTCAACTGCCCATGAAAAAGGGATGCCTGTCTTCATGTCCAAATTGTAGCCAGGGGAGAGCTGCATCCTGCAAGGGCCATTCATGCAATCTGGAGGACATTAAATTAGGAAATGAAAGATTTGCTCTGCACATCTTTATTTTCCATGAAGTCCCACAGCCTCTGTTCCGTTGCTTTAGGCTTCACTTGTTTTGCTAAATCCTTGTCCTCCCACTGTGCGGAGGCTGAGCAGGTTCCTACTCCCGTGTCAGCTCAGTCAACCCAGTCCCCAAAACTCCCATGTCAGTGCAGAACTCACGCTGCCACTGGCAGTGCATCCTGTAACCAGGTGTGACTGTGGACTGGCAGAAGCAAAGATACCACAGATGACAGCCCATGCATCCTGCTAAGCAGCGTAAGTAGACTACTCACTTTGAAAACTGATGTCTCACAGTCATGATTACACATACACAGATTTAAATATATATATATATATATGCAAAGAAAAGCAACAGGGCACTCCTCCTTTAAAAGCAAACCTAAAGACCCCATTTAAAACATATTTTCCATTCTATGACTTTGTGGGATGTAAATTATTCAATTCAATTCAACAGGAGAAGCCACATGCTGGCTACTTGTTTTCTTTGCTTATTTTAAATATGCTAAAATCAGACAGGTTTTTTAGTGTAAACAAATGTATTCCTCTTGCTATTTTGCCCTCTCAAGACCCCTGATAATGAGAAGGGAGGCAATCCTGGACCAAGCAGCATCATGGGCAGACTTGCAACCTGCTTCCAAAATCCTGACTGTTGCTGTAAGCAGTTGAGATGGCATTTCATGTGTCTTATGTCCTTTACAGCTCCTGCCTACAGAAGTGCAGTGTAACTCAGAAATAGCCCTGTGAGTATGGAAAGAAATGAGTTCATCTTCACATCTTATGCTTTAAGCTTTGTTTTGGGGCTCAGAGCAATTTCTCTGCTGTAGATTACATGGCTGGGTACCTCTGGGATCCCTTCCCAATTTAAAAAGGCCAAGGGAGCAGCATATAAAAAACGAACTCTTCCTGGCATCTGCTTCTAGACATTTCTCAGTCACATGTTCTTCCATCTTCCTCTCCAATACAGAATAACAGAAAAACACAGTTCAGTAGTCTGTGAACATCCATGCCATCAGCTGGAAAATTTCTGTTTCCTACAATGAAGAATTTATGGATGATATTGCCTGTCTACCAGCTCCATGAGAAAGTGCCCTACAAATACATTCCCTTCCACAACCATACTATGATTTTATTATATTTCCGCTTTACTCAGTTTCTGATTTTCCTGTATGAGACACCAGCATTGCCTTTTATCTCTACCGATCATATCATTCATACCCAGTAACTGGCATTGTGACAGTCAAACACTTTGGTGAAAAAATATCATTCTGGCCGTGGAAGGCCTTAAGCTGCAGATCATCACACGTGGGATGTCAGTTGTGGGATGCCACATATCTCTGTGTGCTTGTGTGTAAATCACATTTTATTTTCAGTATTCAGTTTTGGTCACTCCCTATACCTGACTGGTTTGATTCAGTAAAAGAGTTTTTATTCATTTTTAGACAAGTATGTCAAAATGTTGAATTACTGCTTTTTCCATTCGTGTTTTTGACTTATGTACTGTTGATTTCTATTTGTCCTTGTGAAAGGGACAAAGTAGTGTCTTCTATGAGAAAAGCATCTGGTAGGATTTCAGCACTGAAAATTTCTTCAAAGATGAGTCACAGTTCTGTAGGTTTCTATTGCCCTTTGGGAAAAAGAAGAAGAAAATAAAAATTAAAATAAAAAAAAAGAAAAAGATGAAGAAAAGAAATGTAATTATACTCTACATCACTTAGACAAGAGAAAAGCAGAGCTGTTCTTTTTTTTCTTTCTTTCTCCCCCCAATCTCCCTCCTTTTCTCCAGCAGCTTCTGTGTATAAATTATACATTTTCTTAAATATCTGCATTTTCTATTTCAGGTTTGAACTGATAACATGTGTTTTTGCACAGTAGGCAAACCTCATGCTGTCACAAGCCATGGTGATACAGCCTCACATTTCACTTCCCTTCCTCCCAAGGAGCCCTTTGCTATTATGTCATTAGAGATAATGCGAAGCTTTGAATCGAAACACCATAGACACTGGTGATGCATGACAACCTTTCTAGCCAATGAAATGCCACTGTACAACGGGAGCCGCTCAGTCACACCAGCCCTTGTTAAGAGGAGATAATCATTTCTGCAAAGCATAGTGTCAAGCCATGACAACTTCTCCAGCTAAGGAGCTGAAGGGGCTTTGTGATTTTCCTCCAGGAAGATGGAAACGCACCTGTCAAGACCGCAAAAATTACATGTATGCACTAAATACCCTTTGAAACAGTTCTTGCTGCAGTGCAATCCACAAAACACTTTATATGGGGAGGAGGATTGCATGTGTTTTCTGATTTGCTTGTATTTTGGAGAGCTCAGAAGCAAAGGACTTTCTCCTGGTAGAGCTCAGAGTAGCTATACACTTATTGGGGCTGGGTGTGAAGATGCATGCTCCACTAAGTCTTACAGCAAATGATCACCATTAAAATCTTTTAAATCTTTTATGAAAGATAGAGAAGACAAGCAGACAAAGTATTTCTTATGTAAAGTATTCAAGGAGACTTTCATTTTAACAGCATCCTTTATTCCCCTTTCTTTTAGCTGCAGAACATTTTTATGAGGAAAATTCCCCAGTTGATAGTGTCTTTTTATGCAGTATTAAGATGATATTAACTCCCCCTTTGGGAGAGAAAAAGAAAATAAAAAGTAGCTGGAGCTTCTTTTTTGTCTTTTTATTGGAATCTGGGCCAGTTCCCTCAGAAAACAAAACAGGACAGGCACATACACAAAGGGAGTAGGGAAAATAGCCAAGAGAGAAAAAAAAAGAAAAAAAGCAGCTTCTGTTTGTACTGCTGACTCTGATTTGTAACCTTGCTGCTGGAGAAAGACATACACAACACATAGTCTTATCAGCCACTCCAAGACCTGGCAAGCTTGAACCAATGTCAAGCTGTTTAAGACATTACTGTTAGCTGCCTTTCTAGTCACAGGGTTAACAAGAGAGAGAGGGAGAGACTTGCCAAGCTAAGCCAGATTCTATTTAATCAGAGAATGTTGGGGGAAGGAGGGGGAAAGATGAGGAAAAACAAGGCTGAGAGTTACACACCAAGGGAACAAGACTCTTCTTGTAACCAATACTCGGGAATCAGTTGGAGCTGGTGGAGAATAAGCTGTTGTTATGTTCTTTCTGTGTCTCTCTTGTCTCTTCTCCTCTGATCTCTCAGGATCAGAATCACCAAAATATAAAAGTGTCATTGCAAATTCTGAGTTCCTAAAATATGGTGGACCTGGCAGCTGAAATGAAAAATTATATTCCTTTCTGTTTTGTTGTCCTCCTAGCAGTACTGTCAAACTATAGCCAAGTATGGTGTATGGCATAATATCCATTTTCATCTTTTTATTCATCTGTTAAAGTTGATTTCTGACATGCTGCTGTTGTTCCATTGCTTTCTTATCTTTGTTATTCTAACTTACTAGAAAATCAGTACCATCTTCCAAGGTATCAGAAAGCCTCTTTTTTTCTTTTTTTTTTTTTTTTTTTTGGACTGATTTCATTATTTGCATGGAAGTTTTATTTACTTTCAAAAGCAATGATTTATAAAAAGTCATGTTGGTCTTTTGCTGCCTTGAATGATGCAGACCATACATTTCTGTCCTGCAGCTTGAGTGAGAGATCATTTCCAATGTTTTGCCCATGCAGGTCTGTTAAGTTATGCCTAAGATCAACTTCCTATCCCAGCCACACCACACTGTACTCATGCATCCTCTGGAGTACCCTAGCAGTGCAATGGGGAGAAATTGCCAGAGCATTTCACACTTCTTTCACTTACAAAAAGCTGTCAAGAAAAATCTGATAATTGTATTTGTTCCACACCTATAAGAAATGTGCCAGCTCTGCCAGGACCTCTCTACAAGCAGATGGGTTGACTCCTGTGCTTGTTCAAGCACATCCTCAGTACATTGAGCGTGCTGGTCCTAGCAGCAATGAAGGGGCAGAACATCCTTGGATGGTAGCTGAGCCATCTCATTCCATCTCAGTCCAGAAGCAGACTGTTATGTGTCATGTGTTATTTGAGAACAGGAATTTATTTTATACTCAGCACCAGCAAAGTATTTCTACATGTTACTGCAAGTATATTTTTTTGATTTATTGCCCCTATCTTTATTATTACCACCTCCTATTTTTCTGTTTTCAACATAATCCATTTGAGACCTGCCTGGCAGACACTGCAGGTAAGTAAGAATCTAAGATATGGAAGTAAGATCTGGCTCCAGGCTCAGGTAAGCCAAGGAAAAGTACAGAGGTAAAGAAAAACATTGGTGGTATGTTTTGCATTGGCCTTGAGAATGACCAAGTGAGCGGGGTAGATGTCTGCTTCACCTTATGCTGGGCACCTATTTTAGCTTTGCCTATGGCATGACTTAATATGCTGACAGGGAGATCAAGAGGTGGGGAGAGGGCAAAAGGAGTCACAAGAGGGTCTCTCTCTCTTGATTTATATCATCCTGCAGCAGAGCTGTGAGGAGGATATGGCCAAGTTTAATTTGCATACCTGGAGAATGTTTTTCTGTGAAAGAAAAACTTGGTGGACAGCCACAAAATCCTTGGGGCTCTAAACCCTATTCTGTACAGTGCTAATGAAATCCACAGTTTCAGATTTAAAATAATAATAAAATAAACAAAAAGAATCAGCTTTACACTAAATCAAGAGAGAAAGTTAGACAGCAATGTGTCTATCTCAGCTGATGATTTCCAGATAACTTAATGTGTGGGATTTATGCACCCTTCTTCATCTACTGTGCCACTCTTTGTCTGCTGACTTCAAAGATAGCCTTAGGCAGCTCAGACACCTTGTTGGGAACTACATGGCTGATTTCTAGGGCAACTGGAAAGCTAGAGAAGATCTCATTCTTCTTCTCAGCAGATCTCCAAAGAGCCATCAACTGGTCTTCAGCTTTCTCAGGGACGTCTTCACTTAGTCAATATTTTATGTGGAAGTGCAATCCCACTATATTCAAAAACAAACCTGTCAGAAGATTCAGACAGCTATAATTTTCTTCATTTCCCTCTAATACAACAAAAGGCACATTCTATTTCAGCTATTATGTTTAAAAAATACATTTCCACCTTTATGCCAACCTGTGAATAATTGTTTAAGTTTTCCAGTCAAGTGCTTCAGGTACTGAATCTTTATCCTAGCTTTTATAGATTTAGACTTAGAGCAATAGTATTATATTTAATCACTTTGTAGTGTGCTATCTCATTTAGGTATTTCTGACAAGTAAGACACTTAATATCTTTACCCTTCTTGCTGTTCCTTCCTTGTTCAAAAGAGAGCAATCATGATTCAAAATGAGACTGTAGTCACATAAAAATAGCCTGTTTTTCTTAGGACATTTAGGAGTTGTTTTCTCTCTTTTGTAGACCTGCTTGAAAATATAACAAAAGAAATGAAGGTAAACCAGGAAAGCACTTCCAGGAGTGGGTCTGATGATGTAGTAACTTACATTTGAATATTTCCAGCTACTGAAAATAATTTCATGTTGCTACAAATGACTGGTATAAAAGTGGACATTGCTTGAATTTACCCCAGTATCTATTTTTTTTTTACAGAAAGAGTCTGTAAAAGTCCATGGGTCAAACACACTTTTATATCTTTATTTAAAAATAAAATAAAAAAAAATAAATGAAATTTAAATCACGTAGTAACTTTTTAATAATTTCTAATTTACCTTGGTTGTCGGTCTAAGAATCAGTTGTAGATGGTACCTGTAGAAAGAAAGGAGTCATAAAGTCATAAGAAACAGCCACATAAGAAAGGGACAGTCAGCAAAGGGAAAAAAAGACCTGTGTGAAACCCCCAGAAGATATAAACTATGACTATTCCTCTCTCATTTCTGTCTTAAGGCATGGAGGTTTTGGTTGGCTTCTTCCCGTCATCCTGTTTCTAAACTGATAGAGAATCATCCTTCAGTAGGTGCTTTCAGTTTCTACATTTTCTTCCCAGATCTAGAAACCATGTGTTATGTAAAAGAGCAAAGCAAAATCAAACTAGCAATATGACTTGTTCCAGTGCATATTTCAATATTTACCATTTTGTCCTTTAGTTGTCTACCCTGCTTGACTAAATTTGGGGATTTTGTTCAGGAAAAGATCATACAGTCAGGCTCCTGACTTATTTAGAGTCATTCAGAAAGCTTTCTTAACAAATCTTCAGCTGTTGGGACTTTAACATGCTTTAAGAACCTCCCTTTAATCTGTGCAAGTTTGCTGAACTGAAATTACTGGCTGGGGGCCATGATCCAAGTTCTGTTGAAGTCAATGGAAGTCAGTCCAATTATTTCAATGGAGCTGGATCTGTTCCATAAGGCAGTGACCGCTTGAAGTTGGTTTGCAAAAGCTGAATTTCTTCTTTTTCAGAGCAGAGTCACTAATGAGGAACAGGCTGTAATGTGGCTGAGGGAGTATATACTTTATGCATACAGCATCTAATTAAACACATCATTCTATACTGTCATAAAGCATTTCCCACACTAAGTGTTGTTCACATTACTCACAGGAGATTTAGGTTTTCAAAATCTCCCACAAAAACGTCCCAGCTGTTCTATATACTATATCTTATAGCACTTGCCACTGTGTGTGGGAAGGATAATTAACCTAAAGAACATTATATTTCACTGCCAAATGCTAAATGTTAGGATTATAAATTTCTTAATACAAACAACATATTCAGAAACAGTAGAGGAGATAGAAATGGAATATTCTTTGAAAAGGTATTTCACTAAGGGACTGGATAGCCCTGGCAATTGTTACAAGGTACCTTAAAGTCATCTTTTCAAATTCTGTACTCTCTAACAAATCAGTAGTATCCAGCGGTGATGGGAGGTACTTGAGGACTTAATGTGGTAGATCTGACTGCACACAGAAGTAGTTCTGTCTTTTCTTAGTCACACACTATTATTCATAAAGAGACTAATTCCTTTGTGAATTCTATGTTCTTGAAATGGTTGAAATATGGAATTTCTGTCCAGTGAGACATTTCAATTTTTTAAAGAATGTATCCCACTTAATAATGGAAAAAAAAAAAAAAGGAATACTATGTAGTTTCCTGTATGTGTTTTTTTTTTTTAATTATTATTTTATTTTTCCTTTTAAACAGGCTTCATCAGTTTTGTTCACTAAAATCAACTTTGAACTTACACTTTTTCAGGTATTCCCACTCTCTCTCTTGTTTCAGAAATGTTAACTTGTCCTTCATAGTTGTAAGAGCTTTTGGCAAGTTAGAGTTTAATATTTCAGAGTCAGGAAACACTCCAACTACAGGAAACCCACACTTCAAATACAGACACTTCGGACTCCAGAGATTGCTACTGCAGAATCAGGAAAGTAACTCAGGAACATCTGCTTGAGCAAAGACACCTGAGACTTAAAGGCTCCTGACTCTGCAGAAGGCTGAAGGGAAGCTCTGGATTGTTTGAGTCCACTGTTGTCAGTTTGGTGACCCTCTCCACAGAAGTGGATTCTCAAACCCAGTGTTCAAAAGGAGCTAAACTGGACCTTTTTGACTTTGGCAAATGAGTTCTCTCAAAATGAAATAAACTAGAAAATCTTTTCAATAAGAAAATGAACAGCCAACCCTAATATGTTTATCCTTTCCTATTTGTGGTCCTTGCTATTTTTATATGATTTAAGAAACTTGATTCCAGGTAGTACTATCAGAATAGAGTCTAAAGTAATTCTGTGGCCAACAAAAATGGCCTTTGCACTTGGTCAGACCTTGCCTTATTTTCCAATAAAAATCCTAATCTAAATTCAGTGTTGTAAGGATAGCTTTTCTGAACAGACATTTCATTCTGATTGAGCAATTCTAACTGTTTGTCCAGTACCACATAGTGCTTTACCTAGAGGGCAAAGAACTCAGGAAAGAAGAACAGTAAGAAGGAATGAAGGAAAGAACAAAAGAAAGTAAGATAAGCATGGAAGAAGAAGCAAGGTTCTGAAATAATTGGATATACATTTTAACAATCTGACTGCTACTGTAGGGACATCCACAAAGAAGGCATTTCAAACTTATTCTGGAAATTTTTGACGGAAGATTAGTATTCTTTCCCAAGTTTGATACTTTAATTACATCCTCTGCCTCCTGACTTTGAACCCTTCAAGCTAAAAAAGAACAACAAATAAAACCACCCACTATGATGGGGACTGACTATGCCCCACTGCACTTGATGTACTTTTTGCCAATGGCTCTTACAGGAGTAGTTCTGGACTTGTGATTGCTTGCTCTACAACCTCTCATTCCTATATTTCCACACAATTTTCCAGAAACAGTCTAAAGCCACAAGTCATCACAATTTCCCTTCGAAAGCAACACAGCACAGAAAGCAATAAGCCTGTCTGAGTGGTGATCACTTTAAGAGGAGGCAGTCAAAGGCTTTATTTTACTTTTTTATTTTTTGCATTTCTTTCTTTATTTCCTTGTTTTATTAAAATCCTCGCTGCAGTCAGGATTTTGAGAATGAGAATCCTCACTACTGACAACACACACAATTATTACTGTGATTTTTTTCCAGGGAAAAATGCAGGTGCGTTGTTTTGTACTTACTCATCTGAAGAAGAAGCTTTTCTCAGCATCATGGCAATTATTTAAGAGATGAAAATTACTAAGTAGTTCATCTCATTTTTCCAACTGTCAGTTTTCTTCACTGTCTTTTTGTCCTTGCAGAAAGTAAAAGCATCCAATATGGTTTCCTGTTCTGTCCTTAAAATAAGTATGGAAGAAACAGACTAAAAAACTGTCCTCTCTCCAAGCTTGAAAAATATATTAAATTATTGGTATAAACTTATCACGAGTTTTTGTTACAAAATTTTCATATGAAAGATGCCCTAAAACACATTTCTTGATAACACTACTGTAAGCAAATAACTTTGAGGTATTATTAACTCATTTACAAAAGTTTTAAAAAGGTGTTCCTGAAAATAGATGCTTTAATTGAAGAGACAATAGAGCAGCATATGTACGCCATAATGAAAAGACAGAGCTTTCCAGTTTTATTACTTGCAAAATATTGACAGCTAAAACTGTACATTTATAATGGATTTTAAAGTATAATACAAAAAAAAAAATCAAGTAATGAACTTGAACTCTTTCATTTAAATGTCAGCTGAATATCCATGAAAAAGCTCTTTAATTCTGAATAATGCATTCTGAGTACATTTTAACTGTTGAAAGCTAAACAATTTCTACACAGCGATAAAACTGTCTAGTTCGACCTACAGTGCTGTATTGCAAAGGTTCCTATTGGCAAACCTTCTTGCCTAGGCTATCTTTATTTACTCACTGATAATACTGCATCAAACATTTACAATGAAGCAAAAACTGACTGCAAAAGCTATACATATACAGATCAGGAACAGTAAGGAAAGACTTAATTTTGATTCAGAAAAGTGCTTAATTCTTCTGGGGGTTTTGAGGATGACACACATGCGTAAGTGTAGAAACACCCACATATTTAATGTCTCCAAGTGTTTTCTGGTGATGCTATTAAAATCGAACTCCTGCTTGACAAAGAAACAGAAAACATTTGTATAGCTACATAGAAGAATTTTATTATTCTATAACTATTGACTGATATCTTCAAAATATCCATCTTGTTTAAGAAAACGGTAACATTATATTTCAGGAGAGATTCAACTCTTCTTTTTTAGTAGTATATCCTTCGACTGGCTGCGTGAAAATAGCCTACTGGATCACACATTTCTGATACTGCTAATGATCAAAATGGTTGTCTCTGGAAATCACACAGGAGTTTGCTCACAGATTTACATTTCATTCTCATGGTCTACGAGAAGACCTGGATGCCCACAATGTATAGCACAGACATAACCAAGAAGCAGCATGCAGCTCCTGATGTGTTATATTGTCTTCTGAGGAAGTAAATAGGCAAGAGATTTTGAAAGGTATGTTGTGAAAATACATCTGAAAATACGTCTTCCATAAACTTTTGATGGCACTTTGAGCCCATAACTGTAGTACTAAATTTTGGGAAATAATCCATTATAAAATATGACAAGAGGGTTTTTTTATTATTATTTTCAAGATTTAAAAAAAAAAAAAAACTTAATTCCTAAGTAGCTTTTAAACTTTCCTCTTGTAAGTGAAACTTCTGGATTTTGTGGGCTTATAGTGTTTTTACCCAGCTGGGCAGGCAAATTCTACCACAACTGCTCTCTCACACCCCCTCCTCAAAAGAGAGGGGAAGAAGAAATGTGCTGGAAAAATAAAAATAAAAAATCTTATCTTACAGGTTGAGATAAGGGTAATTTATTAAAGGGAAAAGGAGGAGGGTTAAAAAAAAAAAGGAAAAAAATATTCTTAACTTTCCGTCAATGAATGATGTTTGGCCACATCCCGGAAAGCAGGGCCTCAATACGCCTAGCAGTTGTTTGGAAGGATAAACATCTTCTTAACAAGAGTCCTCCCTCTCTTTCCCCTTTTCCACCTTTTATTGCTGAGTGTGACACCATACAGTATGGAATATCCCTTTCGTTGGTTTAGGGCACCTGCCCCGGTGACGTCCCCTCTTGCCCGCCCACAGCTGACTGGCTTTGGGGATTCAGAGGGAGTCCTGGTGCTGTGCCAGCACTGCTCAGCAACAGGCAAAACACTGGTGTGACACCAGTGCTGGTCTAGCTACAAGTGCAGAGCACAGAACTGTATGGGCCACTGCACAGAAAGTTAGATCCCAGCCAGAGCCAATACAGGGCCTAAATTACCAGCATAATGAACTAAAAGCAAGAGAGTGGTTGTTAATACATTACTGTCCTGATAGTGACCCATTTATGAAAGAGTTATCTCAGAGAAAGAGTTCTCTCTTATCTACATAAGTTGTTGTGAGATCCCTTTGCATTTCACTTCCTCGATATATCAAAATTTCTCTCCATCATAGGCAAACTTAATAAGAACAAAGTTATGCATCTACTTAAATGTTTAGCGAGACTGAGGGCCTCTGCACTCCCTCTTTAACCTGAAAGTAATTCAAGCAAATCTGAAACACTCAGAAAAAGAAAAGCTGGAATCAACAGGGTTCTTTGCTTTCACACTGTATAAATTTATGCTGGAACATGGGCACTGACATTTCATTCTTTGCTGTTGTCACACAATACTGCATAGCAGATCAAATGTAGCAATTAAAAATGTTTTGAAACTGCAACTCCTACTCCATAAATTACCTCAGCCTTTTGTTATAGAACAACCAAGTCAACTTCCTGTTTGTGCTTAAACTATTCACAGCTTCAGCTGATGTCCTGCAGTGTCTTTTCCAAAGGTCACACCACAGTTTTCGATTCACACATTTGATTAAAAATATAAGAATCACAGTGTCCTGGGAAATGATCTGCAGTAAAAATAGATCAAACTACCTGCTGTTTCCAGGATAAACCAGGTTACTGCCTCTTTTCCCCATTCAGTTAGCATTGCAAATAGAGGAGGAAATATGCATATCTGCAGAAATCATGCTGCTAAACGGGGGAATTATATAATTTGAGGTGTTTGCTTTATGACAAAAAAAAAAGCGAGGCTTCTGTAGCTATTAGCAAAAATGCTCAGGTTAAAATATGGTCAAGGAAAAACAAGGGACAGAAAACTAAGAGTACTTAGATTTTATAAGGGCTAAGCTCTCATTCTTCTTTAGCTGCTGCAACATACCTTTGCACAATTGCTTTCAGAGCATATTGTCATAACTTTCCTTACACTGATTAGCATCCTCCCTGAAGTCCCATTTGCATTTAATGAAGCTGCTATGGAAGAGACTCTTCAGAGAGAGCCTATATGTTGTCCTTTCTTTCTTTCAAGGTCATGTCCCTGAATATGTGTGGTAGGATAATTAAATGCCTGCTCCTATTATCAATAATCCTGATACTTTTGTGTCCAACATCCAGAAACTTTGAAACAATACCTGCAGCATATGCTACAAAATCCCTGTCCAAAATGAGTGAAATACAGGAAGCAACGCAGCAGTGAAATACATCTCTGTCAAATTACAAATTCCTTTGAGTTATACAATTATCTCCATTTTTTAATTCCGCAACTTCATTTTATGTCATGAGCTCAATTCATCTAATCTCATCTAATCTAATGCAAGATTATGACATTGTCCAGGAAAAATATTCATGCCGAACCAGATGACAGTAATTAAAATTTCATCCCTTTGCTGTATTTTCAACTTTTCTACTACATTGTCCAAGGAGAGATTAGTGCAGAATCTCTTAAATAGGAGATAACCAAATGCTAGAGAGACCATGTGGGGTGAGGGTTCATTTTAAAAGCCCAAAGGCTGAACTGGGGAATCTTCCCTGGAGCCCCTGCTTCCCAAAGGAATACTTGGATAGATTCAGAACTGGAAAATTCTGACTAGACTTTACCCAGACCCAGTAGTTACACAAAGAAAAACAGGGAATGTGGTGTTGAGACAATCTATAACAGACTGGTGAGCATTTTGAGTGGGAATGGGCCAAGTTTTAAGAGCAGACCTAACACATGTTCTCTCAAATGTAAATTGGATTAAAAACTGTTCCATTTTACTTACTCTACTGTGAAATGACATTCTGGTTTATTAGCACTGCAGGTCCTGACTAAAATTTAGTAGGATCTTTATCTTAAGAGTGACTCTACGGTGAACTTCACATTTATTTCATGATTTTTAAATTTAGCTAAAGCTATAACAAACTGAATTTTCATGCACATAGAGCATCCTGTTTTTCTTTTAAGCACAAAGAAAAGCTGTCAGAAGAGACTGAAATAACTCTTTGTGAGCCCTCATTGTATCTATACGCTTGGCCCATTGGAAAATAGCATAGATAGATGTCCAGATAAACAACTAGTGGCTTTAATCTAGGCAGCCCCACATTCGTAAACACATATTCCTGGCCAATTTCTGCTTCCAGTGACATCTGATCCCCTCATTTACAGGTAGCAGTCCTGCTACGGGATCTGCCAGCGTGGAGCTCCACTAAATTGCCGTCACCTGGTCTCCTTGTAGCAGGATTGGAGCTGAAACCCACAGTTTCATAACAAATGTTATTAAGCTGATAGACTAGATGATAATCATTTACATGGCTATTCGGTGAAGAAAATGTAGTGACTGAATTAAATGGCCCTAATACCATGCAGAACATTGGCAAAATATGCACTGTCCCTTTCAAGATCTTTGCCTTAGAAGAAAAATAACTCCAGATATTGATATTCTTGTTTGAATAACCTTTCCTATACATCGTTCTTCTAAAAATAAATAAATAAACACACATTTAGATTTCTTTACCAAATAAATATATATTTCCCTGGTCAACATAAAATCTCAAATTGCAATATTGGAAAAAGAAGCCTTGCAAGTTCCCACTTTTATTCTGTCACAACTTAAAAATAGCCACAGCAATCTTTTTTTGCCACTATATTTTCTGAAACTATACTGTATAACATCACTACATCGTTTTGATAGCTCACAATTGCAAGTCTGCTTTCCTGATCCAATTTCAACTTGATATTTTTGCAATAGATCATATCACAAAAGTGTAGCAGTCAGAACAGAAATTTAGCATAATTCCCATATTTAGGGCTCTGTCAACAGATGTTGAAAATACAAAGACACTATTTTGAAAATAAAAGTCATGGTAAATGGACATTTGCCTATCAAGTCTGAAAGTATGGCTGGCTACCTGGGTTGCCAGCAATTGCATACATTATTGTCCTTGAACTGTAGCTGTAAATGCACTAGCATACAGTGATGCTGCCCAGAGAAATAAATCAGTTTGAAAGTAACCTACTTCTTTCTTTCAAATTACCGTTAATAACATTTTGCTTTTGCAAGATTAATGTACTTTAGCAAAGATACAATGAAACCAATTGTCTTGCCTGTGTTCCAGCTTTCAGTCATGTTGCTGCTTTTTCCTGCATTACTTATGTATCTATTTCTAAGAAAATTTAGAGTGAGGATGTACAGTACAGAAGATACAACAGATACAGATGAAACAGCAGTAGCAAAGTAGCTTTCCTAATACATTTCTTCTAAGACAAAGGGAAATTTTCTTAATAAGAGAATGCCTTTCTCCCCACTGAAAACTAAAGCTAATGGGATATTTTTTTTTTTCCATTGAGACAGAACAGAAAAATACCAAATAGTACAGAGAATGTCATCTCAAAACTTCATGGATTCAGTGGTTCTTTGATGAATAGCAGGTGTTTTTTTCCGACAGCTCTGGCTTCCGGGGGTTCAGTTCTAGGGCACACAGGCTTGTTACGGAACAACCAGATCTCTGCCACTGGGGAAGTCCCTTTAATGAAATAAAACTCCATGTGTGTCAGCACCTTCACTCTTAGGAGGAATCACAGAAATGTTTTCTTGTCCAGTTTTCTGCCTTAATGCCACTGTAACCTTTATAAGCATTTTTCCATCATTTTTGGACTCTGTCTGCTCACCTTCTTGAAGAGCAAAATCCTATTTAAATGAGCACACCACTGCCTGAGGTCTAGGTCAGCATATCCAGCAGTGAGGTGTTATCTGTGTCTTCACAAAACACTGCTGGCTCTAAAGCGTGTAGCCCTAAAGCTGGAGTTGAGAGTGTCTTACAGGTTTTCAGCTCTATTGAAGCATTGAAAGACTTCCAGACTGCTTTCTGTGAAGCTAAGGCTTGAGGGCAACATTCTTGGGACAATCTTGCATGATGGGATTCAGCTGAGCAAGCATAGAGCAAGGATTCATTTCAAGGTTAGGACACCTAAATGAAGGTGCCTACAGGTGCATTTGGGGTCTCACCTCCCATTGTGGTTTGTGGAGAACTAAACAGATTTCAGCCCGCCAGCCACTGGGGACATAGCTCAGTTGCACAAAAACTGGCACCAGGTACTATTTGAGATGTCCCATGGTGTCTGAGACATCCTTATACAGTTGACAGATACAACACAAGATCTGCAAACGCAGGTGAGGTGGAATGTACCAACTCAGACTGCAGCATCTCAACCATACCTACTTCAGAGTGAGCTGAGCTTGCCCACAAGCTCCAGTGACTGTAATAACTAGACTTCTATTGACTGTAACAGGAGGATTGTCCCCCTGCATGCCTGTATTCACCTACTCATAGAAACCTATGTTTTGGTGTTCCAGTGCTGAACTATGCATCCACACATAAATTCCTAAATTTGTGAGCTGAACACCATCCCTATTTGTAAAATTATCACCTGAAGCCCCCTTTTAGGTGAGTCAGTAGAGAGATGCATCTCTAAAGTGCAATTTCTCCTGCCTTAGTGTGATAATTCAGTGCTTAGATGGGCCTGCTTATATCTGTTGACATGTTGGGATCTTTGGGTAAATTCAGGGGTAAGTGTTTGCATGGGGGACATATTAAAGAAGGGATTCCATTCTGGAAACATGCCTCGTGGATTCCTCCCTTATTTCCAGCTGTTGGCCTGGAAGCATAACAGCCTTCTGTGCCCTGTGCCTAGTCTAGAAGCCACATGTAAACAGCTTGAATACATTAGGGCACCTCCCTGAACACAGAAATCTATGTTTAGTTAACTGAATCAATTTCATAAAGTTAGTTTAAATTAATTCTGTTCTGAGTACCCACAGCTGGGGAGAATATACTAGCTTACCTAAGCTATACCTCAAATTATAAAGGAAGGACAGAACTGTCTCACTTTTTCCCCACCAAATGCCTTTTTTATTTTTAATTTTTCTTTTCCTGAATAGGATGCTCTGCCCGTTACCTTAAATAGAATAGATAGTGCTTCCCTTCTCTAGGTGAGTAAATGGCTTTTTGTTGTACTAGGTGCCATCTGTTTTGCATTTAATTTATATATCCTTTTTTCCAATGAGTTGGAAAAATACGCACTCCTATATCTAGTAGCTATTAAGCATTGCCAATTGAGGAATGAATCTTTCAATAAACCCTAAAATTATGCCTTGGCCTATACATTAAAAATATATATGACAAATATCTGAACAATCTAGCTGTTTAATGGACTTTATGTTTCTGGTTCTTGACTGAGACTAGACACAATATCATATTCTAGAATGACAGCCCATTTGGGATAATTCCTAACCTCTTCAGAAACCATAGCATATGACGACAATGGAAATAATTCTGACATACTAGACTCACACATACAGAGGAAATACTTACCTTCCAGCTTGTCCTGAAGGATAATGCAGGGCTAAGCTTTCTGTCTTCCCGTGTTGACAAGTTTGCTCGTTGTCCACTCATGGTCACAGACTCATTCTGAGAGTTTCAAAACAAAGTTAGAATGCGGGCTTGCAAGAGCTCTATGTTTAAAACATAGTAGAGACCTAGACTTACTCTCTTATCTCAACATTTCATTAATAAAATACATATAAAAATGCTTCTTTGTCTGCCTTTCTTCATTTAGATTTATCACTAACTCTATTACTAATGCATATCTGGAATCCTGACCTCATTCACAGCCTGAGGATTGCAGTTGTATTTGCAACCATATCACTAGTCATGAATTTGTTAACCTTAAGGGCAATCAGAGAGATACTAGAAAGACAATGCAGACAGCTAGTGCTGAGTGGGAGTACTGTGCCTAAAGCACCCAAATACAGAACAGCTGTGTTTTTCAGCAAATCACCAGAACTCACCTGAGATGTTCAATGACTCATAAATTTCATTTACGGCCCTGGACTATTCAGACTGTTGGCAGCACAACCATTTCAGCATATTCCCTACACACATAGATTTTCCTCCCTTGAAACTCTTCAGTTAACCAGCTTATTTCAAAGCTCTTGCTGCTGTCAGTTCAAATGCTGATCTTCTGTTTGCCTTCAGAACCTCATTGGCTTCCATGCCTACGCATCTTGTCACTTCTTTCTGTCAACATGAGCACCACTGCAGCTGCAGAAGGGCAGCAGATAGTAAAAGCTCTAAGGCTAAGTGGGTAAGTGAGAATGAACAGGAAAGGACATTTAACTCAGCTTGACGTTGTAGGTGACATTTCTAATTTCCAAAAGCCTTTCAGCCCTTGCAAAATGCAGAATGACAAAGTTTCTATGAAAGACTGGCAGACCCATCTGCCTTGCTATAAATGTTAACAAATTACATCTGTGATGAAGGTCAGAGAAAGGCTGGGTAATATTTGTCAGAGATGAAAGAACTGAACTGAAAAGATTTTCTTTTATTGGGAACAAGTTTCTGTGAGTTCATCATCTCATAGGATTTTGTAGTTAGGGTCCTCACTTTTGGACTCCCTGATTCTAGAAATCTTGCATTTAATCCAGCATAAGAGCCTTATCTACTGAGGTTAGGATTGTCTCCTGGAAAAGTAAGCTGTGGGCCTGTATCAGCTCAGCCTAAGGTGAGCCTGAAATGTGTGATTTCCTAAACCTGAATAGCGACTGTCATCTGTACAGAAACAAAATAAAATAAAATAAAAATGTACTGCTTAGGTTTAGTATGATATTTCTTGGGAATTTTAGTGGAGCCTCCCTTTCCTCGATTCCTGATTATTGATGGCTTTTAAGTCTCAGTTAAATATCTAGCTGTTATTTAGTTTATTTCCGAGCATATGCAGGTGACTGGGCTTAGGTTGTTGGAGAAATAGACCGCCTTAGATTATGGCTCATCTGGACATCTAAATCATTTTGGATGGTCCCAATACATAGTTTTCCCTGAAAGTAATGGAAGAATTTAGAGAAATTGTATTTTGTTGAGGGATGTTATATGGAGAATATTGTAGCTTGTAGAGATGTGTGAAATCTAATTAAATAGTAAAAGAGAGATTCTCCTATTTTTTAATTGTGCTTTTCCCCAATACCTTCTCTATCTTGCCTAAATTTGCATATTTTTCTTTTTAAGCATTTCAGGGAAAATACATCATTCCAATCCAAACATCTATATGAACATGCGTTTTCACATCCTTTTAATATAAAAGACTTATCTATTAAATGTGATCACTTTCACTTAGCAAGGCAGACAGACGTGATGTTTCTTCCACCTTCTTGGGATATGATGTCTAATTTTACTTGAAAGTATGTGTACTTACTCCACTCAGATAAGCTCATATTGATGTCTGTAATAAAATACCCCCAAAATTGAATTGCTACCAGCTTTGCATTTCATTATGAATGCTTTGTATGCCTCTGATAAGTATTTGCCAGTTTGGATTTTACCCAGGCTGCTAGAGTCAATGCCTCTGATATCTCAAAGAAATGGATGTTGGTCTTTATTAATAACAGGTCTCCAGGCACCCAGTTTACATTTTATGTAAGAGTTTCATGCTTCCAACAATATCATGCACTATAGAACAATGCTGCACCACTGATTTAGTGCCTGCTTCCCCCTAACCTCAGTAGTGGTGTGTTGCTTTGCAGATCCTCTATCTACCAGTGTGATTTGGAGTTCCTTGTAAATACAAAGATTCTCACTGTCTTCCTCTTTTATAATTATAATATTTATACTTACAACACATAAAGGCCACAGTCAAGACTGTCACTAGCTCTGCACCTCATCATGAATTCTACGTGTGCTGCTAGTAACTGTTCTCAGTTAACCCAGAGTCTGACAATACACCTAGTATAAAGCATCTTTTCTCTAAAAAAATATGATGCTGGTTGGATGAGATGGACTATCAGAGGCACAAGGAGTTCTAATGATTACCAGATCTAGGTACACCATTAAAATGGTCTCTATTTCAAACTTTTCCTTGGTGACTTTCACACATGCCACTCTGACTGTTTTACTGTAATTTTCACTTAATCTTCGTGTTAACAACATTGTCTCCCATGTCCAGTGAGTCAGGTGCTGCACAAATATATTTGTACCAGTACCAGGAAGTTTACAGACTTGTAGTATTTTGGATTCAAGCTCTAAACTGACAAAGGGTGAATTCTGTTCCACTTACTAAACAGCAGTAGATTGTAATCTAAAGCAGACAAATGACTTTACAAATAATAATAAAATGATGCTACTGTCATAGCAATGTATTTTAATAACAATACCAGGTAGGTAGATATTCTTGTGTGTGAATATAAAAGTAAAAACATCACAAACATGACTTTGCTCGTGATCTGATAGGCATGTCTAAGTACAGATATATTCAGACCCTCACAGATTCTTTCATATATCTCAGCTTCGGACATATATAGCAGTTAAAAGTAGAACAGCTTAATTTGAATGAACTGAAATCTGGTAATTTTGAAAAAAAAAAAAAAAAGATTTCAATTCATTTTCTGACTCAGACAACTTCTAATTTTTGGCATTAATGTAGCTTTTAGGTGAGGACAGTGAAGTTCTGTTCCATTGCCTCATCAATTTTGGAAATGTTATTTTAACTTAAACCTGAAACATTTCCAGAACCTGTTCAGAATAAGAATGAGAAAAATTGGATACACAACTTCTCATAATAGTGACGCTGGTTTTTAACTAATGCTGTCTTATAATTTAACTGCTCTGTGAGAGAAGCAAAGAATCTTTTATATCCATATCATTTGAATGAATGTTATTGCAGTCAGCAATAACAGAATTCCTAACAACAGAATAACAATTGTTGAGTGCACATAAAATCTCAGTTGATAGATACAGATTGAGAAACAGTAAAAGCTTCAGGCAAAACCCATCATTATTTATTTGAAAGATGAGTAATCAGATTTAAAAGGCTGATTAGAGTGATACATAATCTAAGACTTGGTAAGGTACCCCTAAATTTTCAAAGATTTAGGTGAGGATTTAGCTCTTTGCAGTTGATAGGAGTCACGCAGACTAAATTACATGCATTGCTCTGAAAATGTAGGGAAATGGCCATTGAAGGGGAAATGGCTCAGAGAATGCTGTATAAGGTAGCTTGTTGTTTGCATACTATTATATGGAATTGCAGGCTCTGCAGTAACTCTTAATGGGGGAAATTTATCACTGCAGAGAGGACCTGTCAAAGCAGAGGTCAGGACTGACAGACTGACAGAGAGAAGTGGCCAACCAAAGCCTTTTCTACAAATGGAGGAAAATATTGGAAGAACAGCGCAGGCATATTTGTGGAGAGATACGGGCATCTGAGGTCACTGAACAGGAACCACTGTAACAGTGTGCAGAGTGTAGGAGTAATACACCCAAAATATGTAGATGGACTGATGAGAGTGCCTCTGACAGTATGATGATTGTACAGTGTCTGACTGTATCAGACAGTACCTCTAGTTGGATATTACCTCCTGCTAAACAAGAAACTACAGTTCCAAGCTGTGTTTTAGTGAGGTGCATTTGTTAACTCTGACATTACTTGCCTTCTTCTGCCATCATCCCATCACACTACATTCCTGTTGCACTGAATTCTGCTTTAGAAAAGTAAGTGAAGAGGTTTTGCTACTCAAAACTCAACCTGATCTAAGTTTTTGTTTTGGTCCAGAGAGGAACCAAGAACAACGAAAAATGAGGAGGGAAGGAAATAAAAAAAGTCCAACTTTCTCACTTCTATAAAATGTGGGAAGGAAGCATGATGACATTGAGAACTAGAGGCAAAAAAGAACTTTGCATTTAATTTGGACAATGTTAAGTTTCATGTAATGGGAAGAGAGGAGGAGATGTGAAAGCCATAGATGTACATATACGTAGAATACTTACTGGATTTGAACAGAGAGCCTGACTAGAAACTGGAAAATAAATTTGTGAGACAGTATCAAAAAGATGGCAACAGAATGGTGTGACCTGGTGAGATTAGCCAAAGCAAAAGTGTAAAGAGAGTTATTTATTCTTTTCCCTTTTTACAAAAAGGGTTCTGACTTGATATACTGTCTGCGAGAGTGCCATCTGGTGATCCACAATTACACTACAAAAATGACCTTCCTAAGCAAGCTGCAGTTAGAGCTACCGTACAGACATTTCAGTAGCTCAACCCTCTGCTGGTTTCATTAGACCAAGATACTATTATATGCACTGTACTGAGAAAATAAAAATCATTAGAACTCACAGGGGAAAAAGCAGGAACAAACACACTTAACATTCAAATAAAATACAAGCAAATCTTTAGCAAAGCAACCACAGAAGGTATGCATGTAAAATCTTGTTTATGCTATGAGGATGGAAAGGTGCTTTATATAAAAAGAAGAGTTTTGGGGAGTATTTATATAGGTTTTTAACTCTCTATTTAAATCTTCACTCTAGAGTACATAAAAATGTTAGATAGTAAGTAGTAAAGGCAGATTCTGTAAGGCTAGCTTTTTGTCTTCAGAGCTCTTTCTAAATTTACTTATTGATGTTTATTTGTCTGACAGTCTTTATAACTAAAAATTGCTGGCACTTCTCCCTATGACCCACTGAAAAAATTCTCACAGAAAAAACACGTACCTTTGTTGTTTTCATCTTCTTCAAACCTTCAGAAGAAACTATGAATTTGAATTATTGTCTGTGATTTTTTTCATTATCACAATGGATGGTTCCTGTTTTTGTCAATTTAGGATTTATAGGACCTACAGGACTTGCTTCATATAAGAAGGAAATGTTTTATTCAGCAATCTGAAGCAGAGTTAATACACTAAGAAATGATGTTGAGGGGAAAATTTTCATATGCGTTATACAAATGAAATCCTTGTTCATCTCCAATATCTAGAAAGTAATGACTCCATGTTTACACTAATGTGAAAGTCTAGATTAGGTTTGTACTCAACTCATAAAATACCAATATAAGTAAGATATGGTACAGTTCAAACTCTCCTCTCTTGCTGGAACAGCCGCTCTGAGCACCAATAAGCCATCCAGAAGAAAGAAACAGGGGGTCCATGTTAACACATCTAACCAAAGAGTCTGAAAGTGTATTATTCAATAAGGTAATTATTATGATACTTCTAAGGGAAAGGAGACATGGGAAGATAAAGTGACTTGCCAGATATCATATAGAAAGTGCTAGTAGAGTCCACCTAAGCCTCTGGGTCGGAGTCTGGATTTAGACACTAGACCATACTGTTTTACCACAGAGACCTTTGACATCTCAAAGCAGAACCAGAATCTGGGTTTTTAACCCAGTGTATTTTTCAAACACTTGAAAAATAATTTCTATAAAGAACATTAATTGCCAATTTAATCAGTCACATTTATCTTCATTTAGATGTAACTGAAGATTAAGTCTCTCCAGGGGGTAGGAAATAGCTGAAATAAACACAAAGCATTGTCTTGTGAGAAACTAACCATAAGCTCATTAAGATTAGCTATTTTGTGGAAGACTGAGAAGTAGTAAATGAGATACCTAGTTTGAGAAAGGAACAGATTCTAGGAAAAGCAGTCAGAATAGATTTGCTTCAGTACCAGGTAAAATAGCTGAAAAGCTAATTAAAGATAGAGGAACTAAACTGCACACATGAACAGCAGTTAGCAGGGATTAAGCAGAACAATTTGTGGAAAAGTAAGTCTTGTCCTAGATATGCTAGAATTGTTTTATTGTAATAACAAAAGAGTGAATAAAGGAGAACCAGTTAAAATAGTTTATGGGGACCTCCTGGAAGCCTTTGATACAGTTTCCTACAACAGCCTATTAAAAAGGCCAAAAATTGACTCCACTGGGAACAGGATTTTGCTCTGAGCAGCTAGAGTGTGCAGTATTTTTAGAAAAAGGCAAGGTCACAGAAAACAAACTGAATGGAGGAAGGAATGATTTGACACATGGAAAAATATCAGTGGGATGCTCTGAGCTTCCAAGTTAGGCCCAACACTGTAAAAGTGATCTATGTGAAAGGACCACTGAATCATCTGTCAGTAACAGACATATCTAGAGGTATCTGGAGAAGATTTGGGGAAAAACTTGAAGATATCTAGTAATCATACAAAGATCATACATTCTGTTCTATTAATAAAAATAATTCCTGGTTCCTACCTCTATATGGTTCCAGAATCCATTTTACAATGACAAAAAGAGCCTATAGGCTCACAGTTTTGCATACAGTTAATGGATTGGCACACAAATAGCCAGCATTGAGTATCTGTGCATAGTTCAGAACATGCAAATCTTTGAGTGCAGTGATGCATGGTTAGGACTGTGAATCTGATTTTTTTTTTCTATGTGAGTTTACAACAAAGCCTAGCTTGAAGACAGGAAGGGCAGGGGTTTAAAACTACAAACTCTAAGTACAAGTGAAGAGATATCAACACTTTATCTGTGGAACAACATGTATGCTATCAACGAAAATCTCTTTTTAACACCTCAGAAACACTGTTAGAGATTCTCATTTTTGCCTCTATGAGATCTCGATTGTCTGCTTCACAACTTAGTGTTCACACATCTGAGTTATTGGAATGGACTAGTATACAGTTGTATAAATTCAGAGAGAAAATCCATAGTTTGTGCAAATGATCTCAGTTCTTGTGTAACTTTTCTGAGAAACTTTGTTAGGTAAAAACCTGTGTCATTCAAGTTCAGCTTTACTTTTTCAATACAGGTCTGTTAAACAAGAACTAGACAAATCTGGAAGAAAAATGGTTCAAGAACATCTGATCTAATTTGAAAGAACAAATGACTAGGACAGAAACGAAGGCCAAAAAAAATGAAGGATTATGACAATAAGACAGCTTATCAGATAGTTTTATACACAAGCTGATGTTTGCCACTCTTTGGAAAAAAACGTTTGTATTTTCTATATAGATGCAAGTGAGTTAGGACACTAATCTTGTTGTTAATACAACAAAAAAGTCCTAAAGGTGAAACAAGACAAGAACTCTGAATCACTCACACAGGTATAGACTTCGTGGATGTTCTTTCATGGAGGTATACAAGTATACACGTCCTATATATGTGTGTAGGGCAACTGGGCATTCTTGTAATTACATTACAATTCTTGTAATTCCAGATGCAGTTAACTATGCTGACAATGCAACACATGGCCATGCTTATGGTAAGTGCTCAAATGCCCTTTTTATTCCTGAAATTATGTGCACATCTTTCTAGAGATCATGTCCCGGACCTCCTTCTCTCTCATGTGAAACCAGCTTTAAAGAAGAATTGGAACTCCTTCAAAAAGAATGAAAGGGAATTCCTATGCTGATAGTGGTATTGAATAATGGTCATAGTAACGCTATGTATTTTCCTTTTCTTTCTGCTCAAATCCTCTAAACGATAAGCCAAAATCTCCTCTGAGAGTCATTCACACAGTTTTTATTCTTTTACTGTTATCTTACCGTCCCTCAATCCCAGTAAGCCAAAACTACCATCACCCCAAAGTTAATTGGATCTCACCGTGCCTGTTTTCCATCAAGAGTGAGGTTCACATATTGTTCTCTTACTAAGTACTTAAAGATGGATTCTCGGAGTGTCAATTTGTATGAAACATGTATTTCAGAAGGTTATGTACTGGGATTTGAACTATGCCCTATGTGGCTCCTCGTAGAGTCCTTCACTTACAATAGGTAAATGATTTCTTCTTAAGAGTTGAATATTAACTCCCTACTTAAAATTTGCATTTACATTCAGTAAAGACTTTCATTTCCTGGTTGTAAAATTAATCTTTTTTGTTTTATCAAAGAAACATCAGCACTCTAAAGCCAGAATGAAAGAGCCATTAACCCTTTGGAGAAGTATTGAAAATGATATTTTTTTAAGTATAAAAAGTTAAGGAATAGGAAAACCTGAATAGTTTTTTTTTTGAGATCTGTTTAAGCAAGTGGGCCTGTCCTAAGGAAAAGGATTGGGGGGGTGGGCAAGAGAAAGCCTTCCAGCCTTCCTCTGAAATGGTGTTCCTTTTTGGTAGAATATACATATTAGATATTTTTTTTTTTCCCCAAAGTATTAGATTCTGGATATGAGAGCTGCCAAATGCAAAATACCCTTACCTTCCCTACCACAGCCTGAGACTTCACAGTCAGTTTTTTATATCTGTATCCTCCTTCATCACACAGTGTTAGACTAAAGGAGAACAAGACTGCATATTGCAGTGATTTCAGTAATAAAAATACCGTTGTTTATCCTTAACTTCTCCCATATTTCAACTAAATTATTTGGTTTAGTTACTGATTTTCAACACATGGGAAATAATGTCTCCAGTGATGTCTTGTTCCAAGATATCATCACGTCCAGGTAGCTAAAAAACCAATTTCTTGAACAAGCATTTCCTGAGGCACTAAATCACTGAATAAGGAAGGAGTAATAGCTACCATTATGGGTTTATTCTCACAGATCGAAGTTAAAATGGCAAACAAACAGCAACCAGCTTAATACCTGCATCTGATTAGTATCATAGCTGATGCAAAAAAAGATGTTGGATTTATTTTATACCAATTGCATAGATATGTACACATATGTACATGTATAAATTTTCACAAAACTATTGCCACGAAAAGTATCATTTAATTTCCCTGTGGAAACCACTCCAAGAAGTGCAAAACAAGTGTATATGGTCTAGAAAAAGGCAAATACAGCTGCCTTCTGAAAGGAATGGTACTGAGCTATAAATCCTTTTGGAGAGAGAAAGGGAAAGAAATATGTTATTCATTATGGTTTCTCTGTGTGCCCTAGACTTCCTCCCCAAGTAAGGTAAGAAAGAGAAGAGAGCCTTGGTTGCAACTTGTGAAATAAGAGAGAAGCTGTACTCTGAACTGAAACAGTGGCTCAGAAAATAGGATGTGTATATTTGTGAGACCTGGAAAATTGTATTTGGGGAATTACTTCAAATTTATTCTGATTTTTGAGTCTTTGGGGGAACAGAGACTTTTCAGATTTCCTCCAAAAAATATGGAAATTTTACACATACATCCTGAGGAATCTTTTAGGCAGATACTGGTTTAATAGATTGCTCACTCCCTCAAGAGTATATAAGAACTTCACACAACAATTAAATCTTCATGTTAACATCACATGCAGAGATGAAATCACGAGACCCCAGTCTTCGATTAGTGAAGTTCACTCTTGCCATTTCTATGACTATTTTTATTATTGTAGTAGCATGTCTAGGCTCTACCGCAGGTAGGCATTATGCATTATAAAACTGATAGTCAAAGATACTCCTTGCTTGAAGAGTTTGTAACATAGATAAATGAGACTTTCAAAAAGGGGTAAGAAATGAGACATTTTTTCTTTGTCCTAAAGATGAAAAACAGAAGCGGGAAGATATTAAATGACTTCTATGGAGGAAATATATGACAGAGCCGGAACAGAAGCTACACTGAGCACTGATGATTTAATAACTAAAGCACAAGACCATCCTCAATTTCAGAACTTATTTAAAAAAACCTGGCCCTTCTATCCAAATCTTGCTTTCAAATCTGTTGAAGTTTAACCACTGTATGAAATACCAGGAAACTTTGTGATTTCCCAATGCAAGAAGAAACTCTTAATGTCTTTCTTATAGATTAAATTTATGATGCAATTTCCAACCTATTTTACGTCATTTTAGCTAAGACAACCTCTTGAGATTTCCTTTATCTTTGCTTTACATCTTCTTTTTATCACTGTGTTAATGTTTTGTCTTTTTGTCCACATATTTTTTAAAACCGCTTCTGCTCACATAATTTCTGTAACTCACAGTATGAAATTCAAAGGGCTAAATCCAGTGAAGCAAACAGTTAACAGCAAAAGCAAACTTGTCTTCATGTCATTATATAACGGATAGTGAGATAAGCAGGAATTCTGAGGCTGTATGAAAGGAATATGAAATTTAATAGTAAATCCACCAATGAGCTGAATAAAATGCATGTAATTAGACTGTTGCCTGAGAAAACGTTTTTAAAGATCGGTGTCAAAACCCAGCTACCTAGCCTCTGAGAACAAGCAGGTAATGCATCTGTATCCATGCCTACATTTTATGTATCTGTACTATTTATGTAACTCATTCAACTTGATTAGGCCATGCTGTAGGCTCCGGAGAGTAAACCACATTCGTTCTCCCCCTGAAAGCAACTAGGTATATTATTGCAATACAAAGATGTTTGGACAAGTTTTTAAAATCCTATTGTGTTTTGCATTTTAAGCCTGAATGGCATTTCATATTAGCATCAAAATGTATCAGCAACATCATGCTGATTTATTTTTTAAAAGTTTCAGCTTCTAGGTCGTCAGAACAGGAACTAATTACTGATTATAAATCATTCAGACTCTCAACTCTACCCCAGACTTTACATACTCAACTCATAATAATCTTATATCCCATGCAGTTCTACATCATTTTTTCAGGCTTAGAAGCATGAACTGGGAAACTCAGGGCAAATAAAGATACTTATCAAATAGGAGCATTTGATACTGGTCTCAAATAATGAAATGAAACTTAGGAGTGATTGCAGTGACATTTTCACAGAGAGAGTGGTCACACATTGGAATGGGCTGCCCAGGGAAGTGGTGGAGTCACCATCCCTGGAGGTATTTAAGAGATGAATGGATGTGGCACTAAGGGATGTAGTGGTGGTTGGATTTGATGATCTTGAAGGTCTTTTCCAACCTAAATTATTCTATGATTCTATGACTCTCTGACAGTACAGGTCCAGCCTGTATCTATCACCAAACAGAGCTTAAGAAATACGACACCAGTAGAGCCCATCCATATGTTCACCCAGTGTAATACAACAAACACAGATACACACTGTGGATTTTCCCATAGTTTTAGCCCACTGGGCTACAATCATGCAGGCAGATAATCCATATGTAAGTTTATGAACGTCTGTTCACACAAAGAAGCCGAGAATGACAGAATATCCCATGTTGGAAGGGACTCACAAGGACCATCAAGTCCAACTCCTGCATCCACACAGGACTACCCAAAAATCAGACCATGTGTCTCAGAGCGTTGTTGAAAACACTTCTTGAACTCCGGCTGGCTCGGTGCTCTGACCACCTCACTGGGGAGCCTGTTCCAGTGCTTGAGCACACCCTTGCTGAAGAACCTTTTCCTGATATCCAGGCTGAACCTCCCCTCAAGCAGCTTCATGCCGTTCCCTTGAGTCCTCTCACAGGAGTCACCATTGCTATTCTTGTGCTCATAGTAAGCTCTGGAGTTGGTTAGATCTTGGCAAGTCTCCAGAGTTAGTTGTAGGCACTGTGAGTCATCTTGCCTGCAGTGTCAGTCCCTTTTATATCTAAATGAGGAGAAATGGTCATTGTTATGGTGTGACTCTGGTGGTTTGTTTGATAACTTTATACTTGGTCAGAAGAACTGGTTGCACTGCAGCAGCACAGCACTGCAAGACGTCACCTTCTAAGCTCAGCCCACATTTACCCTGGAAAGAACAGCGTCACCACTTTGGTCTGAAGTTCCCTTTTTGAAATTGATTTATTGTAGTCCAGAAAATGGGAATTAAAACCCCTTCCCGAGCAAAAATACAGAGACCCACAGCAGCAGTATTCCTCGCTTTGTTTCTCATGGGAGACAATATCCCCTGGTACCATACATCTTTCTTCTCTCGTAAGCCAGGCAGGATTCTCATGTTATTTCTTGCCTGTCTCCATGCAATTCCTTGTACAATAAACCTTAGACTTTCTCTTTCACATATGTCCTAGGACTTCTTTCCTCTAGGATTGTATCAAATCATCTCTTCTCTTGGAAATCCCTACCCTTGGTGCTGGAGCACAAGCACATCCAGAAAGAAGGTTGAACTGGGGCTGAGAGCACATAAAGTGATGTCTTAGGTCAAAGACCAGACAGGTGTTTCCAGAGGATGTATTTGCAAGGTGCTTCTGCCCCTGGTGATGTGAATTTGCAGGAAGTGGCAGGTGCAGTGAAAATAAGGATTTCAAATGCCAGATCTGAACCTCTGGAAGGGGAAGGCAGACTATTAGCTTCAATTTCTAAAAACCTGACTGTTTTTTTGGTTTCTCTTTCCATGAGGGGGATGCTGGTGGCAGGATCCCCTTGACGGTCTTGCTGCTGGTTTACACAAGGGAGTAATTTTCATTGGAAACTAATCTTTACCATGTCAGAGGCTCAGAGTCAATTTTATCTGTGTTTCTTGCTGTCACTGCTATTTTCCTCAGCAGCAGTGCCACTAGCCCTGCTATTAGCCACTGCTGGGCTTTACCTCACAAGAGCCCAATGTCTCTTTGCTTGAAAAGTTACAGGAAGTAGCAGCATTAATAACAGTAAAATGATGTTAAAGGAACTGCTGCTTAAGGGTAAAAGAGGTTAACTGGGCAAAGCTACGTTGGCCTGACCCAGGCAGGATCCCAACAGCAGGCTTAAAGTTCACTAATTTACATTCACATCCTAACCTGAGCTTTGCAACTGGAGCCCATTTCCAAAGACCTGTCTAAATAAGGGCAATCAGGAAAATGAGCCTGACTTAACAAAAAATGTGACTTGAAAGTGGATTAACTGACTTACATTTGTGAACGCTCCTAGGAAGAATAAAAGTGAACTTGTTTCTATTTATTTCACGTTTGGCAGGGAACTAATTCAAACATATCTTTTTATTCCCCCCCCCCCCCAAAAAAAAATAATTATTGAATTTAATTACATTTAATGGGGTCACTTTAAAAGCTGATTCTTATTAATGTTGAGGGCTATGCCTTGTAAATGAGATCTATTAAAAAAAAGTAATTCAGGTAATTCACTAGAGATTCAAACTTCCCCATATCTTCCTTGGATCCTTCTGCAGGACCCACTGTTAATACCTTGCATAATTTTCTCTTGAAGGCCAGAGGCAATGGGAAATATTTTTGCTATATAATAACAGTAACAAATGGAAGCTGGGGAAAATGAGTTACTTGGTGGAATAAGATGTGGAAGTTGTATTCTGTCCTTTGATAACGTTCTTGTCTGAATCACAGAGGAAAAAAGGATGTATAGTTCCTGCTGGAGTTCTCTTGCAGCCTGGACACAATCTTGTAGACTTCTACCAAACTTCTACCATCTCAGAGGAACTACAAGAACATTGAGGAACAGCAGTTCCACAGCTGTTTGTAGGATCTTTGCATATCAATTGAAATGATAATCCAAAGGAAATGAAGTACAAATAAAGGCGTCCATCCCTTTAACAAATAGAAATGTCCTTGTCTTGAAAGCCAAAAGATCTCTATTATTTTGTTTATTCTACTTCTAGTTTGCTTAATATACTTCTTTACCCTTTTGTACCTGACCTTCTTCTTATATACAGTGACATACAAGTTCCTGTCTTGGTGAGCCATTATAACAGGAGAGATCTGAATGGCAGGTGCTGTTTAATAAGCTTCTCTAGAAGTAGCTACAATTAAATAATTTTCTTTAATAAATAATTCGAATATACAAAAATAGTCATATACGTCAACATGTTCCATACTGTGTGATATAAATATATTATCAACAATTTTAAAAAAAGAGAGAAAATATCAAAGCAAATGCACAGTAGAAGAAAAATACTCACCCACCTGGGCATAACTCAGAAAAATAATAATTTTGTAAGACACCTTCATCTTTAATATCCTTCAGAAGCTTCTGCAAGGCTATAGAAAGCAAGAGGCTATTGTTCCCCCTCCTCCCCCCAATTTTTTTTTTCTATTTAAAAATCTTTTGGCTTCATCACAATCAACAAAATATATGTGCAATCATGAAAAATAGCCTGCAGCTCTGCTGGATGAAGCATATCAGCTTGTTCTCCAATTTTAGAAAATTCTATTTTATGGCTATCAAAACTGCAATGAGGAAGCAGCGTTGTAAAGAGAAGTTGTCTGAGAAACATGCAGAACTCTATCTTGATAAAAAGGCTAAATGATGCCAAAACAAAGTCCTTATCAAATCATCCTAAAAAAAAAAAAAAAAAAAAAAAGTTGTAGTGAAAAGGTATGATGCACCAGGGAAGCACTCAGATTATATTGTTATGTATGTTTGAGAAAGTAAGTTGACAAGTGGAGAAAGAAACATAATCTCTGATATATGAGCAATTCTGAAACTCTTTCATGGTGAATAAGTTGATCCTTGTCCCTGCAAAACCGAAATACAAGTAAATAAAACACAAAAGTCCTGACCTTTCATCTCCTTATTGCAATCCTCTGACTTCCCTGTTCTAAAGTCATTCTGTGAAATTTTGGATTAATGGTGCAAAGAAATATTTGCCTTGATAATAAAGAGTTTCCAGATTCTCCACCTCTGTTTTCATTGCCATGTTATCCTTATTTATAGTATGTAAGTCTGTAACTTGACAAGACTCGGTAACGCTTTACATTTTACAAGTCTAGAGACAAAGCATCCTGCTTGTCCTCTACACATTTAGTACTGTCAAATCATTAAAGCTCTCCCAAGGGTATCCCTCCTTGCCAGATTTGAGACCTTATTAAGATTTACAGGATGAGTTTGAGAGTGGTGAACAGCAGTAGAAGCATATTTCCCAACTGAATTTGCACCAGACAGCTAGCTCCCAGTCTTAGAAGTTAGTCTTATTTTGCTGAAATTGCTGTTTCTTAGGGTTCATAAATAATGATAAACAACAGTGACAAAAAAAAAAATAAAAAAATAAGCTGAGAATAAAAAGAAAAACTAGAGGTTAATCTAGAAAGGAATCAAACTGAAAAATGCACTGTCCTGATTTAAACCTCACTGAAGTCAAAGGGATGTATGGGTTGAGTTCAACAAGATCTACACCCTGTAGGAGTAGAAAACGTGAGAGTCTTTGAAGCCCACTGACAGTGTGGAGCTCATATAGATATAAGAGATTTTGGTCTTCACTCCTAAAGCTGCCACATGTATCTCAAAAACAAACAAACAAACAAACAGCAACAACAACAACAAAAACACAGAAAACAATCCTCCCCAAGCACAGACTTCTCTAATCTCTCCTCTTCCAGAGAATTACACATGCAGAACTCAAGATACAGTAGGAAAATTCATCCAAGCAGTAATGACTATAGAAAAGGATCTCACGGGAAAAAAAATCAACAGCCACCTCTCCCTGCAACACTACATAGCTATTCTTCCTTGATATCCTTAAAGAAATCAAAACAAGGCTGGCAGAGGCTGATGTTTCATAGAAATCACAGTGGGAAGGAATTAGAGAGGACAGTGATGAAACCAGCAGACCTAGGATATGATGCAGCTTTCTATCCTCAGAGAAGCGTGTAGGACAGAGTAATAGTAATAGGTAAAGTTACACACTTTAGAGTTGATGCCCGTGGTAAGAGGGGATGTAACTGCTAAGTAGCAAAAGATGAGATCTTGGTAAGGAGGAACTGGAAATGAATCCTAGCAAATACAGCTGGAGGAAAGTCAAATAACCTAGTCCAGAGCTCTACTCCAAAGCATGGTAAGCTTTGGATAATTTTGAATTCTAATTCTGTCCTTCAGTTTGTTTGCATTTTCTCCCATCTTGATGTCTCCATCTTTGCTGACATTAAGACACTGAATCCTACTCTCTGATTACGGTTTTCCAACCAGCTTTGCCTCAAAATTTTGGTTGTTTATTCTAGACCATATTTCTCTAGCTTGCATATGAAACTGACGTGTCAAAAATGTCTAAACAATGATGTTGAAACAGAGGATGTCTACTGTTTCTCCTCTGCCCACTGCAGAAAGGGCTGGAGCTGTAGGATAGAAATTCATGGCAGGTAGATGAATCACCAAAAACAGAGATGAAAGCCTCACTGTGAAATGAAAGACAAAGAAACTGATATTTCAAGTCAGTGTTTGGAGATTTCAAGACACCCTGGAAGTTCATTTCACTCTGCTGAAAGATTTTAGTCTGGATTAGTCAGTGAACCTAACTGCAACTTCCTTTCTTAATATATTTATTTTATTAGGCAAAGACTCTCCTCCATTCACATATAACTTACATCTCCTAATTTCTTTGCATTTCCATAAAAAAAAAAAAAAGGTATTGGAGGAAATCCCTAGGGCAGCAGGTGATTAAAGTCCACTGGAAATCATCTGTTCCTCTACCTGACCCTCTAAGGGCTCAGACTTAGGGGTGTGCTATTTAGTGTTTTTTTTTTTTTTTTTTTTTTTGTGATGTTAATTTCATGTGTAGAGGCCCATACTATCAGTCTTTTTTTACCTTCGTACCCCTCCCCAGAACTATGAGGAAATCTGATACCCCTTCACCCTCACTCCCTTTCTGGCAAGTGTCAGATTTGTCAATCACAGAGGGATGATTCAGTTCATGGAAATGTGTCACACTAAGTAGAATTTTTGCTCTGACCTTCAGCTCTGCCCTCTACTGTGACAAACAAGTTTCATTTTGCCACTCAGAGAAATCTGTTTATTTCCAGCAAAATATAACATCTTTCTTCCTAGCAGAAAGAAAAAAAATCATATCCAGCTGAGGAAATGTAATAATTTCCTGATTTTACTTCACTTCTTTTTCAGGTCTAGGTGCAACTTCTTTATATACAAGAAAAAATCTACAGGAATCATTAAAATTGGAGCAGGAAATCAATCTTTCAATTAGATTTCATCTTCTGTTTACTGGTGATGGGAGTCTTCATACGGAGTATGTACGGTGCAGAGCTGGTTACAACTAATAACAAAGAAATGGATTTTCAAATAAGTACTATCTTTTCTTTGATATACTTATGCAGGATCTTGTTATTTGATGTCCACGAGCACTCAGATGATATCTGTGCATTTTGAAAATACCCTGCAACTGATGATTGTTATTACACATGATTGCACATCCAAAATTCCCCTTGAAATCCACATGAGTCAGAGAATAATAGATGTCTGTGGCTATTATTCAACACTGGAGGATGAAAGTTTCACTGTGTCCAGATGATTCAACAACTTAAGGGCTAGACCTATCCCCAGAAAAGGACAAAGGGCCCAGAACAGAGCTTTAATGGACAATAAGCTTTGGAGAACCTGCCCGAAGACTTAAGCAGTTGAAGTTTGGAGTCAAAACCACCTTTCATTCAACTTTTACATGAAAGTTTCCTTGGAAACTACTAGTTTCACTCTGCACACATTCTAGGCTGAGCAGCTAGGAGCTTAACTGCAACATATAATCATAGAATATCCCAAGTTGTAAGGGACCCATAAGGATTATCAAATCCAACTCCTGGCTCCACACAGGATCACCCAAAAATCAAACCATACGTTTGTCAGCATTGTCCAAACACTTCTCGAACTCCTGCAGGCTTGGTGCCTTGACCAATTCCCTAGGAAGCCTGTTCCAGAGCCTGACCACCCTCTCAGTGAAGAATCTTTTCCTAATATCCAGTCTTAACTTCTCCCAATGAATCTTCATACTGGTCTCTTGGGTCATATCACTGGTCACCAGAGAGAAGAGATCAGTTCTTCTGCCTCCACGCTCCCTCATTGAGCTGTAGACTGTGATGAGGCCTCCCCTCAGACTTCTTTAGGCTGAACAAACCAAGTGACTTCAGTTGCTCCCCTTACAACTTCCCCTCCAGATATTTCACCGTCTTTGTTGCCCACTTTTGGGCACTCTCTAATAGTTTTATATCTTTCTTGTAATGTGGCACCAAAACTTCACATAGCGCTCGACATGAGGACGCACCATCGCTCAGTAGAGCAGGACAATTCCTTCCCTTGACCAGCTAGCAATGCTGTGCCTGATGCACCCCAGCGTACAGGTGGCCCCCCTGGTTGCCAGTGCCACTGCTGACTCACGTTCAACTTGCCATCAACCAGAACCCCCAGATCCCTTTCCACAGTGCTACTCTCCAACCTCTCATCCTCCAATCTGTACATACATCTAAGATTACCCTGTCTCAAGTGCAGAATCTGGCACTTGCTCTTGTTAAACTTCATATTGTTGGTGACTGCCCAGCCTTCTAGTCTATCAAGATCTCTCTGCAAGGCCTCTCAATCCTGAAGGGAGTCAATAGCTCCTCCAATTTTTTTATCTTCTCCAAACCTATTTAGTATGCATTCAAGTCCTGTGTCCAGAACATTTCATACTTGCTATAGCCCCTTGAGCGCAACCCACCAGCCAATTTTTCATCCATTGTATAGTGTATTTGTCTAGCTGTATGCTGGACTTTTTGTCCAGAAAGGTACTGTGAGAGACAGTATCAAAAGCTCTGTTGAAATCAAAAAAGATTACATCAAATGGCTTCCCTTGGTCACCTAGATGGGTAACCGTGCCCTAAGAGGAAATTAAGTTAGTTAAACAGGACTTTCCCATCGTGAACCCGTGTTGGTTATAACCATTGACTGTGTTGTCTTGCAAATGTTTTTCAATAACTTTCAAGAGGGAAAAAAAAAAATACTTGAAAACATAAATTGTTGTAAAACAGAAAAAAAAAAGAACACTATCACAGTCAGTGATAGACATTGGAAAATATAGATAGATAAGCCAAAACTCCCTTTATTTTTAATTAGTGTTTCTCTCTTACTGAGCTTTCACTCCCCAAAACTGTCCTGTGCACAGAATTTCTATTTGTCAATTTTAATAACTTTAGAGCAAAATTCTGTATTCTCCATGTAGAACGTACATTTACTAGTCATGGTTTTGTACACCTATGCCAGGGAAGACTTAGTGGCTTACCTAGTGAAAATCGAGTTGTTTAGATAAAACTGGAAGTTGTGATTACATAATCCATGATTGTTCCATAAAGCCTGTTTTTTAATAACAGCATATAGACCTTTTTTTTTTTTTTAATTTCCCTGGAAATTTTTTTTTCTCTCCTTAAATGTATAAATATCCACTCAGCACCTACAGACTTCTGTTTCTTTGCTTCTGAATCCCAGCACCTAATCTTGCTTGTATGTCATGTACTATATTACAAGGAAATGAAATGCAATTCAGTAAATTATCCACTTCAAGTTGTGGCCATTTCAGTAGATAAAAGAAGGGTTCTTTATCTTCTATTTGTTTTAAATCCCACTAGGATGCTAGCTTTATATTTAGTCTTAGCTTGGGCTTTGCTGTGAATCTTCAAGAAGGCTCCTCAAGTAGAGTTATAATGAGCAAAGCAGTCTCGAACAAAAGTAATCTCAGACTTTTAACGCAAACACTGTTTATTGCACATCTAGTGGTAGTGGCACCCTATCTAATTCCTAACAGCTGAGACTTTGGAAACTAATAGTAGTGAACCTAACATTTTACTCTTGCTTTTAACAAATATCTAATCAGAACACTTAAGAAATGGGATTATCGTTAAATCAGGAAACAACAGTTTGCAATGTATGAACAGCTGGAACACAACTGAGTCATGCTACAAGACATCACCTTGGATTTTAGGGTACTTATCAGAATTAACACAGAGGATTTGGGTTTTATGTTTTGTTGTTGGTGATGGTTAGTTGGTTGGCTGGTTAATCTGTTTACTTCAAAACTCCAGAATTATTAGTGACAGTTTGGTCTACTAGTTAATGTTAGTCAGTGCTAGAAACACTGGTAGTATAGTGCTCCAAATGGGTGAACAATAGTCCCCTGTCTTTTGTCCCCAAATCACAGTGTATATGGACCAGTATTTTCCTGCTGGAAATTGTTAATGCCGAGCACCTGATCTGTAGGTAGATACAGATACTATCTCTGGTATGATGTTCAAAAGTGCTGAAAATGTAAATTTCTTTTTGAATCAATCCCCTCTTCAAACAAGATTACTTTGATAGAGATGACTAAACAAAAGATCCAACATGTAATTTAATGCACCCAGACTGGGAAACTGCTTAGTTTTCCAGAAGAAGGGGTACCTGTATCATTCTGAATGCAGCTCATTCCAAATAAACAATCCCTGGTCAATGTTTAACTTCTTGAATAACCTTAATGAGAAATTTAATGTTGATGAAAGTGATAGGTATTCAGTTCCTCCAAGAATCAAGCCCTTAATTAGTTATTAGTTTTGACTAATTAGTTATTAGTTTTGACTTCAGTACCAGGGAAGCTCATGGAGCAGATTATCTTGAGTGTAATTTGAGCTGGGCCCAAAGAGTCATGGTGAATGGAGCTAAATCCAGTTGGAGGCCGATCACTAGTGGAGTCCCCCAGGGCTCAGTACTAGGGCCAGTCCTCTTTAATATCTTTATCAATGATCTGGATGAGGGGATCGAGTGCACCACCAGTAAGTTTGCAGACGACACCAAGTTAGGTGCATGTCTCGATCTGCTTGAGGGTCGGAAGGCTCTGCAGGAGGATCTGGATAGGCTGGACCGATGGGCTGAGGCCAACTGTATGAAGTCCAACAAGGCCAAGTGCCGGGTCCTGCACCTGGTGCACAACCCCAAGCAGTGCTACAGGCTGAGAGATGAATGGTTAGAAGGCTGCCTGGCAGAGAAGGACCTGGGAATATTGGTTGACAGTCGGCTGAATATGAGCCAGCAGTGTGCTCAGGTGGCCAAGAAGGCCAACAGCATCCTGGCTTGTATAAGAAACAGTGTGTAGCCAGCAGTGCTAGGGAAGTGATTGTCCCCCTGTACTCAGCTCTGGTGAGGCTGCACCTCGAGTACTGTGTTCAGTTTTGAGCCCCTCACTACAAGAAGGACATGGAGGTGCTCCAGCAAGTCCAGCGAAGGGCAACGAAGCTGGTGAGGGGTCTGGAGAACAAGTCTTACGAGGAGCGGCTGAGGGAGCTGGGATTGTTCAGCCTGGAGAAGAGGAGGCTCAGGGGCGGCCTTATCACTTTTTACAGGTACATTAAAGGAGGCTGTAGCGAGGTGGGGATTGGTCTGTTCTCCCACATAGCTGGTGATAGGACAAGGGGGAATGGGCTAAAGTTGTGCCAGGGGAGGTTTAGGTTGGATATCAGGAAGAACATCTTTACCGAAAGAGTTGTTAGGCATTGGAATGGGCTGCTCAGGGAAGTGGTTGAGTCACCATCCCTGGAGGTCTTTAAAAGACGTTTAAATTTAGGGCTTAGTGATATGGTTTAGTGGAGGACTTGTTAGTGTTAGGTCAGAGGTTGGTCTAGGTGATCTTGGAGGTCTCTTCCAACCTAGATGATTCTGTGTGGTTCTGTGATTATGCAATTATATCCTAATGCTTAACCACACATATTTTAAAGAGAACAAACAAACAAAAAACAGCAACAGAAAAACCTACTGACTTTAAAAATGTTATCTACTTTCCCCCATACAATTGACCTTGAAATTCTCCTGACTTTCCTGGCTTTTCTTTTTCCTGACTTTACACACCAGAGCAGCAATATTACTAAAGTCAATAGAAGCATTTATGTGTACTGAAGATAAGTAAGATTTGCACTATCAAACCCTAAAATTTTTTGATTAGCAACAGTCCATGGAGGAAAAGATAATGGTGTACATGGAAACGTGAACTAGGTTTGATCTGAGAACTATATATGTTTCCTCTGATGAAAATGCCATTATAATCTACTTGTGGAGTAGAAATTGCTGGTAGCAAGGAGTCTTTGTTAGCTAAATCCTGTTCGCAGCATTTTGAACAGACCATAGTTTGGTGAAAAGGTAAAATGTTTCATTAGGAAAGTATGACGTTCTCAGAAAACAGTAGCTCAAAATTAAATATTCTTCCAAAGTTCACACCCGTAGTGTATTAATAATTAGTACTATAACTATTTAACCCCTAGGAGAGAAAAGTAATTTCCGCTTTTAAACATTAGCCAGCTCTATTCTAAGCCAGACGTTTCTGACTAAGCCTAAACAAAAGGATTATATTGTATACATTAAACAAGGAATATTTAAGCATATATCTGATTCTTCACTAGGAACACTGCTGCAAGTGGACTAGAAAATTAAGCTTTTCATATTTGCTTCCCGGTGGAAGCTATGTAAAACAGAATAATAAATGATTGTCACTTCATTTCAGAACATAAAATTAATCTTAGAAAACAGAAAAGTCATGAACAATATTGCAGCAGTATTTCATGGTTCACTGGTTATTATCACTTGCCAACATTAAGGTCACAAAAGAACATTTCTCATTTGTTGCCTAGAGTATCTGTGACTATATTCCTATTGTCAAACCTAACCTTTCGAAGAACCACAGAAGAGGAAAAAGGAGAGAGAAAAAAATATTTTGAAGTGTGGTTTCTTTTGCTGCAGTAAGTGTAAAAAAGGAATATTAAAATTAAAAGCCTCAAGCTGCTGGAGATAGAGCAGGTTGCAATCTTTATATATTTGGTCCTCATTGAGAGTAAAGCATTAAAAATACATTAACAACACCTGCTGCATTCCCTTGAGTCTGAAACTACAACTGCCCTGACCATCACTGGTAGTCAAACCTTCACATGATTTAAAGGGAGGCTGTGAGTGAGACAGAAGACTGCATATATTTTTGCAAAAATGACCCATGTGTAGAAAAAATTACTTCAGAGGGTAACACAGAACCATTTATTTCTTGGTCAGTGATTTGAAAATAATCATGGCTATTAGTATACACAAATGATAAATATAATCTTTATGGCTAATCCTGAGCACAAATTCAAGAAACTTATTTAAAGAAAGGGTTGTCTATCCAGGTCAGTTATACAGAATTCTGTCCTTTTTTGTCTCTAAGGTGAGGGGCTGAAACAAATTGCTTTGCTCGGTTCTATGCCTAATAGAAAAGTACCCACTTCATTCACTCAGCATATTTATCACTAATTGATCATTTTAGGGTTGAGCAAGGAGATTCAGCACAGTCAAGAGCCTGTAAGAACTATTGCTTTATTCCCACTTATATTTCTTCTAGAAAGGCACTTTCAGCCTCTGTGAAAGGTTCTCAAAGGAAGATATGCAATTAATGGCAATAGGATACACCAGCTTTGCAAAGCTAAGGAACTACATAGGCTACGAATCACAATACAGAAAGAGACTAAGTCTATGCTATTAAAGTTAAGCATTCTCCAGATTCTTCAGCTGTCAAGAAGTAGCCTGAGTCATTATTAAGATCTCATGGCCTTCAAAACAAAATGACAGACAACTGTTTGAGAATGGTCCTCACCTCATGCCCCCTCCCCAGACAAGACCACAATTTGGTAGAACTACTTGGAAAAGGCCTCCAGCATGCCAGAAACCCTTCCAGCAATTGAACAGCATGCACAGTTGAACTGCAGTGCCCGGGAAGGCTCAGTAGCACCCTTTCCTTTACTGGTTCAGTTGCAGCGGGAGAGTCCTTCAGACATTCAGGGGGGTTCCTTATGTGATGTTGCAATTTTTCAAAAGTTTCACTAAAGAAAGCAAAACCAAACCAAAACAACAAAACCAAACAAAAACAGAAAAACACCCTGTCTCCCAACAGAAACTAAATCCAAGTGAGAATTAATGAACAAACTGTTCGTGTTCTGTATATTTAAGAAGAAGTAACTCTTAAAATATTAGAAGATCACGTTTGAGTTTGTGATACTGGAACATTTAGCATTTGGTAGACTACAGCATCCATTTTGGCACTGATATATGGGTAATTTATGAACATCATCTCCATTAACAGTAATGGAAATTGCCCAAGTCAACCCCCCAGTGCATCATATCAAGAGCAAACTCGTACATCTCCTGTGATTCCTAATAATTCAAACACCAACGGTGAATAGACCAGCCTACAGATTATACTCCAGATTGAGTGGAAAAACAAAACAAAAACAAAATGAACAAACAAACAAAACCACCAACTTTCATACTATAAACAAACTCCCTCCCTCCCTCCCTCCCTCCCTCCTTTATTTATTTATTTATTTATTTATTTATTTATTTATTTATTTATTTATTTATTTAAAAAGCATTCTCTAAAGTGACATCCTGACTGAGACTCAGTACTGTAGGGGTAGGGGAAAACAAACAAACAAACAAACAAACAATTAGGCATGTTCCTGCTAGTGATTTTTTATTATGGGGTCATGAACTCTTTCCCCCTGACTAGCCTCACCCTAAAATAAAGTGACTTGCTTAAATATAAAAGTGCTTGTGTTTTGACAGCTTTCCTGCTCTGCTTTTTCAACCTGAGAATAATGGGCAAACAGAGATGACTTGGCAAAGTGTTTCCAGTTAAGCATATAGGGAGCTTCTTTGCCAGTCTCTAGAGAGCAGTTCTGCCTGGAACCCCCAAGTGTTCTCCTTGGCCAGAAATTTATTTTGGAAGCTAATTAATTCGTGCGTTATGCCAAATCCATAATAACTTTTTTCCAATATATTATTGCAGAGCGAGTATTCAGGAAAGCCACATTATCAGCAATGATAGCTTTTTGCATTTTTTACTTTAATGTTTTTATATTGACAGATCCCCAAGCACTTACTAATTATTAACCCAAGGTGGCAATTGAGGCTATCACCAGGATGAAGCACGAAGGCTGGATGAACACCAAAGATGCATATCTCACTGTCTTCCATACCCTTCATGTTATCTATTTAAAGCAACATTCAGATTGGGAAATGCACATAAATGAATAAATGCATGTACAACGTGTTATAAATAAAAATCCCTTAAGCCCAAGTGAATGAAGCATTACTTGTACGCTGACACCCTCACATAGCCACCTGGAAGCCTCTGCAGCTGAGCAAAAGAGGAATGAGCATTTTCCCATATTCAGCAGATAAAGCACATAAATTCATATCTGACCTAGAATCTGGTTAGGAAACTTTTTCTCTCAACACACTGTTAAAAAATTAGAAAAATGATTGATGAATATGACTGATGCTTTTCAATAAATAAAGCAAAGGTCAGAGTATCTCCTTTCGCTGTTGTATTTCAAAAGTAGCCATGCATAAAATTCGCTTTGCTACAAATCTTAAGCTGGAGATATGTTTACTGATAGGTTCGTTAAGGTTCATGAGGCTTTTCAGAAGCTTGGACTAAGACCTGAGTCACTTCCAGGTGCCAGAAGAGGATACAGACAGAATTTTGAACAAACCAGGTGAAATACAAAAGGTTTTTGTTTAGTTTCTGCACAAAAAGACTTTTCTCAGTTAGGTTTTGCTTAGGCATTTTGGGTTTCTTTCAACCTAAAAACCAGTGTCAATATCTTATCTTTCCCAAACTGATAGTAAAACTAGTCTGGACAAAGTCCTCAAGTGCCAAAACCTCCATGTTTCACATAAAACTGGGAGAATTGATCTAAATCCATCCACAGTGAGACAGATAATTGAGAAATGACTGATTACTGAGAACTATGTAAATAATAATAATAATAATAATAATAATAATAATAATAATAATAATCTGTTGCAAACATTTAGGGACAGTAAGAATGGCCTCTGATTTTGGCTAGCATTACCCCAGCAATAGTCAGGAATGATGTTTCCTCTCAACTGAATCTAGCCAGAAGGTGGGTCTGTCTCTTTATTGTACCAATTATACAACCATTTATATTTCTTCAAGGAATTCTGACAATAATGCACATTTTCTGACAGTAAAACACTGATAAGAAGGTTTCTATAGAGAATTCAAAGAATAAAACTGAAAAATTGGAGGCAACCACACAAAATATTTGAAATGTGAGTAAGCCAGGTAAGCCAAGTAAGCTCTAGAAGGGTGATGTTTTATTACCATCAGATCTTCCTCCTTTTGTAGTCCATGCTGAAATGCACAAGGACACCAACTAGGCTCATTGAATCTATTTTATTAAAACATTCATAAAAAGCTTACCCCTGGAGCACACAGGATTAACAAATAACTCTCAGGCAGATAAAATATCAAAGAGCATCTGTTAGACTGACCAGGAAGGAGCTTTAAAGAAAAAAGGGGATTGTGCCCCAGAGATAAGGTATTCCTATTTTCTCTTTTTACAGTTAAGGGAGTCATAATTCACCAAGTTCACAATAAGTTATTAACATTGGCTTGTAGTGGCAATTGATAAAACAGATTAAAAAAATGGTGAGAAATTCAATAATGGCTTGAAGCATTAACACACACACACACACACTGGGAATTTATACCACCTTAAGCCACAACTTGCCAATATCCAGGAGCTGTGTGTTCTCCCTCCAAAGCCATATATTTACCCACCCCTTGGCACTGCCTTTTCTGGGGTGCCTGTTGCGGCAGGCTGGGAGTCCCCAGACGGAGTCTTTGGATCTGATAAACCATTAGTTAATCACTTGGAGATGATTTTCTTTTCCATTGATTTTGGGGGAGTACATCAATCCCCATCTGGGCAGGTGTGAGCCCAGCTCGGGCCCATGTCTATCTCTGCAAGAGGCTCAAGGTTAGGGCAGCCCAAAATGCCCCACTGAGCAGCACAGCCTCCAAGAGCCTAGGCTCTGAGCTGGTGCAGTAGGACCCCACCAGGAAGGTAAACCATGTTTTTAAGTGAGTGGAAGGTTTTGAAAATTAATTCAATTTTATCACAATGCAGTTGGTACTGCCTGGCTCCCACAACATTGACAGAGCCATATTTCTCCAGCCAGTCAACACTAGTGGTATCCACACTGCCATTGCTATAGCTTCATATGAACGTTGGGCTCTACACCCTGCCCCAACAATGCCGAGGAAAGTTTTACCTTTCTTCCACTGTTTTATCACACACTCTTCTTCCCAATCCTTCCTCCTCCTACTGTGTTGGTACCACCTGTGCAGCAAAAGGTAGGAGTTAGTGAGTGAAGTCTCACCTGGGATCAGCAAATATTTCATTCCCTTCATCTTTTAGAATCATAGAATCATAGAATCATAGAATATCCCGAGTTGGAAGGGACCCATAAGGATCATCAAGTCCAATTCCTGGCACCGCACAGGTCTGCCCAAAAGTTTAGACCATGTGACTAAGTGCACAGTCCAATCTCTTCTTAAATTCAGACAGGCTTGGTGCAGTGACTACTTCACTGGGGAGCCTGTTCCAGTGTGCAACCACCCTCTCGGTGAAGAACCTCTTCCTGATGTCCAGCCTAAACTTCCCCTGCCTCAGCTTAACACCGTTCCCGTGGGTCCTGTCACTGGTGATAACGGAGAATAGGTCACTTGCTTCTCCACTGCCCCTCGCGAGGAAGTTGTAGACTGTGATGAGGTCCCCCCTCAGCCTCCTCTTCTCCAGGCTGAACAGGCCAAGTGACCTCAGCTGCTCCTCATATGTCTTCCCCTCTAGGCCCTTCACCATCTTTGTCACCCTCCTCTGGACACTCTCCAACCATTTAATGTCCTTTTTGTACCGCGGTGCCCAGAACTGCACCCAGTACTCGAGATGAGGCTGCACCAGCACAGAGTAGAGCGGGACAATCACTTCCCTCGACTGACTAGCAATGCCGTGCTTGATGCACCCCAGGATACGGTTGGCCCTCCTGGCCGCCAGGGCACACCGTTGGCTCATATTCAACTTGCTGTCAACCATAACCTCCAGATCCCTCTCTGCGGGGCTGCTCTCCAGCGTCTCGTCGCCCAGTCTATACGTATAGCCAGGGTTGCCCCGTCCCAGGTGCAGGACCCGGCACTTGCTTTTGTCAAACTTCATGTGGTTGGTGTTCGCCCAGCTCTCCAATCTCTCCAGATCTCTCTGCAAGGCCTTTCCACCCTCATCTGAGTCCACAATTCCTCCAAGTTTGGTGTCGTTGGCAAATTTGCGCAAAACACCTTCTAGTCCTACATCCAAATCATTTAGAAAAACATTGAAGAGGACAGGCCCTAAAATGAAGCCTTGAGGGACCCCACTAGTGACCATCCGCCAGCCAGATGTGGCCCCATTTACCACAACCCTTTGAGCCCTGCCCCTCAGCCAATTGCTCACCCATCGTATGATGTTTCTGTTTAGCTGTATGCTGGACATTTTGTCCAATAGGATCCTGTGGGAAACCATGTCAAAAGCTTTGCTGAAGTCCAAAAAGATCACATCAGCTGGTTTCCGTTGATCAACTAGATGGGTGATATTATCATAAAAGGAAATCAAATGTGTTAGGCAGGACCTACCCCTCATGAACCCATGTTGGCTGGGACCAATGACTGCATTGTCCCCCAGGTGCGCTTCAGTAACTTCAAGGATCATCCTCTCCATAATTTTACCAGGCACTGACGTGAGACTGACAGGCCTGTAATTGCTAGGGTCTTCTTTCTTACCCTTCTTGATAATTGGCACAACATTTGCCAGCTTCCAGTCCAATGGGACCTCTCCAGATTCCCAAGATTGTTGAAAAATAATTGAGAGAGGTCCCATGATGACGTCAGCCAGCTCTTTAAGCACCCTGGGATGAATTCTATCTGGACCCATAGACTTGTATGGATCCAGGTGGAGCAGCAAATCCCACACACATTCAGGGTCGGTTGGGAGTTTGTCATTCCCACCGTCACAGTCCTCCAGCTCAGGGTACCCAGGGTCCCGAAGCCCATCATCCATGTTGTAGACAGAGGCGAAGAAGGCGTTAAACGTCTCTGCTTTGCCTATGTCATTGTCTGTGAGACCCTTCCCATCTAGTAGCGGACCTATGTTTTCTTTGGTTCTCCTTTTTCTGTTCACATATCTAAAAAAAACGTTTTTATTGTCTCCCACAGACATGGCCAGCTTCAACTCTAGTTGGGCTTTGGCCACACGAATTTTCTCCCTACATACACGAACAGCATCCCTATACTCCTTCCTCGTTGCTTGACCCTCCTTCCAGCAGCCATACACTTTCTTCTTTCGCCTAAGCTCCAGTAGATGTTCCCGAGTCAGCCAGGCCGGCCTTCTGCCCCGCTTGCCTGACTTCTGATATTTTGGAATTGCCAGATCTTGTGCGTTTAGGAGGCAGTGCTTACTAATTATTATTAATTATATAATGCTTACTAGGAGGCTTTTGCTTACTAATAAGACAGGACTGTATTCAAAGTCCTCCTTCTGAATGAACTCTGCTAGAAATGAGACTCTGGTTGGGTAGATCCTTTCACTAACAGGGTGAAATTAATGTTTATTTATTTTCTCCCTATACAATTGGGTACTGTCTCTTGCTCATATGCTCAGGATCAAACATTTCCAGAGGTAGTATCAGCAAGGAATTTCCCACAGGTAAGGTTGGTTGGAAATCAGTAGTACAGGATACTGCATGCCTTGTAAGCTCATCTAGATATATTTTGTCCAATTGATTCCCTGCCATCACATTGGCCTCTGGCATTGTTGGCATTTCAATTTCACCTGATCTCTACCTGTGATGAATCCATATTTATGTCTATTGAGAATTAAATAGCTTATAACTGAGGTTACTATGTTCAGTACAAGAAATGTATTTCATGTCCTACCCCTTACATCTTTAAATTCCCCATAAGATATAGTGAAATACTTCCATAACCTGAAACACCATGTACTTTCTAAACCAGAACCTTTCTGCAGTCAATGTTTTGCCAATTCAATGACAGGAGTATTTTTCCCAAATGGAGAATTCAGATGATAAGGCAGAGTGTACTGATTTCTTTCCATCACTGTTTTCATACATCTCCCTCATACTGTCTCTTTCCATCATTTATTTACCTTGTTCTTTTCTATTCAGTATACTGAGGGCAAAATCAGGTTATTAGTTATCTGTTTGTAATAGTAGAAACAATATAGTGAAAGGACACCCTTTTATTAATGCCTTTTCTGTCCAAGCCTATTGCTCTGCTAATAATGTGGGAAACTTAACAGAGGTCAAAACTCATCCTGACCCTAAAGCTACTGTACTAGCTTCAGACTCTATTATTCTACAAAGAGAAGGGGAGAGGCTGTTTGAAAGTGCTGCATTTCTATCACTTAATTTTCCTTTTCCTCTAGCAATTCACAAAGTTTTGGAAAGTATTGCTCTACAGTTAAATATGCTTTGGACTATGTTTCTGAACAGCTTGCAGAGACTACCACATAACCTAATGAATGTTCTACTTGAAGGCTTGGCCTCATTAATTGGCACTGTGATATCCTCCTGATCTCTTCCTTCCTGCTTCCCAAGAGAAGTGTCAACATTTAAAACTCAAGATTTGTCTGCTGATATTTTTAAAGAGGTAAATAATTTAATTCATAAGACTGTGAAGTACCTGTTCAATCATAAATGTGATTATAATGGAGTTGTTCTCTGTAGAGAGGACGGAAAAGCGGAAAAACTAATTGGGGTTTCACCAGTCTATTTCTCAATTATGCTGAAGATAGGGATAAGATTTTTAATGTAGGACTGCAGAGAAACTCCAGCTAGCTTGGGTGTTAAGTTCAATACAGAGAGGGTAGGATATATGCCTCTAAACAACTTCTGCAAATTAAAAATCTCCATCTAAGTTATGTGTTATGGCTTTTTATGATCAACAGGAAAAAGCAGGCTTTTCTAAAGCTCAGTTTATCTGACCTCTTTTAGGTGTTTTAGAGAAGGATGAATTTCTGCATGGAATTGTCTTTTCCTCCCTGTGAAGGGAATCAGAGACAGACTACCATATTGCAGCAACTCAGTTCCATTCTTGGACCATGTTCAGTCTAGGTTGTTCCCCCAGCTTCTCCACCAACATCTCAGACTGCCTTCCTCATTGACATAGTCACATGTCCTCCACTACTGGTCTGAGTTTGCTCATGGCTGGCCTGGGTATTCTTCTACAAAAAAAAAAAAAAAAACTCCTTGCATTTTTAATATTATTCTGGCAGCATAGGCAAGAAAGAACAAACCTCCAGTAAATCCTGGTCAAATAAAGTTTGACGTTCCATGTAAGGCCAAAGTGACAGTGTGGCTTTCTAATGACATGTCTAAGAGCACGGTGAAAAGATAATTTCAGATAGTTTCTAGATGCATGCCAGGGTTCATCTGAAGCTGCCAGTAAATCTTAGGCTGGTAACATTTAGCTGTATCTTAAGTGTTTTTCTAGAAAAGTTATAACTCACTATTTCATTTTTAGGATATTTCCAAAAAGCATCATAATTTTTTTTAAAGCTTTTCCCTTTTCAGTCATTCATATAACTTGTTTTTACTTTTCAAAAAGTTCTGCCAAGAAAATATAGCCATATATAATTCTTATTCCTCTTCTGATTCTTCTTATTCTGAATCTCAATTTCTAAGCACAATAAAGCAATAGACCTCTTTCACCTCAGGAAATTATCTCTATAAGGATTACAGTCTTCAAAAAAAGCACAATACAATACTTAAAATATATTATAATTCCCCATTTATTTATTTATTTTAAAACTATGTTCTAAATTATTGAAGAAAGAAAAGCTGTGTATAGAATTCAGGTGAATAGGTAATATAAAAATTAATGTCCTTCATAGTACAGTGTCAAAAATATAGGGAAATAACAATAGGGAATGGCAGAGTGTCACCGCAGGAATGAACCCTGCTTGATCAATCTAACACCATCCTGCAACATTTCTTCTTTCCTTGATACATTCTTATGACCTCCAAAGATCTCAGAAATATAGATTCTTTTCAACTTTGCCACTTCCCACAAAGAAGTCTAATGGCTGAAAAGAACGGGACATCTTATCAGAGCATATCATCCTGAAAAAATATAAACGAAAAAGTTTGCTAGAATTTGTGACCAAGGGGAAAAAAAAATCCCTTACAAAAGAAAAAACTTTCTGCTTGCAATCATGCAGTTCAAACGTCCCTCAAATAAAATCAACATAGAAGATGACTTGTCATGATATCCCAGGAAAATAATTATTATTTAAGCAACTTAAATAACATAAAATCAAAGATATATTTATGAAAGGCAAGAACTATCTGAGCTATAGCATTGATGTTTGAAGGCATACGAACATTTCACTTTTCAAAATACCAACAGCATTTTCTCTTTATCTACATAGACACAAACAAATAGGATTAAACTCTGTTTACCAGACTCATACATTTACCCCACTGAAATCCTGAAGTAGAACAGATATCCTATAAGCCTCAGACTCAATGAATTGTACAGATACTACTCAGACTTTAATTCACTGCAAGTCTCTTCATGACATAATGAAAATTATTCTATTGGCTGTTCAAAAATTATGGCAAGCTACTGTGCTGTAAGAAATATGTTCCTATTTATGAAGTTCTAGCCCAGGCTTAATAGTGAGTATGATTACTCCATTCTGCCCACAATGTATAGTATAAGGTTATAGAGATATTCTATTTTAACAGATGTCTATAAGACCCCAGTCTCCCCTCCTATGCATTTTATGTATCATTCTATTTATGATCATAAAAGGAGTTAATTATAAATATAAAGGTTCATTGTTCTCTTAACATGGAGATGACTTTTATGGATTGAGCAGTCTGAAGACCTTTTTACATCCTTCAGGTGTGCATCCCACACCTGACTAGTGCATAATTTTGCACACTACAGTCCATCTTCAGGACTGTTCTCAACCAGTAATGGAATAACTATGTTAGAAACATGCAAAATATGTTATTCAAGGAACTTAAAAAATCTCATTTTAAGTGGTTAAATACAATAACGCCCACAAAAAGAAATCTATATTTTCCCCCACACATACTATGTAAAGTGAAAAACAAGAGGAAGTAAGGTCTCAGTTAATATTTCCCTTTTTCCAGCAATTTTTTAGAGACTGATATCTCCATTCACTTTTTACCTCTGTATATGGAAAGACCGAAGCAGACTCTCTACTTGCTGTTGTTTTCATATCCCTTTCCTCTACAGACAGATCTCCATCTGTTGCTGACTCTCTACTGAATCCCTACTTTTTCTCTAAGCCAGCATCCTTAAAATATAAGCAATCCTTTTCATCCCCAGTGCAAGGACAAATGGAAATAAACCTGATGAGAATCACGGAGAGATTTCCCTGCTGATAGGACATTCAGCACATCCCAGACTGCAGGTTATCTTCCTACTAGAATGTATATACGTCCACTCACATAGTGAGTATCCTCTGATTTAACTGCCTACAGTCAGATCAGATGCTATCATAGTGACATCATATTGCACTCAATTTATATTATTTTTGTGTACAGCATCTTCACCCTCCAAAAAAGGTCAAAGCCTTCAAAAGCTGGTTACATGACCAAGTAGTTTGCACACAGAGTAATCAATGTCCACAATATGAAAGCATGATGCTCCAAATCATGCAAATCATGCAAATCATCCAAATCATAAGGAACACTTCCAAAGTGCAAAAAAGCAGACCAACTTCCATGAGGTCTGTGAAGATGACATATATCTAAAGGCAGATGCCCAGACATATTGCGCATTATTCAGATACAAGCTCAAGGAATATAATGTCATGTATTTCCATAAGAAGATGGATGTGTCCCTAAAGTGGAAACTCCTGGCTTGTAGGATGTTTGCCTTTCTGACAGTCTCTGAACCTCAACATGGAATTTCTCAGTCACCTCCACAAATCTGTCCTCTATGAAAAATAACTGTTTCATAAGTACATTATTTTATTCCATTTTATTTTGTTCCAAGATTTTGTTTTAAGTTTAACCTTGTCAACTGCTACAGTAGTTTCTGTTTCTCTTGGAGGTAACTAAATACTCAAGAATATCAGTCTTTATTAAACAATAATAATTCTGAACTCAGTGATGAAAAGTGTAAAACTTGTGGGCTGAAATTCTCCCCCAGATTTAATCATAAAATGAAAACTGAACTAAAAATAATCTCTGGATTTCTGGATTTTTAACATATGTTCCAAATGTGTGGTGGTTTTGTTTTTTTTTTTTCAACTGGCAAAAAGAAGTTGTTCCTTTCTATAAGGAGACTCAGACTTTGTAACACCCCAGGCTTTGTTTCCAATTTGGCAGGAGTCTGGAAGTCCAAGTGCCTAATGTGCTGATATTTACATATAAATTGACATATTTTTTATCATTCTGGATATTTGCTTGAACACATACCTGTGTGAGATGGGAATAGAGATCTGCTTGTCCAAGATCACTAACAAGATCACTAACTATAACTGATCAGCTCTGCCCTTTCCCTCAGAAGCAGATAAAGACGAGTATAAGAACACATTTTAGGACACACTTGCCACGCATGGTTTTATTGATAGGTACTGAAACACAAAGCAAATCAGCATGCAATCTGCCAGTGTTCCTCAGCTGCTCCATCTTTTGAACCAGTACGAACAGTTTAAGATCTAGTGTATGTGTGGCCAGAGGAGTTTAGGACAACCTACTGCAGACCTCTCTGTACTAAAACAAAGTCATCCTTCAAAGACTACCCATGCATGAAAATAAACATACCTCATCCTATTCATAAACATTAGCTTTTTAGTACATGCCTGTGACCAGGTCTCTTTGAAATTCTGAATGTCCTGTTTTTCAAGTGACAGAATGAGGGTACGTATGAACATCCGCATGTATATATGTGCTTAACACTCATCTGTGCCTCTCCCCCAAGCTGAAGGACAAAAAAGATGAAGTGCTGTTGTCATTACATCATCATGCAATTGCTGTGTAGCTTTCTTTAGCCTTGTAATACAGGGGTCAGATAAAATGGCCAGGAAGGTCCATTTTAATTGGAAAATCCATTAAATAGATGAGAGGAGCAAGAAATGCATACTACAAAAAATATCAGCATTAACCTAATTTTTGCTTCAAGATCATATACTGGAAAATATTTACCAGAAATACACAGAGCTCAAGGCAAGGGTCAAGCAGCAGAGGGCTGAACAGATAGAGAGCCATTAATATAAAGGATTATAGTCAGCATAGAACTGAGAATAATGCTGTGGATGCTCTGGCAAAGACACACGTACAAAAGGCTTCTAAATGAAATCAATGAAGCAGAATTTCTGATAGTTCAGCAGCACACTCTGGCTTGGTGCTGCTGAAAGAGGGGAAAAAAAAAAAAAACACCAGGGGAAAAAAGTAATAAACTCTTGCTACCCATGGGCAGATTTCACAGCAGTTGAATGAGACAAATAGAAGAAAGCATCCGCTGCTGCCCAAAGGGAAATGTAATGACCCAAGTTATCACCTGCCATAGAGAGAGCCCTATGGAATAAGACAGAGGAAGAAACCTGGGAAGTTATCTGAAACTAAAATAGGGTCTGAATTAAGTGTGAGTCAGCAAAGCACTGATGGAATTGAAAGAAAATTTTGATAAAGCACTACCATTCACTTCACTCACTCTAAGATAAATTATTGCCCAGTCTACTCAAACCTAAACATGACCAGTGTAATAGGAAAAATATTCTGACTGAATTGTTACACTAGCATTGTTTATGCTAGAAAAAGGACAAGTTTAGGAGTCTCAGAACAAAGATTGAGGGTGGCCCAGCTTTTATACCCACATACCATTAACACAAACCACAAAGACCATTTCCAAGTCTAAGAGTATTTTTTGTTTGTTTTTCTGCAGTACAAGTCCTCAAACTTCATCAATGCTTTAAAAATTTACTGTCTTTGTTGAAACAAATCACTGCTGTGAGAGAAGTCATCACTTGCAGAAAATTTGACTTATCTTAAGAATTACCTTCCCCCCCACCTTGTATATCAATATCAGGAAGTAGAGCTAGGGAAGCTTTCAAGAATAAAAAGACTTCCCTGTGTATAAGATCCATGTATGTCTTTGGCTAGAGTTCTTCACAAGGAATGGGCAAACTGTGAAGAAAATGTTTGAGTTATGGATTAAAAGAATACAGATTCCCCTATTTTTAAAGGTCTCCTAGGTTTCTTTATTTTCTGAAAATAATAGAACTCATTTTTCATCATGTAACGTAGTTAAGCTAAGTATCAGTATGTGCTCATTCTCTACCACTCTCTCTTTTTCTTTCTGGCAGTCTTTATCTATTTGACAGAAGAGATTAACATTATTGCCTTGAAAGAATATATCTGGCCCAAATATTCCTCTGAAGTCTCACATCCCACAACTCCTTTAAAAAACAGACTGAAAATTCGAACTTTTCAAGGAAATGCTAGCATGAAACATGTTGACCCATCCTTCCTCTGCCCTTTGAATTGATGAAATATTTGTTGACTATGACCTAAATGTGTCAATCATTTAGCAGCCTTAAAGTTATATTTTCCAGCAAAAATGTTTTCTGTGGAAAATAAAAAGGGGGGGGTGGGGGGGGATGTGTGTATTCTCCCCATTTTGTCACTCAAGATTTTAATATACCATCTCAGTGCACTTTCTCTGTATCATTCCTTCTATATATTATCATTAAAGGCCTTCTGAATGATGTCCTCTCTAAATACAAAAAATTATTAAAAATTGACCTGCTGACATGACATAGAGATGCCTACCCAAAAGATGGGAAGATGGGGAAAGGCATAAAAAGTGACTATTGACTCCTTAATTTGCACCTGCGAGAATTGCAGGGGAGATTTCTCTTCTGAATGAAGAATTAAAAACATGGCCCCAGATACTCAGGTTTTTAAGCAAGGAATACAAAATAGTGTTGGGAGGTATTTGTTCTTCCTTTTTTTTTCTTTATCCTCAATAATCCTATAACCATCTTCTTGCATCACCCACTTTCTCTAATAGTTAGAACATAATCTATTTCACCCCCACACATTTTCGTCTTTGGTGATCCATAACTATTTGTTCTTGTATTGACGTTTTCCCCTACCTTAAACAATTCTTTCCCTTTCCTGTTGTTTATTCTCCCGAGTTTGCTTTTAAGAATTAATTATGTCCCTTTTCAGCCTTATTTTTAAGAGGCTAACCAAGTCCTGCTCTCTTCAACGTGCCTATATTGCCTTCTATTGCAATAAAATGTACTGCAGAGATCTCTGAGCTAGAAGAAATACAAGCTAGTCTGTCTACATGATTCACTGCAACATCACATGGAATTACCAGCTTAGGTCTGAAATTAATATAGCCTCTCTTCTGCAGTACTACATTCCTACTAATAATTTACTTTCTTCTGTCTCCTAACCTCCTCGCTCTTTTCCTTCTCTGCCCTGAGTGATCAACTTAAACACACATTTCTTTCTTTGCCTGTGCTTCCCCCCCTCTTCCCTGAATAATGTTCATTTCCCACTGAAAAGAATTGGGGAGTTAGTGTTTGAATATTATCAGTAGAAGAACACAGACTGCAGCAGAGAAGAGCAACGCTGTACTCTTACAAGGGATCAATTGAAAAATGTGGTGCCCAAAATGCAGAATAGACAGAGTTAAGATAGATGATGTGAATCATTTTGCATTTATTGGGCCGATAATGTAAGACACTGAATGCGCATCACATCTACTAAACTCAATAAAAGTTGAGAACAGCATTTTTAAGACCTGGATAGAAGAAGGGGAGCAGAGATGAAACAAGTAATTAGGATACTGTGAGAAAGCATGATGAAGTCATAGAAATTAGGAACAGAAGGGATATTAGGGATGGTTGTCTGGTTCATTAATAGCCAAAACAACTTTTTCCACTGCAGCACATATCCTACAGATTCTAAAATCAAGCTCTAAACACAAGACATAAAATATTTGTGCTTGGTAGGGAATGGGCAATCCCAATTTTCCAGCTCTCTTTCAGCCTATGGAACTGTTGCCTAATGACAACAAATGAATAAATAAATAAATGCAATAAAATCCCTATAAATAAAACTACCATACTTTTTCTAAATTGCAGAATAACTGCTCTGAATCTCGTGCTAAAAAAAAAAAAGGGGGGGGGGAGGGAGAGAAAGAAATCACATAGTCCTCTTAAAGACAGATGGAAAACTCCATTGAGCATCATCATGGTGACCACCTGCTGTGTTCTGAATGGTAGGTGATAAATAGCATGCAGATGTAAAATTGTGGGTCAGGCACTTTCAAGCTCTTTTGCTTCTCATCTCTGCATATCGCAGACTTGCATTGTGTCAATTCAAGTCTACAGAGATCATTAAATACATGTTCCGTACTTCTCTGCTGATAGACATTATACATTCTTTTTGAATCCCTTCCTATAGCACTTGGGATTGAAAAGATCTTCTCAATGAAGAATGAGTTTAATGAGTATCTTGAAAATCTTCCTGAAGACTGTTTAAGTAGGAACCAAACTACTTCGTTTTGTGTCACAGAAATCAATGCAATATTTCTTGAAACATAAGATGGTGAAATATGACTACTTGGAGTTTAAGGTTACCTTTTCAGTCTGAAAAAGTGTCATAGGGTTATAGGTGAAATATGCAAGTACCTCAGTCTAGCTGACATATTCATATAAATAAATTTAATTTTAATGGGAATTTTCACTGGTTAACAAATGACTAAGGAGCACTGCATAAAGCCCAGAGGTAGTAGCTAGTATTTCAAGGACAATTTTTTCCCAGAAGGGGATCACACTATATAATATCTACATGTAACAGTTTTGAAATATATATAACTGCGAAGGTAGAGATATAGAATAAAATAATGAAATAAGGACATTTGCATTTCTGAAAATCATACCAATCCCTCATTTCTGTACATATCCCTACAAGTGAAGAACTGCCTTGACAGTCATACATGCTAGAGTCACAAATCACATTTCAGAAGTGGCATTGAAAACTCAAAAAAAGATCCCTTAGTAGAAAACATGGTGAAAACTCAAGATGCTGAGGGGAGCATGGTAGAACAAAAGAGGAAGAAAAGAAGTAAAAATAAATAAATAAATAAAGATGAACCTATGTAAATATCATTGTGCTGATCTAGGGTTTTAGAAAGCCCAGACTCTCTACAAGAAAGCTTAGAAAAACCTGCTTAAAAAATCAAAAACCTAAAATCAAGCAAAAACTGGCAAATCAGAAGTTACTGGACATCAGACTCTCAGATTGAAGGTTTTGAAGGTAAGGAGGGATAACAGACAACAAGAGAGAATAAGTATTCTCCCCACCCCCCACCCTCCCCCTCAGCCCAGCTATTTATTTCTTCCCCCCATTTTCTCCCTAAACAAAGAGAAAAAAATGTTTCTTACTACAGGGCGTGGACCATACCATCACAGCATTACAAACCAGAAATGCTTAGATGAAAATGCGGAGGGCAAGCCCAGCTGGTGACCAGTCACTGGTGCCACCCCTCAGGGTGGGTGCTGGGGCTGGTGGTCTTTAATGCCTTCACTCAAGAGTCAAGCAATGCCACAGAAGGTACCATCTGAAACTCGGGTGAAGTTGATGTGTTTGGAGGACAACTGCTCTTCAGATGGACCTAGCAGGCTGGAGAAATGCTCTGGTTTGAACCTCAGACAGTTAGACAACAGCAAATGAAAAATCCAGAATTTGAGACAGAGCTACCCCATGCAAGGGTGTGGGCAGGGGCTGACTGCATAGAGAGCAACTGGGAAGAAAAGGACAAGTTTTAGCAGCATAACAGAATACCACAGCCAGTCTTTTTCCTTTCTTTACATAAACTTTTATCCCTTCCTTTCTGCCACTCAACTTAAAAGCTCGAATAAGACTGAGAAAACAAAAACTAAAAAAAAAGAAAAAAAAAGCAAAGAAAGAAATTGAAGGGTTAATACACTTGAATATTATAGAAAGACCTGCCATGTGTTTTGAAAGCCATTTGACAACACAGAGCAGGAGGTGTGGTGCCCTGTAGTTCAGAGGGTACATTGTTTACCATGAAATGCCGGATTTGCATATGATAAGTACTTTCTTTTATTAAAAAGCAATGCAAATAGTCACACAAACTCCTCTGTAAATAGCAAAGGAGAACACTTAGCCACCCATACTGAGGATTTACACCAACTGAAACAGCAGCTGAATCTGTCCTAGACATTGAAAAATACTTGAGTTATGTCTGAGAAATTTCTCTAGGTAATTTTTCTCTCCTCTGTTCTGTGGAAGCTTTGCTCCATTTTCACCTATACAAAATCAAAAAGAGGTGAGCTCCTCCTGCACATAAGAAAGAACCTCATATTTGAAACTAAGATTTCAGCCTTTTGTGGTTTATGAAACCCTACTGGCAAACAAAGCGCACAGAAACCCTCATAACCTATAGGATACAGAGTTTATCTTTGCTCTGATTAGATCTTCCATACGTTTTAATCTCTTCTCTTTCTTTGCACACTTTATAATAACACTCTCTTCAAGGAAACACTCTTTAATCTTATAATTTGAAAACTAATTCCATTTCAGCTGTCCTTTTGGCAAGTGACCTTTTCTTCTTCTTTTGCTATAGGTAAAAAAAAGAAACACCTGTCTTTCTGATTTTTATCCCTGCTCAGCATTCTGGATCTTAAAACAGTTCATCTACTGAGGTTTTTGACAGCAATAAAATTTCTCATTCTGAATTTCTCAGTGAACAAATCTCAAAAAATGTTCCTTCACAAAAGCCATTTCATTAATTTGTCTAAATACATTTCTTTTGTAAAGCAGGTTGATTATTTCAAAATGTCAGGGTCCGGGAGCAGCTTAGAGAGCTATCCTGGCAAACATTATTGACCAGATTAAAAACGAAGTGTAGAGACATGACAGCAAGGTGGACCAATGACTGGTCTGCCATCTGTCACTGATGGATTAAAACAGTCTTTCTGTGCTGATATCTAGGAGACACTAATTCCAGTCCAAATACATGGATTGACTTATGCAGAAGGAGATTTACTAAGAGGAAAGATTTTTTTTTTTTTTAAAGTCAGCTATAATCTCACTAGCACAATTTGCTCACCCTAATTATAGGAAAACTCATGTCCTATGTACTATATTTTCTAACTACCCCATCTAATTAATTGTAAGTGAATCATTACAACTGATTTATGTATGTCATGAGTGGACTAAGGATAAAATAGTTAAAAGCTGTAAACCACTGGTTTAATTTTCATAGTGGTTTTACCAGTAAAATGATCATCGATTGTACAAACCCATAAACAATTTGAAAAGGAAGATTTCTCTGTCAGTTAAAGCAGCATGAATCCAATTTAACTCCACTTGTTTCGTATACATCCACACCAGACTGAAGCAATATTACCACTACATAAAATCTCAGTCACTCCACCCTAGAATTTAAGTTGCCTTTTATAGGGCTTTTAGATGGAGGTGTAGGCTGTGCTGAATACCCTTTTTCTGGAGTGACAGTGTGCTCTCAAACACAGAGAAAGTGCAAACGCTTCATTTAGACTAAATGAGACCAATACTGTTTAGTACCTCTGTTAGCAACCTCAATTATAGGATAGTACACTTCAGCAAGTTTACAGATGACATCAGATTGTGAGACCGGTCAACACGGTGGAGGTTGCCCCTCAGAAGGATATAGACAGACCAGAGAACAAGCCTTACAAGAATTTGATGTGCTGCATTGTTTTTGGGTGCCTCATTACACAAAAGATATTGATATACTGAAGCAAATTCAGTGGAGGCTACTCAGCTGACCTAGGGACCGGAGCATCCCAGGAGAATCTGAGCAAGCTGGGTCTGTTAAGACTGGAGAAGAGAAGGCTCGAGGGGGACCTTATTGCAGTTTATATTTACCTCATTGAAGTACACAGAGAAGGTAGAGCCAGTCTTCTTGGAGGTGCACAGCAGTAGGATAAGAGGCAACAGCGACAAGTTGCAACATGAGAAATTCTGATTAGATATACTGAAAAAAAAAAAATTACCGTGAGGGTTGTCAAATAATGACACCGGTTGCTCAGAGAGGTTGGAGAACCTCCATCACTGGCAGTGTGTGAGACTCAGCTGTATAAACACTTGAATGACCTGACATGAGCTTGAAGTGGGAGCTTGGACTAGTTGACCTCAAGAGGTCCCTTCCAACCTAAATTATTCATTGATACTGTAGTTGATATTTGGATGGCTAAAGCTAGCTCACATTAATCCTACCTGAACAATTCTTCACATTAATAAGATCAAACTTCTCAACAAGTGAATGAAGGACTTAAAACCTAATTTTCTAGATTAATTTTGATTTCACACACATACACACAAAAGGCTATTAAAGAAAGTCACAGTATAATTTTTAGGTTATTGACATCATATAAACTCATCCTTCTAGAGAATATTGGTCAGATTACAAAGAAATGGTAAATATGGTAACACCAGACAACAAGACAATGTTAATCTTGTTACAGTATGGTTTCATCTTTTCCTTATTTCAGATCTCTGAAGTTAAGATTAGTAAATAGCAAATATAGTAAATATTTATTTATACTAGCATAAAATAGTATAAATTTATTTATACAAGTATAAAATTCTAGTAAAACTAGTAAATATACCTGTCAGGAGAAGGGACTTATAGTAGTTAGAGTTATTCATGACTCTATCTCCCATTTTTGAATGTTGGCTGTAATTTTAACTAAGAAGGAGGATCTTTAAGACTGTAAATTCCCTGTTTTCTCTGTGCAGCATAACTTGCTGGCTAGGCAAATTAGACTTTTCGTCCTGCATTTTCCATTTTAGAGACAATTTAAATGTATCTTTTATTTAAATGTGCTTTATTAAGTCCTAATGAAAAAGGTAGCATCCAATACCTACTAGGCTGAACAGGGCAATAAAAGAAGTCAGTATCCAACATGTGAATACTTTCTGTATTGGGCTGAAGTCTAGGGGAATAGAGAGGAAAGTACTGATTACATCTGCGGGCTGATGCCTTAAAAAAAAAAAAATGCTGAATAGATCATTCCATCACAGTATGACATCTCTTCCCTATCCCTCATCGCCAGCCAGCAGAGCTAGATGAATCTGAGAAGAGAAGGCTGAACTCTGAACACAAATAATTCCAATTTTATTTTGTCAGCTGCTGCCCACGCTTTAAATAACACAATTTGCCCTCTACACAAAACTACAACTAATTTATTCTAAAAACACTTCAGAAAAAAATGAATTTTCAATAGCAGCTAGATTATTTGCAGCTCCTGAACAGCACTTAAAGGGACAGGAACATTTGTTCTGTCCATTCTCTAATTAAATGTTTTGACTGAGATGGTTTCTTCATGTACTATAATGGGGTGGGGAGATTTGGCCTGTTGCAGAGCAAGGCCAGGAGGCAAAGGTCTGCAAAAACTCTCCTGTGCCAAAATTCTTCTGCAGCCATGCAAGAGAAAAAGCCTCAGCAGCAAGTCAGGTGAAGCCTCCAGCTTCCTTTCTGCTCATTGCCTGCTTCCCATCTAACCTGGGCTATATTCTCCAGCCTGCACAGGCTGGAGAAGTGAGCCCATGTGAATCTAATGAGGTTCAACAAGGCCAAGTGCAAGGCGCTACGCCTGGGTCGGGGCAATCCCGGACATGAGTGCAGACTGGGAGAAGAACTCATTGAGAGCAACCCTGCGGAGAGAGACTTGGGGGTTCTGGTGGATGAAAGGCTGAACATGAGCCAGCAGTGACAGAAAGCCAACTGCATCCTGGGCTGCATCAGCAGAGGAGTGGCCAGCAGGTAGATACTGGTGACTGTCCCCCTCTGCTCTGCCCTTGTGAGGTCCCACCTGGAGCACTGTGTCCAGGTCTGGGGCCCCCAGTGCAAGAAAGATGTGGAGCTGTTAGAGTGAGTCTAGAGGAGGGCTACAAAGATGATCGGCAGGCTGGAGCACCTCTGCTTTCTTCAGAAAAGCTGAGAGAACTGGGGCTGTTTAGCCTGAAGAAGAGAAGGCTCTGGGGAGACCTCACTGCAGCTTTTCAATACTTAAAGGGATCTTATAAAAAGGATGGAAAGGAACTCTTTCCTTGGGTAGATAATGATAGGACAAAGGGGAATGGTCTTAAACTAAAAGATTATAGATTTAGATTAGATATAAGGAAGAAATTCTTTACTCTGGGGGTGGTGAGGCACTGGAACAGGTTGCCCAGAGAAGCTGTGGATGCCTCATCCCTGGAAAAGTTCAAGGCCAGTTTGGATGGGACTTTGGCCAACCTGATCTAGTGGGTGGCAGCCCTGATTATGACAGGGAGGCTGGAACTAGGTGATCTTCAACGTGTTTTCCAACCAAACCATTCTATGATTCTATGATACTATATCAATACAAGTAATCTCACCAGCAACAGAGCCGTTTCCTTAGATTTGAGGCAAGCTGACATAGTCCAGCTGCATACATGCTATTTAACACCCTTAGGCACCTGTGTGGCTTTGTCCCTAGGTCCTTTTGGGAAGGGTCCATGACTTCAACTAGCTTGCAAACTGTGCTGGAGAATCATTTGAAGGACCACCAACCGGTCCAAGGCAAAACTGTACTGGCAACCATTTAAATAATTTCACTGTCTAGTATACAAAATTCTGGGACATAGGCCCAGCACTGTTTAACTTACGTGAGTAGAACTAGACTAAGTATCTAAAAGCTCAGGATTCTGGACCTTCAAAGGGGAAAAAAATGTGTAAGAACTATAAGATTATTTTTTTTCTTAGCACTAGACTAACATTTGAAGCCAAATGTTAATAAGAAATCCTTTATGTCCCTTCTACAACAAGCCTACCTGACAATCACTACAGCTGATTTAGGGTGTTTTTACAATATCAGGCAGGGCTGCCCAAGAGTAGTAATCTACAGAGGGGAAGAGTTGCTGTTAGGGCCCTGTCATTTTCATTACAGGCATTTTGGAGGGTTCATTCTAGTATTAATCTGGTGTGGCTGACTGAGCTTCCATTAGTGGCTGGACAAAGTTAGCTGTACACCTTTTGGGTTAGTTTCATTGCAAACAAAACCATTTTTGGGTGCTCAAAGACTGCTTCCCAGTGTGAAGCAAAACATGGTCAAAAAGCACTTGGTTCACTGGGGCAAGCCTCCTCTGAACTAAAATGTTAATGTAGATGCACCCCTACAGGGCATTCAAAAGATCACCAGAAAGGTCTTGGATCAGCATCATGAAGAAAGAAAATGCATGGGATGCTCAGCGTAAGTCCTCAGTATAAGCATGAAAAATTTCTGTCTGGAAGAATATCTGCATATTGTTCTGAAGGCAATGTGACAGACCTCAGAAGTCAGACTGGTGATGGTGAGCTTATGGCATGTGTTGAAACAGTGTTGAGGTATTCATGCATTCCTCATTTTCAGAGGAGGAAAAGGCAGACTCCACACTTTCAAATGTAGGTAAATGCCCATTTTAAAGCTACAGATCCTGGAGCAGTGCTGTCCATCAGGCTTGAGATCCTTTCTTAATTAAATTACTTGGGCAGACCATTTCTCTGATTTTCCTCATCTCTTTTGATAAAATACCTCCACAGTTAAAAATAAAACTAACTTCTTAAGGTAATGTTGCATATGGTAAAAAACCTGTAGAGGTTTGGTTTTCACATCATTTACACTGATAGAAATAAAGACTAACACCATCATAATAGCTAATTATACCAGTTTGTGAGAGACCAAGATGAAGCACTAAGTGGTTGTAGGTTTGTTTGTTTGGTTGGGTTTTTTTTGTTTGTTTGTTTTTGTTTTGTTTTGTTTTAATCACTTGTTTTCAGGAAGATCTTTGCAATGCAATTTTTCCCCTCCTGACTACTGGCTAGGTTCTTGAAGTAGTGCTATCTTCTTACTCAATTAAATTCATAACATAAACCTGCAATAGGAAAAATGTCATTTAAGCTTGAGGCAGTGTAATACGGTCATATCCTCCCCTGTTAGGTGTTCTAGTAATTGGTTGGAGCGCTGTACATTTTTACTGAGTCACCAGACCAAATTATTAAAGTTCCAGGAAACAGGTATATGACTCATTTGTACTTAATAAAAAGAGTTGAACAAAGGAATTTAAAAGGAATCGGAATAACAAAAGCGGCAATGACTATGTGTAGGTAAGCAGTAATTCTTCATGTTCCTAGCCATCATACATACTCTATGCTAATCTGTATAAGTGGTAAAGAAGTGGACTTTAAGAAGCAAACATCAAAAATTCACACTGTGGTGCGAGAAGAATAGAAATAAGTTGAAAAAAAAAAAGAGAGGTGTAGCTGGATATATGGAAAAGCTTTTTCCCCAAGAGGACAGTCCAGTGCTGGAGCAGGTTGCCCAGACTTGCAGTCTCCACCCTTCTAGGGTAGACCCTATCATTCATACAGTTTTACACATGTGGAAGGAGGAAATGAATACATTAACAGAAGAGGGTAGAACACCTATTTCTTGTCATAAAGGAATATTTTTCATAACAGACTTAGAAAGGTTCAGCAAATATTAAGTAGTCAAGGTGCTGGGAGCACCAAGAAACTGTTATAATTTACATTCTACCTCCAACAGTTGTACTATAATGTTGTTTACTTATATAATAGTATTCAGTAGTATATGCTTAGCTGACAAAAAGACAAATGACCGATCATTTTCATATGTTAAAAGCATTTTCTACCAAGTAGGATGATTAAGCCATTTATAAATTTTCTATATTCTTTGAGATAGCTTGGATAACTACTACACCACACAGCCCCCACACCTCTCCCCCAAGGACCTTTTATAGCTAAAGCCAAACAGATGGTCACTCTGATCATTTTAGATCACCCACAGCAACAAGACAATAAAAGCATTATGATCAGCATGACCCACACTGAAGGAAGAAGTCATACTCTGCCCAGCTCTGACCCTGTTATTCTGGTCTGTGACAATGCGGGAGGAGTTATTAGATTTTAGATAGCCTCAAGTTCTCTTATTGACTGCAAATACGGATTCCTGTTCCTATTGACCACATTCACTTTGTATACAATTAACTTCCTTATTTGTGCTTTCTTTGGATGATAATTATTATAGGTTGTCTATTTTGTTGTTCTGTTGAAGGTGTCTCAGACAAAAATCTGTATCTATAGATAGCACATATTCCACTATAGTTTAACTATCTTTCAGACATAAACCTAAGAACCCTTCACAAGGACATTTTATACTCCCTCACCTGTGTTTTTTTTTAATGAAGTTCCTATTCTGTAGGCCTATCTTTGCAGGTTTCTTACTTTTTGAATCATTTTAAGCATATCTCAGATAATTATATAGGCTGGAATTAATCTAAAAGTTACATGTCTTATCTAGGCTAGTCATCTAAGGTCCCTCTCCTGGCACTGGTGAGAGACTGGCACCTCCAAAGGGCAATTTTCATCCCCTCTAAAAATAAGTGTATAAAATACTATAAAAGGCATGAAATTAATTCTAACAATAACGTTAAATTTTGAGCTTGGATACAATTTCTACTGAATTCATATCATATCTATATCCTACATGAGCTTCATCTATTGCTTCACGTGTTAATTATTCTCATCTATATTAAATATTCTGTATAACACTTCTGAAAATGATTAGGACAGGCCAATAACTAACACTAAGAGCTTATCATGGTTTTTAAAAGTCCTTTGGGGCATTTTTCATTGGAAAATGTTGATTAATTGAAACTGATTCTTTGGTCCAGGATGGAATTTCTGGTAAAACATACAAAAAAAGACAGCTACTCTTCTCAGAATAGCAAGTAGTCTGGTTGTAATACCAATTAAGTGTAGAAACCTTTATCTTTAGGATGGGAACTTTATCCAGTCTCTGCCAGTTTATGTAAGTTACTTGCTCCATCGGGATATAAGGTGATTTTAATGGTCTAATGAATCTATAACTAATGACAGAGATTGGATAATTCCATTGAATAGTACTGAGAACAGCCACAAGCTTACTTCTGATATAGCTTACCTGGCTGTCCCACATATCCAGGTAGTTCCTTAGGTACCAGACTTATTTGGGGAGATAATTTTTTTTTCTAATTTTTTATTCCCTGAAACAACCAAACAAAAGTCCCCACAACCCAGCCATAGACAAAGTCTCACATTAAAAAAAAAAAAAAAATCAACCCCCCCAACCGAAAAAAAAAAAAGGAATAGGAATACATTTTAAATGTTAGGGAAAAAAAGAAGGAAGGACTGCCATTAAAGATAACAAAAAATGTTTTTATAAATACATCAACAAAAAAAGGAGGACTAAGGAGAATCTCCATCCTTTACTGGATGCGGGGGGAAACTTAGGGACAAGAGATGAGGAAAAGGCTGAGGTGCTTAATGCCTTCTTTGCCTCAGTCTTTAGCGGCAAAACCAGTTGTTCTCTGGATACTCAGTACCCTGAGCTGGTGGAAGGGGATGGGGAGCAGAATGTGGCCCTCATAATCCACGAGGAAATAGTTGGCGACCCGCTACAGCACTTAGATGTATGCAAGTCGATGGGGCTGGATGGGATCCACCCAAGGGTACTGAGAGAACTGGCAGAAGAGCTGACCAAGCTGCTTTCCATCATTTATCCGCAGTCCTGGCTATCGGGGGAGGTCCCAGTTGACTGGTGGCTAGCAAAAATGATGCCCATCTACAAGAAAGGCTGGAGGGTAGACCTGGGAAACTATAGGCCTGTTAGTTTGACCTCAGTGCCAGGAAAGCTCATGGAGCAGATTATCTTGAGGGTCATCATGCAGCACTTGCAGGGCAACTGGGCGATCAGACCCAGTCAGCATGGGTTTATGAAAGGCAGGTCCTGCTTGACGAACCTGATCTCCTTCTGTGACAAAGTGGCACGCTTAGTGGATGAGGGAAAGGCTGTGGATGTGGTCTACCCTGATTTCAGTAAGGCTTTTGACACCATTTCCCACAGCATTCTTCTGAAGAAACTAGCTGCTCATGGCTTGGACTGGCGTACACATCGTTGGGTTAGAAACTCTCTGGGGCGCTGGGCCCAGAGAGTCATGGTGAATGGAGCTAAATCCAGTTGGAGGCCAGTCACTAGTGGAGTCCCCCAGGGCTCAGTACTAGGGCCAGTCCTCTTTAATATCTTTATCAATGATCTGGATGAGGGGATCGAGTGCACCACCAGTAAGTTTGCAGACAACACCAAGTTAGGTGGATGTGTTGATCTGCTTGAGGGTAGGAAGGCTCTGCAGGAGGATCTGGATAGGCTGGACCGATGGGCTGAGGCCAACTGTATGAAGTCCAACAAGGCCAAGTGCCGGGTCCTGCACCTGGGGCACAACAACCCCAAGCAGCGCTACAGGCTGGGAGATGAGTGGTTAGAAAGCTGCCTGGCAGAGAAGGACCTGGGAGTATTGGTTGACAGTCGGCTGAATATGAGCCAGCAGTGTGCTCAGTTGGCCAAGAAGGCCAACAGCATCCTGGCTTGTATAAGAAACAGTGTGTAGCCAGCAGTGCTAGGGAAGTGATTGTCCCCCTGTACTCGGCTCTGGTGAGGCCACACCTCGAGTACTGTGTTCAGTTTTGGGCCCCTCACTAGAAGAAGGACATCGAGGTGCTCGAGCGAGTCCAGCGAAGGGCAACAAAGCTGGTGAGGGGTCTGGAGAACAAGTCTTATGAGGAGCGGCTGAGGGAGCTGGGATTGTTCAGCCTGGAGAAGAGGAGGCTCAGGGGCGACCTTATCGCTCTCTATAGGTACCTTAAAGGAGACTGTAGTGAGGTGGGCATTGGTCTATTCTCCCACGTGCCTGGTGACAGGACGAGGGGGAATGGGCTAAAGTTGTGCCAGGGGAGGTTTAGGTTGGATATTAGGAAGAACGTCTTTACCGAAAGAGTTGTTAGGCATTGGAATGGGCTGCTCAGGGAAGTGGTTGAGTCACCATCCCTGGAGGTCTTTAAAAGACATTTAGGTGTTGAACTTAGTGATATGGTTTAGTGGAGGACTTGTTAGTGTTAGGTCAGAGGTTGGTCTAGGTGATCTTGGAGGTCTCTTCCAATCTAGACAATTCTGTGATTCTGGGAAGGAAGGAAGGAAGGAAGGAAGGAAGGAAGGAAGGAAGGAAGGAAGGAAGGAAGGAAGGAAGGAAGGAAGGAAGGAAAGGATTAAATTTTTTTCTAGACACCCTAAATTTCTATTTTAAACGGAAAAGATGGATAAACGATAATGAGGTTGTATATAAAATACAAGTGTAATAAAAAGTGTTGATTTAAAAGGAAACCATGATTTACAAGCATGATGTTAATTCTTTCACAGAAGGAATAACAGAGGGAGCCTAATAGGAGCTGTTTAGAGGAAAGACATTATCAGAACACATCATTACAGGAAAGGATGGCAGAGGATTAAAAAAAGAAAGACTAAGGAGTGTCACAGACAGCAATTGAGTGAAGTGGCCTGAAAGAGGTTGATGAAGCACAGGTCTGAAGGAACATCCGGTCAGCAGAGACACATTTCAAAATATAACCCTTGGTTGTCCTGTAATCATCTGAAAGGCTGAGTTTTAGTGAAGTAACCTATCTCTCGTATTTTCTCTAATTTCTAAATTTATACAGTAGAACTCATCTTGACTTTTGGCATCATCATTGCAGATATCTCAAGCTAAGTCACACAAGGTTCATTTTCTGAAGAAAAGTAGCTACTGTTTGGGTGCAATTCTCCCAGTCTATTTTCATCACATTATGAATCACACACCAGAGAATGGCAGTGATGCACTAGCCTGGAAGTAAGCATCACTCTTTGTTGGAGCACTGCTTTGGTTTCGCTGCCTTTCGTCTGTTATTTATCATCTGCATTGTCGGAAACCACTGATTTGCCCCTCCAGAAAACTTCTCCCTATTAGATACATTTTTAAAACCTTTATGGTTTATATTGTTTCACATAATGCACTGTGACTAACAGTATTATTTGTACATGCAGCTGTCTAGCCAGTGAATGCTGATGTATTTTCAGCTTTTGACAGGGAGTACACTTCTCCTCCACAAAAAACATTATTATAATAGCAATCAGATATAAGAATAAAGTTATTGTTCAGGAGTATCTGTGAAAGAAAACTATACGCTCTTCCTATCTAAGCCAGTCTCATTTCAGCATTTGAGACTTCTGAGTCACACAAAGTAAATACTGTGACCAGAAGTCTGGCAACTGGGAGGTACTGTTGACTCCTGAAGGGTATGAGAGGCTTTGCATAGAGATCTATGAATCTCTCCTGAATTACTTCTCTTACAAAGGCAGGCTGAGGGAGTTGGGATTTTTCAGCTTGGAAAAGAGAAGGCTCCGTGGAGACCTTACAGCAGCCTTCTGGTACATAAAGTGGGCCTACAGGAAAGCTGGGGAGGGACTTTTTGTCAGGGAGCGTAATGATAGGACAAGGGGGAATGGCTTTAAACTAAAAGAGGGGAGATTTAGACTAGATATAAGGAAGAAATTATTTACTATGAGGGTGATGAGGCACTGGAACTGGCTGCCCGGAGAAGCTGTGGATGGGCCATCCCTGGAAGTGTTCAGGGCTAGGCTGGTGGGGGCCTTGAGCAACTTAGTGTGGTGGGAGGTGTCCCTGCCCGTGGCAGGGGGGTTGGAACTGGGTGATCTTTAAGGTCCCTTCTGACCAAAGCCATTCTATGATTCTATGACCTAGATAGATTGGAACACTGGGCAATCATCAATGGCATGAAGCTCAGCAAAGGAAACTGTCAGATTCTGAACCAGGGATGGAACAATGCTGGACAAAGGTATGGACTGGGAGATGAGTGCCTGGAGAGCTGCTCACCTTGGGGGGTGCTGATCAACAGGAGGCTCAGCATGAGTCAGCAGTGTGCCTGGCAGCCAAGTGGGCAAAATGCATACTCAGGATGAAAAAACTCATCAGTTGAGATAAAAGCTGTTTAATGAAGGAAAATCAAAGGCAGTGCATGTAAGCAAAGCAAAAAAAATAAAAATAAAAATAAAAAAATCATTACTCATCAGCATGTGATGTTCAACTACTTCCTGCACTTCCTAGGAAGCAGGGCCTCAATAAATATAGGATCTGCTTTGGAAGACAAATGCCTTCATAATAAGTATGTTATTCCACACCACCACCACCACCTTTCCTTCAGCTGTTATTGTTGAACATGACATCGTAAGGTGTGTAATATCCCTTCAGTTAGTTGGGGTCTATTGTCATCTCTCGACCTCTTGCCCACCCCCAGCTTACTGGCATTTAGGGAGGAGGTGTGGCTAGAGTGACAGCCTTGATGCTGTGCCAGCACTGCTCAGCAACAGCCAAAAAAACACTGGTGCTATTATCAGCGCTGTTCTAGACGCATGTGCAATGCACAGCACAGTAGGAGCTGCGGTGGGGAAAGATAATGCCGTCACAGTCAGATCCAGTACAATGGGATATATCAAATATGTGGCATGAAAATGAAAACATTAAAAAATGTCTAGAGTAATTAGATACTATGGAAGAGGTGTTCAAAATCTACAACCTTTGTAAAAGAAAAAAAAAATATTTGAAAGTAGAAACAAGAAAGAGAAATACCTGCATTCAAATCTGTCTTATCATCTAAGTATAACAAACGCTGTGACTGGATGTTTAAAACAGGGATAAGAAAGATACTTCAAGTAGCTGTCATGGAGGTTATTTAGTGCGCAGAGTCTTGAAGATGTTATATAGAAAAGAACTCTGTATTCTACATTATTCAGTTTTGAAAAAGTAAAGTGGAAGAATCACTTGATAGAAATTTCAGCCCACTCAAGGATATAATCTGAAGGGATATAATCTGGTGCTACATTTTTTTAGATACTCCCATATCTGTGTGATACAAAATTATTTGCCTAATAGACGTTATTGATCCAAGATCTTGAACTGCTCTCTTTTGCTATAATACTTACTGTATCATATTAAATGCTACCAAAAATGAAGTGAGAGTGGAAATAGAAATAGGCACCACTATTACTAAATGTGTAAATGCTATATTTACCCATAGTGTCAAGCAAGTCAGAAATACAATTAAAATACATATATATTTGGCAAGATGAAATTGTATGTAGAGAAAATAATTTTTAACAATTGTCTTAGTCTAGATTCACACATTCTTTTGTGTTCTGTCATGTCTCCTTATGGTTAGTGAACTGTTTGGTTAGTTTTGAGACAGTTTATTCATTAAGTACACTAGGAGAAAATTTAAAAGTGAAGAATTATGAAAAGAGAATTTTGTGAGAATATCACACAATTTTTACCTCTAAAGGCAAATTAAACCTGAAGAAACATAGATAAGGGAAAGATGTAGTCCCCTCCAGTACTTGAATAAAACAGAGTGATTTTCTTCAATTTCACTTAGCACAATATCAGGTCGAGAAAAAAAGACAAACTAGTGGTTAATGCTGCAGAACAAAAAGGATTGTAACTCTATCACTGAGTCAAACCCAGAACAATCAAACACTTAGACTTCTCAACGTCTAATGTGTCTAGTAAATTATGTGTTATACACATTAAAACATTTAAAACAAATTGTTCTTGTCACAGCCATACTTTCTACCTGAATTCTGTTTATTTTCCAAGTACAGAATACTCAAATATGGGATAGACAAAGTATGAATTAGACTTACATAAACTCTTCTATTTTATAATTATGAAATTGGAAACTTAAGTTTTTTTTGTGGGTTTTTTGAGTGTATACATGCACATATTTTCTATATTATAATGCCATGCCTCAACGCTGAGGGCTTTGAGGAATAAATGAATTTCCTGTAATGTGCTAGATAAAATCTACCATTTTTTATGGGCTTGTAAAGCAAGTATTCACAATGATGCCAACTTCCCTTTAGGGGTTATTTATATTTAGTGTGAAAAGTCATTAAAATTTTCAGTCACTGGGTTTTCCTATAACCCAGCAAATCCTAATGATTAGACCGCTTCACATTTCTATTCCTTCTCTTTATCAAAGCTATGAGAAACAGTATTATCCTACAATTTGACATAGATATATGGGAAATATTAACAAAGCAGTTGAATAAACCACTTTCCTTATTGGATCACAAAGATATATTCAAGTCTAAACATTCAACTGAGCTTCCTCCCAATTACTTATTGCAGAAAATAACTGATTATTAATTAAAGCCTTGTTTGCCCTGGAGATTTTCTGCACCAGTTGCCACCATAAGTGGCTAAATAACAGAATCATTGCAGCAAGTGTAGAGAGGCAAGGCTGATATTTGCATTAGAAGTGTTTACCCCTTTTTTTGCAGTCTGAATAGATCCAGCAGTGCAAACAGCTGCTTCATTTGATTACGCTAAGGATTTCGCTAGGGCAACTCTGTTGATAGTCCCGAATACAAAGACTAAGACCTCACCCCTTTGGGTCTGTGGCTTCGGTTTTGCTTCCTCACTTCCCTTTGCATACACAAATACTATAGTTCAAAAATTAAACAGGTGCATGAAAAATGGCAGGTGTTCTCTCAGATGAGCCCTTTTGCTTGCCATGCATCTGCCGTCTGAACTCTCAAACTCCCTTGCTGTTTGGCTTCTCAAGCATCTGTCATTTGACTTCTCTACCTTGCCATTAGATGCCTTCGGTGTTACTCTTTTTTTTTTTTTTTTCCTTCATAGATGTTTCTCAAATGTTACCTCAGCCCCCACCAGAGACTGCAAGGTAGCAGTTGCTTCTTTCACTAAGCAACACATCCTATTAATGTTAATGTTATACCAAGCTATGCCTTAGATCCAGGGCATTTTAGCTGCTTGCTGGGGAATCAGACCACATGTGCAAAGTCTAGGTAGGTAAGAGCAGTCCTTATTCCTCAAAACACTTATTCTATTGTACTGTGAATATCTGGGTTGTTTTCATGCTCCCTTTCATTTTTGATTAGTTTTTGACTGGTTTTGGTTAAACACCAACAAAAATTTTAAAACGTCAAAAGATGTCTAAACTTGTACCTAGGCAGCTACAAAAAAAAAAAAAAAAAAAAAAAAAAAAAAAGGAAAAATCAGAAGCAGTGAAAAGTCAGAAATCTTTCTCTTTTTCAGAAACTGTCTTTGGTAATTTTGAAAATATGCCCTTTATACTGATGTGATGAACTGTGGAATCTAATCTATATACAGTCTAAATATACAGTCTAAATGGTCTAAAAATGACAGCTAATGAATGGGCTGATTTCCTGCAAATAAATATCTTTCATGCCTTTCTTTGCTGTATGGTTAATGTCTAATTGCTGATTGTTAGCATTGCAGCAGTGGCTTAAAGGATACAAAAACCAGGAGCTCCTGCTGTATACAGCTAGGAAGCAAAAGTGTCTTCACCCAAAACTTAGAGATATGGAAATAAGATACACTACTATACATATAGTTGTTCTGGCTCCATCCAAAGGAATTTCACAATCTGTGGATGAAGAGGTAGAGAGGTTTAGTGAATGAGACATTTGCTCTGACTGGTATTTGATATTCCTTGGCAAAGATTATCTATCTGGGCTGTGACTCCCTGCATAAACCAGGCATGCAAGTTCCACTGGATCTGTTTTCATGAAAGGCTGTGACCATTCAATACTTTTGTCAGGGATTTGAAAGTTGATATAAAACTATTGCTGTTAAAACTTATAGCTGAAGTGAATGATTTAGATAATTTATTAATGTAATGTAGTCAAACAAAAAAAAGTCAGAATCAATGGAATTACCTTCCATAGTATTTTAATATGTATTTTAAAAGCTTAGAAACAAGAAAACAAAACAAAACAAAAACAAACAAACCAACAAATATTACTTAAGATCTGAAAACTAATGCCTCAGGATTGAATAAATAAGTTACCTCCCATATAGCTAGATTTTACAGAGAACTAGAAGGGGAATAAAATATGATTGATAATTATGCTCTGGGAGAAAGAATAAGCTTCTTGGCTGTGTTGAAAACATCTCTTAAGAGGACTATGAAGTTATCTTTGAGGGTATTATTCAGAACTTGCAAGAATAATCTTCAGAGTATGCAGAAGAGCTGCCTAAGAGAAGAATATTAACTGAAAGTAATGGGGAGAAGAATATTAACTGAAAGTAATGGGGTGGGGGAGAAGAAAAGGAAAAAATTCTGTTTATGGTCACTCCCCAGCCCATTGTTATAATGTAGTATAAATAGAGGTCTTGAGCAGGGACTACGCAATGAGACTTTTGGGTGTGATGAATAACACTGCACTGTACAACAGAAGACAACATGAAGTATACTTAAAAAATAAGTCATCGCTTGGTATGTATAGCAGTCTGACCCTCAGACTTTGTAACAAGATTTGATTGCCATCGGTGTGAAAAAAATATTTAACTTTCCATACTTCGAGGAAGTTAGAAAGACAAAAATGCAACTGTGACATTTGAGGAAATGAAAAGTCAACATATAACAATGTAAATCACACATAGCAAATACAGCTATAATAAACATACCTTTATCCATCTTAGATACAATGACAAATACTTTCAAAATTCAAATTATATTTTACAGCCTAAGTAAATATTAAAAGGCCGCCAAATCTGCTAGCATAAATCTCTGTGACCTCGTAAGTTTTTACCATGTGCATTAAATAAAATGAGAATGAACCCTGAAGGCATTTTTACTCTGTGAAGAGAACACGCAGGTAAAAAGAGATAGTTTTACCAGCTCCTTTCAGGAGCACTATATTTCTGTAAGACTGTTGGAACTGTGGGTTTGCCTACAGACAGATTTCTTATTATTTTATTCTTATTATTTTACTGCCAAAGCTATGGAAACAGTGATAAATTATTTGCATGGTGATGGCACCCACCATGCAGGCATGGTTATCCACTAGTTACCATCAATTGCACCTCAAAGGGCTTAGAGCTGAAGAAGAGAGAAAACACACAACTGTGAGAACAGCTAATGTTGGGACAGTTGTGGTCACTGTTGTAGATTGCATCACTTTAACTGGATAAATTGTGTTTCTGCAGGCTACACTAGGGAATACACTTGGTACGTTAGCTTTCTCTAGCAATGGGTTATGTACATACATCTATTTTCTGTGAAATGCAGCCTTCATTGGAGGGCCGTTGGGGTGAGCGTGTGCCCAGGTGATTCCAGAAAAGCAGCTGATGATCTTGTCAGTTCATATCCTAGTTTCTTCCCCATCTATTTGTGCCTATGCCTTCAGTTCACTTTCTATACTGTTAGTAATCTCAGCCTGTCCCTATTAATAATACTTGAGTAAGTCTTGCAGAACTGCAAGCGCAGCCAGTGTTTCAAGCTGTAACCCTGCCTGCACCACATACAGAGGCTTAAAATTCATTCTTTTCTGATGTTTTGAAGCTTTATGTGTAATATTTATTGCAATGCATATTCTCAAGAGATAAGAGCGGATGCATGATAAATATGTTATCTCCCCCCCAAACAAACAGACATCCATCTGTCTATCCAAAAGATGGTGCTTGCCAGCTGTGCATATATAAAGAGTAAATGTAAAACCAGCTGTTCAGTCAGTTCATCCCATATAGTGAGGTTGTCACTGTAATCACTTTGGCTGGGAAAATTTCCAGTCATCACACTGCTGCTCCTCATGAATCACACTTGTCAGGAAAATGTCAGCATCTTTTATATGGCATTTGGTTATTTTTAGGATGAATGCTACAAGTGTATTTAGGGCAATTACTTTCAGAACTTGAGAGAAATCAATTGATAACACTAAAAACCACATGTCTGGCTCTCGATTCAAGCAGCAGATTTGATGTTTAAATCAAAGTGTAGTTATCCTTCTAGTGCACTTTGTAACAACCAGCCCCAACAATAAAGCCCAATACATCCTGGATTTCTGAAAAGATATGGATCAGTTACAATAATCCAGAGAAACGCAGTGATGGTGACTTGCTAGAGATCTAGAAAACATGGCTAGGAGGAGAAATCTGAATAACTGGTATTGTTAAGGAAAAAAAGAAAAATGACTGAATATAGGAGAAAAAATTTCAAATAGGTTAAAGGCTATCACAAAAGGAAAGGCAGTAATTTGGGCTTGTTTAAATTCACTGCATTTAGACTGAGCAGTAAATATTGAGGCTGGATATTAAGAAAAAAAAAATCGATGGATTAGGACAAATGGGTAAGTTAACTTAAATTTAAGCATATGCTATGTGTATAAACACTTGGACAGGATCCCATAACTTCTATTTAAAGAATTAAAAAAAAAAAATCTCTTCAGAGATACTGGTACAGATATACACTATATGAACATACAGCACTATGCTAATAGCATTTCAAGTTTGATTTAACTCTTCAGAAATATTTGAACAGAAGTAGTTTAAGTATGGTTATAGTGTACAGCAATACTGTTTTTAAGGCATAGGTTCAATAGAAAAGTTAAAGGTGACTTATAAAAGCTCTGTGGGTATCTGCTAGTACTGCTAATCTACAGACAATGGGTTGATGACCTGCATTTTTCACTGAAAACATCTTTGTTTAGGGAGAGGTACTGTAATGTCAGGGAGAACAAGGGAGTGCTGCCTTCTGCTGGAACCAGTGATTTCAAACTTGCCAGAGCCAATTTTTCACTGATGTATCACCAGATGAAGAGGATTTTCTATATAGAATGGTTTAGGTTGGAAGGGACATCAAAGATCATCTTGTCTGACCTTCCTGCCATAGGTGGGAACACCTCCCACTAGACCGGGTTTGCCCAAAGCCCCATCCAACCTGGCCTTGAACACTTCCAGGGATGGGGCATCCACAGCTTCTCTGGGCAACCTGTTCCAGTGCCTCATCACCCACATCCTACTACTACCCCAGCTTGTGATATACACAGCATCAAAGCATTTTTCTCCTCCTAACTTTTCAGGACTCCAACAATTTACCAAAGGGTCTTTGCTTACAACTGAAATATCTTTGATGGAATAGCACATTTTCATGACATTTCTTTAAGGGAAAAATTGCTTCTGTACACCACCAGTTTTCTGAAATGTGGGAAATGGTTGGGAAAGCTCTTTTAATTAGATATACATTTTAATCAAAATTAAAATATTCCTGTTGATAGGATTCAAGGTCTGCACCTGAAAATACTAGAAACATAAATCTTTTTCAATGTGTGTTGACTTTCAGGTTATGTTTACACTAATTAGTCTACTGCAGCTCTATATTCGATAAAATATATATATAGGTGATTTGTATGCTGCTTGGGATTATCAAATCAAATTGAAAACAGTTTTGTTATTATCAGTGGGGTTAGCTAATGTTTTCTAATATACAATATCCATTGTTGTGGACGTCTGTTCTCCAGGAAACATCAGTATTTTGTATCAACTTAGTTTGAAAACATTTCTGAAACATGGAAATGCCTTCACAAAGTGAAATTCTGTTTTTACCATAATGGTAGATAATGCAGTCAGACTCTGCTACATGTTTCAGAGCTGTACAGTCTTGAAGCTCAAGGATGCGTTCCTTCTCCATTGATAAAATAGGGAAATGCTATATGATATGAAGAAAAACAGATTGCTGACTACCAAAATAAACTATGCGAGACTCATTTAAATTAACTATAATTCTGATTAAAGTCATTACAGGCACAGATAATTTTTGGATATCAGTCTCTGATATTCTCTGACCCATAAAATACAGTCATAAAATGAAGCTAAATAACTGCAAATTTACTCATGACTTTTTTTTTCTTTTTTTTTCCTTTTTTTTTTCTTTTTTTTTTCCCTAGAGCCTTTGCCCTTTGAATTAACTCTGGTCTTAGAATAGGATTTACCTGGATTTACCATCATTGACTTCTGCAATATCAGCTATTCCTCTGGGGTTCTCCTTCTTTTTTTTTTTTTTTTCCTTCCTTTTTTTAACCATGGCATTTTTAGTGTGTACACAATCAGGTGTGTCTGCAGTATGATACAGTGGCATTCTTACATGTGTACATCTGACCACTAAGATACAATTTTGTACTTAATAGGGTACAGTTAGGAAAAAAGAGAGAAATGAAGAAGGAGTCATATGAAACAAAGCCAGGGGAGCATCTAACAAAACCTTAGACAAGGTTTTAGGATATTATTCCTTCCATAGACTTTTCAATAATAGTTCACAGTTACTTACACAGAGCCTTTGATTTGGTGAGAAAAGGAGCTGATTAATTAAATCTAGAAAACTGGGCTGTGCAAACCCTGTAGGAATTTGTGAGCTGAGCCCTGAAGTTTGCTTAACAGTTGTTGGATCCAAGCAAACAGCTTCAGGCTTGCTTGAAGGACAGAGTTTAAATACAATAAATAAATAAATAAATAAAAATCTTCAGTCACTCTAAGGGAAATCTTTCACAACCTTTTAACCATCATGTCTAACGGACAAAGCCTGGAAACTTCACCTCCTATTTTAGTAGTTTTGTAAACTACTTGTTGTTAACTGTATGTGTGACATGCATGTGACCCATTTTTTGCTTTTATTTTGTGCTGTAGATGCAGAAAAGAAAAGAACCTGCAGTGAGGTAGGGATCAGAGATGTCTGGAAGTCAATCAAAGCTTGGCCAAAATGATCAGTTTACTGCTTGTTTTATAAACTATTCTAAGAGAATAATATATATATATAATGTATAACTATAAAACGGAGGAGTTCCTATTGCATTTTGGCGTATTCTTGAAAAGAGAGACTAGTGTATTGAAATCCATGGATTGTTACACCACCACTACTAAATAAAGTGCATACCACTAAAAATATGAGGGGAGGAAAAAAAAAAAAAAAAAAAGGAGATAAATTGAATAAAATTGAATGCTCTTAGGAATCCTATCATAGTACCCATTTTATATGTTTCCTCTCAGTTCCTTTTTAAAGATCACATCATTTTTTAAAAAATGTGTTTGGGCCAGGTGAGGATGTCTGGCTGTATCTCACAGCCTTCGAGAACAATAGAGCCTGCACGAACTAGAAGAGATTCAAAAAGTTCAAGAGGTGGTAAGCAAATGAAGGGTGAGATTCACGTAAGAGGTGAGAATCTGAAGTGTTACAGACAACCTGAAAAAAAATAAAAATAAAAAGAGAGAGAGAGAGAGAGAGAGAGAAAAGCAACAACAGATACAGTTAGGAAAAAATATAAATAAAAAATCTCTGAAGGTCACTGGAGATTTTGGGGCAATCCAGAAAATCAAGTTGTTAATAACTGAGTCTGTAAGCAAGGAATTGCTCTGCAAGGACAGAACAAATAGGGGAAAACAAGTCTATACATTTTTTTTTTAAGTTTTATTCTCTTTCTTGTAGTCACCTTTGTAGTCGCTTAAAGTTTTACAGAAGCTGTCTATTCTAGTTCTTATTCAAATAAAACTTGGCTTTTGAGATTATAAACCCCCTAGGTCTTTTGGGGATGCTCATTATAAGAAAAAAAGTTTAGGTAGATTCACCTTAGACCTCTGAATCCTGTTATAAACTCATTTATACTTTTGACCTCCAGAACATCCTGGGGCAAAGACAACCACAATTTAGCTGTGCATTCACTTTATCAACAGTATTCTTGATTTTGTAGACTACCACCTTTTTCACAGTCCTCTCTTTTTTCTCCTATATGAAATTCATACCTACAATTGTCCTTGTAGCCATCCACTGTACCTCTTCCTAAATTGTTATGTGGCCTTTTTGAAATGGGATTTTTCAGAACCGCAGGAAGATATAAGAATATTGTGGATTAATGAACTTACATAAAGATGTGTTCTATTTTGGATAAAGTAAACTGCTGTGATAGCTTTATAAAACCAATCTGTCGTATTTGTTTGTGTGATAATAACTTGAGTTCATGAAGTGCTAATGAAATTATTCCAGTCAACAGTGAATTGGTAACAAAAATATCAGTGATATAAATAAGTGGGTAAATGAGGATTTTCCTATTTCAGACAGAGAAAGGAGGCAGACTGAATGCTCTCCTGATGAAAGTTGACAATAATGTTAATGATTAGCTTGGGATGAAAAAATTTCAGTTAGCTAGACAGTGTTTCTGTTGCAGAAGTTTAAAGAAACTTGCTAAGAAGTCTCCGGGTATTTTGGGGGGGAAATAGTTCATTAGCATATTTTATGCTACCTGACCTGAAAGAAAGCATTTTTTTCAGTCAAGGAAAGCTTTTGTGTATATTTTGTCAAAATTTTGCCTGTCCTATACCTAGGTAGGTCTGATGCCATGTAAATAAAAACAGTAGTCATAGTAATAATAGCCTTAGCATTCCATGGTACAGATTATTATTCTGTGAAATGAATATAACAAGTCCCACAAAACTTCTGTTGACCTCAGTCAGTCAAGAATATTTAAGGCACTAAATATTGCTCTGCTGAGTAATCTACCATCTGTTTTAATAAAGAAGCTTGAAAGAATATTATTTAATCAGAACAATGAGCAGAGACCATGAAAAAAAATATTTAAAAAAAAATAAAATGGAGGGAACGAATGCAATGACATACAGGGCTAGAACTTTGTTTCAGAAGTCCAGCCTTCTGCTGTCAAATGCTGCATATAACTCAGCCTCAGCTGGAATTATTGCGTGCAGTATTAAATTCCTTACAGACCCCAAATTGCAGGATCAGGTTGATTGCATTTACACATTGATTTTCATGCTCAGATTCATTGATTCATCTCTCAGAAGGCGAAGGACTCTTCTGAAACTAGTAGTGTTAAACTAACATGAGCAATTGTCAGTTATTGACACTCATGATATGTTTCATCAACTCTTTGAGAATCAGATTTGTTACAACACCACTGCATTTATTTATCCCTTGAATTCTACCATATTTCCTTATTCCCATCAGGTACAGAGGAAGCCAGATGGTATGTAAGGATGGAGGGAGAGATATAAACATAGATGAAAAGAGGGAAGGAAGGAGGGAGGGAGGGAGGGAGGGAGGGAAGGAAGGAAGGAAGGAAGGAAGGAAGGAAGGAAGGAAGGAAGGAAGGAAGGAAGGAAGGAAGGAAGGAAGGAAGGAAGGAAGGAAGGAAGGAAGGAAGGGAATTAATGTGTGTCATAGAACCACCGAATGGTTTGGGTTGGAAGGGACATTAAAGATCATCTAATCCCAACCCCCTGCCATGGACAAGCACGCCTCTGACTAGACCAGGTTGCCCAAAGCCTCATCCAGCCTGGCCGTGAACACCTCCAGGGATGGGGCATCCACAGCTTCTCTGGGCAAGCTGTTTCAGTACCTCACCACCCACTATCATGGTTTTGGCTGGGACAGAGTTAATTTTCTTTGTAGACATAAAATACTGTGTTCTGGATTTTTGATTAAAGTAGTGGTGATAACACACTGATGATTTACTTGTTGCAGAGCAGCCCTTGCACACAGACAAGGACTTTCAGCTCCTCATGCTGCCCTGCTAGCGAGGACACTGTGGGTGCACCAGGAGCTGGGAGGGGACACAGCCAGGACAGCTGGCCCAGGCTGGACAAAGGGATGTCCCACACCATGTGGCATCATGCTCAGCAATAAAAGCTGGGGTAAAGAAGGAGGAAGGGAAGGACATTTGGAGTGATGACATTTGTCTTCCCAAGAAACAGTTACATGTGATGAGCCTTGCTCTCCAGGAAGTGGCTGCATACCTGTTGATGGGAAGTAGTGAACAAATACCTTGTTTTGTTTTGCCTGCGCTTGTGGCTTTTGCTTTCCCTAGTAAAGTGTCTTTATCTCAAACCATGAGTTCTTGCACTGTTACCTTTCCAATTCTCTCTCCCATCCCACCTGGGGAGAGTGAACAAGTAGCCGTGTGGTTCTGAGCTGCCTGCCAGGTTAAATCACAACACCCTCATAGTAAAGAATTTCTTCCTTATGTCTAATCTAATTCTACCGTCTTTTATTTTAAATCTGTTAGCTCTTGTCCTATCACTATACACACTGATAAAGAGTCTCTCTCTTTTTTATAGGCCCCCTTTAGGTACTAGAATGCTGCTAAAAGGTCTCCCAGAGCATTCTGCTCTCCAGGCTGAACAACCCCAACTCTCTCAGCCAGCATAACAATACATTTGAGAAACACTGCAGAAATGAGCGTGCCATTTGTTTTGTGAGAGGTCCACCTATAGAGAGGTCTTTGGTGGCAAAAATCGTCTAAAGAAACATGTAAATTTATGCAGCAAAGCCAACAGAGATTTGAAGGCTCCTTTAAGAATAATATATTCCCTTCTTGTAAAGGTCAAGTTGTGTCTGCTGTTCTCAGCCAGTTATAAAGAACTCAAACTTGGCTCCATGTGTTACCACAGAAGCTTTCCAGAACATTTTCCCAACTTAAAGAAGAAAACAGCAACAATACTAATTGAAATAAACTGTCACAAGCAATGAAATGCTCATTAACTCTAATTGCGAGCACTTTCACTTTTCACGATAGTTACGAAAGGATAAATCAAGGGAATCAAAAACTTTAACAAACCTGCTAAGAAATCCATGCATTTTGACATCCCCTGCCCCCTTCAGCCAATGCAAGTAGCAGAAAATGAGATCCTTGCTGTGTTTCTGTAAAAAGAAAAAGACAAGAAACAGCCAGCCTCCGCTGACTTCTTCACCTCCATTAAGCACTGACTCCTCATGAAATCTGTAAGTAGCTCTGTCCTATATGAGATGGTGAGAGTTTCTAGCTTGGAAGACAGGCTGCACACTTTGTTTTCTGTTTTTACATCTGATTTATCCCAGCCTGATGAAATCATCCAGAACATTTATTTTTAATTGCATTAAGAAATTAAGAAAAAAAAATAGGGAAGAAAAGGTAGACCATGTCCCCTTCTTTTGCTCAATCATCTGTTAATCAATTTTCTGAATAGGAAAAACTATTGATTGGCACTCAGGTAAGACATAGCAAAATCCATCCCCAGTAAACTGGACTTCTCCCTATCAGCACTAAAAGCAACAGATAATCCAAAAGGCAAAGAGCAGCACATGACCCATGGTCACAGACTAATCTTGACTCAGAAATCAGTGGTTTTAGTTGTGATATCTTCTTCTATAGACCTAAACAAATCCTTTTGTCTCTCTCTGCTGCTTTTCTCTCCAGGTTTTCTCTTGTTCTAATTTATAAACTCTTCAAAATTAGGAAGCTTTCCTATTTCATGAATTTTAGCACCCATTGCAGCAAATAGGATCCCTTTATTGGTTTAAGGAGTCCAGTAACAGTACAGTAATTAATATTAAAATGAAGAGGACAGGTAAACTTTCTTGAGTATATCTTTATACCATTTTTTAAGATTTCACCTATGTTGAAATAAGCCTTTACCATGTTTACACCATAATTTTTAACATTATTAATTTGTTGACACTCCACTAATTGCTACAAAATGCAGAAGATGGCCTGGGTAGATCTGAATCTGGCTTCTGGTCATAGGATTAATACAAAATTTCATGTGGTGAATGCTCAGGAAAAGAATAAGATTAGATGGAAAGATTATGACCATATATGTTTTTCTAAGTTCTTAAAAATAATTCAAGGGATATGAATTATGCCATTTCCATATGTCTTTTGTATAGTCTTTGCTTTAAACATACATTTCAGAATTACATTATACCCGCAGATTTCATTTTGTTAGAAGCATTAACAGACGCCAAAAAACATTTTAAACAAACCAGCTCAGTGGAACTGGGAAGTAGTAGTGCATTGTTTTAAAAGAATCCTGAGGGATTTTGAGGAAATCATTCATTTATCATAAAATCGAACTCAGTTCTTCTGGAACAATCATACACATTTTCTGTCTTTTTGTTCCTATTTATGGGAGAGATCTAGTTTATAAACATATAGTTTCAAAATTAGAGGCAGATGTTTCTGATAACCTGGAGAGCTAGAAGCTGTGCTTTTAATTTGGACAGCTGAAGGGCATCATTCTTGATAACTTCAAAGACCCACCTTTCTCTATTGCCTCTCTTTATGGAGAACTTCAACGGCATCTTCAGTAGGTCAAAGTTAGATGCTTAAACTGGGTGGGTGGGACACTACTTGATGATTTGCTGCTTGTTACATGGTCATGGTGTTGACCTTCTAGAGAGCTAAGCTTTATAACATTTATACAGGAGATATAATCCTAGGTCCAAAATGTCTGCAGTCAAAATACAGAAGAGAGAGACATTATGGGAGGGAGATGGAAGTGGAGAAGCAGATGTGAAATTGAATAAGAATTTCGATGTGAGGCTGGAAGAAGAAACCACATCTATAAAGACCCAGAGCAGTAACTGCATCTGCAGACCACCCTACCAATAGCAGCATATTAAGCACAGTCCTAGAGACACAGAGCAAAAGGGGGAGAGAACAGCAATGGCAGCAAAAGATTTAGAATGAGACCTCTACCTTAGCAATCCCAGAAACAGGTTCAGTTTGGGAAAGAAGTGCACGTCCCATGCTGACTGGACAATGCAACAGGGGAGAGGAGAGCACCAAACTGGCATCCTGTCCTGAACACTAAAATGCTTCATTGTTTTGCTTTGGCTTTTGATATTTTATGTTAAACTAAGATTCCAATTTATCATATGCATAAAATATATAACAAGCCTTATTCTTACTGCTAATAACTTCTAAGCCACGTCCTATTTTATTTTATTTTTCTCCTGCATAAAAGCCACTTTATAACAATAACAAAAAAAAATCTGCTGCTAAGGGTTGTCTAGGAGCAATCTGCATCAGTGATTGGATTATGTACTAACAGCATTACTTATCCCCATCTGAGAGGTACCCTACAGGGAAAAGCTCCGAAGAAAGACACTGCATTAAGGGAAGATTTGGAAGTCTGATTGCATTCTGTTTCCATCTCTCTGCAGGGCTGGCTGTCAATGGCATTCAGAGCCGCGCAGCAGAAAAGGAAAAACAACTCCCTTTCTTTACCATTGTGAGTCATCAGTGATTGAAAGCATCTTTACCCCAGTTTAAGGTCTGGCCAGGGGATGTGATCCAGAGTTCACTGAGAATTTGCATTGACTTCATACAGATTTGACTAAGGCCTGCATTTTTCAGGTAGAAATTGATTATTTTATACTGTCATGAAAGTGAAGGAAAAAAGTGCATAAATCTTATAGTGAAGATGCAGTTCATAACTATAAACATTCTCTCAAGCAGTGAGTCTGAATCCAGATGGTATACAATATTAAACTAGAGAATCTGGATCCAGATGGTATACAATATTAAACCAGTGATATCTCTCTAAGCACATTTAAAAATAATTAATATTGCCATGGATTTCCTCCAGACTTTTTCCCTATCATGAATATAGAGCAGTATGTTCCCTTAGGAAGGGAAAATTGCTAAGTTTTCTGTGTTAACCACTAAGTAACTTATTTACTTTCATCATCATGATCCAGTAGGTCATGGCTTGAATTCTAAGGGTTGAAAAGACCATCAGATCTCAATTGTTTTCCACTGAACAGCTTCATGGAACAGTGTCCCTAGTGTGGGAGATCTTCCCCAAATGTCCTCAAAATTTGTGTTACAGGATTTGTCTTAAGTGTCTGGAAGAATCTCCTAGAACCAAAATCTTACATAATTAATGTAATTTAAAATAAACATGAGAATATGTAGAAACACACGTAAACATAGAAAGATGAGGGGGAATGGTTTTAAACTAAAAGAATGTATCTTTAGATTTGAGGTTAGGAGGAAATTCTTCACTCAGAGGGTGTTGAGGCACTGGAACAGGTTGCCCAGAGAGGTTGTGGATGCCCCATCCCTGGAGGAGTTTAATACCAAGTTAGATGAGGCCCCGAGCAACTTGATCTACTGTGTGGCATCCCTGCCTATGGCAGGGGGTTTGGAACTGGATGATCTATGAGTTCCCTTCCAACCCAAACCGTTCTATGATTCTATGATTCTGTGGTTTGTCATACCTAGGCTTCAATTTATTTTGACGTATAAAATCCTATAATCTGTAATACAAGAAAATCTTCACATCTTGGAAAAGTTCTGACTTTTCTGTCAGAGTACTTTTTTAATTTTTTTTTTTTAATTTGAATATTGGCTTATAAGATTGAAAAACAAGACACTTTAGAAATTCAGAGCTAATTGTCTGCTATAACGTCTTATCTGAACAAACAGAAAATAGCTGCATTGCTTGCAAAAGGTAGGACCAATTTAAAATCTTCACTCTTTTTATATCACATACCACAGAGCAGCAGCTGGATGGAAAACCAAGAAGCAAAGATGAAGAATGCAAATATGTCTACAAGTTAAAAACAAGACATTTTCAACAGAAGTTATTGCTCACGAAACAGGGAGATTGGTGTCTATTTTAACATTTGAGGGTCAGAACCTCCACAAATATCAGATAATTTAACTCCAGTAAAGCAAACATACAGCAACTGAATATCTGCCCTTGGGATTTCATATGCATCGTTTGTTTATTGTTTTCCTTTATGTGAAATAAAATTAGCATAGCATACTTTTTGCCCTTTCTGTATGAAAAAATGTGTAGTGTTTTCCGTTGTTGAGTCCTGGCGCTTGTCCTCAGTTTTTATTCAAGTGTTTTAATGCTTAAAAAGTTCTAGCATCCCAAGGGACTACTGAATGAGGTTTTTCTTAACTCAGTCAACATCTTTCTATGTATACACAGATTAAGGTCTTACTGATATCGAGTCACTGTTACCACATCTGGGCAGATTTCTTTTCATTACCATATTTGCAAGTTTTCTGTCATTCAAGATTAGCACAATATGATCTATGATGATTCAAATATGATATATTTTTAAATTACTTAGCATCATTGTTCAGCCTATTAGACAATCTATTAGCTTTTGATTTTGATTCAAAAAGTTTGAGATTTAATGTTAACTCCACTACTTACTTGCTTTTTGAATTTGCACAAGTCACTTTGTTTTAATCTTCTCTAATTGCTGTAACTTGAATGAGGATTGCTGAACGTCCCTAACAGCTTCTAGTGTCACTGTCATCAGAGCAGCAATAATAGCAAACAACACTGCATTACAAAAAATATCTCATAAAAACAGAAGTAGTAATTTGTATATTGCAGTTTCAAATATTTAGACAATTGACAAACATTTCCTTTGTCTCTGCAGACCTTCAGCTTTGCAAAGCATGCTAGAATATATTTCCAAGGCAAAGAAAACAAAACAGAGGGAAAAAAAAAAACTGATTAAAATGTGACAAGGTAATATTACTAAGATGTTAGGTATGTTAGGTATCTGCAGAAAAGGAAATGATAGCCTTTCTGATTGAAGCAGCATCTCACAGGGTCACCTAAAGATTTCAAAACAATGAAGACAAGTGCCAGAATATTTTGAATTCATCTTGACTGTGTTAGAGATGGTAGCAGATGATCTTGCCTCCAAAGTCAGAAATAAAACCAACCAGCTGCAAAAGCATTTGCTTTTTTTTTTTCTTTGTTTTTTAATCTATTTCTTGTCCTTCACCTTGGTGTGTCTCATTGATAAACAATATAACCTTGAAAAAAGGAAAAAAGTGTTCTGCATTCCTTACTCACAAATTTTGTTTCTTTTAAGATACAGATTCCTTATAGCCCATGACAGGGATATTGCAGACCTCAGCTTCATAGGAACAGATACTATGTTTTGATACATAGTTTTATCATAATCTGCATTTCTATAACTGCAGCTCCAACCTGCATTCTATATTTACTTGCTTGCTTTCTCATCAGCAAATCTGGATGTTGGATGAGCTTGAGGGGAGCATTGTGTTTAGATGGGTCGAGCTGGAAAGCTGTGACTATGTGTGTGTCACTGCTTGTGTAAACTCAGCTCACCCAGGGTATCACCTTACTGAGTAATGAGTTGTGAAGAGAAAGAGACCAGAGGAAAAAACACATGCAAGAAAGGATTGAGTCCGTCTGGCCAAACAGTGGAGAACGGGTCACGATGCTGCTCTGCTGCCCTACCCTGCTAAGGGAGATTATCTGAACATGGGATCACAGGAGGAGGCACAGACCAGACCATCCTTACGTGGGTGAGATGTAGCGATGCTGAGCTGGGAATGCATGGGATGTAGGCACTGCCCATGATAAGAGCATGAAGGGGAGCCAAATAAGCAGACATGCTCTGAGGAGCTTGGCAGCCCGCAGAAGGACCCAGCCAACATACGCTGGTTTGGCTGCCCATAATACCCTGTTGTGAATTTTCTGGGCCAAATGGAAGAATCAGAGGCCCAGACCGTAGCCCATGAAAGAGGATAGACACTGGGGAGTCCTTAGGGGCTTTCTGTTATTGCAACAGATACAAACGCCCTGGTGTTAGTTTCAGCCTCTGGCTAGATGAACACTAACGAAATTGCGTGTAGCTTTTTCGAGCTCATGGCAGCAACTGGAAGAAGAGAGCTTTCTTCTCATTCTGTTGGCTCCTCAGGGAACCACGGAAATCATCCCAGTAGGCAAGAGATCTGTGCTATTCATGACTCCTATATAATACCTGCCAGTGACATATCCACCATGTCTAAGCTTCAATCAACGTTCAGAATCCTTTATGTCACTCATCCAGTGCTACTCATTTAACAGCACCCATTATCCAGCCCATTAGGGAGTACATAAACAGAATGCATAGCTGTTTGGTCCAGCCAGTTAAAATCCCCATATATACTCTTGTCCTGTTTGCAAAGTTTAGGCACAGCTCAAAAGCCAGCCATGGCAAGAGAGATAGCTGAGCTTTTTGCTTGTTGTTTTGTTTTGTTTTTTAAAAACACAACTCAGTATAGATCACTGATTTCTAAGAACCATATTTCACCATTCTTGGGAGTCTAGCACTGGAATTAAGAGAGTCTAATGACTCTCATTATTAAAGTAACTTGCATGAGACACAACAGTAGTTTGTTCTCTCTGGTTTCCCACTAATGTACTAATGCAATGCGATGTAATGACTGCAGGAGAGTTTACCTTCACACAGACATTTTTTCAAGTGATGTCCTCAGCTTCCCTTAGAAGACATCCACTGATGTGATTACACCAGTAAGACTGGAACAACATGACTATATTTCAGCTGAGAATCTACTTTACTGAACACACCTGAAGACGGGAGCTTTCAATTAAGATGTGATGTCAACGAATAAAGAGCACATTTTCTAAATCTTCATGGAAAAATCTCTAAATAATGGGACTCGCAGTGTAGTGTTCATTTGTATTAGAAAAGGACTCTGATTTAATCAAGCCATATCTAAATCCCTACCTGAATCTTGCATCTAATTATGTTTTAGAATAAATTTTTATACTCCCTTTACCCCACCCCCACTTAGGATACTGGCAGAAAATAATGAGCTTTAGCAGTGGGTAGGTGTTTAAACCTCTTCTGATCCTGAAGATGTAGAAACAGAGCAAATGAAACCCTCTGTGGTTGAATTCTGACGTGTGCAGCAGCCCAAGCAGGACTCTGGGTGAGGGATTGTTTCTATACACTTGATATGCAGAGGATGACACATGCAGGAGCACCTATTCTCTCTACATTTGTTTGTCTAATTTTGATGAAACACACAATGAAATAGCACATCAAAGGAACAGCATAAAGCTTTGCCTGTGGTGATTTTGCGCCTAAGCCAGCTGTAGAAAATTATATCCTATCAGAGAAATCGTGGACAACAATGAAGACAGCAATGAATGCCATGAGCTAAAGATGTCAGCACAGACCATTCAGAGCTTGAACTGAAGCCCACTGCAGCCTTTCACATCATAGCAAAAGGTTTTGGACTGACCTGCTGAACACAGACCTCATTGTAAGGATTCCTTCTTCATCTGGACCCTTTCTTTTCCCAGCTGACAACAGCCTAAGAGAAGTACATTCTCAAGCAAACAAGATCATGTGTTACAGATACTTCCAGCACATAAAGAATATACTATAAACAAGCATTTTAAAACCACTTTTCAACATTCATTTTATTCAGGTCTTTCCCATTGTAGTAGGCATTGCCATTTTTAGATTCATCCTGGCCATAATCAATAACCTATACCATTTTTACAAAAAAAAAAAAAAAAAAAAAAGAAAAAAATATTGCAGACCTTCAAACAGTCCCTAAATGAGTATCACTTTTCTGCACACATTTTCATGTGGCATTTTAAAAGTCAGTTTCACAAAAATGTACACTGATAAAATGTCTCTAGCAAAATTGTAAAAATATTATTTGGTCAATATGTATTCTTTGCCAGCAGAGAAATGCTAAGAAGCACATCACTCAATAAAACTTAAGATTTCAGTAAAGTTTCTTCAGTTCATACATGAGCTGGCACAGGAGGAGTGAAAACAACTGGATGCATATTTAACCTGGGATAAATATACATCAGTGTGATTCCATCTATACTGTAATGAAAGAGGTCAGAGCTGCTTTCCATTACCTTTCCTGCTGACATTCTGGACTTTTGCCTTTGCAGTGAAAACTCTGGCAAATGTGATGCAAATAGGAGTGAATTCCCCCTTGTTAGCACATCCCTCCTTTATATACACCAGACCTGGTTACTAGCACTAGCTATCTTGGAAAACAGGTACTTTACCTCTGAACACAATGAGGCCTGATCTTTCAACCAGGTTTAAGTAGGGTTAATGTCCTGTGAACTCTTAAATTTAATGATCATAATTTGTACCTCCCCACACCTCATGTTTTCAGCACTACCATTCCCTATGCAGTAGCTGCCAGATGTAACCCCATGGGTGATTTTATGTTAGTCTTAGACAAAGCAATTCTTTGTACTGATGTTCTGGATACCCAGAGTATTTTAAGGATGAAAGATGCTATATGATATTATCATTGCTGTACCATCAATCTATGTTTAAAGTGTCTGAAAGATCCTTCATTACCTTGTTAGCTGAAAGTGTTTAGTTTTGCTGCTTTATTTATCCTCCTGGTTTCAGTTTCTTCCTTTAGGTATCTTTGCTATTAATACATCTGGTCTTTTCATGCATTTTCTTCTATAGGGAGAAGGTAAAGAGGCAGGGAAATCCTATGGTCATCCTTCATGCAGCATGAATGCAAAGATAAGGGATGTTAGGGCTAGCAAGAGTGAAGACAGTAATACACATTCATCTCAAGGGAAGGGAAGGGAAGGGAAGGGAAGGGAAGGGAAGGGAAGGGAAGGGAAGGGAAGGGAAGGGAAGGGAAGGGAAGGGAAGGGAAGGGAAGGGAAGGGAAGGGAAGGGAAGGGAAGGGAAGGGAAGGGAAGGGAAGGGAAGGGAAGGGAAGGGAAGGGAAGGGAAGGGAAGGGAAGGGAAGGGAAGGGAAGGGAAGGGAAGGGAAGGGAAGGGAAGGGAAGGGAAGGGAAGGGAAGGGAAGGGAAGGGAAGGGAAGGGAAGGGAAGGGAAGGGAAGGGAAGGGAAGGGAAGGGAAGGGAAGGGAAGGGAAGGGAAGGGAAGGGAAGGGAAGGGAAGGGAAGGGAAGGGAAGGGAAGGGAAGGGAAGGGAAGGGAAGGGAAGGGAAGGGAAGGGAAGGGAAACTATGTCACAGGAATCATTGTTGTAGCACATATTTACATAATGTTCTTCCCATTTGGCAGCAAAGCCTGTGGGGAAGAAATCAGAAACCTCTGAACTCTCTTATCCCTTTCATTTCCTCAGAGGAATATAAACTGCATGCTGACCTCAGTATCAGCTCTTTGCCTCACTCTGTTTTGCAATGTCAGTCATGACACTTTCAGGTAAATATATTGAACTTTGCATATTTTGGGGTTTAGATCACTTAGCCTTCCAGCAAGTCTCCCAAGAGTGTCTGGTTGGACCTACTCAGAAGCAAGCTTTTACTTAATTTTAACACATTTTAAAAATATAGTAAGACTGTGGAGAGGGGAAGAAAAAAATCATCAATCAGAAATTGAACTAAAGCCCATGAAATAAAGCTCTCGTCTATCGTCTACTAAAAATCATGCCTTTGCTAATGTTTTCTAACTTAAGATATAACATGGTATCACTCACCTTGAAATTTCATTTATTCAAATAAGTGCTTAAAAATAATGTTTTCCACTTCCTAAGGAAGCAGAAAACACAGCTGAGTACTTACTTTAGCCTTCACTTATAAAATAATATTATAAAGGCAATAAGAATGTGCACGAATACCAAATGAGTTAAAGCCATATTTTTCAGATGGACAGTAATATATATATATAATATATATTATGATATCCTAGACACATTGAGTAAAATTCATCTGCCCTGTCATTGGTACCAAAGTTGGTAGCATAAGTCTATGTTGTCAGTAGAGTGAAACTGGCACCTCCAGAAGACAATTGTTTTCATTCAGAGATAGATGCATGTGACAGGTTACGTGAATTGCCCTTTGGAGATGCTTATGTCTCTCATTAGCTATGGAGAGACTCTACAGTGGCACTTTGAAGTTTGACTATTCCATTATAGGTACCTTAAAGGAGGCTAGATTAGTCTCACTGAGAATGACCTTCCAACATGAAGGCCAGGTGTCTAACTGATCTGTTAAAGAGCTCTAGAAGCACCAGAAAACTCTAGTTAACTCCAGTCCAAGCTCAGAAAAGAGAAAATAAAAGGCATTATAACCATTTAAAATAGAAAATAAGAATCCAAGGGAAAGAAAATGATGCTATTAAATAGGAAATATTAGGCTAGAGAGTAGTAGAAAGCTAACCTCAGCCTATACAAAGTCACCTTTGAATAGTCACAGACAGTTAATGCTGCAGGGAATGAGATCCAGAGCCTGAAAATGTCACTTTATGCATTGTTAAAAGCACCTGACTTCAACACAAAAATAAACAAATGGAAAAACACTACGTGTATTATAGCAGAAATGAACTGGGTGTTTTGAGTTTTGCTTTTTCCAATGTTGCAAATACATGTTCAAGGCATTTAACTATTACGAGTAACTGAATGTTTATTACATTTCTATCCATGTCTTGAAATCTTCCACTAGACAAAATTTACTGTCTCTAATCAAAAGACAGCCAATGTCATCTAAAATGTAACACCCACAGTAGCGATGTTTATATTTGCCTTTATCTTAAAAAATAAAAATTAAAATGAAGTAAATTCTGGTCCTAGTCACTCTGTAGTAGCTTTGTCAGTGGAGCCTTTCAAGATCAACATTGCCCCAGACTGCTGGCAAGTGTCATGAACTATGAAGCACATTAGTAGGCAAGAGGTTTTGAATAAAACCTGGGTCAAAACACAGAGCCTTTCTAATACACAACTCACTAAAAATTCAGTAAGAATTTAAGAGTGGGCAATAAAATCCTGAGGGGTGCAGTTTGTAAAATGTGCCTGGGGGAGTTGTACCAATGATTAGGCAGAAAAGAGAGTTTTGAGGCTGAGGTGTGCAAACAAGAGGAAGCTTGACATTGAAGCTTTCCAGTTCTGACAAGGTGTTAGGAGGGGATAAACATGGCTGGCAGTCCCAGCAGACTTACTCGACACTGGCATGGTTAAGATACCCTTCTGGAAAGAGTGAAGTGGGTTCCAATCTACTGGTTTGCCTTCAGAGAAACTATTTCATGCCTAATATAATGAAGAAGAATATCACTGTTTTCCAAAGAATGTCAGCTGTTCAGCTTGTCAGGATCTTGGTCTATCCGAACATTCAGGATAAGCACCAAGCTGCCCTTCTTTGACGTCTGCATATTATTAGCTAGTAAAGGGGTCTTAGATCCTAATTCACTTTGTCTGAGTCATTCACATCTAAAAGGGATACCTGAATATTGAGTCCTAACAATATTCAGTAGGACTGCATTGTTTATGAGCCAAACTCAACTTGAAAATGAGCTTTGATGTTTTCCAAAATTCTTTTCCAAACCTCCTTAAAGGTCAAATACCTTTTACTTCTATGCATTGTATCAGAGACAGACGAGAGTTCACCTTTATGAAGAGATTCTGAAGACTGTTATTTTTAATGCAACTTGAATTTAGATGCAGCTTGTGGCTACATGGTTGTAAAGTCAGAATAACTTCACCATAGTGTCTTCCTAAGAAGAAGCTGTGACTCTCAGTTGCTGTGAATGTAAACTTTTGCTGTTGACTTCAACAGCAGTTTAGGCTCCAGGTTTTCAACTTGCATGAATTAATGACTGTATCATCAATCACTTGATTTCTCAGTTTGCTTCATTATTGTTCAAAGCAGCTTTATTTATCTGTTTCCTGCCTCCACTTAATAATATTTGTAATGTCTTATGAAAATTAGTTTTTGAAAAACACAAAAGCAAGGAATGAAAAACAGGACCTCCTATCGCCTCTCCAAGTAATCAAAAGCTGAATCTAAATAGTTCTATGGCAACAGGCAGAGAAAAGTATATTTTCAATTACTTTATTTCCGTGTGTGAACTGCACATCCAAATCACACTTCGTGAATAAGTAAACAATTTAATTTGTTTTTATTTTATTTTGTGTTTGAGTGTGGTTTTCTATTTTCTTTTTGGTAAGAAAAAACAGGAAGAAATGGGGAATAATAAAACCCACCCAGCATTGGCAAACTTTTCTCATTACACTCTGAGCAACAGCAGGATGGGGAAAATAACAGATCATTATGTCTGATGAGTATAATTACACTTTTTCAAAAAAAAAAAGGGGGGGGGGAATCTAGGTTTATCACTACACCTGGGTTTTTTTATAGATACCTTTAAATTCCGCTGAACATGCAGCAGCAGACAAATTATTCCTTCTTGCTGTTTGATGGCCTCCAGTAACGCTTAAGAAAAATTGTTTTCCATTCCACTGAACTGTAAAATAAACAAAACAAACCCTTCACTAAATGCTCTAAAGGCCAAAGGGTCTCAGTGAATGAACTTCAAATGACTGCTTTGCTCATCATAGAAAAAATCCATTATGTGATTGTGTTTAGAAATGGTCTAGCATATTTTGGGCACTATGGCATTTTAAAATAATAAGGATTAGAAATAAATAATAAACTGGTGAACAGGCAGAAAGTAAGTTGCTCCCTAAATCTAAATACAAATGTATTTCAATGTCATTTTCTATACACAGAGAAATGCATAGAACTAAATCAGATCTATCATTTATCGTGAACATTATGTTTTCCTGTACTTTTCAGCTTACTTTCATTCCTTTCATGAAAAAGAATCTCATGACCTTTTCAGTATTAGCCTCAAGACATAGCTGAGCTATTCTTTTCATATAGAAACCCAAGACCCCAGCTGGCTAGCATGAAAGCTAACTTTGCCGACAAATCTCTAAGAAAACATGCGATAATGTTCATCTGTATTTGGGGGATTTTTTTTTCTTTTTACAGAAGCTATCAATGCATCTAAATATAACAGTTTCCTGTAGGTTTTTAGGTTTAACCAGTACCCTCTGAGACGAAGCACTAATTAACATGCTGTCCTGAGTGTTATAGGCTAATAAAAGATCGAATATACAGCAGAATCGTAACACTTTCTGGTAACTGCCTTTCTTTTACTGCATCTGCTAGAAAATGTACTACTGGTGTTTTAAGATTCCTCACCTCTTATTCATCACCAGAAAATAAAATCCCTGTAGTATCTGTTCTTTTGTAAGCTCCATTAGGAGATGATTTCCAGTCTCTCAGTAGGATTTCCAAGAGCTTCACTGTGAAGTTTATACGAAATTTCTTTATAACAGAAAAACAGTCAGGACAGAGCTTTTCCTTCGAAGATTTTTCTTTGGTTTTGTCAAGTATGTTTCTCCTACTGGTTCAAAATCATCAGGAATATCTATGGACAATAATAGATAATGAATACAGAAGATAAGCTTGAATATCCAGTGATGAACTTCACATAATACTCCTAAAAAAGGACTTTGGAACACTATTTAAGGTATCTGCAGGAGCTCTTTAAAACCTACCCTCACACCCATCATTGTCTTCAGGTGTTCAAATACTTTTAAAATAATGGTCTAAGAACATAACTCCAGCATTCCTCTGATACTAAGTGAACTTTTATCCCTCTTCATAATGAAATAGATCTCAGTAGAATCTCTGTCTCACTAAGACAACCAGATTGCTAAAACAGATTTTTCTACCAACAACAGATACAGCTACTGGGAAAGCAGGTCTGTGAGCCTCCAGATGGAGCTGCCACCTATCCACTCCTACTTTTGTTCTTGGTAAGAGCAGAAGCCACTCAGGTTGATTGTTTGTATAGGAAGAAACATTAAGGTGTCTGGGTTGTGTATATCCTCCACCAGATGCTGTCCATCATCTTCAGAGAAAACTGGCAAGTCAAATGGATCCATGGAAAGGATTTGATCAGTAAGATGTCCCCTTGAGCATGCTGAGGGACAGGAATACAGACTAACACAACTTTCTTGCACTTTGGAAGTTGTGGCTATGACATGCATTTCAATGGAGATTCCTGATCACAGACTTTTCAGGGAAACTCTATTAACAGTAATGAACCTTCCCTGCACACATGTCCTATCATATCTTATCCACATACAGCAGCATCTTTGTCTAATATTAGATACTCTGAATTGATTCTTTGGAAAATTGCCATTAAAAGCTCTTGGTTGGAGAATGGTCAAATTACCTGTACAACAGTGTGGATTGGACAGCCCTGCGGGGCAGTATGTTCTAGATCACACAGGGCTCAGAAACTGTCCATTGTCATGTATTCAATTTTGTCTCAGAAAGTACTACACAGGCAGGTATGGATCAGGCAAAGCTTAACTGGATAAAGGGATAAAGGACAACACAACGTCACTGCTCACGCCATTAGTAAATCATCTCATCTAGTGTTCCTTCTGTGTGTGATGCAGCAGATGTGAATGACAACTCAAAATACAAAGGGAAGGCAATGCTGAACAGCTACCAAATATGACTTGGTCATAGGAGGATACCTCACACAGATTGGTATTACTGGGGAACACAGATTGATATTACTGGGGAAGTGGAACAGAATTTCTTTAGTGTCTATCGCTGCCTAACTTGTACTTGGCAAATGCTGAGCTGATGTTATCAGGATAAGACTATGACTGCTTCCAGACCTATTTTATGTAATTGCATTTGGACATGGAGGTGTATGGAAATGAGAAGAAGACCTTTCAAACCACTGGAAAACAGTCACATGAAAAAATCAGAAAGTATTGATGCCTTCTGTGTTTTTCTATAGTCTATTAAGACTAATTGCTTGGGTGGGCTCCCACCATGAACTGGTCATTAAAAAGAACAGGTGAGGTAACTATAATCAAATGAAATATGAATGACATCAAAACCATGCATGTACCACTATGCTTTGCTTCTTGCAGTAAAAACAGCTTTCAAACCTGCAATACAATCTTCCCAACAAGCATATAAATAAAGCCACACCTAATAGTGCTCTTCTTCCTATCCAGGCTGGCTGTGGCTCTGGGCAGCCTGCTCTAGTGGTTGGCAACTCTGCCCAGAGCAGGGGGGATTGAAACTAGATGATCTTTAAGGTCCTTTTCAATCCAGGCCATTCTATGATTCTATGATTCCTTGACATGCTGTGATGGACAAAATTTCTTTCTGCATCTATAGATATGAAACTTTTCTACCATTCAAGGTAAACATATGTTAATTCCAGAAAGCTCTGGAGAAATAAATAAATAAATAAATAAATAAAATAAATAAATAAATAAATAAAGCTTGCTTTCTCTGGCACAGAATTAGTTCCAGCAATAAATTAAGCTACTACATACAATATTTAGAATTGCTACTGACTCTGAAGACTCAGATAATCCCCACAGAAATAACACGTCTGTCACACATTTCTCTTGGGTTATGGTGCCATTTGCCAACAAGGGGAGATCTTTGATAAGAGAAGAGCTATTCAAGATGATTTTTTCAGTACTCCCACAGAAGTCAAGACCTGAGCAACTTCTTAAATGTTGACAGAAGGCATGATAGGACCAGTTAACACTTCAGCACATTTTAAACACAATTTTGACCTATGAGCTTGCTGTGGAACCCAGAATAGGATTTATACCCACTCAATACAAAATAAGTGACAGGGATAGTAATAAGTGATAGTAAGACAGACTTTTAGAAACATTGCCAAAGCCTCCAGAAGAGGTTTTACATCTAAACTAAGAACATTCAGACAACATTAAAGTCCTGGTAGAATATGGATTTCTGACAAAAATTAAAGATACAAGTTTTCTACGGTCTACAGCTATATTAATGTACTAAGCTGAGAGAGCATGGCCTGGGTCACTAGGTTTTAAACATCAATTCTATTCAGGCTTTAAATCTGTTTAGAGGCACTTCTGACTTTGGTCAAGGTAATTTTCACATGTCTACATCGTTTTGAATTGCCAGAGAATTTGGCAGCATGGATAGTATCCAGACTTGAAACATGAGCACTATGTATTTTACAAGTCTATACTTGCGTTAAACAGCCTAAAGGATAGTACCTACTTAACTGTAAAGCCCGTGTTGCTATTTTTTGGAGGGGCAAACAGAACAGGTACCTGAGCAGAGTTGTGTGAATGTATACAGGAGGTAATTGGTCACTAAGTATTCTGGGCTTTTACACGATCTTTCTTTCTGCTGTCTGAAGTGTAAAATTAACTTCTTTTTACCTATCTATTCTGCAACCACCTCAGAATACCTCTCAAGCCTTCCTGTCCCAAAGCCTTTAGGACCCTGGAGATCCATAATCCTCCCAGCCCAAGCATCCTTTTCTTTATCAACACACTTAAAACTATTTCTTTCAACCCTTCTCATTTACCTTGTCCCAACTTCCTCACATGAACCCCAAATACATTCATTCCTCCCAATACATCACCACAACACCTATCCTAGTCCTCTCTCAGAGTCTTCATTTTGATCCATTCCACTTTCTAAATCTTATTTCACCTTGTTCACTTTGACAAACAGTACATAACGATGCCACGTACGGTTTGACCTACCCAGCTGAGCCTGACATCCCTCCAAGTTTTATTTCACCCATAGCTCAATTTTGGGCTCTGATGTAGAATTTTAAAATTCAGACATAAGGCCCACCTAGACAGGAACCTAGAAGGCTGTGAGAGGACGACATGACAAGGAAAGACAATCTCAGCTGTATTTCAAAGTCTTACCTATTAGAGCCTGATATTTTGTCCATAGTTGCTTGAGTTGGGCATTTAGTATATAGAAAAAAGTTTTCATAGAATCATACCATAGAAGACCTTGGGTTGGAAGGGACCTTAAAGATCATTCAGATCCAACCCCCTGCCATAGGCAGGGATGCCATGCACTAGATCAGATTGCCCAGGGTCCCATCCAACCTGACCTTGAACACCCACAGGGATGGGGCAACCAAAACCTCTCTGGGCAACCTGTTCCAGTGAGTGAAGAACTCCCTCTTAACATCTAATCTAAATCTCCAATCTTTTAGTTTAAAGACATCACTATCTGCCTGTGTAAAAAGTCATTCTCCATCATTTTTATAAGCACCCTTGAAGTATTGAAAGGTTACAATCAGGTCTCCCCAGAACCCTCTCTTCTTCAAGCTGAACAGCTCCTGCTCTCACAGCCTTTCTGAAGAAAGCAGAGGTGCTCCAGTCCTCTGATCCTCTTTGTAGCCCTCCTCTGGACCTGCTCTAACAAATTGACATCTTTCTTGTGCTGGGGGCCCCAGACCTGGACACAGTACTTCAAGTGTGTACTTCTGCTGATGCAGCCCAGGATGCAGTTGGCCTTCTGGGCTGCAAGTGCACACTGCTGGCTCATGTTGAGCTTTTTGTCCACCAGAACCCCCAAGTCCTTTTCCACAGGGTTGCTTACAATGAGTTCTTCTCCCAGTCTGTACTCCTGTCTGGGATTGCTCTGACCCTGGTGTAGCACCTTGCATTTGGCCTTGTTGAATCTCATTACGTTCGCATGAGTCCACTTCTCAAGCTTTTCCAGGTCCCTTTGGATGGCATCCCTTTCCCTCTGTTGGATTAACTGCACCACTCAGCTTGGTGTCATCTGCAAACTTGCTGAGGGTGTGCTCAATCCCACTGCCTATGTCATTGATAAGGATATAAAACAGTACTGGTCCCGAGACAGACCCTGAGACACACCAGTCATCACCAGCCTCCACCTCAACATAGAGCTGTTTATCACCACTTTGTGGCCATCCAACCAGTTCTTTACCCATTGAATAGTCCACCCATCAAATCCATCTCTCTCCAATTTGGAGATCAGGATGTCATGTGGGACCATTGCAAAGGCCTTACAGAAGTCCAAGCAGATGACATCAGTGGGTCTTCCCTTGCCAACTGATGCAGTCACTCCATCGTAGTAGGACACCAGATTGGTCAGGCATGATTTACTCTTGGTGAAGCCATGCTGGCTCTTATGGATCACCTCCTTGTCCTTCATTGCTTGCAGGAGGATTTGTTCCATGGTCTTGACAGGCACAGAGGTGAGGCTCAATGGCCTGTTGTTCCCTGGGTCTTCCTTTCTACCCTTTTAAAAAACGGGGGTGATGTTTCCCTTTTTCCAGTCACCAGGGACTTTGCCTGACTGCCAGGACTTTTCAAATATGATGGAGGCTTGGCAACTCCATCAGCCAGTTCCTTCAGGCCCCTGGGAGGCATATCATCAGGCCCCATAGACTTGCACCTGATCTGTTTCATTAAATGATCTTGAACCTCCTCTTTGCTTACAGTGGGAGGGACTTTGCTCCCCCAGCCCTCATCTATGGGTTCAGGGAAATGAGAGACATGGGAAGCCTGACTGGAAGTGAAGACTGAGGCAAAGAACATGTAGAGTTCCTCAGTCTTCTTCATTTCTGCTTTTATTGGTTTTGTTCTGTTGTGGTGTGAGTTTTTGTTTGTTTGTTTGTTTTCCTCTCCTCCTAATTGCTTGGTAAAGGGAAAGAGAGCGAAAAAATATTTTTGGAGTTGTATGATTTCTGCTAAGAGCTCATATTGTTGATATGGAGTGCTATTAGCATTAAACGTGTGTAAGGACTTGAGTTTGAGAGTCCCCTGTACTGACACCTCATTTGTTTGCATTATGAAGAAAATATGAAAGTAGTACAGCATACGTAGAAGAAATTTATTTCACACAGTCAAATAAATAATGTAAAATGAGGAAAAATGTACAATAGTAATCAGAAGATCAGCTTGCAATCTTAGATTTAACCAGCTCTGTGACTAGAGTCAAAATACTTAGATCATTCAGAGGAATATTTCTGTAACAAGTAAATATGGCTTGCTTGCTTTCTATGAGAAAAAGATTGTCTTTGTTTCCTATAAATCTTTGCAATAGATTCATAGTGTGTTTAAGGGCAAAGTAATAGCCACTATCTTCTCAAAAAAAATTAAAAGTCATTTTATGAATATTATTTTACCTGCTCTGCTGGGAGACGAAAAAAAAAAAAAAAGGAAAGAAAAAGAATCAGGTTAAATCATAAAATCATAATCAGGTCTACATGCAGAAAGCTGGAAAAAAATATTCTAATACATAAGAGGTAGTTTTTTGTTGGGTGGATAGCATCCCCGGTCAGTTTTGTGTTTATGGCTCAGTACTAGTGAAACATTTTATTTTCACATCTTAAAAGATCATTTCAGGGCTGAACAAACACAGCAGATTCAGCAGCAGCTGGAATACAACTACTACTGTTCACCCTTTGGAAAGTTTATGAAAGTGCTGGTATGGTTCTGAAATATTAAAAGGTCTTCTGAAACTCAGAGAGAAAACAGCAATGTAAAATCAAGGGTCTGGTCTGGCTGAGTGGATAAAGTGTCACCCTTTTATTCTGGGGACCTAAGTCTTTCAAGTCAATATGTGGTGTAGAAAGGCTTTTATGGTCATTGGCTAGTGGCCATGAATTCGTATCAACAAAAGTAGCATAATTCAGACGAGGGAAGAGGAAGAAATCAAAGTGTAACAAGGCTTGTGTTATAAAAAGGCACAGTCCCTCACTTGGAAACAGTCTTGAACAGTAACATCTGACCCAAAGCTCTTGCTCCTGGGAGAGAGTTCAGATCACAATTTGCATTTGTATGTTTCAGCTTGACTTAGCTCTATACATCTAAAAAATTTTACACTTTACATGGTTCCATATTTGACATGACTCTATTACCATGGTACCAGAACACCTCCAATTTTGATACACTTATTATTTTAACCCTGTGGGGTAAGGAATACTTGGGCAGAGACGTTACTTACATTTACACAGACAGCTTGACTTGCAGCCAGAATATCCAGAGTGCTTAAGATTGCTGGCAGTAACACAGGAAAATCACAAGTCCATAAAAAGTTTGAACTTCAGCACAGTAGCTCTGGCAGTCCTTGGGAAGAAGGTCAGTGCTCCAGGCCACCTCAGGGCATGCCAGGTTGTCTCATCCTTGTATTCCAGGCTCAGTCCTAAGGAAAGACAACCTGATGTTGCATGCAGGATTCAGGCTGAGGCCAAAATGACAGAACAAAATAACTATGTCTCTCTTAAGCCCTCACCTCCCTCAGATGCATCTTTAAACACCTCTCCAACTTTTCATTTCAACAATTTGTACAGTGTTCTGGCAACACTCCTGTATTTCATATCTAACACCTTTGGGTACCTTTACACTTCTCAAGACAAGAAAAAACCTTTTTTGTTGCTCCAACGGTTCCACAGTTATCCCCACATGAAGAGGGAGAAGGGAAGTAATTTAAAATTATTTTCAGTCTTTCCACCTGCTACAACTTAACAAGCAGCTATCAGCCTTACTGCTCTGTTTCTCACTGGTGGGTGGACTGAAAGCTCTTTTAAGTAACATTTATCTCCATCGAGCCAACCAGGTAAGGGTCTGTACTGATCTGTTCCTAACTGGTATAATTGTTCACATCTACTTTTAAAATATCTCCACAAATATTTTAATTGCCAATAATTAACTGCAGATATAGAAGGAAAAAGGCAAATAGATGCTCACAGCTGGATTATTCCATGCTTCTGGACAGCTTTAACACCAGATAAGATGCAGTGTTTGGATGCAAATCTGGCATAAGTGATCCCATACAAAACTATTTCTTCAAGACACCCCAGAACACATCTCAATTGTCCTATATGAAAAACAGCTTTTCCTTTCCAAGTGTTTATCCTCTGATTAATTCACAAATATTGGGGTCATTTCCCTTCTTATTTTAAATGAGGTTTATTGCAAGAGTCTTTTTTCTTATTTTATGAGAATTCCCTTTGAATGTCATAGTAGACCTTCCGTGGACTGGGTTCATTTCTGTAACAATGGAAATGTCACAGTGGATAAAACTAAGTACATCAGATTCAGCAAACAAGCTCCAGTATTGTGGAAGTCATCTTTTATTGCTGTTTAAAGAAGAAGCATAAGAAATATTCCTCCTATATATGAATAAAAATATATACATCTTAGTACTATAGAGGATAATAATGGTCTTTTCTTCTAGCTAACTTTCCTGACTTTTTTAAAATCTAATTTATTCTTTGGGCACTACAAAAATCTGACAGTGAGTTCCAAAGCTGAAACGTGTGAGAAAAGCACTTCCTTACATTTACCTTAGACTAGTAGCATGACAATTTCATCAGATGGTCCCTATTTCTTCAAACATGGTCAACAGTAAACAAAGCAGTTCATCTTCTCTGTGCTATTTATTATCTTATATAATATATAATTTTGTTCCTTAGTCATTTTTTTTTTCCCAAAAGATCCATAATCCTAGCCTAACTGATCTTCACAAAAGTGTCTTCATAATGCCTTTGATCTTTGTTGATCTTCTCTGTTTCAACATTTTTTTCTGTTGGAAAAGGATGGACAAAACTGCATAGAGTATTCAGGACACGAGGTGATCCTGGCTTTATACAGAGGAAAAATTATGTCTACCATTCTGTTTTTGATGCTTTCTTTGTTGTTCATACTGTCTTCACCTTTCACTGAGCACCTTTTAAAGAGATAACTACAACTCTAAGATGTCTTTCCAAAATAGCAATATCTCATTTATGAATCTATGGCAGTGTACAAATTGTTAGGACTGTGCTTCCTTGCATCTATTACTTTTCATTTATCAGCACTGAATTTTGTCTCTCATTTTATCTCCAATTACTCAAAATCACAACATCTGCTTACACTTTTGTTGTCAGTTTTGTCACCTTGAAGAATTCTGTAGTATCAGCAAAGTTAGTCACCTCATTATTCATCTGTTATTCCAAATAATTTATAAATGTGATGAACTGTACAAGTCCTAACAAGAGCCCCTCTGTCTGTACTGACAATCTTTTTGTGAAGTGAAAACTGCAAAGCTGTCCCTACACTTTGCTTTCATCTTTTCACCTACCATTATGCTTTCCTTGATAACTTCTATTAGTCTTGGACACAGCTGACAAAAAGTACATTCAGGATTCCAGGTGTTGTTTTGGAATTTTAGCAATTTTAGCTTTATAGGACACACACACTCATTTCTAAATTTCCTTTTTTTTTTTTTTTCTTTAAATCTTAGCTTAATATGCCAAGTAAATTGTCTTGTAGTTGGATGAACCAATCCAAAGTCAAAAAGAATCATACAAAAAGAAGTCCTGATGTTTAGAAAATCAGCCTTTTCCTTCATCATATAGTACCAATTTGAAATCAAAAGGAGTATTTTAACCAGTTGAATCACAGCCTATTGACTCCTGCCCTTCCTTACAGCTACCCCATTTCAGCAATTCACATTTTCACTAAGCATATTGAGGATATGGAAAGGCATTAAAACTTAGTGGTGTGACAATGTTGTGGAGGTGTATTAACTTAGTCAGCTTTCATGCTGACTTTGCAGTGATAAAAATGAGATGAACCAGTGGGTAAAAAATACATAGAGACGTAATAACCAATCTGCTTCTTTCCTACTCATCTCTGGCTTCATGATGCTGAAAATCTCACTGCTTCAGCCTGGGGAAAGAAATCTTTCCATAATCCTACAAGAGTTTACAATCTACCATACAAATCAAAGTAATATGGTAATCAGCAGATAAGCACAATAACACATGTGGCGTTAAATGAAGTCTCTTGTTCTCTCATGGGGGGAAGAGAGAGACTTATTTGTTCAATATACCATTATAAAATTATCTAGTTTTAGGAAGAAAAAAAAAAGAAGAAAAAAAAAACACAACAGAGAGTACATTTTAAATTCTTATCTTTTTGCTTTTTTTGTGAAACTTATTGATGAATAATTTAAAACTGTGTCTTAGCTATTCTCCGTTCTCTATAAAAATGTAATCTGACTTAATTATGTGTCATCACAGTAATAATAGTAAAAGAAATCCACTCCAGGGATGAGTAGAGCATATAGTGTTTTATGGAAAGTCCAAAAGACATTATTTTAATTTATACAAAATGAGTTTTAGCACTTGAAATACTTTTATTCATAAAATTGTTCCCAAGCATTTCACAGGCCTCCTACCAATAAGGAAAGCTTCACAGCAGAAGAATACAAAGGATGGTGGCAGCCTTGGTTAAAGGATGGCTGCCTGTTCATGAGGATTTTATGCACTGATTCTTGAACTTAAGGTTGGCAAAGAAAATTTTAAGCACCAGAAATAGAGGAGATGGAAAACTTCTATTAACCCAAGAAAAATCTATTTAGTTGACCCCTATCCATGTCACGTCAACAAATCCATGCTGCACAATTAATTATTAACAAAATTAGCAACAGCTTGTGCTGATGTTTCTTCAATATGTAAGGACCATTTCATATGAGATCACACCAAGATGGTATTTAAAGCCATCTCCTGGCTAAAACTAGAGATTATGTTACTGAGAGAGATGAACAACCAGAGAAAATGAACCCAGAAGCAGTCTTGCTCTATATGCACACTCTTTCCCATGTGAAAATTCCAAAGCATCTCTGTAAAGGGGCATATTCATATTTGTATCCTAGTTATACCACCTTTATGTCCAGATCACATATGTCTAGGAAGACTACTGAATTTTTGAATTGAGAAGGGGCTCATAACCTGGTAACTAAGATGGCCATTCTGTGGAACAAGTAAAGTTTAATAATCAAATAACAGCCCAGCTCACTAACTGGAATTGTTTCTGTGCTTAGAAAGCTGACACAGTCTTATTTTCTAGCATGGAAGATCCACCTATTCTAAGATAAAATGTCCAAAATGCAAGTTAAAATTTGAGAAACTAATGCGGGAAAACTGATTTATACTTTATATATTATTTTTACCATAATATAGAAACTACCGTAGAACTACCACCATTTGTTTCCGCATATGGGGTAATTTAAAAGACAAGTTGGTGGAAAGCAGCATTCAATGTTTGTTTTTTTTTTTCTTGTTAGTCCTTTTACAACGTAAATTTCTATGAGACACCATTTGCTCAATAGGACTGCAGTTATTGTAGAGGGGCCACAATTTTTCACATCGAAGTCACTCACTTCAAGAAAATTCAAATGGACCAAGCAAAAAAGTGAAGCTCAGTTTTCAGAAATGAACAATGATGCTGGGCAGTCAATTAAAAACCCTTTCAAATGTCTTTTGTTTAAAAAAAAAAAAAGAAAAAAAAAAGAAAAAAAAGAAAAGATTTTGTGTCTAAAGAGAACAAATGATCAGAACCTTCTGAAGGCCAAACCAACAAGCCAGTGCAATGAGTGCTCAGCTGCACACACAGAACAGAAGGACCTAGCCTCTCTAATCACACCGGGACAGCCGTTTTGCACCAGCCCTCTTTCCTCAAGTGTCTTTTGAAAACCTAAACTGTGTCACTTACACTTGCCAGCCATGGCTTTCTTGTTTTCTTGTCCTCATTTCAGAGAAAAGATAGATTATTGCCATTCTTTTCTTATAATTAAATAATTTATGTACTAGGCTGTACTAGGCTCTCTGTTCATGTCACAGTCTCAGTAATGGCCTTCATATTGTTTCTTCTTGTAATATATGCAACTTGGAAGTATTATTGTAATATAGATTAAAAACTATTTTCAACCAAGCATATAGTCTCGCAATCAATTATCCTTTTGGAGCTGATTTCAGATCAAATTATGGCTTTAGAGAAAAACTCATAGAGGTTTTCATGATGTTGAAGCTAGTGCTATCAGGTTTCAGCATATTCAGACAGAATGTAGGAATGTAGGAGATTGTAAGTATGACACCAAATCACCAAGTTGTAGTGGTTGGGTAGTTGGTTTTCTTTCCCCTTTTTTTTTCTTTTTTTTTTTCATAAAGTTCATAAAAGTTTTTTATGTTCATAAAAACTGTCTTTTTAAAAAGTGAAAGGGCAGAATGAATGTAACTAACTTTGCTAAATGCATTGCAGTTTTAATGCCTATCACAAGGGAACAAAGCAAAGATTAAAATGGCATAAAACAATGGGCCTCAGAAAAGAGACTTAAAAAAAGAAAAAGCCCAACAAAAACAAAACCATGACAGTCTGAAAGAGCTGCTGTAGCAGAAGGAAATAATTCACTGAAGAATTGATGCTGAAAAGAAGCAGAAATGAGTGGGTTGAATCGATGGGCGTCATTTCTCCTTTTAGCAATGCAGAGGTCAGCAGAAGTAAACTGAGTGCATATTGTAATGTCACAGGCATGCACAGAAAAATGTCTAGAATCCACAGTTGTCTTCTGCAAGACCACGATCCTCATTCTTTCTCCAGAAGAACGTGATCTACTTTCAGCTTTGACTCCCCATTTATTTTTTGACTGGTTTGATTTTTTGACATGAATGTGAAAGTGAGCTTAGTTAGAAGCCAAACTTTGTCTGAAGTGTTCATAAAATACAAGATTTCTGGGGGAAAAAAATGATATTTTCTAGTAGGATTTAGTTCTTTTCCCTCAATCCCTATCCTACTGCTGTAAGTCGGCTGTCAGTAGGCTGCTAGATAAGTAGGATTTTGGACACCTAATTTAGATACTTAACCTTAAGCAACAAGAACCCTCTTTATAAACCTCCAAAGGCATACATTTTTCTCTAGACTTCTAAAATGAAAGAGTGAGCTCCCACACAATCCAAAGTGGAGTGAAATCATATAGCGAAGACTAGCAGTGTGTGTGTTGGCTGTATGTTGCCTGGTATGCTGGTATGTTTTGTGCAAAAATAAATAAATAAATAAAATAATCACACTAAACAACTAGCTGTCACTTCATGTGTTTAAAAGCATGCAGAAACCTATATAAACTTTGTATTTGATGACATGAGCTTCTCTACAAAAATAATTCAGCTGAAGAAATTACCATGAAAAAGCATGAATTTAGCAGCACAGCTCCAGTTTACTACATATGACAGCATTCAGAGAGAGTTTAGCAACATCTTTCTAGGACTTCAGCAATTTCAGAGCAGAATAAATGTAGGCCACCAAAACGCTAAGGCTAATTGTATGTACCAGACATTCCTAAACTCGCTGTTAATAGGATCACTATTGTTAAAGATGTTTTAAGGAATTAATGTGGTTGCTCAGATCCTCACAAGGAATCTTCCAAGGCTCATTACTAGTTAATGGGAGACTAATGTTGTGGAAAAAGGAGAGACTTAACAGAATTTATTAGCTTGCAAGAGACATCTCTGAGATATAAGGAGAATACAAAGGGGTTAAAGACTGCTGCAAACTCTCCTACAGAGATAACTAGTTATACAAAAGGGTAAGTGCTAAAAAGCTTTCAAGCCCTGCCTCACCTGACAAGGTTGGGAAAGTACGTATTATCTGAAAGGCAGAGCATACTTTTGAGAAGTAAGAAGAAGGATTCTTTTTTGGCTTGCAAATGCCTACCTATCAGACAGGAGGGGATTTACATAGGAGTGTTCATTTGTCTGCTGCTGAGACAGACTCACTGGGAACGATTTTAATAGACAGCAAAAGGATAGTTAGAGTTGCATGAGTTCATCCTTTTTGCATTACAGAAGCTGTCACATCCTTGTCTCTCCTCCTCCTCTTAAAATAATAAATATTAAAATAATTCTGAAGATAATTCTTCATCATCTTCACTAGGAGCTGTTGGATGCATGCTAGTTTTAAAAGTCAGCATACTTTTCAAATGTGCCTGCCTATAGGATCATTAACTTCAGATCAGCAGCCCCCTGGGAACAAGGCTGTGGGCTCCGAGTCCTGTGTTTGGGACATTAAAATATACAAGAACAAGAAGTTCTCTGTGATGAAATGAACCTTTTAGGTCACACACCATATACACCTGCTTTTCCGGTGTTCTGTTTCAGTGCCAGGTTATCACTATGGAAATTTGCTACTGTTTTAAAGGCTTGGGTTACCACAGAAAGGATGAATTAAAAAGTACAAAATTTCAGAAGGCATGTGTGCAGCATGAGTACATGGAACAAGTCTGGAAGTGACACACTGCGACCTTGGGTGCATGACTCGATTTGGATGTGTGTTTTAACTGTATCTTCTCTGTATGGGTAACAATATCAAATATAGGAACACTTCTTATGATAAAATGTATGGATAGATGAATGGATGCATTCTTGACAAGTTCACCTTATCAAACTTTGACTTTCTATGTAAGCAGAAGACATCACTTTACCAAGACTCCTATCTATTAAGGAATTTACCATCCTATACTGGGAGCATTCAGAAATTCAGCTTTATCATATAATCATTTAAGTTGGAAGGAATCTCTTGAAATCACCTAGTCCAACCCCTCTGGTCAAATAGGATCAGCAACAGCAAGTTGCCCAGTACTTTGTCCAACTGTTTTGACTCTCCAGGGACAGAGACTCCACAGCTTCTCTGAGTAATCTGCTGCATTGCTTGACCACACTCACAACCAAAGAGTGTTTTCTCATGTTCAGATTGAATTTCACCTGTTTTATTTTATGTCCATTTCCTCCTGTCACGTCACTGGGTACTAACCGAAGGGAGTCTGGCTCTCCATTCCCTTCCATCGGGTGTTTATAGACACATTGATAAGATCTCCCCTGAGCCTTCTCTTCACCAGGATAAAACAGGGCTCTCTCAGCCTCTCATACAGAAGATATTCCAGTCTCTTAATAATCTTTGTGACCCTGTGCTGGATGTGCCACAGTACATCTACATCTCTCTTGTACTTGGGAGCCCAGAACTGGACACAGTACCTCAGGTGTGGCCTCACCAACGCTGAGTAGAAGGAAAGGATCACTTCTCTTGACCTACTAGAAATATTTTGCCTAATACAGCCCAGGAAACCCTTGGCCTTTTTTGCTGTGAGGGTGCATTGCTGGCTCATGGTCATCTTGCAATCCACCAGGACCCAAGGTCTTTCTCAGCAAGCTGCTTTCCAGCCACTCAGCCCCCAGCATGAACTGGTGCATGGGGTTAATCCTCCCCAGATGCAGAGCTTTGCATTAACTTCATAAGATTCCCCTCTGCCCATTTCTCCAGCCTGTCAAGGTCTCTTTGAATGGTGGCATGACCATCTGGTGTATCAACCAGTCCCCTCAGCTTTGATTATCTGCAAACTTGCTGAAGGTATGTTCCATCTGTCTGCCATTTGCCCAGTAAGGATATGTGAGATGAATTCCATCCTATGCGTTTACAGCATCCATTACAGTGTGACTCTGAGCTTAATGTGAATCTATAACGTCATAAGTTAACTTAATGAAATAATAAGAACTGAACTATGTTCTGTAAATCTTCCTTACCTCTCAGAAATTATTGAAGTTACCATCAGAGCAAAGGAGTGACAGTCAAACATCAAGAAAAGCAGAATAAAAATTCAGTTGTTAGTAAATGATAATTCCTATAGAAAAGAAAGTCCAGCTTTTGTCTACAAGAAGCTCAGGAAATGAAAAACAGGTTAATAAGAAGTATGAATCTAAGATAGATTAGTTAAGTCTCACAATTCTTGTATACACAGCTGCTCAAAACTGAAGTGGTTAAATTTGTCTTAGCTTAATTCATTTCTAGTATGTATTAAATTAAACAAAATTAAGGTCTTCTTTACTTCTAACAGGGCTATCTACACAGGGATTTAACATAGCTGAAGTGTGATCTTTAACATTTAATTTGGATTGACTTTCCTAAATGTCCCAATGCAGAAGAGTCCTATTAGTGGCAAAAATTAAAACCAGACAACAGACAATGGATGCTAGCCAGGTAATGGTAAAAAGTAATTAAAAGACAACAAAGAATCTTTCCAGAAGGAATTATGAGAATCCACAGATTCTGGCCAAGAGGTGATCAAAGCAGTTACCAGCATACAGGAAAAGAGCCAGCAACAGATGAAGGGTAATCATAAAACAGATCAAATACTGTCAGTTAGAGACTGGCATTGCAGAAGATCTGGAGCACATGAAAAGACACAGAATTACTGTTTTTAAATGCCCAGATGGAACTGGGAAAAAAAAAATGAAGAGAGGAAAAACAGCTAGACTATTATACAAAGAAATGGAAGAGTTTTAATAAAACAGAAGAATCTCTTAATTCTAAAAAATTCAAGGTAGTAGACATAGTTAATGAGCCTTTAGAAATGCAAAGACTCCAAAATTAGAAACTGGAAGACCAATAATCTTTCAGAAGGGAAAGACACTTTGTTTACAAGAAATAATTACTATGGAGTCTTTCACCTTTATTTCAGGGCACAACAAAAAGACAGTGGGACTTGTATTGTGTCTGCTCAGGTAATATTATTATCTGTAAGGGAAACAGTGACTGATCCACATACTGCTTACTACCTCTTCCTAGTAATACATTCTACAGAAAAAGGAGCAAGATTCCAAAGTAAAGGAAATTCTTATCCGAAGTAATCATATAGCACCACAGGTGGACACTGACTTTTTCTAGAATGCTTCTCTGCACCTGTACAGAAAGACTCATTACCAAATAAAATCACAGCTTTACCTGCTCTCCAGATAGGGCATGGTGACCGAAAAGTAAATCTACAGCTTCACTGATGAACTTTGCTATGAACTCATGCTGTCCCTTATTGCAAACAGCCTAGGAGAAGATGGATCAGCCAGCTAACACACTAAGTAGCCTCTTTCCATGATGCTCATCACATCATTCTGTGTACTAAGGACTTCTGAAAATATCAATTTTTAACCTTTGCAGCCAAATGGAACAACCCTTTGGGGGAATTGTTCTTTACCCCACTTATTTGCAAAATACTTTTTCATGAGAATCTGATACTTTTCCCCACAAATTTATGAAGCATAACAGAGCTGAATCAAGCACAGGTTTCCATAAAGCACCCACATCCTTCCTATCTTACACGCTCAGGCCAAAATGCATGAGATGAAGAGAGGCAAGTTTCAGCCTGGAGACTCCATGGTAGTACAGCATAGAAAGCCGTAAGAAAATTTCAAACTTTAGTATGGCAGTGGAGCCTACACTGGTAAGTCGAAGAGTGCAGGAGATCAAATATGAAGAAAAATGAACATAAGTGAATTCTTGGTGTTTGGGTTAGAATTACCCCAGAGCAGTGCAGCACAGACAGAATCTGATAAAAGCTTAATTTGGCCTCTCTCCATGAAGGTTATATATCAGTTTTGCCTACACTGTAGGCTTAGCTGAAAGCTTGCTTTGCCATTTATGAGACATAGGTTATATGTATTATAGTCACCACAAGAGTGCCAGAAGGAATATAGTTTGTAACCACATTTATGCCAATACCTGCTCTTAGAACCCTCATCTGTTACTTTGGTAAAATTTCACACTTCATAAAGTAGGAACTAAATCTAGCCATATGCGATTTATTCTTGCCTAAATTAATTTACAACAAAAAGACTTATTTCCTGCCCTTGGTATAATCTGATTGGCTTTTGTGACAGCTGTAAAAGGAAAGCTGCTAAGAGAGACAATCACATCCAACAAAAAAACATGCTAATGAAATCAGACTTTCTAAAGGGAAGTGATTTTGACAGATTAAAAATTATAGTTCTGTATGGATACTACCCAAGTTGTCAGCCCTTCTTCCCACAGTAACAGCAGGCTCTGTTAAATCTGAGGAACACTCTGTCTGCTCATCATGTTATGTAAAATCAACCTCTAGCCATATCCGGGTGATTTCCTATGGTGAAAGACTCAGAAACAGAAGGTAAAAATTCCCCATTTGGCATCTTAATCTTCTATTAATGATGCAACCTGTACTGTACCATCTGAAAAACATGAATCAACACTGAGCCCACCCTTCCACAAATAGAACTCTTTACCCCATAATGTGGTGATCTTTCTTTTTCTAATTGCTTCTTACAGATTTTTAAAAGGCACTTTAGTCCTTAAGTGTAAAATTTGCATTCAAACTACTGTACAAGGAAATACTAACAATGATTTTGAAGTAATTCCTTCTAACAAAGAGCACAGACTTCTGATCACACACCATCGGAGAAGATGGAAGTGTACATGAAGCATTTTTCTTATCTCATTAGCAGCCATTAGAAACCCACAGGGGGAACATAATGACCAGTGGAAAAAGGGCAGAGCAGACTTCAGTGAACAAAACAGATGTTTAGTGCATATAGATATTATCCAACACTAGCATCAAACTAGTGAGTTTGGCCATTTAGGACATCTCCTAGGAAACCATCAGATAACATTAAAAGATATTGACTAACATAAAAAGAGCTGCAGGGGAAACGGTGTATATTTGATAGAAATGGGATGTGCTTCTAAATGCAGCAGTTCTAATTTCTGCCAAGGAGAAAAAAAAAAAAAAAAGGATGATTTTGCTAGATGCATATTGTGGCTTTGGTTAAAAGGCTTAAAATTTGCTGTACATTTCTGTATCTTGACATTGCAGTCTTTAACTAAGCAGCATATAAAATGCACTGCAAAAGCACATCTCAAAGAGAAAGCATATAAAAAGATATCTCTTAAATACATTGCAACTTGTACAGCACATAAACTTGTTTTGTTGTTCTTGTTAGTTATTATTTTCTTTTCCCTGCCAGTGTTTTCTGGCTGAGTTTTCCACATAGTCTGAGGGTTGTAAAACTGGCAATGGTATTGGGCACTTCATTTCCTTTAACATCCTTTGAGAAAACCTTCTTTTCCACATTACCCCAGAAAACATTTTAACTGACCAGGACCAACTGGTACTATGTCCATCATTCCATGTAAAGTATTCTTACTCATATCTACAACATTTAACCTCTGCATTTTGCCCAGGAAGACATTTGATTCAATAATATATTTTCATTTCTTTTATCCAATGTTGTGGCTGATCAACAATGTTTATTGGCTGATAGTTTCTTTTTAGAGGTGCTAAGGATAACTTTTCCACTGTGATTACTGTTTTGCCCTCTCTACAATCAGCATGCGGAAAGGTTAGTTCAGAATTTGGCTAATGAGAACTTTGTTGATCTGTTCAAGTTGGCTGCTATGCCTTTTGGGCATGACCAATCAGAGCATGAAGTGTCGGGAGATTTGCTGTCTCTCTCTAGCCTTGGCTAGTGACTTCTTGCGGTCTACCAGACCAGCATCAATATTCTGTGCCCAGCTCTTTCTATCTGTGGCAAGGGATAGAGGCACATATTCACCTCTAGATAAATCCCAAACTGTTCATGCACATTGTGTTCTTTCTTCAGTTTGGTACATTTGCTTAATGTGTTCAGGTCAAGTCGTATCAACAGTTTAGCGGAATTCATAAAACTATGGGGAAGGATATAATTTAAATTCAGGAATAGAACATGAAGAAGGGAAACACTTCATGAACACTAGTATTATTTTTTTTCTGAATTGAGACTAATCTAACATACACACAGTTCCCTACAGTACAGCTGTAGCAGATCAATTACGGCAGTTTTAAAGGCAACTAGTCCAGCCCATACATGCCATGGAGTTAAAGCCTTCCAGAGAGTTGGGGAGAATTGAAGAGAAGATAATGGATCTATTTCTTAAAAGATCTATCCTTTTAATCCTGTAAACCATATGGCTATCCCAGCTTTCCATAGCTTCTCTTTAATACGCTTGTATATATCCCATGTTTTTCTGGGAAACTATGCATGTTAGTATGCAGACTATCAGCATGGCACCAACACACTGCTTAGGTGGGATACACCAACTCTGCTTTGGGAGGTGATTGTCATCTGGCCAGAGATTTTTGAAAGGACAAACGTCTGTCGTCTTCTAATTTGACCTAACAGACTCTGTTTATATAACAGACAAGCTATCAGAAAAAAAAACCCCTTCTCTGAACTATAAACCTAGGTGAACTTCTTTTGATGTTTGCATTTTATTTTTCAGATGGAGCACTGCCAAATAACAGCTGCATAGACAGTTAAGCTTGATCATTTACAGAACTGCGAAGGGTTTGATTGATCAGCTTAGATGTCAGCAATTTTGTAATATGCTTGGGCACCAAAGGAGCAGAGCAGGTTGGGAAATGCAAAGGGGAAAAAATATTGTGTATTCTGATTGTGTCCTTCACACAAAATTACAAGCATTTTCAGCAACAAAGTAATTCACTTGATCCAATAGACTGCCTGCAAGTTCGGGACAATAAAACTGAAGAACATCTTTAACTGACAATTTAAGTTCAAATCATTTTTGACTGGCAAGGTGTGGTATCATCCAGAAGAATTGATGCTATGGTAGTAGCTCCAAATTACGGGGTTATAGTGTGTCTACTAAACATGCGGCTCTTATCAGGGGAGATAAGGGGAGTGATAGGAAAGAAATGGATAGCAATAAATGCTTTCTGTAAGCTCTACAGTTAATTAAGGATAAGAATTTGTATACATATTTATACTTCAGTAGAACTCAGAATAAAAATTAAAATGGAAGATCTTGACTGACACTAAGTACATATTGTAATTCTCCTTTCAGCACCATTTTCCTATTCAGTCCTCTGTATGTTGCTTTTTTTTTTGTTTGTTTGTTTTAAGAGAGGTCTGTTGAAAAAAATGCATCTCCCTGTCAGCAAAGGAAATCTGAAACAATGTGGTTTTCTGAAAATGGTGGTTTACTGAAATTATATGTTTGTGTTAAGCCAACCCATTCCACCCCCTACCCCAAAATAATTCAAGGCAGGTTGTTGTGTCAGCAGTTGTCACTCTTTGTTAGTAAGCGTTAGGGCTGAGATAACCACTAATGTCCTTCTCTCAGCTCATGGGTATAAAGGGCATTAAAAGCATAGACAAAAACTGCGTGTTTTGAAACTAAAAAAGTAAAACCCTCTCCTAGGCTTTCAGTTAACAGTAGAACTGTTAGCACATTTTGTAATGAGCTTCTCACCCCAACAGATCTAAACAATATTCCAATATCTGCAACCTAGAAATCCACCCAATTGTAAGAGTTCATTAAATATTACAATAAACAAAGCAAAACAAACTACACTGAAAAATCCCAAGTAGTTTAAGGGAGAATGGTCCACTAATACCAGAATGTACATCTAACAAGTTAGAAGCATTTGAGATTAAAAATCCCTGACTCAAAATGGATGGGTGAAAAGCTAGACCTAAGTAGATCCTGGTTAGTCCACCTAGAAACTATCTTTTAACATTTTCAAGAAGAGGTTTTGTGGACTAAAATCCTAGGGACTAAACACACAGCCCCTAGAATTACTGCTTCATATCACAAAACCGGCCTTAACAGATAATCTTTACTCACTGGGACTTTCATATCAACACAAATAGACCCAACTATCCCCACTGGATCAGCAGGAATGCCACACTGATACAAACAGGAATCCATTCTGTCTTACAACCTGAGAGCACTGATATTGGCTCTTCCCCAATTACTATCAGAATGATTGTATTGCTTCTCCAAATGATGTGTCTGTTTTGTCAGAGAGAAGGAAAGTTTCACAATGACCGTCTCAGGATTCAATATTAGAACTATCTGTCACTTCTATTTAACTGAATATCCTTTAAAAAGGGACCCATATAAATGTTGATTAATTAGCTTAATGCTCTTATACTACTCAGTGTTTTGTTCTTAATCCTTCTTTTGTGCACTCTTTAATTATGCAGTTGCTATTTTAGAAAATGTATTTCTTTTCTTTAGTACATAGTTTCTTGTGTCTGTGCAAAATACTGTGGTTGAAAGACCGCTCTCTAGAAATCCCTAATCACGTTTAACAGTTTAATGTTGCACAGTAACAAGGTTGTGTTAAAGCAATTGACCCTTTGGATCAGCTGATTCAATGGAAATTAGAACAGCACTTCTTCACTCCTCCCTCCCACATACCTCACCGAAGTACAGCCGCCTCAGATGCAGGCACCTATTCTGGATAGTTGGGACCCTTCTACAGTGAATAACAAGAAATAGGCACAATTTATCTTACAATAGTTATCTCAGGATAGGGTCGATTGCCCTCTGCACTGCCTGCATCTCTCCATTGACTTTACAAAAAGCTTAAAAGAATTCGCTTAGAGAAGACATCTAACTTTTAGATGGATAATGTTAATCGAGATGAATCCTTGCTAGATGTCAGTATATGATTGCTGCAATGCTGGCTGTCGTATCAGAAATGCCACCTCCATGTCCATTGTTATAGATGACTGACTGTAAAGCGCAGATCAAAAGATACAGTAGATTGGGATGAGTTTCTTTTGTAATGCGGATTCGCCTGAAATATATTGTGATTGCTTTATCTATACAAGTAGTGTTAGAGATGCACTTGTGCGCTGTTAACAGGAGCAGAATGTTCCTTAAAAATACATCTATTCAGTGTTCAGCATCTTCTTCACTGTGTTCCAGAACTTGGCATTTTTACCGTATTAATGTTTTAACCATGATATTTTAATATTTTGTCCCGGATATTTCTTCTCATAAACAAACTACCAGCCAAATACTTCCTGGCTTATTGTACCAGTGTTTGACTATGTCTGGCTTTCAATCACAACTTCACCATGTCTCTGAAAACACCCTTGGTCTTCTGGGTAACATAAGCCCTGTGGCAGGCTAACCTATTCAGGGAAAAGGTCGACAAACTGTCGGAGCAACGCACGAAGAAAGCAAAACGCGCCGCACAGCTGAGAGCTGTGAAGTTGCCGGGAGGCTGGGGAGTGGATGCGAAGAAACTCCCTGCCTTCCACACCGCGCTGTGCTTAGGTCTCTGGATTTTTAAACCTTCAGACTTCCAGGCACTCTCCTCACTTTAAATAGCAAACAAGAATCAATTTAACTGTCAGCTGGAAAAAGCATTCAATATGTGAGACAAATGGGGATCTGGATTGGGGCCTGGGGGTAGGAGGCAGTTGACTGAGACAACTTCAGAAGACAACTGCATAAATAATGCCAAGCTTTTTTCCCTACCATATTTCTAGGCTTCCCAAAGAAGTTGTCAAGATAAGTTTGACAGTAATCACAAGGCTAGGCCTACACAGGTCTGCCAGGGAGTGAAAAACTGAGAGATGTTAACACTTAAGAACACTGGAAGAGGACAACCCTGCCATGTTTAAGTGGTCTAATAGGTCTCTCCCACAGTTGGCTCATGCCGAAGGAAAATCCTGCTCTGCAGTAATCTGGGCTCCACGAACCAGATTCTGATTGCTGTAAATCCCTCCAGCTCCAGCGAGACCTCCACAACAGCCAACCCCCAGCAGTACAACAGGAATACAGAAACTGTCAGAAGGCCCGTTTTGACGGCCAGCACTTGATCCTCTGACACAACCTAGTTGTAAGTTATACAGGAATTTCATAGTGTTTAATAGTAATGTGCACAAGGTAAAAACTTTAAAGTCATTAACAGTATAATTTATTAGTTAAGTTGTGCCAATGTCTATCAATCAGACTTTAAGGTTGGTTCCAGGGAGGTTTTTGATCTTCTTCATATTGCTTTGCTTTTCTTCTTCCATGGCAGCATTAGCAGGCGACAGTTACATTATATATCTACTCAGTGCTCTGGTGAGAGACCATTATGTTCACAGATCATTACTGACATCCTGACATTTGTCATCTCCTTTCATAGCAGTTAAATCTTGCTTTATCTGTAAATGTCACCACGTCATTTATTCATGAAAAGGGGTCACATTCCCAAAATAGTACACTCAGCTTTTAAAAGCAAAGTTGGTTTTATTCACTGTGGTAATCCTTGGACAAACTTCACTGCTGCTAAGTACTTACTTTTTTTTCCTGTGTAGTTGTTTACATCTCCACATACAGATTTCAGGTTTACTTTTTTTTGAAAATAAAATCCTAACAGGAAGCAAAATGACCTAGATGAGAAAGGAAAAAAAAAAAAAAAAAAAGGTGTTTATTCTTTCAGATTTCTGTATTTAATCCACGTGGATTTATCAGCATGGAATGTACTGTTGCAAAGTATAATTTTAATTTGACATCATACTGGCTGAAAACCCACTGGTTGACTATTTTTACTAAGGCTTTGGTATGTAGTTCTCAGCTGGACTGTATTTCAACTTCACAGAAATGTAGTTTAAATAATCCTTGATAATAATACTTTTTCTTTCTCCTCTTCAAAGGTCTTAAAAGTTTAATTAATAAAAGTCTAGGCCCACCCTGTGAGATGCATGGATGTTATCATCTGAAAAGTAGGGAAAAGCAACAGAAGCTGAGGCAAGCAGGACATAGGAAGGACTCTTACCATGCTCTTGGAAGAATTAGTCCCACATGCTGTGTTTGAATTTAGGAGGGAAGAGGCTCCTTCTTGCATAGTTTATGTACCAACATACATGTTGATAGTGTATGACTTACTTTATCAGATAAGCTTATATCTTGTTTCCCTTTTTCACTTGTTCAGACCCGAACATTTTAGGGAATCATTGAATCATTAAGGTTAGAAAAGACCTCCAAGATCATCTGGTCCAACCATCCTCCTATCACCAATATCACCCACTAAACCATGTCCCTAAGCACGAAAGTTGCTCAATTGTATATCTTAAGGTTGGCGTGTTTTCCTGATATTTGTGGATTTCCCTTTCGAGTTCTTGTTCATTTTTCTATTGAACCCATCTTAACAGCCAGGCAAGTAATCTGGAACTCCACCTTGCTCATTGTAGCACTAACATTATTTCTTGAAAAAAAAAACAATGGGCTGTGGCCAGATTTTAAAGCCAGATTCTAAGGTAACATGAATTATCTCAACAGTTGGGATTCAGATCCTTGGATCAGAGTAACACCAAGGCATATATATGCATATATATATATACATATATATATATGCATATACACATCTGCTCTTATATATGAGTATTTATATATGCATACATATATAGCTTATCTAGTCATCTGCCATCTTGAGCTTTTCTATACTGATAAAAAAGTAGCAGTTCACTTCTCTACAGTAATTTCCAAATCATTTTACAAGCTGTATGAAGTATATACAGCAATTACTTTTCACACCACTCACAGCAGCTGCTTTATGAGCTCAGCAATGCTATACAATAGCTGAAGGTAGAAAACAATAAAAACTGAGGCCTGAGTTTACCAGGGGGCTAAAAGGGCTGCAGCTTCTCCATTAATGTTGCCCCCTGAAGCATATAATCAACAGCTGGATCCATTTCTGAAACTGTCACTTCTCTTTGAAAACAAAGAGAATAATTTAAGTAAACCAAATGGTATCATAGAATCGCAGAATCATTCAGGTTGGGAGGGACCTCTGGAGGTCATCCAGTCCAACTGGGCACTGAAGGAAGAGCCACAGTAGAGCAGGTGACAGGCCTTTGCCCAGCTGAGTTTTGAGTGTCTATAGAGAGCACCAACAGCCTCTGTTCCAGTTTTTTACAGCCCCTGTAGTCAGGAAATTATTCCCAGTATCTAAACTGGAAGTCCAGTGCTCCAGCTTTTGATTTTTACTTATCATATCACCAGGCATCTCAGAGGATACCCCAGAATCTTTTCTGGGGCCTGAACAGGCCCGTCTCCCTCAGCCTCTCTTTGCTCCTCAGCCTACCTTGTGCTCCAGCTTCCTGACCAACTTGGTGTCCTCTGCTGGACTCTCTCCAGTTTGTCAATGTCTTTCTTGTACTGGGACAATCCAAAAATGCAGGTGTAGATGCAGTCTGGGTTGCAGTCTTACATGTGACAAATCAAGGGAAGAATCATCTCTCTCAAACTTCCCTGCACTGCTGAGGTGTAAGCCTGGTCCTCCAGGTGTCACTGGTGAAACTCCTGTGCATTTCCTCCAAGTGCTTCAGGTTGCCATAGTTTCTGCTTCAAGTTTTCAGTGTCTCTTTTTCTGCCAATTTTCCTGCCACTTTTTTTCCCCAGCATGTCTTTACGACTTCCAGTTATGTGATTTTTGAGACCAGCTGGAACATAAATGCTCAGAGCTGACGAATAAATAAAATGGTTGCTTTCAAAAAGTTAGCAGACTAAATTCTATTCTCTGCCAGCTATCTGTTGAAGTCAGGGTCATTACATCTACTTAAACCAGCTGAGAATTTCATCAAGTATTTGACCACAGCTTCAGATCACCCCAGGTGAGGGACCAGTGTTCCTGTGGAAATCTGTAGTATTCCAATTATGCTGAGTCTTAAATTTAGACACACACTTACTTTTTAACAGTATTGAACAAATTGCATTTTCCAAAAAAATAACAACCTCTCTTCCCTACTGAAGCCTGGATCCTGACATTTGTCTCTAGTGTACTTTTTGCCAAGGAACCAACAAAGGAGGTCACATAATAAACCTTTATTTGTAACTATTATATCTGAAAGACTTCACTATCGATATAAGGGAAAAAGAAAGTGTTATTGTATATTTTTATCGGATTTATGAAGAATAAAATATCTGTAAAACTTCCTGAAAATAGCCTTGCTGAATGTTCTAAGGAACCTCTACTTAATGCTGGGCTAGGCTTCAGGGGAAACCTCTTCCTTTTAGCATCTCCACTGAGCATATTCTGCATGAAAAGAGATTTAATCTCAAGAAGCATATACAACTTTTTCCTCTTGAGATTAAGGGTAACATGTTGTTTTAAGATTTCACTACAGTAAGGCAGAGTAAGTAGTGATAATCAAAAGGAGAGGAATTAGAGCTCTGAAAGTTTATTTTGCTGTTGGTGTACTTCATCATGCGAAAAACTTAATGGATGTAATTCTGGTTTCATGCAAGCCACTGGGAGTTTTGTCACAGGCTTGAGCGATGTCAGGAACGGACACCATTTCTCAGACTGACAGTAGATTTTTTACATATCATGTAGTATTCTTGGTGTGAACTAAAAGATCCTACAATTAACTTCATTTTAGTTTGCATGAAGCCATATTTTTTCCTCTCTTTTGCTGTCTTCTGCTGGATTTTTGTACCTTTCTTAAATATACTGCAAAGTCACTGTGCAGGAAATATTTTTGTTTGAAGCATATTACTAATATCTCTTTGTGTGTGTATATGTGTGCAAATATGCATACACACACACGTACAAAGAATCTTTTATCAAACATTAAAATGATATTGTGGATATTAAAAGAATTCTGTTTTCTCTGCTCACCATGAAGCCTATTTTCTCCTGATAACTACAGCAAACTCTATTGACCTCTGGAGACTCGCACTTATATTGCATATTGCCTGTTAAAACGATTGGAAAAACATCTCCCCACTTAAGCGGGCGCTGCACTGGTTCATCTGAGATTTTGTTCCTGAATCCTTAAAATGAATTTTGAGATCAAATGCTGACAAGCAAAGTAATATATTTCTTACAGCCAGATTAAACTAGTAAAAATGATCCCCCCCCTTCCCCTACGAAGTGCTTTTAAAAAAAAAAAAAAAAAAAAGCTTTTATTTTCTCTCAGCACCTTTAATCTCTATTACTTTCAGAAATATCCTTCTTTATGTACTCATGCAAATCAAAATCATTGGCTTCAAACCTTCATCTGCTTTCCCAGTGTTATGCCTACCTTATGGAGTGTTTGTATTACTAGTTTCATCTACCCCACTGATCAATTGTTTGACCAAGCACCTCTCCAGCTTATGGTCTGAAAATGTTTGTTTAAATCAAATGCTGACCAGTGACAGGGCTGCTTGTTGAACAGTAGTGCCTATCATGTACGAAAATTGAATCACAATAAGAGATGCTGAAGCAGGGATAATCCACTTTTTTACTGGCATTTGGCTTATAGCTATGGCTCATATTTCATGCAAAAGCACGGCTCACAATGAAACTGAGAGAGTGGTAAGTGACAAATGGTGGAAAGACTACCTTCTGAATTCAAGGATAGGTAGATTTTTTTATGCCCTGGTTCACAAAGACGCTTGTACATGCTGCTGGCATTCTGGACAACGATTACACACTGGAATACACAAGGAGTGTAGGAAATTAGGGGAACATGTCACAAGACATAACTAATGATGGGTGGTCTCCTGCTGCATTACAGGCATTCAACAGTGGGTCTACATGGCAAGGCTCTGCATGGTTATAGCTTAAAGTGAGGTGTCTGTATGTGGGTAAGGATGTCCTGGGATCATCTGAAACATCCAGATGTCTCTGTAGACACCACGGAGCAGTTAGCCCCCTCAGATGTGGCTCACACCTGGGAGAGTTATCAAGCACTGGGATGCCAGAGCCAACCCACCGGCTCTGCCAGCAAGGAAGATATCTCAGGTCTGCCACTTGGCATCTCTGTGAGACTTGGATGCAGAACCTGAGCACACTTCTGAGCACAGGCCCGTAGCTCTTCCTCTGCCTTCTCAGTCATGAAAGGATTTGGCCTTCCATTACAAGGGCTAAGGAAACTGGGTTATCCCCAGCCTTTGGAAGAGCAAGCAGATAGTTCCCATGTTCCAAGAATATCTGGATATCTGGCAAAGAGTCTGCCTCTAAGATCTAGTCATGTGCATGAAGCCGAAAGGGTAGAAGCCAAGACTTACACAAGTTAGCAGGAGGAAAATCTTATGATGTCTTCTCCTTAGACTATCCAGTTGTCTGTCATTGTGAAAAATTAATGAATTCACTGTAGTCTTACTGTCATGTCCTTAAATCACTGCAAAACAGTTTTAGTAGAACTCAGTAAAATCAGATATCGCTTAACAAACGAGGCTCTAAAGAGACCCTAGCTGCATGAATGGCTATTTTCTGTATCACTCAGGAGACTGATTTCCCAAGCAGCAAGCAGAGTATATATGTGATCCTGCTGTGCACTCCCAGTGGTAGAGCTTTGGTTCTGTACGGCAGGGTTTCCCCCAGTTTGTAACAACTGGGACAAATTAGATGACAAGCGGCCTTGGAGAGGCTTTCCTGAATTATTCTACAGAATTTACACTTACATTTTGTTCAAGTGACACACTTGTTTTGTAAGTGTTTTGCTGATTCCCTAACTGTACCATAGACAGGAATCATTTTGGTCCACTATTGCTGCCAGTGGAAGACACAAGAATAGTACTATTGGTCTACAAAAGACATGAATTTCTGAAATGCTTCAGAAACAGCCCAATTTTCCCCAGATGAAATGTGTTCCAGGCATACCCCACCACTGAGTGAAACTCAATTTCCTTTTTCCCTCTATACAGAATATACAGTAGCATCAAAGGGACCCATTCCAGCTCATGGAGGAAAAATTATATGTATGTGTATATTAGAGAACTATACAGATAAAAGCCAGACTTTATACAAATGTAACACCTGTGGCTCACTCTCCCAGCTGAAGAGAGTGTGCATATGCTGAGGACTTTTGACCAGACATTTACACAGATAAAAGCATGAACAGCAAGCCTGTATGGTATTCTATTAGAAGTTTCTGTCTTAGTGCAATATGTTCAAGTAAAGAGAAGGCATTCCAAAATATATTTTATCTATTAAATAGACTTATGTAGGTAGGCTCCCATGGGTAAGTTTTATTCCACCTTCTGAGATGCACTATGGTCTTTATGCTAAATTTTGAATAGAAGGAATCTGATGTGGAATAAAAGATTTGAATAGTCCTAAGAATAGCAGAAGGGTGATGGGAGCAGCCATAAAGGTGACAAAAGGATTACTGGGTAATTTGCTTCACCACGCCTTTTACAAGCATATTTCTTAAACAACCCCCATGTACTCCTACTACCCCATGAAAAGGTGGCTGTCATTTTCCACAGTGCTTTACAAATGTGGCAGAATAAGAAAAGAACAGATATGCAATTATAACATACTGTATTTCAAGATGCTTTAACACAGGTAAATGCATGCCATAACTTACTGAATCCTAAATAACTCCCTTTTCTGATCCTCTGAGGATTACTGAAAATCCAAATAAACCATCTGGCTATTACACATTCATTTGCCTAGCAAGTATTTTGGATGCCCTCCCATTAATATGTCATTTGAAAGAATATTTAGTTCAGTGGGAGATGAAGCGTCACCACACAGGTCATGCCTAAATCAACAGAACAGCTTGTCTCTCTCATAGCCAATCTACATATAATTGATTTTCAGCATCCACATTCAGTGAAGGAAACTGTTTCTTTGAGAGATTTGAGTGCCACATTTCACAGCTCCCTACACACAGCTTTGGGTATCGTCCCTCTTGCGTCGCTAAAGCATCAGTGAAAAATTTTATACTACAGCATTTCCAGATGATGTTCTTTTACCTATTGCAGCTGGGCGAAAAGTCATAAAACAAAGTTAGGAAAGTGATAACTGAATTTATTAAAACCTGCTTTCAAGCTCTTCTTTTACACTGACTGTCACCCACACAGCATGATGTTCAGTGTTAGTGAAAGGTGTTAAGCAGACTCAGCTTACTCTTCTTCCTCTGCACTTTCTTGGTTCTGGGAACAAAGAAATTACCACATAAGTTGAACATATGAACAGACTTTTAACATTATCACCAGTCTGATGTAATTTCCATAATAGCAAATTGCCATATGATACCAGCCTAGGCCACAGCACTAGAGCTGAATTCCACAACATCAGTGTGTAATTTGGATTCCAGTCTGGTTATAAATCTTAGCACGTAGTTACTTCATTGCTAACAACGAGTCACACCACCTTGGTACAAACACCCACAAAACTGTGAAGTATCTGAAACAGACTGGGTAGAAACTTGTGGGGTTTTTTTTTTTGGATTTTTGAAGCTCTCCCACAGATAACGATGCAGATACACATACAGATCCTTGGAAACCGCCCTATTGTGAAATTGTCTTTCTGAGAGAGGAAGGTTGCATAGCTGTGATATTGCACCATGCTTGGGGAGAAGGGGCTCCTGCCTAATGTGAATTAGGGAGGCATCACTAGAGCACTTTTCCTTTGCCATTTTGCTAAACCCACACTTGAATCTAATCCAACTGCTAATGATGGCAATGGAAATCCTTCCTGTTTTTTTCAGCAACAACAGGACTATGTGACAAGTACTTTTCTTCCAAAGACCAAATGTTCTTGAAGAGCTTTGTAGTTGTTAATTTTTATTCTTATTATATTCGCTTTGGCATACGAACTGCATGGTTGAGTCTGGGGGGTAACACAGGAGGCAGGCACAAATGTCAGAATTCTTGAGCCATAGGAGATGAAAATGACAGAAATGTAATCTTAGCTACAAATTAGCAAGCCAGAAAGAAACTAAAAATGTTCATTTGTTCTTATCCTGTTATCCAACATTTCAATGAAGCAGTGACAGTCAGTACAGCTTATTTTTTTTAATTCTTGGGAGATAATTATTATTTTACCTGAAGAATCCATGAGTCATCTGAAAGGAGCATTGGCAGAAGGAAGCAAGCTTTGTGCTGTAAAATGCATTGCTACCAATGAATATATAATTTGTGCTTCAAGCCCACAGATAGTAAAAATACAAGTAAAACTCCAGAAAAACCAAAAAGAACTGCTATGAAATGTAAGATGGTTCTTCTCGTGAGTCCATTAATGGAACACGAAATGGAATGATGAAATATATTTCTCAATTTAATATTCATTTTTCTTGCCTTCTTTTCTTCTTCTTTATTCTTCTAGACACATTCATCATTTGCCAGGTCCTGCACTTGGGGCACAACAACCCCATGCAATGCTACAGGCTGAGGGAAGAGTGGCTGGAAAGCTGCCCAGTGGAAAGGGCCCTGGGATTGTTGGTCAATAGCCGGCTGAATATGGCCAGCAGTGTACTCAGGTGGCCAAGAAGGCCAAGGGCAACCTGGCCTGCATCAGAAATAGCATGGTCAGCAGGACCAGGGAAGTGATCATCCCCCTGTACTCTGCTCTGGTAAGGCTGCACCTCGAGTACTGTGGCCAGTTTTGGGCCCCTCACTACAAGAAGAACATCAAGGTGGTGGAGTGTGTCCAAAGAATGGCAATGAAGCTGGTGAAGGGTCAGAAAACAAGACACATGAGCAGTGGCTGAGGTAATAAGGGTTGTTTAGTCTGGAGAAAAGAAGGCTGATGGGAGACCTCATTGCTCGGTACAGCTAGCTGGAAGGAGGTTGCAGCAAGGAGGGTGTTGGTCTCTTTTCTCAGGTGATAGGACAAGTGATAGGACATGAGGAAACAGCCTCAAGTTGTGCAAGGAGAGGTTTAGATTGGACATTAAGAAGAATTTATTCACAGAAAGGGTGGTCAAGCTTTGGAATGGGCTGCCAAGGGAGGTGATAAAGTCCCTGTCCCTGGAGGTATTTAAGAGATGTGCGGATATGATACTAAGGGAAGTGATTTAGTGATGGGACTTCGTAAGTCAGGTTGAAGGTTGGACTTGATGATCTTAAAGGTCTTTTCAAACTTAGAGGATTCTATGGTTTTATGATCTTGCCATTTTCCGGTAAAATGTATTTAAGAATCCAGTAGATCCTGGCTTCTCAGCCATTCTCACATAAAATGATCTCCAGATGCAGAAGGAAAGCATGTTTAATGGATTTTTCCGTGGGACATTAAAGAGGGCTGACTCACACCACGTGAGGCATACATCAGTACATTGCAACATTTGGATTAGCACATCCAGATCTGAGTCCTGGGTTATGTATCCTGGACAGGTGATGAGCATTTGAAAAATGTGGGTTTGCCAGCCTGCTCAGTTCCCTAATACAATATCTGAAGTCATTACAATATTTATGTATATTTTAAATAAAAGCAAAAGACCGATTAAAATAAGACTCTGTAACTAAAACACAAAACCAGCACTGAAAATGACAGGTTATAAAAATCATAAGATTGGGTTAAAATAATTTAAATTTAAATGGCGTTATATTTCTACCTTGCCCTCTCTGTCTTTCTCTGCATCTCCATTCCACCCTCCTAAACATGTAGAACAACTTTAGTTCTTTAGTTTTATGTTTATGTTTCTCAAAATTTTGACATTATATTTCCCCCCTCCTTTTTTTTTCTTCTTGAGAAAATAAACATCACTGGACTCAATGGTATTGGCACCTTAATATTAAAATAATTCAATATATTTCATAATACACAGTAAAGAAAGCTCAAGAGATGGCAACTTTACAGAGAAGGAACTTAACAAACAGACAATTTCCTTCTATCTTTTCAAGATACTCATGCATTTTCCTCTTCCTCACTCTAGTTCCTTTTACCCTGCTCAAAAGTCTCTCTAAGCTCCTGGTTGACCCTGCTATGTCAAGAGTACACACTGTACTGCACACTTTGTTGTTGCTTTCTCTTCCCTGCATCAAGGAAAGAGTTGTTCTTCTTTGATCCTTTTCTTAGCTGCATGACTTCTAGTTCCATCTGTACTGTCTGCTGTTTATAAAATAATGTGGTTTTTTTTTTTTCTATTTCCTGACAAATAACCTCATTTTGATATTTCGTTCTTCATGCTGAATGTCCATATGCCTTATGTCTTTCATAACCGGGGGTTGGTTGGTTGTTTAGGTTGTAATTGAATGCCTAGCTTGAGACCAAAGGGTGAAATCCTATGTTGTTGAGGGCAATTTATCTGCATGAGTCCCATTACTGCGAATGGAAGGTAGGTGGCTAAATCCCAATACAGCTCACAAGAAATATATAGCTGACTCTCCATTCTTCAAAAATAATACACTGAATGGGTTATTAATTGCATAGTCCAATTTACTGGGACTGAAAGACAGACCTGTTTAATTTTGGAGGTTCCCATATGTGGGTTTACAATTAAAATGGCAATTTGCTGAAGATTATACAAAAGTTCAACAGTACATCAGAAATAAATATTCCTTGATAGTTTTATTGTTCTTTTATACTTAGAAGTAAGAACTTCAGTATTTGTACTGTTTGGATTGTTTGTCTGAATAGTGACAAATTCTTCATGCTGTGGTAGGAACTGGCACGCTGAAGAATACCAAGGACAAAATATCCGAGAACTTTTTTGTTGATTTACAGTGGCCAACAAGGCAAGCTTCAAAGAATGAAAAAATGAGCCTTGTATTTCTAAGGTGATTGCTTTTTACAGTCATTAATTATTGACTTGTCTATTTGCCATTTATGCATTGCCCTACCATAATGCTTACCTTTATATGTATCTTTTTATTGTATCATCTCAGTTTTTCAGTAACTTACATTCAGTTTTTCTCCTCTATTTTGTATTCCAAGAGTCACATCCCTATGCCAGATCATTAAGCTGTATGATCCATTCTTAATCCAACTGCTACATGGAGACACAGTACCAGCAAGAGTGCAGTCACATCCAGAGGATGCAACAGGTTGAAAAATGACCTTTCAGTCACACCATGTAGCACAATGAGGCCCAAAACACTTAAGTTGGGAGGGAGAAGCCACAAAGAACAGAACCAATAAGTAATTCATGAGGATCCATATAAAACAGGGGTCTGTTCTACTAAGCAAGTGGCAAGTTTTCAAGAGCCATGACTAGCTACCTAGTATATTTCTGTGTATGCAAATACTTCATAATTACATCCTATTAAATAATGATAAGGAATATGCTACATGGTCTCTGCTTTTGGCTGAACCAAATAGCTTTTCCCATTCTTGTGAAGCATATGGTTTCTGATGATTGGACTATCACCTGAACTCTTCATAGCATATTTTCTGTTTTAATTTTTTGTGATGCTAAGCAAAACCACTGAGTTACTCATCACAAGTGATGACCGACACTCCATCTGCATTGCAAATGTATGGGGATATCTATGAAAAAAGAGCTTTTTCACAGCTTCACGAGCAAGCTAAGAAGCGACTGAACAACTGGAGACATACAATAACAGAAGGCATGGGCAGCAGCCAGGACAGCATCTCCAGGCACTCCATATGTGGACTCTCTGTTGCCTACAGCAAATAAACTTCTGAAGCCAGCAGTGGTAGGAAAGCTGACAGAACGAATTAAAAAGTGGCAGCAGGGAGCCAAATACTGCTGTAACACAGGTACCAGGGAACTCCCCGAACTCTGGGTAGGACAGGCAGTAAGAGGGTTGCCAGTGGCAGAGAAAAGCAGTAGAGGACAAGGATGCACACACAAAAGCTACTTTCAAGGTCAAACAAGGAAGGAGTAGAGGACCGCTGTAATTACTACAACTGCCATTTCCAGGAAGCCATAAAGGAACAGTGTCCTTTGAGGTATAATGGAAATATGAATTCCTGCATGGAAGTAGATCTGGAACAGAGGGTTGCCATGAATGTATGAGGCTGGCTTATGGCAAACACTCAGGAGCTGTCAAAGAACTGCCAGAAAACACATGAAAGGTGAAATCCCCAGAGAGTGAATGACAAGTGGAAATGAGGCTCCAACCGGACAAAATACAAGTGTGTTAAATTTGCCCAGAAATTCCTGAAACTCACGTTAGGTGACGTTACTCATTTTCCAGTAAGGAAATACAAATGTTCTGAGCATGCTCCAGTCTTGTACAAATATTAAAAACTGATAGAAGAGGTGCTAATGCGTGACAGTCATGAATCATTATCAAAAATTCCAGCAGCGCAGAAGCAGCAAAATGCCTTGTTGTGCACCAGAAATGGCTTCCTGCGTGTAGTTTTCCTATACGTCACTCTTAACACCACTGTCTATTTTCTCATGTTTTATTATTTACCCTGTAAAGTGCAAATTTCTTCTTCTGTTCTGAAAGTCTTGTCACACGTATACAGACAGTGTAAGATAAAGTGATAGCTTTCTACACAGTTCTATTATAAGAACTTGAACATCAGCCCAAATTACCTGTCATCAGCTGTTCAAGTCTTCTTTCCATTACTGACAAAACAAATGAACAGCTGCTTGCTCCACAAACCTGTGTACTGAAAAAAAGAGGCACACTAATAAAAATGGCTGTAAACAGCAAGCAAAAAGTATATATAAAAGTTCTAGGCATAATACCAAGTGGGTTAAGGCCGCCTGCATTCCCAGCTAGACAAACAGCAGAGAGGCTCCTATGTGATGCTGTGTTATAAAATGGTCGCACTTACAAAAGCACTTCAGCAGCAGCTGCTGTATAAAGATGTAAAAAAAAAAACAACAAAAACTTCAGTTTTTGTGGATATAAGCCTGTGGTGATTTTTTTTTCTAAGTGCTGGAAAAAAAAAGTACACAAGTATCATGAAAATCACGTAATCATTATATACTAGGACATGAGTTTCTGTTTATTTAGGTTCATCTATACGTTCTTCAAAGTTCATTAAGTTTTCAAAAGAATATCATTGTATAGTTTTATTTCTTTTCTGTGTGCAATGTCAAGAAGTAAATGGCAAATGTGCTTTTCTAGCCAAGGAAATTTGTTGGTTAAAAAACTTAATATGCCCTTTCTCTCCTTCCCTTTCTAGTCTTCTCTTTCCAAATCTATTTTGCAAAAGAAAAAGAGGGAAGGGAGTAAAATTAAGAGGAAGTGTCAGGCAAATTATATATATATATATATGTATATATATTTCCGAAACTCGAAGAAACTAAACTGGAAATAAAGCATAATATAACTTTTTGATCCAAAATCAAATTAAAATGATTTTAACCAAACAGATGACAGTGGGAGAGGAAATTCTATATAATTATTCTTCTCTTTCCCTCTTTATCATCTTCCCCATTTTTCACCTTCCTTTTTGCCTTAGTTAATAATTTCTCCCAAGCCTCTTTGGAACTTGCAGCAACACTGACAAATATACAATGCTTCTCTTCTACCTTAGAAAAAAGATTTTGAAATTCATAGTTTTTAAAGCTAGAATGAATAATTGTAAGTATTCAGGCTGTTGCTTGGTGCATCCCAACCCACGGAAACTCACCAGGAATTTAACCAAGCTCATCTCTTCACTTTCCATAGTAGTGTATCATCTAGATATGCACTTATGGCAATGAGAAGACTCTATATCCTTAGATAAGCTTTTACAGTCACCAGCTGTAACAGTCACACAGCTACCTCCATTGTAAATACAGTGCACTTTAATTTCTGCACTGACGTCATGTTAGTTTAAGCTTTCAGCTGTTGGATGTTGTCTCTTTTTTTTTTTTTCTCTTTTTTTCTGGTAGATTAAAGAGCCTCCAACTATCAAATACTTATTTATTTATTTATTTATTTATTTTCCCACTTGTAATGACAGGTTACAACCTCTTAACCTTTCTGGACATACAAATTGATTGTGCTTCTTTAGTTCCACACCAGAAAGCACCTTTTCCAAACCCTGAAATGCTTCTATAGATCTTTTCCAAACTCTTTTCAAATTGTCAATACTCTTTTTGTAAGGCATTGGGTTGCTTTCATCTAATTTCAGTTTCACTAAGTTTCCCCACAGTTGATGGAGGGAAATTCAGCACCTTATGGTGATGTTTCACCTCACCCTAAGACAGGCATTTCAGCTAAGTCAGATGAAGCACACTGGAAGGTGCCTATTTTCTCTGCTGACTTTAAAAAGAATGAAGCTCTAACACAGGCATCTTAATTTTTGGATATCTTTAGTGAGGCACATGAATCCCACTCAGTGCGGGCACCAGGGGACAATCTGGCTGTCTAAACATAGATGTTCTATGCGATTCGAGACACCGCGCGTATCCCACCCGGCTGCTGGCTGCTCCAGACAGGCACCAAGCGACCATGGATGCTGGGTCACATTTGCCAGCCACACACACTGTCAGTGAAACTGTAAAATGTCTAGATATGTTCCATCAGGACAATCAGTCTATGAAATTATTTTGTGATCTCACCAAGACACAGGATCATTTGGAAAACAAACAAACAAACAAACAACAACAAAAAAAAAGCCACAACAACAAAACACACACACACACACACAGAAAACAACTTACTTTCCATAATGTCACATTGACTGGCATCGATCATACTTAAAATCTTAGTGCAATTCATCCAAGTTTTTTTTCTACGTAATGTTTGGGCTAACTAGCAAATTGTTTTCAAGGTCAGTGATCTTACTGTTATGTTGGGCAATGACTATTTCTTCACACTTCTGGAACTGTCTTAGAATATTTAGCTTTACTAAAAAAAAAAAAGAGGATTAGTACAGACAGCTCCACAGACAAGTAATATTCTTGACTGAGAATTATCTGTAAATTCAAAAATATTTGGTGTTGCTGTTTAGCACTCTTCCTCAGAAGTGAGAGAAAATAAAATATTTAAGTCTTCTTTTAGAAAACAGACATATTATTTAATCCTACATTTTTTCTACCAGGGTGCACAATTTTACTATCCATAGTTTTATAATACTCTGAGCATTTTACTCCTGCTTAAAGAATTTTTTGTTATCTTTCCCCTATTAACCATAGATTTTCAACTGATCCCTTTAGTTTTCTTTATCAGTTCTCTGCATTATCTAATACTGATTTTATTCATTGCTATCAGGCACCATTTTTTCCATTATTTTTTAATCACCAACTTCACCCCCCTCTTAGCCAGGATTGCTTTTTAACTGAAGAAAATACCTTTTGTCAGTGCAAAATTCTGTTTCTTCAGGTATCCAACACAACTTCGAAAAACTATTTTCACTTATCAGCTATAGTTCTTTTCTTAAATAATTTTTCATTCTGGTTTGGTGCTAGTAGGCTACCTTTTGGAGTGCCCATTTTATAATTAAGGAATGAGAAACCTTAAACTAAGGTGTGTGTGTGTATAATGTCAATCTTTTTTTTTTCTTTTTTTTTTTCTAAGCAGCCCACAAATCTTGTAATAAACCACAAATGTTTGACTTTTGGAGAATGGAAAAACAATCTTTTTTAATACTAAATTTTCTAATTAGAATTTTAATTCTAAATTAACGTGAAAATCTTTTGGCTCTTTGAATAGAGCTTTTCAGGGCTGCTAAATAAGATAAAGTAAGGATACTCTAAGATTCTGTAGTCATGCATGGGACCCATCTTACTAATTCCAGCTTTCTTAGACATCTGTGTTTGGATAGGATGAGTGGCACCCTAGAGGTATTTATCATTCCCTGTCAATTCCAGGAGTCTAGCCAATGACTTATAATAGGTGCCAAACTTGCAGATGATTAAAGTTACATAAGAATAATCCATCTTGTGTTGGGATCTCTCTAAATTATCTCCTTTTTAAAGAACCCCAAGTAATTCCTCATCCATTTCTTTACTACGTATCAGAGCACAGTCATGTTGAATGGATTGGTGATCAATGAGACTGACACTGTGAAGTGATCTGTGAACACAGCATGGGTGGCCATTAACATTAATTTAGACATCTAGTGCATTTGTAGAAAACTGGGATTAGGTGCCTGAATTACAATCTGAATCCCTCTAGATACCAGAAACTCTGAGAAATTATTAAACTAGGGATAAATTTTAAAATATGTAAACATACCCATGAGAATGTCTGCTGTTATTGGTTGAAACAGAGAAAATTACATAGAAATAAAAGAAGACATGTTCATCCAGTAAAAAGAGAAACCATGGGACCAAAACCTTAAACCAAACTGAAAACAAGCAGCAGAACACTGTGCAAACACATTCACATTGTATCACATAGCTACTTCTACTTCATTGCATCGCTACCTCAAAAGGAGGACAACAATGAAAAAAAATCAAGATAAAAAATCACATTACTGTCTTTCAAACTACCTCAGATATTAAGCCTTCTAGCTTGCCTAGAATTACTGTGTCCCTATTAATAACTGCTTAATCCTACAATATCCAGAGATGTTTCAGGAGCCATCAAATAGGGTAGATGAAAAGTAAAAAAGAACTAGTAATATTGTATTCACATTTTGGAAAATCCTTTAAATCCTTTTTTGTTGTTGTTGTTTTCTTTTACTTTTGGTTTTCTTCTCTACTAAAATTTTTTGTCCAGGACTATAGCTGGAAAAGTTTTCCAAAAAGGCAATCAGGTTCAATTTTTTTTGTTGTTTTTAAATTTTCAAAATCCGAGCAATTCTCAGCTTATGCTGTAGCTTTACCCTCAAAGGGACAATGGAGCAAGTTATGCTTGTTGTGTTAAAACAGTGGTTGTGATTAAGAAGACTTGTAAGTACAGAATATAGAACAGTCTTGGGAACAATAATCAGTTGAAGAATCTGTGATAAAGGAAATGACCGTGTCCCTGAAGCTCATCAATACAACATTCCTGTCCTTGATTCAAGTTTTCCTTAAGGAACTTTTAAAAAGTTTTTTCAACCATGTTATTTAGTGGCATAAGCTGGCAAGAAGTAGAAGTTGTTATTTTTATTTTTACAGCTCTGAGTAGAGCATTGAGAAAATGCAAAGGAAATTACACACCTTGCACAAAAGCAGTTGAAGCAATAATTGGTAGATTTTGATTCTTTGGATCTTCCACAGTGACAAGACCTCCTCTTGGCTACAGGCAGGAGAAAGCCATTGTGGGTTAGAGCAATACGACTGTACAGTTGCTCAGTGGAGTAATTAATCATTATGGCAGGGACACTTTACATAGATAACAAATTTTGCAATTTAAAATTACAAACCTGCCAACTGCCCTGTTTTTGACACTTCAAGTTAGAAATGGATCTTCAGAATAGAATGTAAAATTGAGCAATGTCTGAACATCCATTTTGTGATTAATTAAGAATTAGCAATATTTATTGTTCTGTCTGTTTATTTGTATTTCCGTTACCATGGCATTATTAGCAGCTTTCTTGAGGATTATAGCCCGACTATGCTAATGAAATGACAGAACAAAAGACAGTCCCTAGGTATTAAGAAGAGCTCAGCACCGCTATCCTTTGGGCCAGATAAATTGAAGGACTGCAGTAAAGGTAACGAAGCCTGGGAAACATCTATTGAGAACGTGTCCATAAATGTCACAGAGCAGGGATCTTTTCACAATAGTGCCACGACTGTACACAGCGAACCCTACAGTTGACTTGTTTTGAAAATGTGGTCCCTGTATTGATAATCAATATGTTCCATTGTGACAGAGCAGACATATAAATGAATGCTTTCAGTTTAGATTGGATTAAAGGAGGCTGCGGTAGCGAGTGGGCTGTGCAGCAAATGCTGCTGCTTTTCTAATTGAGCTACTTGCTTTTGAAAGAGTCAAAGATCTCCCTGGTGGACATAACATGGGGTGTGCTAGAAGGATAAGGTTAAAAGAAAGGAGGCTAGAGGAGTTCAAGGCACTGTTTATTATCCTGAACATTTCTGAATAAAGGGAGTGTTAGCTTTTCAGTGAAGAGAATGCAGCAGTCTCACTCTTGACTGTACTGATTTGTAAGAGTGTCTCTCCCCTTAATCTTATTCTTTTCTCTTTAATCTGTATGTTTTAGAAACGTTATCTCTTCTCTGACCCTACCTTTTGAGTTAATCCCTAGTGTCCCACGCCTCCATGCCTGTCTAGTCCTAAAAAGACGATCATCATTTCCAGTGGCTCCACAGGGAATAGGAATGTACAGCATTCATCCAAAGGTCTTTCCATTGCCACTTCAAAAACCCTGTGTTTTGTATCCACAACAAAATGGTTACCACTGACATGTGTTGGGCCTTCTGTGCTTCCTAAAAATTTTTTTGGGGTGGAGAGAAAGAGAGACAGAGGAAAACAGAAAGAGAGAAAGAAGGAAAGAAAGGAAGAAACGAAGGGATTTTATTATTATTATTATTATTATTATTTTACATTAGTGAACTGAGAAAATCAAATCAAATTAAGTTTCATTTATAAGAACATGTTTCCAGCAAAACTGAGAAAACTGGATGCAAAATACAATAAAGTTCTGGAGATTAAGGTTTCTTGCACTGAGGGTACAAGAGACACTGTTAAATAACCAGGGACTATGGTTACAGTCTCATTTCGAAAATACGCATGGGAAGTAAGCAGAAGTTTTGTGAAATGTCACAGTAACCCGAGAGAAGAATGATGGGCAGGAAATAATCAAAGAAGTTCTCTGCAAAACTGAATCAGACAGGCTTTTAGTTCAAGACTTGAAGTAGACTTGTGCTACAATTTTATCTGGTTCGTAAGAGAATTTGCTTATGTTCCTTATCTAGGCTTTTTCATAAGCAAATTAACAAGGGGATGGTTCTTCCCATTTTGTGCCTCTTTCTTAAGTTTTACAAGAAAGACTTTGCAGGACCAAATAGTAGAATGGATTGCCAGGGTGGCAGACAGTCTGAACTTTTCTTCTAAGCTAGGATCTTCTCAAAATGTTCTTTCAAAGAACTAACCAGGGTTCTTTACTTCCCTAAAAAAAAAAAAAAAGCATTGCATTAACATAACCACATTTTTCCGTAGCAGATTCATAAAGAAACTGGGGAATTTGGGTTCTAGGCCCATCAGACACAACTGTACAGTTGTTGTTTTTCTACTTGCATATGAAGGACATCTAATGTCTTTGATTCCATTATAAAGGAATGACAGAGATTCTTCTTGTGCAATTTCAAGCAATAACTGCAGCTGTTCCTTTTCTGGCCAGTGCAATGTCACACTCCCATTAGCTGTGTGATTTCTGGCACGTTGCATTGCATTGAAATCACAGAATCACAGAATCGTCTAGGTTGGAAGAGACCTCCAAGATCATCTAGTCCAACCTCTGTCCTAACACTAACCAGTCCTCCACTAAACCATATCACTAAGGGCTACATCTAAACGTCTTTTAAAGACCTGCAGGGATGGTGACTCAACCACCGCCCTGGGCAGCCCATTCCAATGCCTAACAACCCTTTTGGTAAAGAAGTTCTTCCTAACATCCAACCGAAACCTCCCCTGGTGCAACTTTAGCCCATTCCCCCTCGTCCTGTCACTAGGCACGTGGAAGAATACACCAACCCCCACCTCACTACAGCCTCCTTTAAGGTACTTATAGAGAGCGATAAGGTCTCCCCTGAGCCTCCTCTTCTCCAGGCTAAACAACCCCAGCTCCCTCAGCCGCTCCTCGTAAGACTTGTTCTCCAGACCCCTCACCAGCTTCATTGCCCTTCGCTGGACTCTCTCGAGCACCTCCATGTCCTTCTTGTAGCGAGGGGCCCAAAACTGAACACAGTACTCGAGGTGCGGCCTCACCAGAGCCGAGTACAGGGGGACAATCACTTCCCTAGACCTGCTGGCCACACTGCTGCTTATGCAAGCCAGGATGCTGTTGGCCTTCTTGGCCACCTGAGCACACTGCTGGCTCATATTCAGCTGCCTATCAACCAGTACTCCCAGGTCCTTCTCTGCCAGGCAGCTTTCCAACGACTCATCTCCCAGCCTGTAGCGCTGCTTGGGGTTGTTGCACCCCAGGTGCAGGACCCGGCACTTGGCCTTGTTGAACTTCATACAGTTGACCTCAGCCTATCGGTCCAGCCTATCCAGATCCTCCTGCAGAGCCTTCCTACCCTCAAGCAGATCGACACACGCACCTAACTTGGTGTCATCTGCAAACTTACTGAGGATGCACTCGATCCCCTCATCCAGGTCATCGATAAAGATATTAAAGAGGACCGGCCCCAGCACTGAGCCCTGGGGGACTCCACTAGTAACCAGCCTCCAACTGGATTTGGCTCCATTCACCATGACCCTCTGGGCCCGGCCATCCAGCCAGTTTTTAACCCAACAAAGCGTACACCAGTCCAAGCCACGAGCAGCCAGTTTCTTGAGGAGAATGTTGTGGGAAACGGTGTCAAAAGCCTTACTGAAGTCAAGGTAGATCACATCCACAGCCTTCCCCTCATCCACCAAGCGCGTCACTTGGTCATAGAAGCAGATCAGGTTCGTCAGGCAGGACCTGCCTTTCATAAACCCATGCTGACTGGGCCTGATCGCCTGGTTGCCCTGCAAGTGCCGCGTGACGACACTCAAGATAATCTGCTCCATGAGCTTCCCTGGCATTGAGATCAAGCTAACAGTCCTATAGTTCCCCGGGTCTACCCTCCGACCCTTCTTGTAGATGGGTATCACGTGGGTTAGCCACCAGTCGACTGGGACCTCCCCTGATAGCCAGGACTGCCGATAAATAATGGAAAGGTGCTTTATTTTCACTTAGAATCAAGTGGTCATCAGTTTTAGCATGCAACTTGAAAAACTGAACACAGAAACAACCTTTTTTCTAACATACTTGTCTTATTATGAAAGATGACAGACAGCACAATATGGGAGATTGAGATTTAGAAACGTGAATTCAGTAGGAAAAAGGAATTTTTCATAGTTGATTGCAATCTGATTTGTATCATAGCACTTTTTTTTTTTTTTTTTTTTTAAGCTTCCTGTCTTGTCCTGATCTCTATTTCCTCCTTGTCTTACCATTTATACATTGCTTTCTTGAAGACGTTCTGGAGAACAAAGATACAAGTGCAGCTCATCAGATTGAATACAGTGTAAAAAACAAAGTAACAACAACAAAAATATTTTGCTCTTTTGAACTTTCAAAGTTCCTTTTCTTATGCAAATGAACAAACAAAAAATCCTCTGCCTGGCTTTGTTTCACAAATCTGTGGAACATATTAGTGGCAAAGGGCATCACCTTGCCTTATATTCTCTGAATAGGACTGTTGGACTGAAGTGGGCACAGTGGTTTACCATACTAATCAATTTTCAGGATGTATGAAGGCAGAGAGGGCATTTGTAAATATGCTGGCAGATCATAACCTTTCCACAAAGACACCCATCAGTGTAATACAGCACAGATCCAGAACATGTCAAGGAGATGAGCTGTGGAGCAAATAATGCCATCTGTACTACTCATGATGTTCTTGGACCAAAGTAACAAAAAGATGTAAATGAATCCCACATTTATGTTCACAGAACACAGCCATGATTGATAATAACCTACCAATATCAGTGGGATTTTTTAATACAGTGGAATATAAACAATTTTGAATGAAAAACTTTCACGTGCATAATCAGAAAATTAATAGCATTCTGCAGAATAACTCAGTATCTAACCTTTCATTATGCAACGTATCACCCATGGAAGAAACAATAAATACTTATAGATGTGTTCAGTGAACTCTTCATTTAAAAGTTTGTTGTATTCACCACTTGTAGATGAAGATTTTTTCCAGGAAATATGTCACAAAAGGCATTTTTTTATCTCACCAAAATTATTTGGGGTATCTGGCAAGTATCTCTCAGGTACTAAAAATGCTGACAGAATCCAGTTCTACATTTTCAAAAGCAAAACCACTAAAACTTGAAGAATGTCCATGACACACCTTATTCAGAATAAAGGCATAAAAGATTAATGAGGGTGACTATATACACACTCTTTGCACTGAATATGAGAAGTTAAAACTCTAAGTCTGTGTAGGTCTCCATGCCAGGACCACACAAAACAAGAGATTCAGTTGGAATTTCTATGGTGATGTAATTTGAAGCATTAAAATAAAATAGCCAGTTACTAACTTCAGAAGATGACAACTTATAAAGCAACTCCTGAGTACTGTCAGTGTTTTCATTTCAAAATACATTGTCCATTTTTTGACCTCCATAAAGGCATTAAGATAAAATTAATGTAGACCATGTTACTCATACATAGTCATAGCTACTTCCTACTTAAATTATTAGGAATCTTTCTATTAACCTGAAAGAGAAAAAGGTTAGCCCTGTACTCTAGGCAATTACTATCCTGAACAATTACCAAAATAAATTCTAGTAGTCATTGCTTCAAAATGAAATTAATGAAGTCTTTCTGATAATCTCAGAATTTGGACTCTCTCCAGTTGTTTTTTTCATAGGTTCAGCAATATCATAAAATAAAAACTTCCCCTGCCTTGATTCTAGTGGGGATTAATAAAGTTGTATGTAAATTAATATTTTCCATTGACTTTATGTCACTTTTTTTTTTTTCATTTTTAAGGTTGATCCAGATTCTGATTATTGAGAAGAGCTGAAAAAGAATGAAGTCAAAGAAAGTTATGGGAGGTAAATAAGACAAAAGACTAAATAATTACACTAGCCATTCCAAGACTTTTCTGAAGTGGAAGTGCCCACCTATAAATGCATCCACTATCACCAGACAAACGCTACACTAAGCATATTCATGTCTGTACAATGTTGTTTTTAGTTTGTTACAATCACTGCTTTGATGTTCATAATGTGTTTCTCCATATCATCTTCCTCCTTCTACTTCTCCTTGTTCTCCTCTCCTTGTACTTCTTCCTCTTAGAAATTGTGGAAATAGGTGTGCATGCCTAGGAAAGTAGCAATTAGTAAATAGAGATATTTCTGCAAATACATTTCCTTATATAACTGTCTCCATGATGTGCCTTTTTAATAAGCATCCATACCAACAAAAATTGAAATAAATGGTTATAGATAAGCAAACAAAAGAGATGTTAATACAGCTAAACTTGAAAACAAAGGAACTCAGCAAAATGTTTGCATTAACATTTCCAGTTATAGTATGGACTAAAGCTTTGGTCTAATACTTATATCCCTGTGAGGCACAAAAAGAATTTCCATGCTTTAAAGACTAGACAGATAGCTTCTGAATGAAAAAAAGACTCACAGTAAAATTTACAACTGTCTTAGGAAACCTGTACTCCAACTTGCAGTATGAGGGAGTCACCATCAAGAAAAAGAACTCCTGTATTTAGTTAGTATATAAAAGCATGCAAAAGCAAGAGGTGAGGTTCAAAGAAATTTCAGCTTAGGCTTTTCTTTATAAAAGCATCAAAACATGGGAATCCCTCAAAAACCCCTTTGCCAAATTAGTTGAAAATTTTCTTTATTTAGTTTAATTTTCTTTAAAGCACTGTGTTTACAATCTTAAAAATGAAGGAAAAAAGTTTATTGCTTAATGGAAGCAATCAGCAAATTTTCCATTTAAGAACAGTCAGACAAAACAAACAAACAAACAAACAAAAACAACCAAGGCTAATTCTGTTTTTATAGATTACCCATAAGGAAATTCTTTACAGCATTTGTCAAAAACTAGAAGCATTTGGAGAAAAAAGAAAACAAAAGCAAAAACAAAAAAGCCTCTGCGATGTTGAAGGCTCTCTCATATTCTCTTAAAATAACATCACGAAAACCTCCTGAGGTAAGAGGAATATTGGTTGTGGCAGAACCAAAGATGTCCATTCCCATGCCTGCACCTTTGTGAAAGCTGCTTCATCAGCTGTTGAAGAAACAGGTGCTGGCCTTTGGAAATGTTTTCTCATCCTCATGCCATGTAGAGAGAAAACAGAAGAAAGACAGGCACTCTTTCAAACCAGTAAGCACTTTAACAACATAATGAAACGAGGCATTCGTGGATGTATTTTATCCATGACTATATCCATTCTCTTCCCATTACCAAGGAAAAGCTACCCAGTTACGTCTGCCAGGATGTACAAGCCACCATGACATTGGGATGAACCACCTCTGGACCTGCTTATTTCTCATCCCTAACTGCAGTGACAACTCAGCTGACTAGGCTATATAGATGCTAACTACTAGACAGCTGAAATCAGATGGTTTGAACCCTAGCTTGTGCATATACCTCACCAGCACAGCATTCTTCTCACTGGTATATGCTCCACAGTTTGATATGAGACCAAAATTCAATTCTGTTTTGGTATGCTCAGGGTATATAAGGTATTATTTGCAAGCAAGAATTCCCATTCTGTTTATTTTGCTGGATACTGTGAAACAAGTATACATTATCTCAATGAATAGTGTTTTCAAAGATGCAGAGTCATTAGCATTCAGCAGGGATGGTATGGAATTGCAAACGGAGATCACAGAAATAGAAAAATATGACAGCAGCTTGAAGATCGAGTATGGAAGGAAATTATTCTTTCTTTTTTTTTTGACTTAAAAAGATTGATAATTTGTCCTGACAATCCTGATTACAGTCTTCCCCAACTGGCACTAATTAATTATAGCATCTTTAAAAGGAATCACTCATTCATTTTCAGATTCAGATGTGTAAATGATGATGCCAACAGACACTTTTCTGGTCACCTAGAACAGTTTCCCACAGAAGAAGCCAGACTTTATTCCTGTGTGAATCCTTGATTCAGATCAAAAGATATATCTCAACAGGAAGATATATTTTAGAAAACAAAATCCAATCCTGATTTTAAATTTCCCTCTTATGGAGAAACCCTTGGTAAAATGCATTAAAGACAAACAAGGCTTTTTTTCAAAGATGTGTTCACATTTCCAGTCTTAGTTTGCCTAACTTCAAGTCCTAGAAAAAGGCTCAAGTTTTATTTTGCTGTTCAGATGGAAGAACATGCTACTATGGCTTTGCTAACCAAGCAGACATTGACTGGATGTTATCTACACATTCCCTAATCTTCTCTTTGATAAACTAAATACACAGAACTAATTTAGTCCTTCAGTATAACATGTTTTTCAGTTCATTAATCATTCTCATGGCTCTTCTCTAAATCTTCTCCCATTTTACAACATTCTTCATTGGATATCAAAAATGATCCCAATACAGAGGGGTCACTGCAGAACCCAACAATATAGTAATTTAATCTCTCTATAACTTCTCATATCCTCTTGTGAATTCATGTAGTGGTCTCATTAACCTTTTTGCCACAATGTTATCTTTAGCAGCTCATTTTCATCAGATTAACCCTCATGACCTATAAGTCCTTTTCATGCTTCCTGCTCCCAAGAACACATTTCCAATCCTGTATGTATAACTGACTTTTTTTTTCTTTTTTTTTTCTTTTTTTTTTTCCTGCCACTGTGACTACGTATTTGATGATACTGGAAAATAACTTGTCTGTGCCACAATCCCAAGAATCAAGGTAGTAGCCTATTTTCTTATTTACCTCTTCATGTATCTTTTTCTCAATCACCAGTACAATTCTGTATTTTCCAGAACATAATACATGAATACATTTATAGTGAATAATGGATCCTACTGGGGCTTCTCAAAGAATATGGCTGCTTTCTAATAATTCCCATTTCCAACAATATTTCAAAGCCTGGAAATTACTTTTTTTTTTTTTCTTTTAATCCATTGAATGATTTTGCACCATTCTTCCTACCTCTACAGATATATTCTGTAACAAATCAAATGCCTTGGAAATGTCTACCTATACTAAATAGAAAGATGTCTCAATCAAACTTGTAACCTCATAAAAAGTATCAAGCTAGATTAACAAATCCTATTAACATAAACCAGTGTTCATTGGCATTAATTAAAGTAACCTCCTTTAACTCTATTAATTGAGCTGCATCAACCATTTCACTATTGTTCCTGAGATCAATGTTGGGGAAATAGGCCCATAATTATTACTGTTGTCCTCTGTACCTTTCAAAAATATTGATGCATTCATTTTCTTCCAAACCTCTTTTGTTTTTTCAAACTAAGGTTTCCAAGGCCAGTGGAAAGCAAGCAAAAGCAGTCCAGAGAGGGATCCAGACAGCTCTTTCAAAAAATCTGCAGTGGCAATGGTTAAAAAGAGCTGAATAAAAAGTATGTAACTTATGTTTTGTATAAATCAGCTTCCTTTTGAAAAAAAAAAAAAGTTGGTACAGAATGATATGATATTAATATCATATGATACAAATGAGCCATTCCATTTTTTTCCCAGATACAGTAGAAATATTTATATAACTCATCATAACCAACGGCATGCATTCAGTCAGTATTATGTGTGAAGGAAGAAAAAGGAGCATATTTTGGTCTTAATTTGTGTGGGAATCTAACAATAAGGGCTGTTTTTCATCTCTGCCTAACACAAATGGAAAGATGAGACAAGTTTATGACCCTGCGTCTACCTCACATGTCCACATAGCAGTATATTTCCCATTAATGTAAACAAGTATTACAAAAACACATGTGGGGGTGACTATATCAGTAAGTAGCGAAATTGTTGTCTGACTACTATGCGTAAATTTCAGAACACAGGTGATTCAGCTTGCATGAGTTACCCAGCCTGCAACCCACAACACTCACACTCATTTAACCAAAAGAAATAGAAAACTATCAGCTGGCACAAATCCTTCTCCATTAGGGCTGGAGCTAGTCTATCTATTCTCGCTTACTGCTTCCGAGTCACTATCAGATTCTGTTACTGTGGAAGAATTTTAATGACTGTTTATTTGCTGCTGGGTTGCAGACACCACTAGTAGCATTACTTTCTGCAAGTTTTCTAATTGCTGAAAGTTGTAGGCGCTTGTATGCTGATTAGTAGAACTGAATTGACAGCTAGATATATGTTGCAACTACTCCTAATATATGTTCACGCTAGGTTTATTAAACTCAAATGTGCCTTCACCTTCCTGATTCCCTTAATACAGTGCTTATAAGCATGGGGATGAGCACTGCCACATTGCCTGACATCACTATGTAGCTGTTCCTCTTAGACTGGGGCTACAACCATTCTTGGGAAGACTGTCTCAGCTGCCCAGTCTACAGAAAGGATATAAAACTATTTCTCTCTTGGCTACTGACACCTTTTCAGCTCAAGATGCAGAGACTTCTGGTTTTAAGTTCCAAAATGTTCCTGGGCTAAATCTCAAATGACAACTAAAATGGCAGCTGTCACCCTGTTACCATGACAGCAGAGTCTGAGGCAGTGATTCCCGCACTAACGATGGGGGAGCAAAGCATGATTAAGCGACTTGGAGCCCTTGCTAACACTAAGGCACCCTTTGCAGAATTACGGACCACAGCTGTCTGCCACCAGCACTGCCTCCGAGCGCGGAGGCTGCCCAGCATCTCTCATAATGGGTGGTTTCTACCCTGAGAAAGGACTCAGTTCTAAGCCTTCTGTTGTGCAGAATATATCTCAATAAAGTAAGGGGTGATATCTGAGAACTATGGAATTAAGACATGCACCTTGGCATAAAACATGGCTTTCCTGCTTAACTATGCCTTTTCTAATAAATACAGAGAAACTGAGTTGCTCTGCAAGGAAAATCTCTGACCCCATAGAACTGGGCCAAAAAGCAATTTGGGTTTAAAGGTAGCTTGGGTTTAAAGGTAGCTTCTACTGCTATGGGTAGGCCCTGTAAATTCATTGCAGTTTTGTAAATGGACTTATCCCATTCAGACCACATTGGAAACCACTCATCACTACGCTTTATAAGGCCTGAAACAGGCCTCATAGTAGCAGTACATGGGGAGAAAGCAGACTATTCAATTTTTTTTTTAGCTATGCTCCCATAGCTGCAGCAAAACTATACAGAAAACTGTCCTGCAAGTCTAACTTGCTCTTCAAACCTCCAAAGATAAAGATATTGGACACATTGTCCTAACATAATGCCATATGCAAATTCACAAATATGTCAAATTACAATCTGAAGGAGTAATTTTTTCCTATGTTGATGAGATAAGGATTCCAGTTCAAATACAATCAGAAAAAAATAAATATAATTCAATATAACCTTGAAAGCTGACACCAAGTAGTTACGTGGTAAATTGAAATAAATTATGTGAAAAATGAAAGAAGAAATTCAGCAGAAAAAGTCCATACAGATATCCTATATTTCAGTCATAGAAATCTAGACTTGTTTAAGTCATTTGCCAAGGACTAACTCTCAGCTATTGTCCCCATTTCAGAGATCAGAAAATTGCTGCAGAGCAGTTAAGTTATTTGCACTAAACTAAAGAGGAAAGAAATTTCTAGCAATGTTTTTCGGGTTCCTATTCCTGCACTTCAGCAAAATCTTCCTAAGCTATTTGATCTTCATTATAAGTATAAAAAGTATTACATCATATTTATACACAGTATCTTATTACTAGCATGTAGAGTAAAACCTATATATTTATGGTTATTTTATATCTGTAATATAAATGATATTTATATGATGTCTTCAATGATATACACAATGAACAAAAATGATGATTATGTATGGCTGCTTAATAAAGGTATGTAAGTTATAAATGAAAGCCACACTACAGGAACATCTTGAATATTTTTAAAATCACGTGAACTAAAAGAAGGAAACACTATGCAGTTCCTTTCTGCTTTGCTATTCATCTGTTCAGTCAATCCTATTTCCACTTCTTTTATTTAGGGACAGAATGACATAGATTGAATTCATCAGAAATCACACACACACAAAAACACCACAGAACTGAGCTCACGATCCCAAAAGGAAATCCATGCCTAACATCCCTCCCTTACAGATATTGCAGAAACTAGTTCAGCCAATTCCTACTGTCATGTCAGAGTGGTCTCTTAAACACAGATAGGGAACTACACAGAAGGTAACAGTTAACAATCTTGTAATGATACGATATGTTCAAAATAAACACCAAATATTTAAATTCTCATTCCTCCACAATGAGGCTGGACCAGTTGTATGTCAGATACATCAGTGGGTGAGATGAGATAGGCAGGAATGTGTAAGCAGGTATTGTGCAAACTGAGAATGGGGTGAGATGGAGAGTGAGTGCAATACAAGGAGACTTTTCAACACTATCAAGAACCTCACCCTAGACCCCTTCTCCTCATTACAGTGGCATCGGGGAGCAGATGACAAAGTGATAATGGAATAAGGAGACATATCGCAAACCTCAGGAAGCTGGGGCAGGAATCTGCATTATAGCCAGGATGTTGTGATTGCTGATAGGAAACACCAAGATATGTGCCAGACTTTATCAAGTGAAGGGTGATCATTCAAACTGGCATAAAAGGAAACTGTCCTTTATTTTCATTTTTTCAGGGACCCACCACACATCCCTCTCCCTGATACACACAGAGACACCCACACATACACACACACAGTCATATTATAACGTATCCAGGCTGAACGGAGACTTGCATGGAGCACAGTGGGTACATCAAATTCGAGTCAAGTGCAAGAAAAGAAAGAAAAGGACAATGAAAATTCTACAAATTAAAAGAAGTTCATGGTGAGGAAAAAAAAAAAAAAAGAACTGAAGGAAGTTCAAGCAATATAGCGATATCAAACATTTGAAGGTTACTAATGTGTAACTGAATGCTTTGACCAACATATAGTATGATTAGTTTTCTTGGCATCAACGATAAATCAGATATAAGATAGTGATTCACAGTTCTTTATGAATTGGATGGATGGCAACAGAATGAGTTCTGGGAACAAACAAGTCTGCAAAGTGGGCAAACTGAGGCAATAAGTCAGGAAGGTTTGACTACACTGGTGATATAAAATGGATTTAGCCCTGTAAAACAATCTTGGGCTTCTGCTGTGTCACCACATTGGTTACATGTCATTAGATCAAGCTGTCTTAAACTGACACCATGCCAAAATCCTACTTCAAAAGTCATCTTGTAGAAGTCATTTTAAAACTTGCTAGAGAAAAACCTTGTTCTAGCCTAGAAAGATATTTAGGAAGACAGAAGAAGTGGGCTGTAGCCAGTTTCTGGCTGCTAGTAACTTCCTATCTTGCACAGACAGATTATTTTTCATACACCCATGAATAATTCCTACGTAATTCAGATTTCCAACAAAAAGCTAGCAAAAACAGTGGTGTGTCAAGCACAATGCTGTGCATAAAATGAAACATCTTGAGAATTAGAATGCAAATTGTGATTAACTTTTGTAAAAGATGGGGCTAATGTAATATAGTCTTAAACGTAATGATGTAACTGGAACAAAACCTGGCCATTTCTTCATGGTGATGTCTTCTTTGCCAATAAATGTAATATAGCCTTTCCAAGCACCAAGTCCTCAATGCCTGCTTGCATTGGTATCATCATTACACATGGTTGCCACGTTGGGTTTCATCTAGCACAGGTATTTGGTAAGAGAAGGGAAATGCTGTTTCTGGAAGTGTCTTTCTATATTCTATCTAGTATAGAGGAACATTTGAAGAACATACTTAGACTAGATAATGACTTTTTTTGTTGATCAAAATGAGTGTGATGAATCTTGCATAGGTGTCTGGCCCAAGCTAGAATTTTTCTTCTTTCTGAAGTCAAAAACAAGTTTGAATATGAATAGTGCTTTCTTCCTCTTCCCTTATTCTACCACTATACAAAGAGGGGATTATCAAAACATTCCATTGGTTCCTGAGTACAAGAGGACTCAAGGTGCACAGGCAGCCAAAGAGCAGAATGCCTTTTTTTTTTTCTTTCAGTCTTCACTTGATACAGTGGCTGTGATTAGATGTCTAACACAATTAGCATCAACGACAAAAGGGTAAGAACCTGGAATGGAAAAGGAAAAGTACAGGTTTAATTCCACTTTGAGAACCTGGATATTTTTAAACTGGCTGGTCCTGATGAAATTCACCTGAGAGTACTTAGAGAACTGGCTGAAGTGGTCTCAGAGCCCTTAGCAATTACTTTGAGAACTGAATGAGGGCAGGTAAAGTTTCAGACAACAGAAAAAGGTGGTCATAGTCATTATCTTTAAAAAAGTGAAAACAAGTGTAGATCAGTCAATCTAATTTCAATTACCAAAAAAATACTGGTTCAAATATTCAAACATCTGACTGGTAACAAGGGAATAAAAATCAGCCAACATGGATTTGTCAAGAACAAATCACATCAAAGCAACCCAGTTTCCTCCTAGGACATGGTGACAGGCCTGTGTAGTGTATTGAAAAGAAAAATACCTTGACTTTGGTAAAGCTTTTGACAATGTCTTTTATCACAGAATCACAGAATCACAGAATTGAAGGGGTTGGAAGGGACCTTGAAAGATCATCGGGTCCAACCCCCCTGCCAAAGCAGGTTCCTTACAGGAGGCTGCCCAGGTAGGCATCCGGACAGCCCTTGAATATCTCCAGAGAAGGAGACCCCACAACCTCCCTGGGCAGCCTGTTCCAGTGCTCCGTCACCCTCACTGTGAAGAAGTTCTTCCTCATGTTGGTGCGGAACTTCCTGTGCTCCATTTTGTGGCCATTGACCCTTGTCCTGTCCCCACTAACCACTGAAAAGAGGTTGGCCAAATCCCTCTGTCTCCCACACCTCAGGTATTTATACACATTGATGAGATCCCCTCTCAGTCTTCTTTTCTCCAGGCTGAACAGACCCAGGTCTCTCAGCCTTTCCTCATAAATAAATAAATTCCTCATAATTTCCTCATTATGACATTTTTCTATGCAATCCAGGTTCTTCTGAAACTACCATAAGGTAGGGACACAACTGATTGAGATGCTATGCATAAAAAGGAACTGTTAAGCTGGAAGGATGTATCTGTGAGGTCCACTGGGGACTAATTTGAAGTCTACGTCTATGGACCACTTTCAGTAATAAACTGCATGATGGAGTAGACAATATACTTGCTACTATATTCAAAGTTGGGAGACACTGAAAAAGCATCTGGATGACAAGGCTGGAATTCAAACTGATTATTACAAAATGGATAAATGGTCTGAAGAGACTGGGATGCAGTTTAATAAGGGCAAAAAAAAATCAAACCTCCACTTAGGTGAGAGTAACCACCTCCACAATTATAGGATGAGGAATAACAGCGCTGCTGAAAAAGGGTTCATGGGCTATAGTGAATTATAAATTGAGCATGAGTCAGCAATGCTAGGGTATTTCAAAGACAAAAAAAAAACAACAAACAAAAAAAAAAACCAACTTTATCCTGGAGGGTATAAACAAGAGAATCGCACAGAAGACATCAGAGATAAACTTTCTATTTCACTCATCTCAAGTGCTTTGTCTAGATTTCAAATATCATCAAGAAAAATGCTGACCAACTAAAGAGACAAGAATAATCAGAAGGTTTTAAACCATGACCTTTGAGGACAAATCAAAATAAGTTGGCTTGTTTAGTTAGATAAGTGGCATTTGAAGAACATTTTGATGGTCTTCAAATATGTGAAAAGGTTACTGCATACAGGACAGAAGCAAATTCTGCTCCTTATCAAATAGAAAAGGAACAAATCACCCTTGCCTAAAATGTAGCAGTGGAGAAAGAATGGTAAATATTGTTAAACACTTGAATAAATTGTTTAGGGAAAAGATGGACTTTTCTAAAGTGGAGATTTTTAAGACTCAGTAAGCTGAACATCTATCACAGATGGTTTAGGCAGAGTTGACCATGCCTTGGGGCAAGAGAATGTACTGGATAACCTTTCAAGATCTTTTCCAGAGATGTGATTTTTCTGTGATTTTTTATGTTTGACTCCTGTGATAACACAAACACATGGGACATGAGAAGGGATTTTTTCCAGTAATTTATATGGAAGATCAGGTTTACTTATATGAATGTACTACGTCTGAAAAATAGTTCTCGATGCGACTGCCTCTACCACTTTGTCACACTCTGTATTTTAAAACGTCTCCAAAACAGACTCTGTTGAAGTCAAGAAAGAGGGCACTGGAGTTCCTAGATGAAGTGACAAAACTTGCCATAGGCACATGTAAAAGAGAGAACAGCACCATGGAAGACCCAGAAGAGCGCTCTAAATTGCCTTAATGGGTTGAGGAAGAAATGTATCTCAAATCAGATTTGTTGCATGTATGTATGTGCCAGTAGCTGTCAGTATCTCAAAAAGAGAGGGAGGAGGAAGTAACAGCTCCAGTTGCTCTTGACATGATTTCATTTAACTCGCTAGGTCTCTGACCTTTCAGCATTGGTGGAAATTGAAGTGAAAATGTAACACTAAGGGGGGAAAAATCATGCAAATAATAACCTTTAAAACCACTGAGTCCGTTTTTTTTTTTTGGGGGGAGAGAAATCTGATGATCCAATTATGCAAGTCATTAGGAAAACAATGCTGAAATTTTGTGGCTAATGGGACTTTAAGTTATATTGACAATGAAAACCAATTATACTTTCAAAACTTTTTTTCTCTATCTGCAATTGCATTATTTTAATGAAATGGCATGTTAAACCTCAAGTAGCCAAATGAATGTTAATTATGGAAACAGTTGAGTTAACAAGAGAACCCCTCTCTTTCCATGACCCCATAATTTCACAAGTCTGAACAGAAGCATAAAGTCATTCATTTTGCTTCTAAATTGTTTGATGTTGCAAATATAGCAGTCTTCAAACTCTTCAGAAATCCTGCTGTATAATAAAATTTATATTAATTTTCTTAAGAAGTACTGAGGAACTAGAGCTGAGCCACAGGATGAAACCAATTCCAAGACTTGGGAATATTTAGATAACGACCCAATTCTTCCAGGTCAGAAACAATTCTAGTTTAACACATTAAAACTTTTCTGCTTTAATTGATTTTCCACTATCTATTTATCTTTCTAATTGGATACTAAGGTGCCAGGTAAAAAATCTGTGAAATTCAACCAGTTCATGTAAGCAATTTCAGTAAATGAGAGGGCTGATGGGAAATTTTACAAGGTTACTGAATAATTAATAGAAGTCACAAAATAAAAACAAGTTTTTGACAGTTGCTAGTGTCATCAAGCTGACTGCAGAATAAACCTGTGATTCCCTAAAAGATTTTCCTTGCTGCAATAACCCATTTGAGGCTTTGTGGAGCTGAATGTACAGAGAATTAAAAAATCATAGTATAGTAGAAGTGTGTGGGTTGGAGGAAACCTCAAGAGATGATCTGGTCTCTGGATTATCCAGGTCTCTGTCAACCCAGCTCTTGAATATTTCCATCAAGAGGGATTTCACTACTTCTCTGGGCAACCCACCCCAGTATTAAATTGTTCCCATGATGAAGAATTTACCTCTTTATAGGATTTTTTTCTAAAGCAACTTCTGCCTCTTCCTTCTTGTGCTTTTACCATACATCCTTGTGAAGTGAGTGCCTTCATCTTCTCCATATTACATTTCAGGTATTGGCAGACTGTGAGTAAATCCCCCTGGAGCTTTCTTTTCTCTTGGCCAAACAAACCCTATTCCTTCAGCCCTTCTTCATATGTCAAACTCATCAGCCCTCTAATCCTCTTGCTGATCTTTTTTTCTTTTCTTTTTTTCTTTTTTCTTTTTTTTGGTGTCTCTTTTGAACTGGGGAGACCCGTGATGGCTAAGGCGTGGCCTAGCAAGTGCCAAGAGGAACAACCACCTCCCTTGATCTTCAGGCTATACTCTGGTTATACAGCTCAAAACAGAGCTAACCTTCATTGCTGCAAGTGAATGTGTTATAAAAGCGTAACAACCTTGCTTTGATCAAGAGCTGCGTGCCTGAATACAATGAGCTGCAGCTAGCAGAAGTTCTGCGTAAACAAGAGCTGAGTGTGATGAGGCTTGATAGGGGCACAGATCAGCAAATGGCAGCACAATACCTGAAACCACTGGAAAGGTATACCATGATATCATCCTGGACTGGTTTTATTGGCAGCCTGTGCCAACATCTGGATATAGACCCTGGCCCAGAACCTGGAGAAACATCAGCTGCCTTCAGCCTGTCCTGCTGCTTCTGCCCCAGGCGCTGGACTTCCACGTACCTACAGAAAGCCTGTCAGGAGGGAGATGGGTTTAAGTGGTCTGACTGCTCTTTTCTTAACCTAACAATCTGCAAGAATCTAAAAACCTTGCCAATTTGCCTTCAGCAGTTGTATCACATATGAGTAAAAGAAGAGGTGTAGGCTTCCCTTCAGTGCAATTGAAATTCATTTTTTCTTGCCAAACAAAAACTTTCCTCTTAAAATGTGCATAGGACTGCAACGGTATCAGATAGCTTATAGTCTACTGTTTGGCATGTGATTTTGGCTGTGAAATCAGTCATTTGGCTTCACAAATATTTTTAGGGCTAAATTTATTTGGAGGGAAAATAGGAGTGAACATAAGATACAGAACATAAGAGTATCACAGGGTATCCATGCATTAGAAAAAATCATTTCCATCTTGGTCACAAAGCTGTTCTATGAACGTGGACAAATTATTCACATTTTTGTGTGGCTGTTCTCCTCATCGCTCTTGAGCTGTTTATTCATACTGAAGTGCTTTGGAGCTGGCACTATCTTTGAACAAAAATAAGAGATAGTACAGGTGCAATGATCGTCACTTGGTTCTGAAGTACAAATGACAAAGCATAACTGGACCCAGACTCCCCACAGAGGTCAGAAAATCTTCTTCCTTATTTTTTAAGAAAAATAGACAGAGAAACAAGTATTCTATCAACACATTAATACTGAAAAATATATAGGCTCATAGATAATTCATCTGGAAAGTGACCTCCAGAGGTCACCTGGTGCAACCCTCCTTCCCTTCCCCCCTCCCTCCTTATGGCACCATTTGTGGCTAACTGCTCTCCTGAATTAAAATACAGGTTTCTTACTGCACTAATTAATTTTTGCTCTTGTTCTGAAAGTTGTATCACTTCAGAGACTTAGAAAATCTAAAAAGCGAATGAAAACTTATTAGATCCCTGTGCCCAAGCCTTCTTGCAATGTGCTTCTTCCAGTAGCTGTAAGAGGCTTGCTTTTGGTTCGCCTTCCACATCAGAAAAGGCACTTCTGAAAGTGGCTGGAGTGAATCCCATTTGCAGAGCCAGATTTTGAGACACTTGGTAGGTCACATGCATTTTAGATGTTCCTACTAATTAATCTAACTCCAAAATTTATCATAAACATCCTGCTTGGCATACTGGATATTGCTGTCCCCTTGTGCAGATGACACCTCATTTCTGATGTTAGAAAGCGTCAGCCAAGACAACGCATAAAAAGTGAGGCTTGCTGAAAGTGGAAGGATTTACTGAAATGATAAGGATTTGCCACCTGCAACAACCCAAGGGAAGACCAAGAAGCAAAACAAACTGAACTACACATGACAGATATTAGTCATGTCTTGTAATGCCCAGCTGGAGGAAGGTGGTCAGATGTTAAGGTGATCAGGACAGGATCTGAAGCAGTATTGAGGGGAATGGGAACAAAGCCTGAACACACTCAGAGAACCCACTAAACAACTCACTTGAAATAATAAGAATAAAAGCCAGAGGCTGACCGAACAGCCCAGATTAAAAGGGCCACCTCTCTGGTGTCCATGCTTAGGAAGGCTTCGTTTTACTGATGTATTAAATCTAGATTTTCTAATCAGATTTTTCTGAAGGTGGGGTTTCCTGGTGTACCAGGAAAGGAGATGTGTGTCTCCAACAATGTCTGCAATTCATCACAAAGAAATGTCTTGCTATTGATACGTTTTTTACATATATATTTCTCACTGGATGCAGCACATCAGGGATCCTCGCTTCTGCTATACTCTACTAAGCTGACATTTCTTATTCGCAACCAAATAAAAACTATATTAAGTCAGTTTGTTTTCCTCATTGAAATACACCCCTGAAACATCCTTATCCTTTGTTTTACATATACAAAGACTTATTTCTTCATTCCAGCTTAGAATATTGACCTAGCTTTCATAGCAAGACCTATTTAAAATTCATCCATTTTGATGGGGGAAAAAAAAAAGTGACAGCTGCTTTTAATATTCTTTTTAAGAACACCTATAACAACAGCCAGAGAATCAGGGTAATTTTGTTAGCCAAGAGCAGAAGATAGGGTTGCTTGTTTCAGTCTCATCAGTTTCATCTTTGATTTTAATAAGATATTTTGAAATGGTTGATTTCCCCTGGAGAGCTTGCAGTAATTCAACCTGGTCTAATGAAGTCCTAGCTGTCCTCAATTTCTATTGAAAACAAAAGAATGCAGACATCTCCTAAAAACCTCCAGTGCCCAGGACTCTAAACTGATATTTTTGTGTCATGTATTTACTGAGATCCAAACCCTAGACTCCTTGCACGAGAAGATAGTGCAGGAGAATAACATGAGCAAAGTATGCAAGATCTGAGATGAAAACAATACTGCCTTTCTTCAACAGCAAAGTCAACTTAAATGTCCGTTGTATGCTCAAAAGCCGTATTAATTAACTACTGTCTTAAAATAATTTGATTTTTTTTTTCAGGACTCTTAAAAACCTCACCAATAAAATTTAAGAGAACCAACCAAACAGAAAAAAAGCCCAGAATTTCTAAATTTGCCAGCAGTTTTACATCAAGCAGTGTGACAGGATATATAAGTTCACTGCTACTGACATCAGCTCAGGTGCTACCAATTTGTGATAATTTAACTGTACAGTAAATTTAAGCCCCACTGCCCAGCCAGTGGCAGAAGGAGCCCTTAAAAGAACTGCGTGTGACTGGGTGGGAGAGAAAGGAAAACATCTCCTGGCAATAAACACTGATCATGTTGAATCCTCAAGGGCAGAAACACTACCATGGGGCCAAATTTTCTACCAGCTGGTTTCCGTGGTTTGTGCCTGCCCTTACCCTGCTGTACACATGACAGAAAGAAGAAGCTTTGCCCCAAAAGAGCAAAATTTAACAAATAAGGTAAACGTATTTATTCTTTCATTGATAACAGTATCCTGCCTACAGACTCAAGAGGGCTGTAGCTGCTTTTTTTCAGCACATCTGTCGACCAGCAATAGCTGTGCTTCCACATTTAGCAACACTGCTAATAATGGTGTTTTAGTCAAATAATGTTTTTTATTAAGAAGTAACAGTTCCCTGAACTGGCACTGCAGAGGGCACAGTGCAGAGGCAGTCATGAGCCAGAAAAGAAAGGGCTACCCTGGCATTGACAACGGAGAGCTATGGGGTGCCAGGTAAGAGATGGCAAGGGTGCCAGAACAGCCCCAGTCTGCATCCCACTTTCCAGCTAGCTACTCCTCTTGAGGTGTTTCTGTGCTACACAGCAGTAACACAAATGCCATCTGGAGCACAATAAAGGGATGCATAGGCAATGTTGTGAAATAAGTAATGACTGATTGCACTATTATTTTTTCTTCTGCACTTTGTTTTAACTCCTTTTGTGAAGATCAAGATCTGAGCTGTGTTTTCATAAAATGTTTTTAAACTCAGACCATGTATGTAAAAACTCATAGGCAGCTATCAGTTAAGTCCAGTAAACTTTCAAAGGAAGTGGCTTATAGTCTGAAACTAATTTCTATTCCCAAACCAAAACAGTACATACAGCATTCAGAATAATACTATTAGGAGATGAATTTAAAGATGCTCTTCAAGCAATACTCCAGCTTTATTGCTGGCTACCTGCATAGCTACCTTCAAATGAAGGACTTCAATGCAATCACTGCAGTTTAGTGCACCTCTTCCCTCACCTCTGCCTTTTCTCATCTGAGCAGCACCTCAGTTCAGTGCTGAAAGCTTGGCAGTTAATTTACAGAAAGCTTTCTGTGACCTGCACGGGCACTGCAGCCTCCACGTAAGACAACAGGCAGCATGCCCGTCTGTCTGTCCTGCAGGAAGGAATCTGCCACTTAAGGCTACAGGACCATCTCCCTCTAACCCCTATATTCGATCCTCTCTACAAAGCCTGGTCAATAACCAATCTTTCATGGTATTGACAGCACAGAAAGCTACAGCAGGCACAGTCACATATCTCAGCCTCGGGGTCGGTGGGTGTTCCGGTAAGATGGGTGGTGCCGACTATCTCCTCCTCAAGAGATCCTTCTTCCTCTAATCTAATGGAGGCAGAGCTTGGTCTTGTTAGGGGAACTATTTCCTGTCCCTGGAGAAGTGCACTGGGCTGTGCAGATTTACCACAAGGTGACATGAAGATCCCATTTCCTCTTCCATGACTGGGGCAGAGGCTGCTGGTGGGGACTCAGCTCACCTGCAGTCACTTCTCCCAGGGCTGGAGCAGAGAGACTGTGTCGGTAGCTTGAACTCCCCAGAGACGTAGAAAGCAGAACGTAGAGGATGCACAGAGGATTTGCACAGCAGAAAGTAGGTCCTGCTTCTGTAGGATGGGAGATATCAGTGTATAGCATCAGAACATGAGTAGTGTTTGACATTAGCCCTGGCAGAGTTCAGAGTGGCTTTTATATAGTACTATGTCTTGTGTTGCTTATGCTTAACAGTGATGATGTTGTGATTATCCGGGTGTACAACTGTGCAAAACCACAGCAGGACTCTGTGGGCTACAGTGGGTCACAGTGAAACCAAGTAGGGCTTTATGACCAGCAGACATCACCTCCATTTCCCTATACTTTCAGATCTTTAGACTTAAAAGTGCTCATCTCCTGTGCTAGAAACCCAGACTATCCCAGGCAATAACCACTATTTCTTCCTCTCTGCTGTTTTTTCCTGCTCCAGGCTAAAAACAAAAAAACAAACAAAAAAAAAATCACAGAAAAAAACGTGAGTGAGTTTCAGGCACATATTCAATTTGTGGCAAATAGATTATATTGCATGTATAAAATGCAACTTTACTACACTTCTCTACATGGGAATACACACAAAGGAAAAGAGGAACTTATAATAACCTTATATGTAAAAGAAGAAGAGTTTTCATTCTGTTTGTCTATACAGAAACAAAGAACTAAATGTCTGCATGTAGGAAAGGCTTGTTTCTTTCCCAACCAGGAGGGAAGCCTGCCTGCAAGTCCACAGGGTTAAAGCAGAGCCCTCGTGCCAGGCAGAGAGGATGCAAATTTTATATACTGCAGCGCCATCTAGCCCAAAGAAATAAAATACCACGTTGGCCAACAGTTGCTGAAGGACACTTTCTAGTGCTAAATGTTAAGCTCATAAATAATTTCTGGCCCTGGATGAAACTTAGCTTGTGGCTTATTGTATGACATTTTAATCATTTTTATTCTACAGCATAAATGTAGCTGAGCAATATATAAGCTCCTCCGGGAGTTATCTGCTACAGAAAATAACTGACATATGCTATTTTCATTATTTCTCATCCAAACTGAACCTTGAGATAAATCGAAATAATGAAATAAATGAAAACCCAGGGCATGTGCATTTTTGTGGATGTTTTGGCGGAAAACTGAGAACTTTAATAACACAAGAAAGGAAAATAGAAATAATTCTAATAATGAAAGAAAATCTTGCCAGTTTAGCGAGCATGGAATTTTATTAGAAGGGCAAAAAATCTATAGTGTATTACATTATTTCTTTTTATTTCTAGAAATGTCAAATGAATTCCTTAGCTATTCCATACAAAGTTCAATTCACTCCCACCAGTTTGAACTTATATAAATTAAATATCTGGTTTTAGATACAAGAGGGTTTAAATCCATCAGGGGAAAAAAAAAAAAAAAGAGAGAGAGAAAGACTTTCAAAAGTCTATCTTGTTTCTTCATGCTGATGTTCAGTGTAGTCAACTCAAAATGTGATCACAGATCCCCTAACATATAAGTTTTCAAAGACAGCATTGCTGATATTGTTCCACTGTTTTTCCTTCAGAGTACACATTCTGCAATTTTTAAAGGATTTCTAGTTATATTCATAGCAAGGAGGAATTAATTTTAATAGGAAGTAAGGGCATGTCTACCTCTGAAATTTATAACAGAATAAGTCATTCTCTCTACTCATTATGTAGGGAAACTACATAAGTACTTTAGATTCCCCTGTATACACCTCAGTTTTACTAGGACAGATCTGTTTCCTTATAGAATATACATGAGTCCCAAGATTAGATGAGGTATTTAATTTTTTCATTTCTATGAGAACAAAATTTTCATAATTACAATTTTTTAGCTTCAGGCATGTCTTCCCACATGAAGGATAACCTAAATCTGAACACTAGGTGCCTATCTCTCCATAGCAGTGTTACTCAGATGGCCCTGAGAAAGCCAGCTCAGGAGTCAGAAACCATATAGATCCGGTAAGAGCATTCTCTGAGAGTCTAATACAACACATTTTTCAGCTAATTACACAGAAAAATCAGAGCTTCTATATCACCACAAAACACTGCACTGTAACATAAAGACATACTCAAACTCTTAAAGTTACTGGATAAAACCTTCTCCTCCATGAAAAAATACCTGTGTTTGCTGCTGAATGAGAAGCTGGCTGTAACCACACCCACATTGATTTTAAATTGTGTATTTATATATATATTAATATAATAAAATACAATATAATATAATAATATATATATAATACTACTAAGAATATACTGGCACACAAGTGGCCCCATAAATTTTAAAAAGATCAGTCAGAAGGGGAAGAAAGGTTGTGAAGACTTGCAGCCACAAAGAAAACCAAATATGCATCAGCTGAAGAGTTGAGATTTCCTTAATGGCCAAAATCCTGATAAGTACATATGGATAAGGAAGTACATCCATAGAAGCCCCCACCGACTGGAGGCTGTGCTCACCCACAAGAGCTAGTGCTCACCCACAAATGAAGCTTTGCTGAGCATGAATTCTGAGCCAGGAACCACTATGGAGCAACAGTGATGTGATGTTTCACAACTATCCAAATATGTTTGTAAGCTTTTCTTTTTCGGCCAGTGCATGTACTCTCCTATTTAAGGGTCTTCATCACATATATCCAGCAATCAACAGGATACTTCTCCCGTTTTGTGATACCGTCCTCACTAAATAATTTCAGCTAATTAAAAGATGACTACGTTTACCAACAAGCAACCAATCTTTTTTGTTGGTCAGCTCCTCTCTCTTTTGAAGCAGAAGCTGCTAAGATTCATGTCTGTGTGCACACATATATGTGCATGTGTATATTTGTATTGACTTGCGAAGAAAATCCATAGTCAAAACAAGTCATATAAATCTTCTCATATAATGTGCTGTATTACTGTTCCTTTGCTTCCCTCCAGCAAAAGTTATGATTTTCTTGTAAATCGTAGTATGTGCACCAGTTAAAAGGTGCAAGTTAATCTTTTTTATTTTTCGTTATTGGTACTTAAAATAATACTTAAAAAAAAAATAAATTGAAAAGGGTCGTATGCTTCCATCAAAGGGTATGAAGTTTACATACTGTGGATTACCAAGTCTTTATATTAACACTTATCAGTTAATAGTTCTGCATTTTTACATAATACCGCTGTATCATTAAATGTGTATATAACATTATGTTGGAAAGGAAAGGAAGGAGGAGTTCTATTTTGCATATATTCAATGTCTAATTAGGTTTCATGTTTGGGCTTTTGACCCTGCTTTCAGCTGGGAGCCTGAATTAGTGATTGAATTTCTGTTCGGCTGGTGACCCTACTTGCAGTGTCACAGCCTGAGCCAGGAGAATCCGTTCTTTGGGATCCCTTGGCTCATGGTACCGTGTTCTCCTTGTACTGACTATGACTCCCTGGGAGACTCAATTAGGGTAGGATCAAGTTAATCTTTCTTGCACCAAACTCACTCTTAAATTTCAGAGGCCTAATGAGGCAGGCCTTCAAAAACAAGTTTCAAATCAATGAGAAGAAGTAGATGATCTTAAAGGCTTTCCAGGCATAGAAGTCATCTATGTAATTTGGTACATAAAACAAAACTGGCAGATTCTCCCTCTGGAGTCCTTCAGAAGCATCTGCTTTGTCTGCTGACCACACAGGGAATTTTGATGTTCACCTTGGGAAGCCTTACTGGTGAGGCACACAACATGAATTAGCAAGTCAGATGCCTGTGGGTGGTGGGCTTGAGCCTAGGTTTGTGCCATCCTATTTTAATTCATATCTCTTATACGCTACTGGCGTACACATTTCACAAATTTTGACATATTTACTCATTGAAAAAACAGGAATAAATAGGTGGAAAAGAGAGAAGAGATAAGATGAGGCCTGAATTTAAATGACTGTCATGTATAAAAAATCAAACTTACATTCCCGATGGCATCACCTCTGAATTTTGCCCTTAGAATTTACATTTTATCATCCTCATCAAGATCCCCAAAATGCTTCCCTTCCCTTTCCTTCCAAAACAACTCTAAGCCTTGCAGCATAAAATATAGTATAGCCACCCAGGCACCAAGCATAATAAAATCTAGTAACAATAACTCAAATATGTGTCTCCTTGTCTGAGTCACTTTAGAGACATCCAGAAACATAAATATATGTTTTCCCTGAAAGGTAACAGTTTTCTTCCTTTTAATCTGAAATAAAATTCTGTCCCCATCTCCCAGGGAACTAAAGGTGACAATAAGAGCTTGACAATGTTCAGGAGATGTGCTTTTCACATTAACATTGCCAACAGCTGCACCATAAATACTGGGTATACGGAAAGTGCATTCAATCATTATAGGAGGTGCAATTTAAAATGTGAAATTCACTCAAATAAATCAGAAGAAAAGAGTAAAGGGATCAAAGTCTCCAAAACCTGAAATGTACCGCTTCTGTGTTCCAGCTTTATTTGCAAGGAATTCTAAAATCTACTGGAACAAAATATTCCCCTTAATGTTCTGTAAACCGCTTATGAAATACCAAGCTTTGTTCCGTTCATCTTCCCTTTTCCTGTGCTACCCCCTTGCCAGACGTCAAAGAGCTCATGCCAGATGTCTGCGAATTCATGGCTTATGAAGGGCAGGACTGGATGAGTGAAGGAAAATCATGCACAAAAGACAAATATACTACCCTCCCCCAACCTCCTCTCCTTTATCATCCCCAACACATCAACACGTTCCACACAGAGCTGGGAGCCAATATGAGCATCTTGTAATTATTTGAGATACTGCACATGCTGCTGGACCTCCTGCTTTCAGCCCTGGAGGTCCCCAGTTCTGTTTCTGAGGATACTTGATATGATGGCATCGATTGCACGCTCTCTGCTAGGTTTGCTCTGCATGCTGGAGACACTAAAGAAGGGGCTACAGAGATGCTGACAGCAGTCCTTGCCAAAGAAACCCTGCCAGTGAAATAATGCTCGTGCCCTGCTGGTATATGCAGAGTGCCCCAAAATCTGAGAGGGGGGGCAGGAACTGCAGCAGTGAGTCAGGTCGATGTTCTTTCTACCCTTACAACCCCAGATACCCGGTGAAAGAGTAAAAGGAGAAGAGCAAGTACAGGATGGAAAAACCTTCCAAAAAAAAGGCAGTGAAAATAGACTCCTGAGCCAGTCTCTATCCAGGACACACATTTAACAGACCACCGTGAGCGTAGCTGACATTTCTGAAGTAGACCTAGTGACTATTTCAGGAGCAGATGGGAAATGCCATATTCCTCAGTGGACTGTTAACAAGAAAACAGCCTGAGATAATACAAAAATTATTATTCACTCTCTAAATTTCATAAAAGGAGTCTGATCTGTACCACAGACACTAAAAAATCTTCTATCAATTTATCAGTTCTTCATATAAGACTTTTTGCTTCAACATCCACATTCTTGAACGTTTCATACAAGATAATTGAGGTAATTTCCTAATATCTCCTTTTAACAAAATTAGTTCCATTAAAAAGTGAAGATAAAGATGGGGGGAAGAGAGGAAGAGATAGAAACTGCTATAAAACGTAACTGATTGATTGATAGTCTCTTTAATAGACTGATCTAATGTGTCTAATGTGTCTGTGTCTAATCCTAGACTCATTTGAAACCAAAAAAAAAAAAAAGTATTGCCATAGGATAGACCATTTTTATAAGCCAGAAACTTCAAGACTAACAACAGTTTTCATAGACACATCTTAAAGGCTGTCCTCATCAATTACTAGCACGGCCAGTTCAAACAAAGAGGATGAGAAACACATGAAGTACAGAATAAAAACTCTCAACCTCCGGTAGTCACCTAATATCAGGAAAATCTATTCTGGAGTCATTGCTCCATTCTCTCTGTACTTGTGAAAGATAACTTCAAGCTACATATTTACAAATCTAGCACCAGTCCTCTTTCTTCAAACCACAGTCCCAGACCTGGAAAAGTCACCCTGACGTTTTTCTGGGATCACTGTAAAACAAGGCTAAGAATTAAGGCTGGACAAAAACGCACTACAGATGGCCTCAGAAAGCAGTCCATGGGGATAGGCATTTGTAAATAAAAGCGGAGTATGAGGAATTTTTAATTCTGAATCTCCCATTCAGTTTTTCCTTTTATTGCAAATAGTGTACTTTTGAATCAAAATACACAAACTGCCTCTGTGTCCTGACATTCTCTTTCAGTCTCTCAGGGCTTCTGGAAAGGAACAGTCTTTTGATTTATTTTGCCCTTCAGAGCCTATTACGCTTATCCATCTAAAGTACACATGTTCCTTCTACACTGTATACAGAAATGTCTCTCGTTTCCAAACAATATGCATTTTTTTAATGAAACCCTAGTCTTTACAACATTTTCTATTTCTGAAGCAATTCTAAATGAATGAAATGAAAAATAGGCATATATAGAAAATTTAGGGTGCTTTCAATATAGCATACAAACCTCTGTATCATAAATGACTATTTTATAAAATGATGCAGTCCTGGTTGATTTCAATTGCAGTTAAAAGTAAAATAAAGCCATTTCCTGGTTGATTTCAGATGGAATTGCAGATAGTTTTTCAATATGACCCTTGGCAGTGCTTAAAAAAGTGGGGGAAAGAGGCAGATAAGGTACTGAATGAAATAAATGTATCCAATCTGAACCCAGTTACTTCAGAAGTTGATAGCATATTGGAAAGGCAATGCACAACCGGCAAGCTCAGCCATAAGAAACTTAATGATGGATGAAAATGAAAAACGTCAGGATGCCTATTTATCTGTGAGAATTAGAATCCTTTAAACAAGTTATGAGTGAAAGAGCTGTAGCTAAACCGGATTTTAAGCCAATTAGAAATGAATGAAAAATCTAATTTAAATGGACATCATCTTTTACTAATATTAGAAAAACAATACTTTCTACGTTTTATTGGAGGTGATAAATTTATTGTGACACCTGAACAGGACAGCTATTTCATACTACAAGACAGTTTCTTCTGCTTAACAAACAGCCAAAACTAGCCTTCAGTTTTGAATTTTATTTCCTGGCAGTGAATCACTCATAATGGTGAATTATTTTTATTACTTTTACCTATAGTGGATGGGTTAAAAACAAGCTTTTATTGGCATAATCAACAATAACAACAACAAAAGTTTGGACTGTACTGCATCATTATATCATTATATGTAGGGAAATTTTGTCTAACAATTTAAAATTTAAGCTGTTCATCTGCAAGATGTATGTTAAGTTATAGGGAAGCTGGATTCTGATCTCATCTGTATGTCTGAAAATGTATATATCTTTACTTTCATAGCAGTATAATTGGTCTGGTCTACTACATCTAACTTCCCAACACGTTTGTCAACATCAGTTGGCCATTATATTGTGCGTGGCAATCTTATGCATTACATCAACAAATATTATCCTTTAAAAAACCATAGGCGAGAAAAACTTCGGGCTGTGAACTCCCTTTCCTCCCTTCCTACACACACAGAGACTAAAGCAGAGAGAAGCAGAAGAACCTGCAAGTTCAAAGACGTTATCACAGCCAGCTTCCTGGCCTGCCCATAGGGGTGGCTGCCCCTTCTCGGGCTGGCAAGAAGATGCGTGGTGAGCAAACGGGAAAGTTTTGGAACCAGCAGGGCTTTACTCTGCAGCCACCATGGGCAACAGTGGACAAATGGGTCCTTAAATCTTTTCTTATCCAAAGACTGGAGCTCCCTACAGAACACCAAATAGGGTGGTAACAGACAAATTTCGCTCATATTCCTTCTGTGGAGGGATAGATAGAAGATGCTCATAAGGACCAGCAATGGGACACGCTGTCCTACCATCTAATGCAGTTCAAACCTACTGATTTCAAGGGGGGGTTCTGTGACACAAATGACAGCAGGGATATGCCCTTCTGTAACCTCATTAATATGCTACTTCCCTGGGAAGTTGTTACTGTAGATCACAAGCAAAAATGACACCAGACTATGAGCAATGGTAAGTCTAATCCACAAATAAATAAGGTACTTAGTACTGCTGTGGTCTGGTACGTCATTACACTGAATTGTTTTAAGGTCAAACAGATACTGTAAGAGTATTTAAAAAACGGATACATATGAATTGGATATGACCATATTTTTTGCAGAGAGCTATTATAACAAGCATCATTTTTCTTTCCTCCATTAACTCTGATCTGCTACAGTTTTAATGTACACAGAAAGACTTAGATTATGCTATGCTCAGTATCTGCAGTATTGTCTAACAGAAAAACAGGTGAATCTGGCTGACAATAGATAAGAAAATCATTATTTTTCTTAAATATGTATACTGAAGCACAAAGTCATAAAACTGAGAAAATTAAAAATTTTACCTTGAACAATTTATGCTGTCACCCAAAGCAAAATTTTGTATTTCCAGCTCTGAATAATTACCAAACTTTTTCTCAGAAATGTAAGAGATACGTATTTTTATTCTAAAAAGAAATACAAAAGCAAAAGCTAACAAGAATACTGCCACTTGAGTGACTGCTTTTCCCGTCCACAGTATAAGCTTATTTTAACACTGAATGGAAATCTTCAATTGGAATGCCACAATGTGTTACTTTAATTCCATGTATGCAGCTCTTCACCATCCTTATTTTTCTAGTATTGCACTATGTATTTATTTATTTATTATTTTGCTGAGGACATCTAATCCAATGCTAGGAGCACCTGCCTGGTATAATTACAAATACTTCTAGTCCTTGAAGAAGCTCTAAAGGAGGAAACAAAGAGAGTAAAAGAAAAAAAAATAAACAAATTGAAAATCTCTCCAAGTCCTTTTTCTCTGACAGTTAGCTACTGTTTCCATAGTCCAGATTTTTGGAATGATGTTGTATGAACAGATGTTCCCATATCCAGTCTCTTAATACGCTGAACATTCATAACTTTGAGAAAAAGGCCTTGGAAAGATTGCTGCTTATACAGCTTGCATTATCAGCATCCAAGTCAGATAGTTTTTAGTAGATTCCTTCCCACAAGACTGGGGAAGCAGGGCTGGTCTGAGGGATGTGGACAACCACTGGAGGCGCAGGTCATGGAGCACAACTGGGCCTGGAGGCACAGTTGCGTGGTAATAGAGGGGGAAAGTGCGAGAAAAGGCAGGCCAAAATCTTGCCTTTATTGATGGCCTTCAAGGTCATAATGGTGGCTCTGCCAAAAATTAGGGGAAAATGCATCAAAATCTTTCTTCTGTGAAGCTCTGTGAAAGATAGCAGAAGGAAGGAAACAGCTCAGGGTTAAAGACCAGGATCCTCACTGCAGAGAAAGGTGATGTTTTTCAACTCATCTAAACAATTCAGGCTCCTATGAGCATTTCAAAACAGAAAAATATCAAGAGATGAAGAGAAAAAGTGAAAAGCCTGGGAGATATAAAGAAGGTCGGTACCTGGATGTGTTACCCTGATTCACGCGTCGTGCCTTACCACGTGCCATAGGCTGGCTTTGGCAGCTTCTGAGAGAATTCCTTCTAGTGGCTATCACACGCAGAGCCATAATCCAGGTGTTTTTAGAAGAGCCTGGGGCATTTAGCTTATCCAAAACTTCCTTACAGACAATTTCACTATCTGCCAGTCGACACCTCACAGAAAAGGGCACACAGAAGTTCTTGCAGCGCCTTACAAGTGGTAGAGTAAGCTATGGTTGGGTGAAAAGGCACTTGTCTTCATTGCCAGCTACAGACCACTACATGAACATCCACACCTCTTCACCTCATTACCAATTTGAAACTCTTCTAGGATCAAAGCTGGAGACAGGACCCTGCACAACCAGAAGAAGGACCATGGGAGAATGGCTTTGCAATTTTCCTTCCTGAGCACCACTGGTAGCACTTATGTTGCTATGAGCCATATTTCTAACAGCATCAAGAGTTTTAAACCATCCTCCTCATCACCAGTTCTGTTACAATGAGCACTGAAGAATACACTTAGCATATGCAAAGCTAATTAAAACAAAATTCTAATTATTACCTTTCTGTTTCTGAATCCATACAGCATCATAGATTGAGAATTAATTAAAAAATAAAATTAATTATGCATCAGTGTTTGTCTCAGGTTATCAGCAGACAATCTATGTAAAATATGATATCTGGTTAAATATAGGTCACCTATTAATTAATAACATTATGACCAAACTAATGGATGGAGGTCTTAGTAATCCATAATAATGGCATTAATGAGAGCCATGACTTGCATCTGAAATATATTAATGTGCAATTTGAAGAAATAATAGTATCAGAGTAGCATCCGTTTACTCTCATCAAGCCCAAGCCTTGTCAAAAACATAGGTTATTCTCTTTTAAAGACAACATATCACTGGTTACATTCTCTTATTGATGCATAAATATCTACACTCCCAGTCTGGCACCTTTTGAGGAGAGACCATGCCCTGTTTTATTTCTCGAGTTCTATTAATTATGTTTATTTATAGAAGACAGGACAAAAATATTTAAAAAGCAGTGAGTGCACTCCTGTTCACATTCTTTGGTGTTAAGAATGATGTCAATGTAATCAGCATTTTTAATTATGTCCTTGAAATACAAGAAGTTTGCAAATCTCTTAGATGTTAAAAACAGAAGGAGGAAAAGAAAAAGAGGCAACGGGTCATCTGAAATAAGAATCCATTCCTCAGAAGGAAACCCTAATTTACAGACAGTCCTGATTACTGTTGGTTTACCAAGACCTTGCTGAAACAGAAATGATTTATTTGTGGCATGACCTTGACAAAAATACTCCCTTCTGCAATGAGAAAATTGAAAAGTAATAGCTGCCAATGACACATTAGTATTGAAACTCAAATCTGTGTATGCAGATTCCTTTCATTGCTTTTTTTTTTTTTTTTTTCTGAAGTGGTAAGAGAATGTCTCTTGAATTTCATTCATTTAAGATTCAAACCTCTCACGTACTGAGCAGTGCTGCAAGATGCTGAGTACTATGAATTTTTCCCACCATCACCACAATCATCCCCTTTGGGAGATAATGAAGCTTTGGCCCAGCTTCCTGCAAGATCACATCTTTAGTAATTAGTTACTTGATCCAGCTCACTATGAAGTCGATGCGAACCTTACTCTTGATTTCATTAGAATTGTACTGAGCTCTCAATAAGCCGTGTGAGTTTCACCTGCATAAAGACTGTGGGGATTGACTTTAGATTAGTTCCCATCTTTTGAGGGGCCAGATTTCGCAAATTCAAAAAATCTCTCAGTTTTGCTGAAATCAATGCAATTCAAAGGAGGTGCTAAGCTTTAAGTTCAACACCCCATCTGTACCCTGCCTTTTGCAATAGCCATAAAATTATTCTAGGAGACTGGATTATGGCAGTCTTGTGCAAGCAGATATGCTTAATGACTGTTTTAGCTAATCTGCACAACTGCCGCAGTACGTGGGACATGGTTCTTAAAAATACTTGCCAGTGTGCACAGCAAATGCTTTAAAAGTTAAAAATCTCTAATTAAATACATGAAATAGGGCTTTGGGGGAAACAAAAAGCCCAGCATACAATTAGCATCCTGTAAAGTCTGAGGTAGAGCAAGATCATCATATTGTGCCCCAAGGTAGCTCACATATCTCTACCATTTTACACATCTCATATTAATAGGCCAACTGAGTGAGAAATGGAGTAACAGTAGCCAAATCACAGATAAAACTCCAGGAGAATTTCTGACAGATTGCAACATAATTCCACTCTTTTTGTTTATTTGTTTGTTTGTATTTTAGTTGCCAGACCCTTTCACAGATCCATTTTTTAATGCAGCAATTTATTATTTGTTCCTTTAATGGTTTCATAAAATATTTACAATGGTCTGTTTAAATAAAGGAATGACATCATGCATAAAAAATGAAAAATAATGCATCTGTAATAAGCCAGAGGTTACATTTAATGAAACAATGCCCATAAATGAAATTTCATTGTGAGTGCTGATGATGCTCATTTCAGATGAATGCACTTTGTATTTATTAGTTTTAAGCGTGTTCACCCTCAGCTTCTGTAATCAGAATTACAATATCCACTCAGATGAGAAAAGTAATTAAATCATTAAGACATTCTTTCTTAGGGCTGGGTGATTCTATGGATACGCAACAGTTGGCTGGCTCCAGCCCTAAGCCCCTAGTGCAATAGATTAATTGTTTTCTCATTATTTTCCAGGGGGTAACTATCCTCATAACAATATGCAAGTACAGTCTAAGTAAAGGCTATGAGCCTTGTCTGCACAGCAGCAACATGTGTATATATCCTTGGGCTACTGGCACAAAAGGCAGCAGATGTCATGTATGAAAAGCAATGGAAAATTATTTGCCACATCATGACTCATGAATGGGTAAGAGATGGCTATAGGACACTCTTAAGGTTTGACAGATATTTAACCTTGACTCCGTTTGTTTAACCTATGTTCAGTAGATTAGATGCAATGTTGTACATATACACTTGCATATATAAACTTCAACAGAACCCCTTCCACAGAAGGATAAATTATGAAGTCTCTTCAAATATTCAATTGTTGTGTCCTTATGTGTTGCAAGTTTCCCAGCAATTGCCATGGAAAAGCTAAGACTTACAGTCCATTATGGTTTGTACAAATATTATAAATGCAGCTAAGGTCACAATGGGCCTTCTGCTGAGGAATGACCATGACTATTGAGAATATTCTCATGTGGTCCCCTCATGGCATCAGCCCAGTGCCACAACAGATGAACGTTTCAATCTCCCCAATTCATTCCCACCTCCTACATCTCAGTCCCATGTATTTTGCGTTCCCAGTGTAGAGACTATAAAAATCACATTGCCAAGGTAGGAATCGGATGATACTACCAGGATGGTGGGGTTATGGGAGCTGATGGAAGAGTTAAAAACTTTCTAGCATTATTTTTAAGTCTACTCTTATTTTGGTGCTTCAATAAGTCTTTCTTTAGAGAAGGAATTTCCAGAGAACACACTTCCATAGTTAAAATCATAAGCATTATTTCCACATGTCCCTGATTCACTTACAGATTTGCAAAGCCCCTACTACTGGTGCCCATAGTCATCCCATTTTAGACGTATACAGTGAAGATATCTACATCTCAACCTTATGTTCTCTTTAGAGTCAATGAAAAGAAATAACTCCTACAGTGATTCAGCTGATCCTGAAGCACACCCCTAAAATGGGTCAATGCTCTACAGATGCCCATCTTGTCAGATTAATCCTATTCTCAAGTATTATCATTTTCTCCTAAATGTATACTTACTCTCTACCGCAAAACGATAAATTTTCCAGTTGTGACTAACTTCCACTGAAAATTAATGAGATTTATAACTCTAAGGTGCTTTAAACTTTACTATTCTACATAACCACGGAGAGTGAAAAAAAAGAAAGATGGTGTTAATATAATGGTAAGGTGCCAAAAATAACATTAATGCAGACACCATGCATATTCTGCAATTTTTCTTGTAAGGGCTCTGGTGGAAATCATTCTTTCCCACAGAATACTTGCATATTTTAAAATATTCCAGTTTCATATGAGGACAACATAAAATTACATGAGGAAGAGAGAAGAGAGAACAGGACTGGCACTCAAGCAAGACCAAGGATTAGGCCTTTACCTTAGATGAACACATTCCTATCCAAGCCAGTAGCCTGAATCAAGCACAGCGAAGACTTGAAAGTGCATCTTCTACAGGTGTCTGGGCTATCGACTATTCTGTGCACTCAGTGTCTCCTTTTGATGAGAGATTCCATTTTGAGCCCAAGAAACCATTTCCCAATAAAAGATTAATCAAAGCCAACGTACTTCTGCCAAAACTTTCTGTTTCAACAAATTGACATATTTTACCAAGAAGCATTTTATCAGAAGATTCCCAAACAGCTTTACTTACTTTTTGCAACTTAAAACAGTAATAATCTTCGTATTTCACTAGGAAAAAAAAAAAAAGTTGGAGCAGTTATTAGAAATCTTCCTTTTGTGTTATATTTTGACATTTAAGTGGTAAGGAACTTAAAAGTTAATAGTAGCAGATTACTGAGTTTCTTGTTCCTCTGCTAAGAAAAAGAAAGGGGAAAGAGCCCTTGCATAATAAGTTGATTTTTAAATGTTCCAGTTAGACTTTGAAGTTCCTCATTCACTGAGTTGAATGTTAGTGAGTACATTTACATTTTCTGTGAGCTTTGTGTTAAACTGGGTAAGTAAAAAAATGTTTTTTCAATCATGTATGACTCTTTATTTTTATTTTCCCTCAAACCAAGAAAAGCACTAAAAGAAGCTATGTGTGAAGATTTGAGTTTCAAGCTTCAAACATATTGCTGCAGTTCTGTTCGAAATAATAATAAAAAAGTAGTTATATGTATTTTTAAACAATAGAAAAAAGTGTTCTTTCAACATAAACCTATAACTCAGAAATAGCTAAAGGAATTGTATCTCCAATTGTATTAACTCCTCAAATATACTATTTTCCCAGATACAGACAAGCATGAAAAATGTCAAGTTCCTAAATGAGTGTTTCAGAAAGATATCCAATTTTTAGGCCCTTAATTACTACATATATGACCAGTTGCTGCTATTAAAGAGCAAGTGTAAGCCACTGGTCAAAATAATTGCATTATAAAATACACCATATTTTTAGTCATCATCTTGACACCTGACAAAGCATTGATTTGACAGTGAAACTATAAATTCAGACTATTAGAACTTCATTTCTGACATTAAAACAGGAAAATCACATTGTTACAAGGACAGAACGAGTCCTCTGATCAATATGCACGCAGATGTTATTGCACACATGAAAAATAATTGAAAAGCCATTTTGCTCAGATGTCTGTATGCTCCTTTGTCTTTATTAACTCCCAAGTTTAGAGGATACTAAGATATTTGGAAGCATCCAGAGGAGGTCAACAAAGCTGATAAAAGGGCTGGAAGGCACGTCTTGTGAAGAGAGACCAAGGACACTTGGGTTGTGTGGTTTGGAGAAAAGGAGACTCGAGAGGTGACCTCAGAGCTCCCTGCAGCCTCCTGAGGAGGGGAAGTGGAGCGTGAGGTGCTGGTCTCTGCTCCCTGGTCACTGATGGCAGGATCACACGGGAACGGCACAAAGCTGCACCAGCGGAGGTTCAGGCTGGACATGAGTAAAAACCTCTTCACCATGAGGGTAGTCAAATATCGGAACAGGCTCCCTAGGGAGGTGATTGGTGCCCCATGGCTGTCAGCGTTCAAGAGGCATTTGGATAATGCCCTTGATAACATGCTTCAACCTTTGGTTAGCCCTGGTATTATGAGGCAGTTGGACTCGATCTTTGTAGGTCCCTTCCAACTGAACTATTCCCTTCCCTTCCCTTCCCTTCCCTTCCCTTCCCTTCCCTTCTGCCATTCCATCTTAATATGGAGATAATATTAAGCCTTCTGCAACCTGCAAGCAGTTTGCCTTCCTGGGTTTTTAAAATCTACTAACCAAACAATACCATGTTTTGTCAGGCGTTTTGACCCTTTCAATATTGACCCTTTCAATAATATATAAATTCTGACAAGGATATTTTTACATTCTTGGGGAGAGCTAATAACTTGCAGTGCACAGACAAACAGTTTAAGATTGACCGCTATTTTAAATGCTAGGTTATAGTGAAAATTCTTAATGATTTTTTGCAGTATATTTGAGCTGCTATGGTGAAGCTGTTACCTTTGCAGGTAAGAAAAGCTGTAACAGGAACACATTAAAAAAAAAAAAAAAAAAAACAAGCAACCCACAAAATAAATGAAATATCTAGAGGGAATGAACTACAGAAATGTGCTGATCAAAAGCAGTAACATAAACACGGATGGGTAAAAGGTTCAAAAGGAAGGGAAACCATGGGAGAAAAGAAAAAAAAAAAAAGCGCGTTGTTGAAGGCTTGCACAACAAAGAGATTAATACAGCTAGAAAATCAAATAGCTATTAGAAAAGCGGACCTGCATCCATCCTTCAGCCTGACTAAGGAATTTTTATTGTGGACAGCTGTGACTGCAACAATAACAAATCAAGCAGGTTTGGAACTTGCCATTGAAAAAATTTTTGAACACTTTTCCTTTAGGAAAACCAAAATGATGGCTTCCCAGATGCTGCACTCGAAGGCTCTTGTCCATTTCCCTTCCTCCCAGTTGACAAAATGCTTCTATGGCCATAGCTGGAAAGCTGAAAAATTCCACTGCAGTTTTCTCAAATGGAATTTTCCATCAAATCTTAGCCACAAAAATGCTGGGGGCTTGCCTTCTCATCTTGCTTAAGGGTTATTTTTTTAAAACATTTTTTTCAAGGGATACAATTTCCATTTTCTCATCAGTCATCAGTTAATAATAAACATTCTGTCATTTAAAAATGGTTTCTGTTTCTCATAAATCTCTACAACACGAAAGTGAGCATTTTCAACAATCTTGGGATCTACTCTGTTTGGTGTGAAAAAAAATGTTTTATATAATAGAGCTAGAATTTTCTCCTGTGTTTATGGGAACTCTTCAGAGTTTCCTTTATAAGGCAATACTTATATACAGTGTCAAGACTCCCATTAAGTGCCATCTGAACCGCATCCAGATATACATGACAAGGTAACACAGTACTTTTATATTTTTGTTTAAATTTTAAAGAGGAACATTAAATTCATGTTTAAGTAGCAATAACTGAAATATTTGCTCTACAAATTCAAGGCTGAATTTATTAATTCAATAAATTTTGTCCTTTCTTCTACCTATGAAGTCACCAGAAAAATCAGATTACTTTATACGTACTTACTCAGCATACTGCTGATTGAGACCAAGCCCTAATGATTAAGTATATATGTTTTTTTAATAATTTGATAAAATATTGGTATTTGAAAAACAAACAAACAAACAAACAAAAAAGCAACACATTCTCCAGAATTTGGAAAATAATTTATTGGAAAATTTAAAGAAATTACTTCTAAAAGGCGTTTGAGCTATATCTATTTGCAAATGTTGGCTATATCACCCTTACAGCTACGAATTTGCTACTGCAGTTTCATGAACAGCTATCCAAATCATGCAACAAATAGCATTAGTTTCTTGACCATGTGACCTGACTGTGCTAAACCATTTTCCACATTGGCACAAATACAGCTTTGATTAAATAAACTTTCTGTGCAGGTTTATAATTCACCAGCTCTAAACAAAGTCTTACTTGTACAAATGTTCACAGACAATAATGGGAGAACATGCTGAACTGAAATCTATTTGGACAACTTTTCAGCAGCAGATTTCCATACTACCCAGTCATCTCTGTTAGTTTGTGGCGCACAGTGTCTGACAACTGAAAAATATGTAAATTGCTCTATACTTGTTATGAACACTCCTCCAGATTTTGTTCAAAAGCTGTAACAGACTGGGCTGCTCAGCATAATTTTTTGAAGCATTTGCAAAGCTTGTACCAGATCCTGCCCTCTTTCCATATGTATACCCCTCATTTGATTTCCATGGCAGAAACGCCCATTTAGCTACATAAGGAAAGTCATTTAACCTCAACTCCATTTCCCTCAACTCTATTTTCCTCCCATTATACACACACACTACAGAGAAATTTTCAGTCCTGGTTATTATTTATGGAGAGCTTTCAGGATTACCTTTTACAGCTGATTTATAAAAGTAATCACCTGCCTCGGACCAAAATGTAGTACTTGCACTTAAAATGCTTCTTCTGGTTTGAAAGATGTCATCTGCTTCAATGAAGTCCCTTGTATGAAGTACAGATAACTTTTTCAGATAGAAAAAAAATCCAAAATGAATTTAAAAATCAGAATAATCCTTTTACTGAAACCACTTAAATATGTATGCAGCATTGAACAAATATTTTATTTGTAATTAATTGTATAATGAGATATGTGTATTGTGAAAATATATACACACATATTTCATTGACAGCCATTGAACCAGTAATACTTAAGAGTTCAAAGTGGATTCTCTTCTTTACATACGTCTTTAAGAAAAGGCTTGATTCCACCTTAAAGGGACACATTATGCTAAATAAGACTGATTTGTGCAGTATCAAAACCAGGTTGAAAATCTGTCTCCCAGATATACAGACCATTTTTTGGATCTTGCACAGAGTCCTGCTCTAATGGTCTCCACTCTACAAAGGACCCTCTACAGCGTCTGTCAGCAAAAGGGACTGGCTGGTAGAAGACAGAAGATATTCCTAGGGGAAGGAAAAAACATGCCACCTTTGAAACAGGTAACTTCTGACACTCATTCCGAGCTTTTTACTTGGTACCTTGACCTGCTAAACCCCTGCAAACACTGCAGCAACCACACCGTACCTTCTACTTGACTTTGGCATCTGACAAACAGTATCTTCTGGCATCCAAACAGTAGAACTGACACTTTTATCTTAAATAGCGAGTTCAACGGTACGGATATTACATTTGGTTTATTTTTCTTCTATATAATAAATGAGGCTGCGTTTATTATATAACAGAAGGTGGCATTCCAGATTGTTTGCATGATGTAGACACAAGGGTTTCATTTTTAGCACACTTCGTAAGTATTTTGCATAGACAGATGAAGATGCACAACACACTGTAAGCAAAAGCAACATTTCATGCCTTCATTTCATAATTAGGCTTAGCTCTTAACAAGTCACATTCTAATTCCCACCAAGCAAGTATGAAGAGGGCATCTGATCTCAAATACCTTATTCATGCAAAGAATAGGTTCAGCTAAAGTGCAACAATGAATAAAATATGGGAAACGTATTTCTGAAAGGTTATTTTACTGTGTCACCAAGTTAATTCTGGCACAAGATGACTCAAACCATCTGCAGCTTGAACAAGAAGAATTAAACATTTTGACAGGTCTGAAACCTCATACTTTGATTTTCCATTTTTTAAAATCCCAGTTTAATTCCACCTCACTCCTCCCTTTTTTCTAATGCGCTCTTTGCCATTATCTCTCCATTAAATCCAAGTACTGAAAGCCCCCCACTGTTTGACACTCATAACCATAGGTTGCGAAGGTTGAAATGAAGTGCATGTTAGTTCGAGAACAGTCACCTTGCTCAGAATGCAGGCTCCAGAACTTTTTGCAAGGCTGACTTGAGCAACCTAAACGTATTACCCACAGTTTGCGTGGGTTTGAAATGCAAATGTTTACTTTCTACTGTAACATAAACATGATTTGTTATGCAGGGCACTGACACTTCTTATCATACCTCTAAGAAATGGTATAACTGCCACCCTTAAACACATTTCTTAACTCCAGGATGCTTGAAATTTATACTTTGGATAACAACAATGTGTAACAGTGAATGCATAAACCAATATATACTGACCCTCATTTGAAAACTTAGGACCTAATTCAGGAAAAAATCTGTGGCATATACTTCTGTTTAAGCAAGCATTAAAATATTGCTATGAGGATGGAATTCCTAATGTACTTATGATGTTATAGAGTTTCACTGTATCCCAGTCTTAAATATTTTTTCTTCCCTTGTCCCTTTTCCTTGCCATCTGCCTTTCAGTGTTAATTACATCTATCTGTCTAAAATTTTGCCACATGCTGCATTTTTTATTGAGCCAAATGATACAGTGCACATGCACTTTACTGGCGAATTTATGGCTAGAGGGCCCTCTTTTTTCTATCCTTTATGGAGAAGAACAGTTCTAGTTTTAATGCTTTGGCACATAAGCTTTAATAGCATCCATGCATCTGCTTCTGAGCTCCTCACTTAAGCTCCCTGTGCATCATCCAAGATGGAAGTTATAATGCAGAGAGAACATTTCCCATCACTTCATTTTACACTTGTTTCTCAGTACTTTTTCATTACTGCTGAGTACATAATCCTAAAACCTGGAAGATAACTGAAGAAGATATACCAGAGAAGGTGTCTCCCTCAAAAGGAAGCCTCAAGCTTTCAAAGAATGAAATTCAAGAATTTCAAGCAAGGAACACAGAGACCCAAACTTCATGTCTGTTCTAGGAGTCTGAGTCTTCCCTACTTATGAGTTTCTGGACTCTAAATGAGTGACAGGATTTCTTTCTGCTACTGTATTTCCCATCTTTAAGTGCTGTAAATACAAATATTAAAACAAAACAAAACAACACAAAACAACAACAACAACAAAGAACAATCTTAGCCAAGTAATTACAGGCAAATAATTTTGCTTTTTCATTAAAATCTGAATTACATACGTCTAGGATTTTTTTTGTTTTTAATGATTGTTGCTTAATTTGTAGCTGATAGCCCCCCAGATTTTTTTTCTTTTTTTAAAACCCAAATTAGATGCAATTTCTACATGAAAGAAAAAGGCAGTACACAGTTTTAAGAACATTCCTTAAATGTATGGGCCAATCCAATAATCAGTTTTAAGGAATAAAGCCATTAACATTTTGTAATGTCAACCAATTCCTTTTTTGTAAATGCATTATATACTTCTGTTTGAATTTAATCACTTCCTAAGCAGCTAAATAATTATTTCAAGCTAATGAAAATTAGTTTTGAAGTTGTTAGTAGAAATGAGAAATCACCATATCCATATTAGTGCTTCATAGTCCTAAATAATTGATACCTCAGTTCACATTACCGCTTGGAGGATACTAGCAGCAAACAAAATTATTAGTTTCATTTTGTCAGATAACTTGCAAAGCACAATTTCTTATGGTTTTTAAGAGCATGTATTTTGAAATGAAAATAAAACTACACTTCATTATGCCAAAAAAAAACCAAAACAGCCTCCAGATTTAGAAGCACAATGTTCTACATTTTGTTGTGAAGACGTAATAAAGAAGCAAGAACAGAATCATAAGAATTCAGTGGCAATATGGAGCACTGAGTACTCTGTATGTTTTTAGTTCCTTTTAGGAATAAGCCCTAGAGAACTTTTTTCTTTCTTGCATTCAAAATCTGCCTTATTTGCTTCCAAAGAGAGCTATGCCTGGGTTGCACCTCTCAAGACTGGGCTCATTGTTCCCAGTTTGCAGACACTTCAAGTGAGTTTCTCTTTTGTTGTCGTTGTGGAGTGTGCTTTGTGGTCAAACAGCTTTCCCATTATGCTAACAGCAGTGATAGATGGCACTTCTCAGGCTGCCAAATATTTCACAATCCATAGTATCTTAAAATTCAGGAAAACATGAGCATGAATGTTTCCAGTCCAAAGTGTTACAAGGACAGCATGGGAACACAAGCAGCCAGCCAAGTTCTCCTCTGTTTATAAACCACCAGAATTCCCACTGCAAAAGAAATCTGCTGATTTACAACAGGTGAGAACTTCTGTAGAAGCAATATAATTACCTTTTGATAACATACTACTACTTTTCTTTAATGTTCCATGACTCATTGATGAATACGCTCTTCTCTCCTTGTCTTCCTATGAAATCTGCAGTAGTTTATCCCTCAATATTAATTGTCTCTCTCTGTACATACTAATGATAATAATAATCTTGTGATCCAGACACCATGCTTGGGAGTAATAATCCCCTAGGTTTTGTAACTTTCTGAGGTTCAGCTTATTCACCTCTCTTCCTTTCTCATTTTTTAAGAATGTCCCATACAGACTGTCTCCAGAAGTTCCAGACAAGTTTCTCAGGGCAGCCTTTCCCATGCAGCAAGTCTTTAGTACTTACTCAGTTTAGCTGTACAAGTTGCCGGTGGCATGGCTTTTTCTGATTTCCCTGAAAAACTATTCTGTGGTCTATTCAAACTCAATGTAAGGTAGCTTTTTTTTTTTTTTTTCCATAAAGTTGATAAGTTGTTTATCTCAACTAACTCTATTGCCTTTGAAAAAAAAAAAATCTATTCTTTAAAATTCTTGATGCCTTTCCATGCATCATTCTACAACCCCCACTCCCACATAATCACAACTTTGTGTAATTAGCACTTTCATCCACAATCACACTTCCTGTAGCCCCACAGCTATTATGTTCTTGTGATAAAAACACTTTCTACTGTGACATTCTTTGCCAGCATGAGTTCACTGTTCTACCTGAGCTGGTCTTGTTTCCCACACCACCGTCTGCTACCCAGCCATCTTACACCTACTTCTTTCTCTGGGTAGGCACATAAAGATTTGTCTGAAACAGACAAAATCCCTACTTTCTAGCTTTCTAACACAGGATGCCATGGCCCTTTCTCCACTCATAAACTAACACACGACAATCCTCTTCATGCCCACGCTTGAACTCTTCAGCACATCGGCCACATCTACATTGCCAATAGGGAATGCTCGCTGGCACAAGCTTATTCCTGGAGCATGCACAGGAACAGCTTGGGAGACTACGTTACCTCAGGCCAGAGGGATGCCGAGAATCCTTGGGACCACGCAACAGTCAAGTTACAACATCTGTGCCACTGACCTTGATTTCTTCGAGTATTTGGATAGACACACTAGAAACCAAACAGTCCAAAATTATTTCTTCAGAGTGAAAAGGTGTATCCTCTCTTCTGTTCACAGGGGTCTCAAGAATTATAGACTTTCATTAAGAGAAATGTATAGTAAGAAATATTTATTCACATAAAATGTACCTGAACAAGGAATATGGATCATGGGAATTAGAGTCAGCAGGTAGTGGTTTACTTCATGTAAAATCAGAGAGGGCCACATTCAGCATGATATCCTTGGTCTGGGGCCCATAAACAAAGCTTTTTTTAGAAAATTTTTGCAACACAGCACGACTCTAAATTCCAAAAATCTAAATGAATTCTAAAAAGACATAATTTAAATCACCTGCATTCCTCAGATCATGGTGAACTTATTATTTCTATGCTTTAAAAGCTCTTTTAAAAACACTCTGTTATGATCATGAGAGATGTTGAATTAGATGAAGGGAATGATGTCTGTGCCTCAAATAGATGCCAAAACAGAATAGCTTTAAAAATATTTAAGAAAAAATCAAAGGAAGCTATCGTGATAGATTTTGTCCTTTTATATACCGTAACCTTCTTCAAAATGCATCTTCCAGATCGCTTTTATCAGTGGTGTCCTGAGTGCTCTCATTGCCTATTTCTATGTCCAGTCTGTGTCTGAATCAAACACAATTCTGGTTCTGTTAATACTAAATAAAGATAATTATGGGTTGTCAAAAACACTCCGAATGAAAAGTATGTTTCCTTAGAAATATTTTTCAATAGAAAATTTTCAGTTCTTTCAAAATATTGCTTTTTAAGCAAAACTGAATGTTTCCTTTTATTTTGAGCAGTAATATTTAATTCTTTCTGTGATTCTGTGATTTCTACTTTTTTTCTTTCTCATTTAATCTTTTTGAGGCAAAACACATATTGACAAAATAAGTTTTGGTGGAGATTTTGAACAAAAGAAATTATTTATCAATTTATTTTGATAAATTGTTTGTGTTTTTTTTCAATTCCTATCTCTTAATGCCTTCCTTTATCATTATAGTTCTTTACCATTGATGACTCTTGCTGGGAAAATTTTTAGAGACTGTAGAGTCTTTGCACACCGTGATTTGAGAATGGATTATTGTTTAGGAAAAAAAAATGATTGAGAGGGCAGGGAGCCTACACAGAAGAAATATTACAAGGAACTTCTATTCAAGTAGAGTTCTAAGAAAAGTTTTGCCTGATTAATGACTTCACATTTCAACCAATTTTTACCAGGAATGTAGGACTAGAAGGGATCACCTGTGCTACTGAATGTTGCTTCTGCAATGGGACACCAGATGAAAGATCCATTGCACATTGATTTCACTTGTCCTTCCTTTGTGTGACGCTTCACATAAAGCATCGGCAGTTCCTCTCGTACAACCTCAAAGAACCTGATGACCTAAAGTAGAAAACTCAAAGCTACAACTACAGTGAACCTCTGAAGGGAATGTGAAGGGACTGAATGTGTTCCCAATGTCCTGCACCACTTTTGTTATTTGGTATTTAATAAATAAAGATTTACTGTGACTCAAGCTCAGTCTCTGCCATTTACCTACTCTCATCTAATTCGTCATGCATAAGAACAGATGAATCTTATGAATCCAGAAAGCAGATCATAACCTACAGTGCAGAAGAGAGGGTGAAAACTAGTACCTGTCAATCTAAGCTGAAGACTCATACCATCATGTCTTGAACATGTAATGGCTCCAGGGAAACCAAGAGAGCCTATTTCTGCTCTTGCACGAAGGTCAAAGGAAAGCAACTCTCCTCACACAATCCCCAGAAGTTATCTGTGGATCATCAGGGAAAAATCCACCCTCCTTTAAGCAACCTCAAGCCCAGAAAGATATTAATATACAGTGTGATCAAGTGACTTGGTCTTGTTTTCAAAGACATCGAATCTCCAAGAACTTGTATCAAAAACTTCATTTCCAGTCTCCTTAAATTCTACTATTTTGGTCTACAATTCCTTTCATTAGTTTACCAAGCATCATCTTAAAACAATGTCCCTTCCTTCTCCAGTCTGCTATGTGGAAGACGATTCCAATAATTCAAAATTTTTCTATTTTATTTTTTTGTTGTCGTTCATAGACTTGCTGAAGATTAATTTTGATCTTGTATACATCTTATCTTTTAACTTCAAAACTTTTTTCCTATTTGATATTTGTTCTCTGAAGTATTTGCAGAAAGTTACCTTATCACTTTTGATACTCAGTTGTTTAGGTTAAAAAGGCAAAATCTTTTAGTCTGCCAAATAAGGTATAACCAATGAATGCCATCTTAAAATGGAAAACACATGAAGATGAGTAAAATCCTTCACAGTTCGTAGCCATCTTCCAGCTAAGGAAGGCTGTTTTCTGTCTTCCAATTTAGAAATCCTCTATTTATAGCAGAAGTTTTTATTACTAGTTTCTGAGTGCCCAGTCATTTGAACCTCTAGAGTTTCATACTTCTTATTTCAGTTGCCTGAGTCATCTGATACTCCCCTCACCCTTTTTTTAATGGATGATTCCCACCCCACTCCCTGTTTCAGCACTACCTCCCAGCTTTATACCCATTTATGAATTTCAGAAGCTCATATTTAGTTCCCTACATTTAGGTCATCAATGAATACATTAAACAGGATCTGTCATAGACTGATCCCTTGAGGATACTAGCAGTAGCCTTTCTCCATCCCAGTATCCCCTTTCTGCATATCCTCTCCTTTCAACAGCTCTTTAATCCACCCTACTTTCCCTACTAATTGTCGTCATCCCACCTATCATACGAATTTCCTATGCAAGGTTGTAGCAAGTGCTTTTCTGAAATCTAAGTAGATAAAGCCTCTGCATTACCCTGCATAGGAAGGAAAGAAATAGAAAAAATAAAGATAATAGGCTAATCTGACAAAAATTACCTTTGATAAAACTCTGCAGTAATTTATCTAGTTTTCCATTTGCCTTTATTCCTTAATTATCTTTTCCTTCAAATACTTTTCTAGTTCTCTGCTTGGTAATAGGGCCGATTTTAGGTATAGACTGGGGTGGCAGCTGTCAAGGGGAGCCACTGTTTTGATGTCTGTTTACCTTGCCCCCCACGTCCTCTGTGTCTTGTCTCTGCTTCCCTGACAGCACTGGGAGCAGGAGGCAAGAGTGGGTCACGGCCAGCTCCTGCTCTCGGTGATAGTGGAGAGATGGAGGTAGAGGAAGAAAGCAGAATGGGGCCAGACTGGGCAAAAAAATAGAAAAAAAAATAAAATTAAAGGAGCTCCCGGTCATAACAGAAAGAATAAGAGGGTAGTTTCAGAGAAAGTAGGAGACTGTGTTCTGTGCCGTTATGGACTGGAGAAAGAGAAGTCCAGCCAAAAGAAGGACACCCTATGGAAATAAATCTTATCCTGGAAGAAGGTGAAGGGAGAGGAAGGAATATATAAAGGGATGGTGACACAGGAGTACATTTTGTATTAATGGGATATATGAAAAAAAAAAAAAAAAAAGATGAGGCTCTGGGGAGGTGAAAAGCCTGAGAGCTCTAGTTCTGACTTTTCATAGACCTGGTAAGGCAGGCTATGTCCTCAGCACATAGTCCATGCTGAGCCTGCACCAGTATCCTTTCTGTGGGATGAAGGGTTTCTCAGGGAAAAAACAGCGATTTGATCGGCACAGTAGTGAAAGAGGAAAAGCACCTGAGACCTATGGCACTCAAAATCTCACTTATCTCTTCCAGTTGTCTCTATTTCACCTGAAATTTTAAAAACTCTTCCATCCCCTCCCTTATTGTCTACTCTGTCCTCCCAAAATCCTCCTTCGCACGATCACAAAACTGAAATATCCCTACAAAGAGGACAAAATAAATATCCCTGATCCTCACCCAATGCAGTGGCAAAATTCAGTTTTGCTCACAATTAAGAAGCCTTGAGATGGCTCTAGAGAGAAGTAAGAAAACAGTAAATTGTGGAGGATAATGGGGACTTATTTCAAAAAGATTGGTATTCTCTAATTGTGGGATCCTACTGCACCCATTATGTTTTAATGAACATAAAAGTTCATTAAAATCCTTTCTGCTGGACTTGGTATTTCCTGCACCAGTTCCTTCAGTAATCTAGAATGGAGATTATCTGGATTTTGTCACACTGAGCAATCTAAGCTTTGCTTCTTAGAGCTAAGTTTTGTTTCTTCTGCTTTGCTTAGAGCTACTGCATGTAGTGCAGTTACAATGACTGACTTATAATTGTGTGTCAGAGATAGTATACAATATACAAAACAAAGGGTTAACACACTAATCTTCTTGCATTCAAACAGAAACACCCCAGTGGAGCCAGTCACTGAGATAATGAAATTATAGCTCAACAGGAAGATCCTGAGAAAGCAGTGTAATGGTTTTAATAAACAACGATTGCTGATGTTGGGGAGGGAGCCTTTCTAGAGGCTTAATTAATCAAAACAGCTAGGGAACACCTAAGCAACTGCTATAAATATTCCAAGTAATTGTTCTTTATGCAAGTACTTTACCGAGCCAGGATATAACTTCCTAATTTAGCTAAGGCACGATAAAGAGGCTGTATACAATGTCCATACATTCATAAAGCCATAGATATGTTTTAAATTGTTTAACAAAATTATTACTCTGTTGATTGGCTAGGAAATATGATTAGGAAAGCAAAGTCTATCATCTAAAATGAGATGTTATTTGTATCATTTCCCTGCAAGGGAATTTACAATAAGAAGTTGTATCTGGAGGTTGCATGCCAAGGCACTTGTAATAGCTTGGACAATGTTTTCAATGGCGTCTTTTCTTTAATAACGAGTGATTATTCTATCCTATAGGAGGAAGGATTCATTCAGGCGAAAACCTGGTTCAGAGCAGTATTTCTTCCATGTACCCATGCACTCTCCATGAGAAATGTACCACTCTAACAACACTTTTTATAACATCCAGGCGTCAGCGGAACCAGCTGTCGAGGCTAATGGAAGTACACAATCTTCCTGATGAATTCTGGAATAATCCAAAGGAGAAGATGATGACAATTACCTTTGAGACACCTGCCTCTAAAATGGCACATGCTCATTTTAAACAGCCTGTAATCTCACCTTGAGTGACTGCCAGGCTTCATTTGGATCCTTCATGTTTAATATATTATTTAGATTGCATGGTTTTAGGCCTGAAAGGAAGCAATTTAGATTGAAATTAGCACTAGAGTGTGGAATTATACTGACAGACAGTGGAAGTTTAGACAGTTATTTCAAAAATATCACTCTCTGCTCTATATGTGCCTCTATGGTACTAAAAATGTTTAGAGTGTTAAGACATCGCAATTAAATGCTCAGAAGTAACAATTCTTAAATTAAGATGTCAGGCTCTGGTTTTTCTCCTTTCCTTGTTTTCAGGTGCATTACCAGCACTGGAATATCTCATGAACCTCTGGCTGTTGCCCATGATCAAACTGAGAGAAATGCAGGGAGGGCCTGTAAGGCTGGCCAAGGGAGAGGAGGAGATAGATCATGAGAGGTAAGCAATTGCTCACCTCGAGGTACACCTCTAGAAGGTGGCTCAGTCAGTCTAGGAAATGAAACTTAAGTGGAAAGATAAAGCTAATTAGAAATTAGAAATTAAAGGGAAAAATGGTGAAAGCTAAAGATTAATGTTGGTAAGAGAACAAATCAACCATGAATACCTCGATGCTAGAGACTGGAAGGAATGTCCTAACTCAGTATAGCCTCTTGATGACAGTCACAACAGCAGAAACCTGCCAAAATTTTAACTCTCTTATTGCAGCAATCATAACTGTAACACTGCAACAATGGCACATTTCTCATTTTAGATCACGTGGAATGCAGCCCTAAGTCCTTTAAGTTTTGATTTTGGAAGAGTTTTGATGATTATTGTCCAACTTTTCTTGCAGAAAAATGGGTCTGGAAACTTTTAGCCAAACTGGTGAAAGTTTCTCAGTAGAAGGTAGTATCAGGAGCACTTTGATATCCAGAAATGTATCTGTTAATGGTGTTCACTATGTGTCATGATATATGGAATTGCCATTCATCTTAAACAGCAGGCAGTTATTCAAGGAAACTACAATTTGCAGACACTGACAAGCTCTCATGCATGAGTTCCAGCTTCATTTCTTTTGCTTGCTGGGGACCACATACCAAAAGCAGACCCCGATAAATCAGTTACATTAGCATCATCTGGAGGTGACACAGGCATGGGCACGCGTGATGAGATATCTACAGAAAAGCAGCAGGCAGACTTTCTAGTCAACATTGGTTTTAGTTGCTTCTCTTAGTCTAGCAACATTAAGTCTGTTTTATCAAAATGCAGCTATATGGCATTTATCGTTTAACCATCCATCCATTCTTTTTTAAATGGTGCTCACATTACTATCTATGCACCAATCTTAGTTATACCTCCCATCTGCAACTTTATACTGTATATTTAAGTTCTACAGAGAGTAGAGAATTTTTGCACTTAAAAAGTCTTCTAATTTACTGTTTTTTAACATGCAGCAGCTTCTACAGCTTTTTTATTTTAGACATTTCTTTTCTTTTCAATCCAGCCAACCTTCAGTGGTAGTGTGTATTTTAGGAAGCTGTACAGCCATCTGGAAAGGCTTTTTTTTTATTTAATTTTTTTTTGTTATGTTTATCCTTTGCACTTTTCAGATTTCTGTCAACGTCCACGGTAACAGCTGCTATAATACTCTCGATCCTTGTGTGGCTTGAGAGCTGCACAATCCAATGTGGTTTGCAGTCTAGACTTCAAGCAACCACCAATTTGTAAGACCGATAGTTATTTTTTTGCCTTTAGAGACTATTATATAGGTGTCATTTCTCTGTCCCTTTTGCTTGTGGTTTATTTCAAGGTTGGTTGATCAGAAGACTTTATGCATTGTTTTTTCATGCTCATATGCATATATATTTATATATATTACATATATATAAAAAATCCTGAAGATGTTTTGCATTACTTTATTACTTTTTTTTTTTTGTCTAGCTGCTATCATCTAGCTCATAAATGAAATTATTTTCCTTGTTTGGAGAGCAGAAACTCTGAAGGGTGTTGCAATTCATGTATACCTGTATTTTATTTTTCATGAACTGTAATAACGTGCATAGGAACAGCATGATTCACCCCCACAGAATTTAGAATAAATAAAGAATGGTATCACCTCCAGGTAAAAGCATGAAAACTTTTTCAACAGGTAAACTCAGTAAATAAAGTGATTTTTTTTAAAAAGCAGCTGAATATGAGAGAGACATTTGTGACAGTGAAATGTGTTTCACATTTGTGAAACTGAAATTTGGGAATGCCTTGTCTCCTGAAAGTGCAAAAAAATTTCCTAATGGCTACAAAATATTTTGAATCAAGCTTCATAAAGATTTCATGTAATGACTGGAAGGAAAAATGTTCCTATAATTTTCTAGCCTGGGATTCAGGAATCTAATGGCATGTGATCTATATTCACAGATGAACTTGCCTGACTTTTAGGGACCTTTGCTCCAGAGAACATCAATAGCTTGGAGAAAGGTGTCAGAGTATTCACAGCTGAGCAAAGAGCTACCTGCATAACCAACAGCAAAAATCAAGGTGGGATTTGTGCCTGAAATCATGTGTCTTGGAGGCTTAGTTGTTTTATACCTAGATTTACCTCACAGATCTTTTGAGGCATGCAAGGCAGGTGCCTAGTCTAATCTGGAAGCCGATGTTCCCTTCATGGTCACTGGAGAACATGCAGAGGGATTCATCCCACCCTAAGGCCTAAGCAAGCATTTAAGGAAACTTCACTGGCAAAAATCTGTACAGCTGGAGGATTATACAGAGATTTTAATGACTGTATACTTGGAATTCAGTGTTTAATTTCAACCTGCTAAAAGACAACTTCTGCAACTAAGTCTGTGAGCTGGGACACTGAGTCTCTGAACCCTATCTGTCCAGCAAGGATACCACTGTCCCTTTCTATTACAAAGTTTATGTGGAGAAATATATTTCTGTGATTTATTCAGATTTTGCAGAAATGTACACGTATCAAAGAGAGATACTTTACATCAAAGGAAAATTGAGATTCTTACTTGGAACTTGCCTTCCAGCTAGCTAGACTCTTCAATTCACCAGTGAGGACTTGACTCTTCCTTTCCACATATTAAACAGAAAAGCCAAATTGTGGCCAGTAAATTTTTATGACCTTACTCTACACCTCTGTATCAAACTATCATGGCAGTGGCTCTGAAAAATATTAGCATGGATGTATTAGGCAAAAGCCTCCTTAAAATATTTTATTTCTCCAAAATTTGACCAGCTGCAAAAAACATCACAGGAAGAAAAAAAAAAAAAGCCTCATGAATTGCTACCCAGTACAGCATGTTGAACTGTAGGCCCAAAAACGTCAGCATATCAAGGAAAATACCTCTAGGGAACTCTAAACATCATCCAACAAAGAGAAATTTTGTATACAATGTAAATATTGGACTGTCTGTCTTTTTATATTGTTATTGCTTAGCTCTTTACTGTTTAACCTATGTGGTACTGTACCTGTCAGTCTCTGTTGCACCTGAAAGTTTCTGTAAACAAACAGCATTATGATAAATCTCTTGAGTTTCCCTGAGGCATTTTTTCTGCTGCTGAAAGCCTGAGGTCACTGTGCAGTCAGTCCTGCAAATGTCCCCCTTGACTATCAACTAAGAGGGCACGAGTCTGGATGCTCTGACGCTGGAATGCTTTAATAAAAAACTCACAATACAGAGCTTTGGGAATCAGCATCTTTAGCAAGTTTGTGAAATCCTTTCATTTCTTCTAAGTATCAGGGAAAAAAAAATCATGTGTCAAACTGTCAACGTGTAAAAGAAATTGTCCCTGAGCACACTGCTGAAGAACGGATATGTAGCGCGAGTCACACTACTTTATCGCGATCCGCTGACAATTCATGTGAAGGCACATGCCTCCTCCAAGACTGAAGCTAGAGTGAAATGAATTACCAGTTTGGATTAAACAGGTAAATAAACTTGGACATTGTTTTTTTCACTGTTAGACTGGAGGTCAGATCCAAACAATCAAGGGAACAGTAGCACCTAAAAAAAAGATGTTGAGATCTTGCATAGTGATTCAGAGAGTGTAAGTTAGTCATGTTAGTCTCTTGATGTAGCACTACACCTAAAGAACAACCCTTATAGAGCTACCCTACACACTGATGTGGAGCCCTCCAGAGCCGGACAGTAACTCCTTGTCCTGTCTGACCCAGGGCTATGTGCTAGAGGTAGGATACATCTCCCTAACTTTAAGCATCTTAAAGTCAGTTGTCTGTCTTCATGTTACCTTTAAAATCCACACAGAAAAGCAGGATGTTTTTTTACCTTCTGTTACATGAGGCGAAGTGTTTCCCTAGATGTGCCCATTTGTATTTGTCTCCGCTGACTTAGGCTTGCATGGATAATTTTCATATGTGCACATCATTTCAGGGAGACAAAAGCTGGCTTAACCTATTTTCCATCAAGTTACATAGCTGCATATATACTCATAGTACTAAGATGTCACTTATTTGCAGTGACTGGACCATTATGGGAATTACTAGTTTTCCTTTTCTTTTTTTCCATGGACCAAAAGAGGCAACTTCTGTTTTTCTCATTTATCAATGAAGTTCTTCTGTATTCCTCAATGTACATCACTCTAAGAGAATTCCTGGTATTCCTGAGATTATAACTCATGAGAACTATCTGATTTGAGCAGGCAAAAATAAGTTTTGCATATTTTGAGCAGATAACTTTATCTCAGAGTAAAGTTTAAGTCAACAACTGCAGTGTCTTCACCCTGATGGGCATCTAACCACCATGCCGCTCTCATTCCCCCTCAAAAGGAGAGAATATGATGGAAAAAGAGTCTCACAGGTTGTGATAAGGACAGTTTAATTACAGGAAAAGAGACAAAAACAAGCAAAAGCCACATGGAAACAAAGGGAGAAAACACTTATTCTCTACTTCCCCTCAGCAAGTGATATTCGACCACATCTTGGGAGGCAGGCCTCAGTACGTGTATTTGTTGCTCATGAAGACCATTTTCCTAACGAGAGACCCCCTCATTAGCGCCATCCCAAACAGACCAGCACAACACCTGAATGGCTACGCCACAGATCTGCTCCCTTCCTCCCCTCCATCCCCACCCAGACTGAGATGTTTACGGGAGGTCAGAACCCCGTCTTGCAGCTTCGTTTTCAGAACTACCTTGTGTCACAAAATGACTCGCCCTTCCTATTTTACAATTTATATGTAGGACAAGTTATATTATATCCTATATCATGACATGTACAGGAACGTGAATATATTCTACTTACAAATCTTAACCACGAGACATGAAAACACCATTATGCCATGTTTTGTTTTGAGACAAGCAATAGAGAAACCATTACTACATATAAACTATTTAGACAAGTGTGTAAAGGAAATAATATTGTTAGACTTGCAGAAAATCCCTGAAAAGTTTCCACGGACCTACAAAAAGTTCTTGCTGTGTAACCGAAGTTACATCAGAGCTTGTGGGAAGTGGAAGAGAAGACACTGCTTGTAACACTAGGAGGACATTGGCAAGATCAGTATAAAAACATTGCTGTTTCTTTGGATAACTTGGAACAGCCAAAAGACAAATTTGATGATCAAGGAAGACTCATTCAGCCCACGTTTGCAAGCTAGCCAGGCATACAATGAACTATGGGATCCGTTCTGACACTCTGAAATCTCCCTGAGTCAATCTGTGAGGATTTGCAACACTCCATCACCCATCTATCTCTGTGTCCTTGCCCCACTCACAAGGCCTCCACAGGCAGCTACCTGAGAAGCAATGTAGAGACCTATATAAAAACCAGGTATATAGCCAACATTTTTTATTACCTCTGCTAACAAAAATTGACATAGTGCAATCTCTTCTCCTATCCTTGTATTTTCCATGACTGCTCACTGCAGACCCTGTAGGATACATTTACACTGAACAAGCCAGTAAACTATCACAAGCTGTATGAAATCTGAACCCCCCCAAGATCTATTCCAAAATGGCCATCGTGTCCTTATAAACAGTACACATTTACAGCCATTCAGGAAGCCCAAACATGCAACCGAAGATCTGGGTGCTTGCTGGAACCCCTGGACATCCTCACTGCTACAAGAAGATAGAGCAATCAAAAACATTTTTAATATGCTGGAAGTATCCCTGACACAGATACATGCGCAATGCAAGCATCTGCCATTCTCCTTCTCTCTGCTACTGCTTTACCCAAAGGTACTTCCACCCAATGTAGATGGACAATTCCTACAGACCAAATGCCGCTCTCTCAGCTAAGTGTGCTGCAGTCCTCTCCAGCCAAGCCCTTTGGGGTGTCCAAGAAATGCCCTGCACCCATTCAGGAAGAACAACCTCATACTCTTCATACACCCTCTGCCTGCATAGATGGTGCTGCTTGCAACATCTCATGCCTAGTAACAAGGTTTATCTGGCTCTTTATGATCCAAAGAGAAAAAAGTATATATATTCATGCAGACAAATGAAGCATATACATGTGTCTTTATAGAACTGAATATCCTTCTTGTGCAAGTCATTTTGTCCTTTAATATAGGAAATAAGAGCCTTCACACAAAATGGTATCATGCAGATTTCTGATATTTATTATTCCAAGTGAGATGATGAAGTTACTTTTCTTTTCCATACAAAAGTGGGTGCAGTGAAAATTGTGTGCGAGTTGCCTGCACATTTGTGTTTTGAAGGGTTATTGATGTGAATAGCAGGTGAAGTGTAAAGAAAAGGCTCCAGCTGTTTCTTGTTTTTGAATTCTTCCTTGGTGCAAGCACCGAGAGTAAATACTGGAATAGGAAAAGTTAAAGTCATAAGTGTCCCAGTTACACTCAAAGAGAAAAGAATTAAAACCCTTTTTTGCTGGTGTGCTATGCAGTTCTGCAACGCTGATTTTATTCACACATAGTGCACAGCTGTTTATTGAGTCTGACCCTTGAGGGGACGCCAAAGAAACACTGGAAATGAAACCACTCAGAAAAGACAGTTTTCCTTTCCTGTTTACTTGATAGATGTTTCATATTAAAAAACAACAACAAAATCAGAAAAAGGAAACATTTCTTATATAACAGTGACTTGCAAATCATTGTTTCAAATATTAGCATAATTATTTCAATACTTCTGATGTTTTTCCCATCTTACTCTCCAGTTGCTTTGACTAGAAATGAAAATAGTGAAGCTACTGTTGTTATTGTTCAGGAGACTGTAAAATAAAACTAAGCAATGCTGTCCTTTATTAGAATGATTTAGTAACCAGACCATCTCACTTTTTTCTACTGCCTTAAATGTTACTATAACCAGCCTTAAATACATCATTGCTATTCTGTTTGATTGTTTTGTCAGAATAAGAAATATAAAATACATAATGGATTCAAATAAAGAGAGATTGAAATGCGGTGAGCACATTCAAATCCCTGCAGATCCAATTTTGTGGGTAGGGAAGATGACTGTGAAGTGTTGCCTGAGCATTTTTAACTACAGACTCCTGTAGACCCACCTTACTTAATACAGTCCTTCTTGAAACAAATAGTCTCATTATTGGGATATAAAAATTTAAATAAAAATGGGACCCATCATTTTGCAATTGAAATTTTTAATAATAGTGAAGATAATAAATGTCTTAAAAATGATGCCTTTGACACCTCACCCCTTTCTGCTTGGATGCTTCTAGCCACCAATGACAGAAATCTTCACAGGTGAAAGCAACTTCCGCAGCTACCAATTCTTCATTTGGTATCAGACAATTCATTAAAACAAGAGAGAAATGTTATCTATTTTAAGTGGTAGACTGCTATACTTCAAGACTTTTGAGGTAACTCAGATTTAAGATTTTCTTTTCATGTAGTTTATACTGCTATTGATTCAGTTCTAGTATGTGTGTCAAAAAATCAAATTTTAAGTCTTTGAATAAAGAGAGAGGAGTGGTCAAGTGAATGGAGGAAAGAGAAATGTTCTTCTCCTAAAGGACAGCAGGGTAAAATCGTAAACTACTTTGAGAAAGCTACAGCAAAAATAGTGGTTGAACCTCCAAAAGGTTTAAAGAGCCAGGTCAAGAGGACTTGCTGGAACACAAAATCCAAGCTACAACCAGAGACAGAGCTGTCAAGAGCTGTGATGACAGTTCAAACTCAAAGTTGCTTAAAGAGCGAGCTAGTGCAAGGACTGAATGATGAAACAACTGGAAAAGCAATTTGTAGATCTTTGAATTAAGGAAGATGAATACATGCAAAATATTTTCCAATGGGATGGTCAGTTGGCTATTACAGCACTGGTATGAGAAATGCAGATTTTAATTAAAAAATAATTGGCATATCCAGTTCAGAGTTAGTGAGAAATGTTTCTCAATGTGATAACTTTCAGATTATTGCAAGAAGACAAACTGGTACAGGTTTTTCTTCTTCCTTTTTAAGCCATCTAAGCTGGAGGTCAAATGTTTGGATAAAAGTAAGTCTATGCAAATTTGCCTTTTGTTGTACTTAGACTATCTTTTCCTATTATAATATTTCTGAATTTTGTGTTAAAGTTATAATGCTCTTAATCTTCTCCTCTGTGATATCTACAGCAACAAGGACAATGGTGGAAACCTTCAGCCTGAATAGTTCAGCAGCTTAGGCCAGCACATGCATTCATCAAATGCAAATAATGTCAATGTCAGTCTGTGTTATTCTGATTTATTTCAACAAATCTCAAAAGCTATATTTAAAAAAAATAATCTCAGTAAGTGGTTTAATATTTTGCTGCAATTAATGCTCTTCTTTGGCTTAAGTATACTGTCCAATCATTAAATAAGCTCTTCCAATCTTAATGCCCTTTCCGGAATCCATTGAAAGTCTTTTCCTCTGAAATACACAGAAGCAACTAGTGCAAATTTAAAAAGAGGGGAAAAGAGTTAAGACCTGCAGATTATGTAACTGTCTCCTTTTATAAATGAAATCTCAGTTTTTAAGAGTATCATTGAATCATAGAATATCCTGAGCTGGAAGGGACCCACAAGGATCACGGTGTCCAACTCTTGTCTCTGTACAGGACCACCCAAAATCAGACCACATGTCTGAGAGCGTCGTCCAAACACTCCTTGAACTCCAGCAGGCTCGGTGCTGTGACCAGTGCCCAGGGGAGCCTGTCCCAGTGCCCGACCACCCTGTTGTTGAAAATTTTCGTAACATCCAAACCTGAATTTACCTAAGAGTAACCACCTCACCTTGAAGAGCTGTGAATTGCACCACCATAGAAAGTTTCTTAAAGCTAAAATTGGTAAGAGGATGAACCCTATAGTTGTGAGCACAGGCTTTCCCTCACTTAAAATTTCACACCAACACTGGCACCAAAGGAATTGCTTTTCTGATACAACATTATGAGGGAAACAAGGCTATTTTCAGATCTTTATTTTTAAGGGCTAGATTCTCCTCCTTCTAACCATGTTGAATTGTCTTACTGCACAAACAACCCACTCTAAGATACTGATAAAGAATAATAAAAGCAGGAGAACCTGCCCTTAGAGTGTTTTATGTATCATTCATATACAAACAGCACATTGTTTTATCATTAACTACACGGCTCTGCATTTATTTTAAAAGTCTTTGGTTATTTTTCTAAGCATTCACGATTCACAATTAAGTCCTTACAAAGCCAAACTGCAAAGCACCAAAGAAGTGGCTGGAAGCTTAAAAAAAAGAAATTCATAATAAAAATAAAAGCATAACTTTCTAATGGCAGATGGCCAATTAACTACACTGAATGATGTCATCTGATAACTGCATGGAATACCTTTCAAAAGTTGTTCTGTATCTCAAGAGAAAATTATGAGATTAATGCGGATAACAAGAAAAAAAGTCCTTACTGTTGAACAGCACAAAATGCTGAAAACTAGAAGCCCATCCAGACCTACTTGCCTTAAGGCACTCCAATTCTTGTCAACAGCACACAAGGGACAATTGCAACAAAGCATCATATTTAGATGTAGTTGCAACCCTACAGCAGAACCTACCAGGTACATGTTCACAATTTTAAAATAATTGCAGTTTTCGTACCCCATCAAGAGGTACTCAAAATCTGTAGCAAATTCCTTAATTTCCCAGGAACCATACATCAGAAATCAAACCAGTTGATCATAAAAGTCCTCTGAGATCTTTAAAACTGGATTTCTAATATTTGTGAACTTCGCTTTAATTTTTCCTTCTTTTGAAACAGGGGGTTAAATTCATGCTTGTTGTTGTTATGTAGCTGCAAATAATATTTTAACCAAGGAACGAGTTAGATGTAGCATAGCAGCATCCCTGATGAGAAAGGGAAGAATGGAAGACATTTTCCTTACAATCAGCAACAGGCAGCGAGAACCTCCTTGGCATCACCTTTTTACTTTCAGAGCACATCCTTCCGTTCCATAACTCCCTCCCTGTGCTACAACCAAACATTTGTCTTGTCCCCAGGCCCAAAGCAGATGTCACTGGCCCTGTCGTGAGCCTTAACTCCACTTACTCTTTCTTTTAAATGCAGAGTTTTTTAAAAGTATCTTCTGGTGAGATATGCCACAAGAACCAATGGGAGAAAGAAGGGATGCCAAGCCTAAATTCCTTCAGGATGAAAAACTGGGAATAAAAAATAACCACATTGAAGTGTACAGCCACACAGAGCTGTAACCCCAAAGAGATCCCTCTGCTTTCCATTCTCACTAGAGCCTCATTCCTCACCTGCCTGCAGTTTTCACTGCTTTTTCACATCACTCTTTCCCATGCACCCATTTATACCATGTCTATACATGTCTATATATTTTTTTTAAAATCCAAGATCACCTCATCTTCATTTTTCTGGCTAATCTTCCGCACAAACTAAGCAATCTGATTCACAGTTTTATCCTTCGTTCCCTTCATTCACTTCCACTCAGCATCCACATTTACTCACTTCTCATCCCTTTCCAACTAACCAGTCCATAGCTGAAAAATGGTATTACTGCTGATCGGAGAGGAATAGAGCAGTTTTATCCTCCTGCCCCACTGCTGAAAGTCCACAGACAGATTAGTTAGAGGGCAACAAGTCCTATTCATTGCATAAAAATAGAAAGAAAAATGGTGGAAATCCAATTTAGTATTATTCTCCTCCATATTAATACATAAATAGCTTGAAAACCAATTTCCTCCATAAATTTGACGATTGTTATAGATGATGCTGCCTATTAGTATATGCATTTAAGGACTTCCACTTACAGAAAAGCATGCAATTATGTCTTTGCTATTAACTATGCTACACAAAGATAAATGTTATTTAAACCTGCTGCAAATTCCAAAGGCCAAAGAGTTTTCATAACTAGGTCATTTAAAATGAAAATAATTCAAGATTGGTCACTTAAAAAAGCAAAATCAGGCAGATGGAACATATTTAATTTTAGCAAATTCCATCACTTCATAAAACAATTCAGCATTATGTTGCTAAATCTTACACTATACGCTTCTTTTTTTTTTTTCCTCCCCAGAATTAAGACTTCGCCTCCTCAGATCAGCTTGGGAAACTTTTCACTGCAAGAATTATCTATAAGAAGAACTGAAAAATAAATGGGATTATTTTATTTTTGTGCAAATGGCTTCTTATGCCGATAACTTCTTTTGTCTTTTGTATCTTCAGTTCAGGAATAGTTAATGAAAAGTCTCCACCTGGTGGCCAACCGTATTTTGGTGAAATAGGAACATTGTGCTACCTGTCCAGCACACTTTTTCAATCTCTTACCGACTTAGTCGAATTGTTCTTTCAACTTTTTTTCCGATTAAATAAGGCCAAAAATGGGTTGTGGATACAATATTATCTCCAGCCTACAGTGATATTCACAGGTGCCTCCCACATTTGTAATTTCACAGTCATTCTGATCAGTACACTATTTTATCTGCGTCTTGTTACTCGGTTTTATACGCACAATCCTCAAGGAGCCCAAGCAGGCAGAGAAAAACTGAGCAGTACACAACACAAACTGAAAAACTCTGCAAATACCTCCTGAGAGGAACTGAAAATTTCACAGCACATTTGGAGACAACAAATGGAATCCCCTCTAAAATAAAGAGAAACAAGAAAACAGTAATTAGGGGGAAAAGATAGTTGGTCAAAGAAAGCTCTGAAAATTCATCTACTAGCATCATCGGAAGTGGCAAAATCTAATGGTGATTTTAAAGAAATTTGTTTGTGGATTCCCATTTGCCAGATGTGAATGGTCACTTCAGTGCCACAACATATGACAACATACCATCTGGTGAGGAAGACAATTTGGCATCACGTGATTGAAGTTTAATAATTATTAGGAAAAAAATTAATTCCAAGTAAGAATTTAAAAAACATAGTCATCGTCTAAATGTACCATAAACCACAGTTTTCTCTTGTTGAAAGCACTACAATTATTTTGTAAACTTAATGAAAATACTAGAAAATTTCATTTTCAACAACTTAATTTCCCCCCCTTTAAATCTTCTTTGAAACACTCTTGTGCCTGATCCAGCTCTTCATCATTAACCTCGTGTTTTCAGCATCTCTGCTCAGCTAAGCCCATTACTTGTGTAACTGCTCATTGATTTTGACAGGGACAAAAATAATAGCATGCCATAATCACCAGGACAGCTTTGGACTTGATGATCCAAAATTAAACAAATGTCTACACTCCCTTTGGCATCAGCTATCAAATCATAACTTGGAGCAGATACTGTGGATTCACATTGGAGTACTGCAAATTTATAGCCCATGGGTCTTTTAGTAATTTTGAGAGTTTATACTCCAACTTGCAAAAAAGACAGAATGCTGTAAAAAGCATTTCTAAAGCCACCCTAGAAGAAACTGTCTCATTTCTAATGTAGATTTCTATAAACACTACAAACAAAGAAAGCTCAGATCATACATGCCTTATGAGCTTTCAGTGGAAACTAATGTAGGGATCACTTTAAAAAAAATAAAAAGGGGCATTGAAGAGCTTCCGTGTGAACAGGACAGAGAAATTCTGTGTAACTGTACAATGCTGCTCTTCCCAGAACAGCAGGTGAGAAGACCAAAGTGCCATCTCAGGCAGTCACTGATGCGTGTGAAACCATTTCCTGCACATTGCTGGGTGGTTCTTGGCCTGCAGGAATGTCGCTTTCTTTGCCAGGGTTTGCAAAAGTGGAAGAACATACTGTCTAATTGATTTCAAATTAATTTGTTGTCAAATCTAGCAGCACGGTTTAGATTTGGACTGCTGCTAGTAGGACAAGAAGGTAAGGGGTCTAATCAGGATAAGATCATTTATGTTGCAGCCATCGCAAACACCATAAGCTCCCCTGGCAGACACCGGAGAGAAGTGTGTGCTTTTGGGGAGCAATTCACCCAACCTATTTCAGACATCTCCTTTGGAGTGAGATGCATCACAACACAAAAGTCTGTTTCTTTCCATTTTATTAAAAAAGCCTGTGGTAATTAGCTCAAATTCAGATGTTTACATTCCAGCTGAAGTCTTTCACATCCATTTCAGAAAGTGTGAAACCCCATTTCGTGAGAGTAGCCAAACACAGAGATGACTGTCAAGCCAGGCTCAGTTTATAAAAGGGAAATTTGGAATAGCTGTGGTTTCTGCTCTAAGAACCACCTCAAATATTTATTTAAACTAAGGCCTACCATTGCTGAGATGAGCTTTCTGAACACTGCTATAGATGTCTTCTGAGATGGGTCTCCTACATCCTTTTGTTTTGGGACTGTTCCACTTCCTATGAAGTACTTATATAGCCACTGAGGCAGAGAACAGACTCAACAAATATACCTGGATTTTTACTGCGCAGCTTCAAAATTAACCTCCAGGCTCTCCTGTGTACCCATCCAAACCATAAACCAAGTATTACAGAAAGGGGAGCACCTACAAAATATCATATAAGAATGAACAGGACTTTCCCAGAAGGACCACATCACAGAATAAAATATTTCAGAAGCAAAATATACCTCTGAGGTCACCTCCTTCAGCCTCACAGGAAACAACCTAAGCTTGTTCCTTTCAGGCAATTCATCTAATCTAGTTTTAAATAAGCCATATAATGAGGCTTCTACAGCTTCCCCTGGGAACTTATTCTACAATCTAATAGAACTCATTTTCAGGAAGTTTAAATTATTTTTAATTTCCTCCCATTACTTCTAGTTATATGTATTATACTTCATACAGTAAACCTTTGAAATACAGTAAATAGCCCCCTTTAAAAAAAAAAAAGCACAGCTAACCCTCACCATCATTAATCTGATGAATTTCAACAGTTTTCTTTTACAAATGAATTTCATTCTGATGAAACGTTTCAAAAGTAAAAAAACAAGCAAAATTTTTTCTATTTATAACCATATAACAGATATAACAATGTTGTAATGTTCTACAAATGTAACCCACTCCAAAATTAGAGTTATTAGTACCGAAGAAATTTATCAAGTATGTCTATTCCCTTAAATTGAAAACCCTGCTTGTTGAAAAAGATTCAGAGTACAGAACATCTTGAAAAGTGGAAAGGGACAGAAACTTGCTGTAAGATTCTTACTGCCTGGATGGAATAAACAATCATTGACAAAACAAACTCCTGGTTTATTAAGAAGCCCTACTTAGCTCAGCCAAATGTACCTTCCTAAGCACACATACCTGTATAAAGCACGTGCTGGGAAAAAAAGCTATTATATCAAAAGTCTCAAAACTGAAGGAAATAAAGCAGGGAGAGTGGTTTTGGGTATTGTAGTATATTGTCTGTCGTCATTAAATCACATTATGATGGTACCCTAGTGTTGACAGCCCTACTAAATTAAATTTGTTCCCAGAGAATGGCATGGAGATACTACATCTCTACTATGTCATCAAGCACGTACGTGCATTGCTATACATTACCTAGACTGAATGCAGTACAAAGTCTACACCACTGCCCAGATTGGAGCAAGCTCTCCACATGAAACCATCCCTTCCCCAACTATCACCTGAACTAGTTCAGGTATGTCTACTATACACTGTGCATAATCCAAGAAAATAATAGTTATGAGTAGCTAAGGTTGGAACAGACTTGTCTGACCCCCACTCAGTGCAGGACTAGCTTCAGAGCCTGGGTGGGTTGTCCAGGGCCTCGCTCAGTCAAGGCTTGAGATCTCTAAGGAATGGAAAATACGGAGCCTCTCCAGGCAGACTGCCAGTCTTGTTGGAAATCCTTTTTTTTCTTGTATCTGACTGGCATTTCCCTTGCCACAATTTGTGTCCATCATTCCTCAACCTTCTTCTGTAAAATGCTGCGGCCTGTGAAGAGTCTGTTTTCTCTCTAACTTCAGTTTAGGTCTTTGAAGAGTGATCTAGCCCTGTACCAAGGCAGACCTTCACCTCACCACACAGCCACGCTGCTCACTCATATTCAGCCTGTTGTCCATCAGAAACCCAAACACCTGATACTGGATACATTTTTTTTTGTTGCAGAGCTGCATTCTAGCCAGTTGGTCCCCAGCTTGTACTGTTGTACAAGACAGTTCCATCCCACTTCAATACCAGAAAGCATCAACTTTTGGTGGAAACAAACATAAAAGTGAGCAATAGGTTTAACTTTTACAATACACCAGAATATTTCTGATGAAAGCTAACAGCATGAATTAGGGTGCATGGACTACGTTTAATAAATTCTGACAAGGGGCATTAGGCGGAATGGTAGTGTTCAGGTTCAGACTTGTTATTTAAAAAAACCTTGCTCAGCAGCTGCTGTACCTGCAGGCCCCTGCAGTCACAAGCTGCCTTCCTGTCTGATATCCCAACTCCCCAGGCACTCGGAGCTGCGCTACTAAACATGTCCTGAACTATTTCAGCACCTCAGTGCTTATCTCCCACGTACACACAGCCGGAATCCAAGTCAGGGCCTTTTTCAGCATACATCCTTTAGGAACCAAGCACTCAAAACTGGTGTTCTTTCTTACTGCCTAGCTCTTAGGGGTCCACACTTACAATAAGGGTACTCTGAGTGAACACCCCATATAAACAGCATGGGACAGTGCTTTTTAGCCTTTTTTTCCTCCAAGAGTTGCCTGAGAAGAGGGTAGCAAATGCAAAGGAATAGCTTAATTGTTAAAACATCCAACCAGGAAATGAGACATTTTCAGTTTGAGAGTGTCCAAAACCGTACCTTCCATCACCAAGCTATAACAATAAGGTCATTTTTCATTCCTTCCTCTCAAAACTGTTTCACTGTGGATAAATTAGTGAACGCATCACAGAAGCGAGGCTTTAGAGCACATACCTTAACCCCTGTATTTCTGTGCCCTAGCAGCTAAGCTATAAAACCATGCCCTCTCCCTTCTGTCCCTCCCAAGTACTTTGACACACTGCTATACAGCTTCAGTAAGAAGGGAAAATGTTTTTTCTCAAAATGTCATACAATCTGCAGGAGCTTTTACTTCTGGCTGTGGTTTAGTAGGAATTTGTTCTTGGAACTCCTAACATCAAAGCCAGTGATGTAAACAGCGCACATTATAGGAAAAATGAGCATTATCTTATGTTTTATGAATGACTGCTCACTACGTTGAATAAGCTATCTGTAGATGTAGCTCAGGAAAATACACTGCATCGAGAGAAGTGCCCACTTAGATGTCACACCAAGCCAACTTCAGGCAGCCGGCTGTCAGAGCAGACTCCACAGCCCGCACCATGACAAGACGCAGATGTTTCAGGACACGCTCCAAATGATTCGTGAGTCTGAAGGGAGAACTGCCTAAAGCAGCCGACCTGAAACACCAAGCACAGGCACCTGAGATGCCACCCCTTCCTCAGCCACCTTATGCTGCAGGTAGGTGGTTCTTCAATCCTCTAGCTCCTCATGAAATTAGAAGCCTAATTTGTCTCATATTGAAGTTTCACCTTTTAAAGCACATAAGGTGGATAAACTCTTTTATAAAGCAGGCTGGTACATTCAATCCAACTGGAGAAAATACAAAGTTCATTCTCTATTTCCGACCAAAGTTGATTTTTTCCCCCCTCAGTTCTTTCAGGTGTGTGCTTTAGTCCCAAAGGTATCAGTCATTCAAGTTCTCTTGCTGGAGGTGCCCTGCTTTGCAGAAAGGATGCAAAATTAATTAGGGAAAATAAAGGGTGGAAAACAGAGAACATGACTGGATTATGGAAGTCGTAGTGCCTGCTCCCCTAGCTGCTGCATCAAGGAGTGTTTTACATACAAATGCCGAAGAATTCATTCGAGCAGAAACTGGAGCATAGGTTTCCCCCTGCCCAAAGAATTGTCTAGCTCCTAGACTTGACTCCTGTGGCTGGAGAAAAAGAGACGTATCACAGCTCTTTAATACTGTACAGTATAATCTTTGTACAGTAAAACAGCTTCAAGGGGGGGAATAGCATGCTTATCGCCTGAAGGTGGGAAATGAGGGTCTGAACCCTTGGAGGCAAAAGGGGGAATACTGGCTTAATGCAAAAGTAAGTGAAATTCCACGTTATATGGAATGTCAGATTAGAGGAGATCAGTGGTTCCATGGCTTTAAAGAAAATGAACGTAATTAAAAAGCTTGATCATGTATTTTGTGTTAAGTTCAAGCTCCTATGAAATCAGGGTGATTAAACACTAAAGAATTAATCGGAATCAAAGTCTGTCAAATAGTGTTTTTGCTCTCAACACCTTGGTATTCCTTTAAAGTAGAAAAAAATATTAAACTCATTTAAACCCCACTTTTACTCCATTTCCTTTTATTTGCAGCATAATAATTTCACAGAACTAGGTCTGGTTATACTCGAGGGTCACCCAGTTGGATTCCTGATGTTTACTGCTCACTAAAAATTACACTGCAGACAATTTTAATTCCTTCATTATGCAGATCTAGACATGGTAGTCCTAGAAACCTTATTAAATCTGCAGGAATCAAGATGGCTCTCCCTAAAGTCAGTGCAGTGCTGGATAAGTATTTTCATGATTCTGCTTTCACAATGTTTATTATTCTTAAAAAAAAATCTTCCTCAGAGACAAATCAGGGAGGTTTTCAAATGTGTCTAAACAATTAAGAAATAGAAATTTACTGGGCATTAATGGAAACAAGCATTTCTAAGTTTTTTCATACCCAGTCTGCAAATAAAATACTTATATACCTAGAGAAACCATTTGGCAAACATTCTTATATCAGACCTCCCTTAAAATAACTTCCTTTTTTCCTTTCTCTGCTTAATTTAACATTTCACTTTTTCTCTGGACAGATACAACAAGATCATCACTTGAAAGAAACTTATGTAATAAATAGCTTGAAAATGCCTACCAGGAACTGTGCACAGAGCCACCAGATGTCAGTGCAGCTCAAACACGGTTAATCAGGATCAAGCAGCCTCCTCAGCCTCTGAAACATGCTTAGCAGAATTTGTCTTTGAGAGGCCCTGTCACCATACAAACACCTCCTAAACAAATCCAAAGAGGAGTTAAGCTAAAAATCACAAACTCTTTTCACATCAAGTGAAAATGACTGTTTCTGTCATTACTGGGTTTGTCAAAGAAAATGTCACAATACAAAACAGAGCTTTAGAATCGAAAAGTTGCTCAGCAGGGATGTACAGTTGTTATCGTATTCGGCAGTTTAAACATCCTCCCCAGCTCCACACCCTTGAGCCTGACTGCACCCTCAGTTTTCTGTCATGTTTGACTAAAAGAAAGCACTGGCTGACTCCATACTACACGGTGCTTGGTGACCAGCCCAGGATCACTTTCCCTCAGATAAAGAAGCAAAACTTGCTTTTCCTCTCCTATCCAGCCACCAGCATTAACAAGATGTAATGCCATTAAGTCCTCCTTTCTAACCAAGACATCTGAAATTGGTCAGTAGAATCACAACTTTTGAATGCTGGAATAAGAGCAGCGAGCATCAGAGAAAACTGACAGCCTGCAAAACTAAGATTTTGTTCCTTAGAAGATCAGTCTATAAAAGAACAATTGTGCACTGAAATGTTAAAAGAAAATGTTAAGGTAGACTAGAGAACAGATTATTTCTTAAAGACCTTAAAACAACATTGAATGTGACACTAAAAATTGAAATGCACAGATAAAATGGTCTACAAGAAATTAAGTAACCCAAATATAAAGTGTACACAATTAAGAACACTATCTTTTTAAGTGTATATTCTTACCTTTTCAGCATAATTTTGGATAACAGCTGAGATCAGCTGACCAAGCATTTCCAGTTTGACTCAACTTTAAATATGAATACATAAAAAGATAGCTATTTGTAAGAAAAAAGATGATCCCATCTCTAATCAATCCTCTATTCCACCACTTGGAAATAAACATCCTCTTTCAGTATAAAGTATGTGCTATTCAATGCAAAGCAACAAATTAGGTACAAGCCACCTCTGACACTGCAAAATTGGATACACACAATCTGGACTGTGTGCTTAGCCACGCGGTCTGAATTTTTGGATTGACTTGTGTGGTGTCAGGAGTCGGACTCGATGATCCATGTGGGTCCCTTCCAACTCAGGATGTTCTATGATTCTATGATTCTGCAGTCATTAAAAGCAATGTCAGAGGCTCTTCTGCATCCTTAAGTTTGCTTTTATGGAAGAGTTGATCACTTATTAGTTTCTAAAAGTTCTTCGTCAAGTTTTTAACTCATATTTCCTGTTTTTTCATTTGCAAACTTGAAAAACCTTCACACGTAGTGAGCACTGAAACCTAAATTTATGCCTGAAAACCTAAATAGCTATGGTTCCTGGCCCATACTAACATCTAGTAACTGGTCTGACATTTCAACAGTCTTGAATCACCACCCCATATCACCAGTAAAACCTTTTTCCTTCCCTCTGCCTTTCTTGCTAGATGAATCCTTAATCATCTCTTTCTCTCAGGCCCACAGTTTCTTCCGACACAGTTCCCTCTGGAGATAGCATAGGGCTCCTGCTAAATCAGTCAGAAAGGAGCACCAAAATCAGCAAGAGGTAGTCTTAACTAGAGAATAATGTTGCTTGGTAAGTTCCTCAAACTCAGATACATCTCACTGTATGGTTATACCATCTTACAGCTACCTTAAGAAATAAATATATATAACCAAGAAAAAGACACCCACTCCCACAAATACCAGGTAGGCTTTTGGGGACACTGTAAAATGTCAGAGCATTTGAAAAGATCACAATCTTTTTAACAGAGTTCAAATGGTCGTCAATACACACTGTACATCTTTAAAAATAATGCAAAGTGTTTCCCAAAGTAACTGCAAGTTACTTTGCAAGTATGGTATATAAAGCATACCTACCTGTCTGCCACAAGAGGCCTGGCTCCCTTTAAGGTGTGAGTTAAGAGTACAAGAGCAGCACAGAGCAGATGCATGGTGAGGGAGGCATGCATCTCATGCTAGCAAGCTGTACAAGTGAGCCCACAGAAAGGCTGTGCCATTTGTACAGCATTAAAAACTAAAACTTGATTTGGCACGCAACAGATACAATCTGCTTCACAGCTGCTGGACTAGATGGCAAGGACTGCTCTGTGGCACCATCCCACAAAGAAAGTAGAGACATAGCTTCAAATTCTCTCTAACGCATTCACCAACCACGGAGGTCACAGGAAGTTTCAAAACATTCAGAATGATTTAGGCAAGGCATGTTACGCACAGAAAATAAGCATTTTATTATTCACAACAAAAAAGCAGAATACTGTATACATCATTTTTAATTCCAAATGCAACTGGCTCTTTATCACTTTTACATACTTAAAAAAAACAAAGTAATCAATGACATGTATAAACAAATGCATAATGTACAGAAAAATATTTAGTAAGTACAACCAAATGATAAGCAATAGCTTCCAATTAAATTTTACCAAATCAAAGTAGTATTTTTACTCAGAATTATGCCTGCCCAAAGACAAATAGCAAAAGTCATCTAAACTCCCAAATCCTCTGGCAATCCCTCTCAGCTAGGTCACAAGCATAGCCTCTTCTACTACTTGGAAGGAGGATGCTGTTACAGCTGTGGCTGGGGATAGGGGAAGTGCACAACAAAGAAAGAAGACTGGGAATCAAATCCTTAGCAAGACATCCCAGCAACTTCATTTCACAATTGTAACATAACCCTATAATGCCTTTCTGATAGTTCATACAAACAATGACTAAAGCTGTTATCTTTATTTTCATTTACAGTGTAATCCTGAAAATACTTTCCCATTATCTAATCTCTACCTTAAGGAGCTTGGCCATCAGACCTGCAGAAAAGAAATGATAATTTCAAGCTAGATTCATTACGTGTTTAAAATAAAACACAGTCTTGCAAATAAAGCTAATGTGCAATTAGCAGAACATCAAAATCATACTCATAACAGCTCTTTGGTTTTTCTTTTTAAACAACCTGTCATTACTAGGCTCCATTTTGTAACATTAGGTAAGTATTGTACAGCCACCTGAGCTAAGACACAGTCTATTTTACATTAGCAAAAATCAAATTTTAAAACGTTAGTTGCACATTAATACTACACAAACAGAACTGCCATTTAAGGTATTTGGATAATCTTTTAAAAAAACAGACACCCAAGATGTGCTCTTAGAACTGAATGATAGCCAGAAGTTCGAATTACAGTTAATTAACCCTTAAAACTTTTATCCAGAGGCACTTAAACTAAGTACTACTTGGCACTACAAAGAACATAACCCCATGAAGTAAATATACAGTTATCACTCAATGTGAGTTGAGTGAGCTTTTTCATGCAGTGAAGTAGTACTTTTTCTTAATCTGCAGCCTAATTATTATTCAAATAAATGTCTTGATGGTATCTTCACACTGTCTTTAGAGACTGGAGTTCATCAGAATGACAAGTCTCAACCACTACTTCTGATAGTAGATTTACTCTGTGTGAAATCAATTTTACTTTTTGTATCATCACAGTGCTTAAAGACTTCAGTCTCACACACACCCCCCCCAGTGTTACAAGAACTCAGATCCCTTATTAGCGATGTATCAGGACCCTCTTTCCCAACACCTTTTCTGGAACTTTTATCACAAGCAGTCCTATCCTTCAGATACTTTTGTTTCATTTCTTTGCTTTACGTCTACCAGAAAAAATAAAGTTTTTTTGGCTTAGTTATAATCTGGTTCACAAAAGAAACCACAGCACTTAGAATTTGGGTAATTAGGCTGCAAGCACGTTTTGGCTGATTCAACTCCATCAACTGGAATGCGGCAGCACCTACCTGCAGAGTAGACTGCATGGCCAGCAGCAACTAAGGCACAAGCTAGATTATTCCCCTCATACAGAACATCAACCTCTAACCTCATTCCAGAGCCATAGTGCTTAAAATGGAATATGAGATCTGGTTTACTAAGAAGCTTTTGAAACAGAAGTTTGGCTTTGTCACTCCAGTATTCCCCTGTGGCAGGAACTATACCATGTAAACAGCAAGAGTAAGCCAAGTGCGGTAAATAAGACAGACTTTCCGGAATAACTTTAAGTCTATGGATTTCTGAGCAGGGGATGCTTTTCAGAAAGCCATAATCAATAAATGTAAGAACAACAGACTGACTTGTCACATCACATATTTGTACTCTGTTCCACTGTGCTTCCAGTCCAAACTGGATCAAGCAGCTGTTACCAGGAGACACAAGTTCTTCTGGCAAAGCTGGCAAGTCATCAGGAACATCAGAGAGCAGCAAAGACAAGTTTTTCATGGAATCAAATAAGTCTTCAAACTGGATGCTGAAGTTTGAAGGATCAGTAACTGCAGTTGCAAACCCAGGATACCTTCTGCCACTCTGCAGCAGTGTCCATGTGATTGAATTTATCCTGAATGACTCCCGGAACTCCATACAGTCTGTATTACTGGATTTTTCCAGTCCAACAATAGTTGTTAAGAGCTGATTCAAATATTCCTGAAGCAGAACTTTCCCTATTAAGATATCTACTTCCCAGATATGAGAAGATTCCAAATATCTCAGAAACAAGATCCTTATTCCACCATCTAGGAGTGCATTTACTACATGGACAAATGGAACCTTATTCATTTTTTTTAACCAAACCCATTCACAAAGCACAGCTTGTTTAGGAATGCTTTTCATCTCATCACTGAGAATCTTTGCATTATTTAAGGACACCATCTCATAGTTGCCATAATCTATAAAAAAAACTAGCATTAACCTCTCCCTGATAAACATCTTTATCACTTTCGATCGATACCACTTTAAGTTCCTTTCAGATTTTACCATGCACTCCAACCCTTCTTCAATGTTATCCACCGTAAGTAAACCACTTCTTTGTGCTTCTTTGACCAGCATGACATTTAAATCATTTAATATTTGCAGATTTTTAAGTAACTGTACATGAAATTCTCCACCCGCTGAAGCATTAATTATTTCTGCTCTTTCTACTTGATCAGTATTTAGATCTTGAGGAGGGATGTTTAAGCACATTTTAGAATTATTCTTCATCTTAGCAGTCTGATTTTTCCTTTGACCACCTAAGTCACTCACAGACTTTCTATCTTGAGGATTATCATTTGTAACCAGAATTTGTTTTGGCATATGTTCCCATCTAAATATTGGTTTGTTTTGCAAACTTGTCCTGCCACTTTTCTGCTGAAAGCCATCAGAGATAGATTTTCCATCACAAATTATATCTACCTTCCACTGCTCTCTATCTTGCTCTAAGAATTTGCAAGTGACTAACTTATTATTTATTTTGTTTACAAAATAGGAAGTACTTTCATTAGTCCAGCTTTCATCAGGAGTACTTTTCACTGCACTAAGGAAACAGTGAATACTGAGCCTTGGCAAAGTTAACCACTTTTTCTGAATCCTGCACATTTTGGAAAGGCTTACAACTGCTGTATTGCCATAGTCAATGAACTCAACCTCAAAGGAGTTTCCTGATTTCAGAGTTTTAATAACTGCCCTATAGTAAAAACAGTCAATGGCATGCTCTGCTAAAATGAGATCCCCTACCATGAGCTCACCTAAGCCATTGTCATGACCTATATTCAGCATGCTTTCATTTAATTCTTCTGCTAGTTGAATTATTAAGTTTTCATCCTCTGCAAAATGAATATAGAAACTCGATGGACTATTTATATGAGAAATATACCCTGCTACTTCAGAATTCACCTGAATATCACGTTGAGGAAGACTAATTAATTTTGGAATATTTTCATTATCCCTTTCCTGCTGACCTGTATAATTTAGTTGTTCAGTACAAGATTCAGAGAGAGCATTTACAGTTATTTCCTTTAAACTTAAAGAAGGATGACATGGTGATTGAGAAGCAGACGTTCCATCCAGAGGTTCCTCTCTGTGCTCCATAGCAGCACTGTAAGGTTTTAGAAAACCTGGTTCTTCACTGCCCTCTGAAGTTACCAGCTTTGAGGACCCACAACACTGGTTTTGTGTTCTACATGTAATTTGCTCTTCATCTCCAAAATTCTGTCCGTTATCTGCCTGGTAATACTTATTGTCTGCTTGAAATTCCAGTTCATTTTTCAACTGAATCCTTTCAGGACTTTTAATATTTACTTCACCATTATTTTTGTTATCTATGTGTTGTATCACTCCATAACTTCCAACAAATTGTTCGGTATAATTTGTCACATAAGCCAATTCTTCCAATATTTTTTCTTTAACTTTCTGACCTACTTGGAGCTGTCCATCATACAACTCCACAACAATCTGGCCATCTGATTCTCTGGATACAATTACAGCTTTCAGCAGCTTACCAAGGAAAGTTTCCTCAAACCATCTAATAACCCTTGCTGGAAATTTTGCATCCTTAAGATCTGACAGACAGCATTTAATGGCTTGCATGGGTGTGAATATTAAGTCAGTGGCAGAGTCTGGAATAGGCATCAATTGGTCTCTCTCTACCATATGCTTATTTCCAAAATCCACAAAGTCAGCACATAGATAGGATGTTGATTCCACAGGAAAAACCAAAGCTCTATAAAACAGACCATCTTCAAAATATCTGGCTATACATAATCGCGTACTGATGGTATCATATTTTGCATGATTTGCCATCTTACTTATTTCAGTAACACTTCCCATCAATGCCTCTATCGTTTCACTGTTTCGATTAAGCTGGCAATAGAATTTTGAAGGGCTATGTATGTGAGTTATATAAACCTCCTCCTCGCTTCCAATTTCTATATTAAAAGATGAGTAATAAAAACTGTACATGGAACCCAGAGGTGCAAGTCTTTGCAATCCAATATATTCAGACCGGTTGAGTCCACATTCCTTGAGAAACTCCTCCGCACTAATATACGGAGTCTGTAAGTCAACTATATTGCATAAACAGTTTGGACTTAAAAGAATTAGAGCGCAGACAGTGCAAGTCAGTGGTCCTCTAGCAGCAGAAATGAAGTCGTTAAAATGTCTACACTTTTCTTCAGGCCAATTAAGTGCATCAATCTGTAAGGGTACGTTTTTAAGCACGCACTGAAAGGCTTGACTTTCCAGAGTTAGGAAATCTGGAAGGACAGCTTGAAGATCATTAAGTAGAACTCTTTCCCGATAACCGTAGTCTACAAAAAACACATCAACTTCATTTGCGGACACTTGCTGCAAAACACTAGCTCTGTACCATTTCCCATCTTTGGGACACTTAACAACACAGGCAACCTGTCCAGTTTTGTAAGGAATGGTATGCTCTTTATAGTAAGTCTGGATTTGCTTCATTAAAGTATTTAGCTCTGGCAGTTTACTCTGCAACTGGCATGAAAACTCTGCTGGGGAAACACTGTAAGAACACACCACTTCAAAAACAGCTCCTGGTTTAAACACAAGCTCTTTATAAAGTATTTTTTTCTCAGGTACTGGGACCTGGGAAAATGACTGAGACCTGACCTTATGATTTTCAGAGAGAGCATCTTTTCCAAAAGAGGACAGTGTCACTGATTTTCTCAGCCTAGAAGACGTGCTTAATGTTTTTTCCTTTTCAAATACCTGTCTATTTTGTAATACATTGTTTTTACAAATATCAGAGGTACACCGTGCATTTATATATTTTTGCTTTAACTGGAGGGGATTCTGGGCTTGACGTTTTTTTGACAGATTTAGAGCAGAAACTGGTCTTCTTTCCCAGTATTCTGCATATCCAGCCTGAGCCATAAGTGCAGCAACATTACTTTCCTGCACAGCATTCCTGTACTGTGCATTAACAATATATTTGTTATTTTGCTTTCCAATGACCTGAAACAGCAGCAGTTTGTTAAATACAATCTGTTTGAAGAAATCAGTTTCCTTTTTAACCCACACATCTTCAACAGGAAAAGTGCAAGCAAGTTCACAACACATAGCTAAAGCCGGCAAAGCAGCAAACTCTGGAAGCAATGTTTTCACATCATAACAGGGAACTGTATCTGTATTCCCAAAATCTAAAAAGTAGACAGTAACACTTACATGAAGCACTTCAGTGACAACACCCCGATAATAATGCATATCTTTGCTATACCGGGCACAGCACAGTAATCCAGGTTCTGGGTTTTCAAGGACCCAGTCACCAGCTCCACAGTGGTTATATGCATCTGCAATATTTTTCATGAGGGCTCGAAATTCTTTCTGATATGCACATGTCTGAATCCAGAAGTTGGATGGATTTATGACATACACCACGAAAGCAGTATAGGAACTATTCACTTGCATTTTTACTCTTTTGCAGTGTTTTGATAAAGACCCATCCCATTCAGGTAAGCAGTTCTTGGTCTGTTTATTTCCAGTGCGATTTTTAGATGAACTCCAGGCACGTGCTTTGTAGCTTACACCAATGCTAGAGATTTTTGTTTCCAAAGGTGAGACAAATGATGCACCCGCCTCATTCAAGTTCTCTGGATGCTTAACATTAATTCCAAAATTTTGATTTTGCAGCGTAATATAATACAAGTGTTTACTGGCATTGAATAAATCAACACAGACACACACAGAAGTCTGTCCTGTCAAGGCCTGTATAAATCTTTTCAGCTGAAGATTTATTACTGCTTCATCCTGATTCCCAAAACAAGACAGCGCACATGGAAATGAAATCATAGGCAGTGACATGAACTCTACTTTAAGTTTCTGAACACAACTAGATGGCACAGTTTCGATACTACCTAAATCCATAAACCAGACTTCCACGTGGTTGGGCTGCAGCTGTTTTATCACTCCTCTATGCCATTGTCCATTTTGCCTTTTAGCAGCACAAAGTAGCCCTAAACTATCAAAAGATGTATTATTCTCTGTACTGATAGCTTCGTAGTACAAACACATAGCTTCTGTCAAATTTTCCAGCTCTTTCTGCCGTTCCTGTATCTGACAGTAAAATTCACTCAGGCTTATTGCAACAGTTATTTTTACATTTACTTTACTACCAGCTGGTAGACATGGAAAGAGATCTGGAACTGGCCAAAAGTCTGATGGTTTCTCAGAATTACTAAAAGTAAGCAATTCCTGGACTGGACGTTTCTGTTGCAACAACTGTGGCATTCTCTTAAATGTTTCTGGTGGAAACACTTTCAACATTTCTACAATGAGACAAAAAGAATCTCCATCGATAAGTTTTCCTAACTGCAGTTCAAGAATATCACTAATGACCTTTGGTACTTCCAGAATAAAAAGTTGGTACGATGTAACAGATTTCACATGACCTGTAATCTGCAATCCTACCAGTGATGAAAAATAGTTTATGGCTTTTGGACCCCATTTTTCTCCAAGAGGAAGTATGTTAGCAAAAATCCCCCAAGCTACTTTTGGAGGTAGCTGAAAAAAATCATCACCAGCAGAAGCAATATGTATTTCCTCAACCACTAGCACCTGTCCAGTGTCTATAAGAAAGGCCTTACAGATATTCTCTTTCTTTTCCAGAACTTTTCCTCTATGCCATTTTCCTTCCGCATCTTCCACCAAACAAGGTCCACCAATGTCAACGTTATCTTTTACTTTGAACACACGTTGCATTTCATTTTGCAGTATGTGGTAGTCAAGTTCACACCCCACCTTGCATTGACCTTTGAATACTATGACCACGCATTCTGGATGGCACTCTATATGAGTGATCTTCAGATTCATATCAACTACTTTTGGTGAAGGAGTCAGAGATTTCATTCTGTCTGCAAAGAGAAGGAGCAAGATCAGCCTGACAATTTTCCGTATTTCCTTTATTAACTAATTCCTTATATGAAATTTGTTTTTAAAATGTTTTAACAGCATATTCTTACAGTTCTGGCTAGAACATATACTGAACGTGTAACTGTCACGTTTTATGCTACTGTAATATACTTGACACAATTGTCTTTTTACAAAGATATTCAGGTAATAACTGAAAAAAGTACCTCTAGAGCTGCTCTCATTGCTGCAGTCTACATTTCTCACTTGAGCATAATTTATCATCAGAAAGTGGTTCCCACAATGATAAAGAGAACTAAAGATATCAGATACCTTGGTAAGGGGAATCACAAAGGTAGGAAGGGAAGGGGGCAGATAAGACCAGGAAAATACCTGTTTCTTTTTGAAAAAAATGTCTTTCTGCTCAAAAAAAGTGGAAGGCAATTCATGTCCTTTATAAATCTCTGGTGATCTGATCTGTATCCAATAAATTCAACCGCAGTGGTCTCCAAAGGAGATCCAGAGTATCACTGTACTAGACCTGCAGTTACATGAATTTACCTGGAGAAGTATTTCTAGATTATTTCTCTTTCTTTTTAATATAGGAATTACCAAGGACTTCTTTTCACACTGTGCTCTTTTTATGTGACTTTTCATGTGAATCATTTCTTCAAACCAACGACGTCTAATGCTCTGATTTACTGTTTACTTCATCTTTTGAATTATATTCATTACACTATCACATATAGCTTTAGCTTATTTTAAGTTTTCTTAATTGCAAGGACATACAGAATACATTATCTATGTCTAACATTTCTGCCATGCCCATCAACTAACAATTGGGTCAAATATGTTTTGTACTGTCTTAACTTGTAGTGCTCTGTAACATCTGGTTCTGACAGTTTAAATACCCTCAAACCATTCAAACTATGCCTTGACCTTCATCTATAATTTGGTCTTCAAGATCAGTTTCCATTTTCATCCAAATTTAGACATTTCAATGGATCTGCAATTCCACATTGTTTAAAAAGGCAATACATGCCTATAATTTAACCAAGAAACTCTGTGAACTAAACCACTGTTCTAACCAAGTAATTATGGCAGTCAATGTCTGTCAAATGCAAAGACAGCTCATAAACACACAAAATGGGCAAAACATGCTTGATCTATGACTTTTTACATAACATTAAAAGTGAAGCTTTCAATTTGAACTAGAAATTATTAGTACAAGACTTTCCTCATCTTGCAAACGATTTTTCAACAGAATTGGAATAGAAGCTCTTATCGCAGGCATACGTGAAGTAGCTAGTGATCATACATCTTCAGAAGAAACACTGATCCCTGTCGTTCTTTATTCCACTGTAAAGCTTACCATCATAGAATGGTTTGGATTGGAAGGGACCTTAAAGAGCATCTAATTCCAACCCCCTCCCATGTGCAAGGACATCTTCAGCTGAAGGAAGATGAGATGACACTGTAGATACTTGACTTTTCAGAAAATAATAAATAAATAAACACAACCAAAAGACAAAACTAACCAAAAAAAACCAACGCTCTCAATAAAAGCAGTACCAAATCCAGATGTGACTACACCTTCTTTAAGCAACCCCCCCGCTTTGTGCTTTTGCTGGTTAAAAAAAAAAAAACACAGAAAGCTAAGTTCTGGTTTTTTTTTTTTTAAGTGAATGAAAACAACCTTCAGAAAATGATCTTGTCTACCTAGCAGGCACACCTGACCGTAACAGACAGAATCAAATCACACCAGGTGCATCATCAATGCTTTGCAAATCTCGTTTCTTCCACTGTTTTCATTTGTTATGTGTTCCAATTTGGGCATCAGTGTTTTTTTCCAGTTATCATAACCCAAATAGCATCACACCAAAACAATCAAATTTTCAGAGCTCACAAAATGACTTCTTGCTCTTTACTCACCTTCTACACCAGATATGGCTTATGCTTTCAGAACATACTTCTTAGAAGCCTGAGCCCTTATAATAGCAGCTCTGCACCTCTCTAGAAGGTAATAATAAATTCATTAGAAAGTAAAATTCCTGTTGTCCTTCTCTAAACACTCCTCCTCCCAAAAACACCCTGAAGAAGTTCTTTATATCCAGTTTAATTAAAATGTTAAGATTTCAAAAAACAACATTACAAGACTGAACCCACCTTCCTAAAACCATAGTAAGACCTTTCTTCATTAGAAGTTAGGAAGAAAAAAGGGGGGAAAAAAAAAAAGAACACATAACCAGAACACTACAAATACTTGCTAAACAAGACTGGTCACACAGCTACTCTTGTTTGCTGGGCTTCAGCCAACCAAAAATCTATAATCTATCACACACCACTACAATGCAGATTTACAGAATGACAAAAGAACTTCTAAAGTGCAACCAAAAGTAGGACAGGAGTGAGAGCCTAAGGGATTTGCACACCCTCTACAGCAGCAGCTCTGCACAGGGCTGGTTGACACCCTGGCAGAAGCAGAGCGTGAAGCTGGGCTCAAACCCACAACGCACACATAACCCTCAGGCAACCGCCACCCCCGAGCAGCAGCAACTTTAACACTCACAAGTGTGAAAGGGACGTGGGAGAGCCATAACCACCAGTGCACGACCATTTCCCACCACCTCAACGCCGGACCGACGAGCAATACACCGCCGCCACCACCCGTCCCACGCCGGCAAAATGGCGGCGCACCTACTTCCTCACACACATATACACGCTCCTGGGAGGGGCGGGGCTTACGGTTGATTGGCAGCAGTGCCTTGGAGGCGCCCAACCAATCGGCACGGTGCAGCACGGAGGTGCGGCCTCCATCTTGTGCTGAGCAGGGCGGGGGGGAGGTCGGGGTTTGAGGCGTCGTCACTTCGTGGGTTTAGTTTGTTCGTTTGTTTTCTTATATTTGCTTTTTGCAGCTGTCTGTCATAACAGTCTTTAACCTTTTTTAAAGATGCCTGTGAGTTGCAGGTCATCAAATCTTCAGGAAATACCTCAAGAGGCTCTGAGAGCTTTCATTCTTTCCCGTCATCAAGAATTTCTCCAGAATGGAACTGAGTGCATCTTAATAGGAAGTTTTAAATGTCCCACATCAGCAGGATCTGGTGCATGGAACCAGGGGAGGGCCTTTACAAGAAAGTTGTGCTTTTATTTATTTGTTCATTTATTTATTTATTTAAAATTTCTTATTCAGAAAGCAAGTTTAGTGAGGTGGTCACAACAAGAAACTTGATATGACGAACAGTCTTGCAAATATCAAACGATGTACGGTACTTCTCCCTCACAGTTTGAATTAATTTGTATGTGTATAATAGTTTCTAAGGGCTTACCTTCACTTTTTACAGCTTTTTGTCACAGGTCAGGGTTCTTGCATTGTAGTTAATATTTTCTAAACTGGCGGGAGAGAAAAGATGCTTTTGCAATGTCTAGATACAATAATCTCCAAGTACAGTTTACAGTGAAGGCTGGATTATATACGTTAAATCTATTATACCTACTTGAATTAACCCCAAAACTGAGAGTACTCAGTTTAATTTTGCAGGTAAGTGCGCATGCATGGCCATGATATTCTATCTTTTTTCATAAGATTTACTCAGAATGAAAAATGTACAGGTCTATCACTGGTACACCTTTAGCTTTATAAACCTGGAAAGAATGCCTAGTGTATTCTTGAATTATTATGTTGCCCAACAGTATGTCATTACTGGCAGACTGCTTTGGAAGACTGAATTTTGTGCAGTTCGTTTTGTTCTTTGATAGAAAATAAGGGTATACATATTCATTCTAAACTGTAGGGTTGTTTACTGTCTTCATTAATGCAGTGCAGAAATGTCCTATGCACTTCCCCTGTACGCCAGTCTTCCCATTTTGGCTCTTTTCAGCTGCAGAACCTATATGCTGTTAAACTGGCCTTGGCAATCTGAAGTAGCAGCAGGGTTTCACATCCATACTTGTCTTCAGGTAGTTTCTCATGAAGGCTTTCCTGCAGGAGGCATCTCACCCTTCCTGAACACCTCTAACAGGAGGTGCAAACTTAAGGAAACTTCTCAAATCTTGCAAATAAACGAGTCTGTATCTCAAGAAATCTGGAACAGTAATTTAACAGCTAATTTCATACCGCACTTTGTTCATATAAATCTGTTAATTTGCAAATACTGTATTATCTGTTGATTTGGAGGTACTGCATTTTGCATTGATGTACTGACAGGGCTTTTTGGGTGTTCTTTTAAGAGTAGTCTAAATTTAAGGTTTCTTATTCTAAAGATCATCATATGTTTAGCTCTTTTAGAGATGGATGTCCAGTGTATTTCTAAAGGTAGTATACAACTATATTTAGCATAGTAATAAATGAATGAAAGACTCGCAGTACTGAAATTTTCCCTTCTCTAAGGTGTTTTTAAGCAGTTTAACTAGATTAATGTAAGTATTTTACTTGGTGTTAGATTATCAGATTTCACATCCATCATATTGGTCTAATTATGCTGAGTTAGGTAAAAATGGAGTTCATTAGTATCGTGTTTATAGGGAGCAAAGGTAAGACTGAAACTTGTAAAGAATTTAGATTATTGCAAGATTATAAACCTCAGACTGAAATTTACAATCCAAGGTAGACATCTAGTCATCCTCTTCAGTGCGAAGGGAGAATGCTGCCTCCGTATGGCAATAGGGAAGGAGCAATCTTGAGTTTATGAATACTAAATGTTACTACGGGATGTGGGGTGGTGCTATGCTTTCACTTGTAATTTCAGCTAAAGTCAGTGCTGTTCTCCGATTACAATCCAAAATTCACTTCTAAAGGCACAGAGCTATCACTGTTTTTTGTTTTTTGAAGGCAGCAATATCTACATCCTTTCTTACTTAAATTACAGTGGCGATGGCAGCTGTAATATAATAATCTTAGGGCTAGAACAATCAGAAATGGATTCTTTCAGCATGACTGAGTTTAAAAACTGTGTGCCACTTCCCTGCAGAGTGCCTTAACCATGTGCAGTTATGCATGGTGGAATGCAGTTTGTCCCTCCTTTTTGAAGTTGTGCCACTGTGGATGGGAGGAAAGGAAAAGAGAAGATGACTGGACAATCTGTCAGGGCAGATTAGAAGATGTAGCTTTCTCACCTCTTTCTGGGAAGAGAGGACAGCTATTTATGCCTTTGTTACAAAACTTCTTTGCGATTTTACATTACTTCAACCAGTGAAGGAATTGTCTTTTCTGACATAGGGTGGCATTTTTTGATAGCTCTTTGGTTTGCTTTGGTATCATTTTTTTACTAGACTTGATATCTACATTGGAAAGTGTCAGGTGTACATAAAACATTTCCAAATCTCAAAAATTAGCTCCTCCAATAATATTTCTGAGATGGGAAGGGTCACTAGAGGCCTTTGTAAGCATTCAGGAAGCATATAATGGCCAAAAGCAGAAATAACAGTATTGATACAACCCATAACATCCCTACAGTGAATTTTGACAAACTTGCAAAATCTACTGAATTTTCACATTTGAGTAGTGAATGTTTTAAAATACTGCTGAAACTGCATGTCAGTTAGTACTAAATCTGAAGTGGTTTACCCAGTGTTGTTTACTGGGTAAGTAAAACATCCAGCTCCAAGTTTTCAGTTTTTCCTCTGTTGAACTTTACAAATACTGTATTGCTGTTATTCCCACAAAAAGCTATGCTTTCTTTCCTCATTGTTATTGTGAGGTAACCATATTTTTGCTGTTTTATCCAGTATGGAAAGTTAACAAATTCTGGTAAGCTTATTTATATCACATTGACAGAAATAAAAGTAAAATAATACAATGTAAAATAATATGAAAGAAGAATTAACGTTATCTTTTTATTTGTGAGGCTTTTCTTAACAAGTCTTGAATAAAAAATGTGTGTAACATGAAACTCCTGAAGTGAGCCTAAAGTTGTATTTTGTATATATCAAACTAATTAACAAGGAAGCACTTCGTGTAAGGCCAGAGTATTAGTCTTCTCTTCAGGAAATTTTTGCTGTTACTGTTACATAGACCTTAAAAACAGTTAATGAAAAAGTAAAACTTTTCACTAGAAAAGCCTTTTGTACTCATGGTATGAGATGGCTGTATGTACTCTTTTTTTAATTCTGTAGGAGATGACAATCTGACTGTTTTACTGTGTTCAGTATGCTTTCATGTTGGGTTTCTTGTGAAGAACTGGATATTAGTTTTCCTTGTGGATGGAAGTGTGCTATAAAGAAAGCAAACCTGTTCTTCTTACTACATGTTAGCACAATACCAGAAATGAAGTTCTACTGCCTGCTGTCTGCCAGGAGGTAGAACATAGCAATGTGGGGGGGTGAGCAACAGCTGAAAATACTGTTCAGAACTCTCTCTCCCTGGAGGGGACAGAACATAAGAGAATGTAATCCTTTATTAAAAAAAAATTACATGGATGCTGAAACATTATCCAAAGGATGCCTTGTGGATGGCATAGACGTTCATCTCCCAGTGTGAACACCAACAGTAGTCTCAGTAGTCTGCAGCCTTCCTAAAGCGCCTTTGGTGGGTGGTGAATACGGATTTGATTTGATTTGATCTGAGCAGTTGGAAAAATCCTGGAAATACATTGCCATCAGGAGGATACCACATAAGAAGAGGTGAGGAATTGTCAGCTTCTCTTCTGTAAGAGTTTTAAAATAAGAGTGAACCTCACTGAATTCCTTGGAGGAGGGGTGGGAGAGCTGGTTAACCACCTACCTCTGTGGAAGGCAAGAGTTATGGTTTACAAAAAAAGAGGGGAATATGTCCACAGCTGAAGGGAAGAGAATGTTTTAAGACTTCATCCTATACTTAACATTTCCTTCCTGATGATGATTCAGTAAAGGGTATTCTGACTGGACTGAATCTCATTCTGAAGCACCTGATACTCAGCAAGAATTATGTAAAAATCATAACTGCTTTGATTCCACTGGGGGAGAGGAGGGGAATTAGACAGTGCACATCCTACTTTTAATCTGTTTTCCGGGACGTGTCCTTTATTGTTATGATTATTTCTGAATAATATCATAGAACTTTCTAGAATAGATGGCTGTTACACTTTTTCATTTTTAGGGACAGTCTGCTGTAACAAAGCACTTTTGAAATTGTCTTCTATAGGATTTGTTTACTGGGTCATTACATACTAAAGTTTATGGGCAGAGGAACTTGTTCTGCATGGTTTGATTCCAGCCCTCTGACTTCAGAGTCTCATGAAAACTTGAAAATAAAGCAGTGTTTATAATAAAATAAAAAAAACGCAGCAGCCATTGATGTCTGTTTATTGTATGTAAAAAAATGCTTTTCAAAAAGTCAAAATAGCATTCCTGTTAATAGCATTTGTGATTGTCTTTTATGAAAGTGTCTTTGAAAGGGAATATTTATGTGACAGACAGGTATAACTGAGTGGCAACAGCAGAAATACAAGATACTGCCAACTTCTGAAAATGAAGAAAGCCTGTTTATTTAAGATAAATCGCACAGTAGATGGAGCACTGTTTCCAGTTTAGGTAAGCCCAGGATTATTGTTTTAAATTATGAAAATTACATTAGAAACAGGTGATATAAAAATAATCACATCATTCTGTTAGCTTTTCCCGAAAAGATGAGGTTGTTGTTGAAGTTCTCAACAATTTGTTGAGAACCTTCCATACTGCAAGATCAGTATACCAGTTTGTTCTTTCTTTGTTTCTGAAATCAATCCAGAAGTTTTTTTGGTTTTGTTTTGTTTTGCTTTTTTTTGTAGTATTCAACAGACTTAAACAGCAGGACTCTAAATGGTCATCTAAAAACAAAAATTTGTGCGCTTTTTTCTATTTTCTTCTTAAAGTGTATCCTCAATGGGTCCTTTTTATGTTTCTGTTAACTTGAGTGATAGCCACTAGGTGGCAGGAACAACCACAAGTTTAGCAGGATGCTTGAAAATAGGCTTGTGTTAGTTCAGTAGGAGGAAGGAGCACTAGAGTGATTAATTCAGCCTGATCTATAATGAACTATGAGAGTGCATGTGCTGCAGAGTTTCACTAGAAGGGTCATCACGTTAATTGCACAATTTGAAACCACTTGAAAAGTCCAGGCAACCTGGACTAACTCTGAAATATATTTAATTTGCTATACCTATTTACCTAGTACACAGTCAGACTTCCATTTCAATTATTTTAGTAAATGACATGTCATCTTACTTTTGCTTTATTATTATTAATGTATTTTTTAATAATTGCTGCTACAAAGATAGCCATTAACTTAGCAGTTTACATATCAAAAAGCAGAGCACGGAGACAGCTTTTATGAAATACTGTCAGCAGTAGGTAGTAGTTATTGCTTCTTAAAATACACATTCCACTTCTCAGTGGCAATGACTCTTAGAGAAAGGAGGAGATATGCCCATTGTATCAGAACATACAACCATTTTACAGTTAAAAGAGCATATTGAGACTTGTTCTTAAACAATGGAACAAAGCATAAAGTAGAATTTCTGTTAATTGGGGCCACCCAAAGCAGATGAGTTTTGTTGTACTAACTACACCATACCAGTACAGCTATGTAGATAAAGTCCCAGTATTAGTGGTTAGGATGAGTTTCTCTCCTGTGCAGTTTCCGTGGTGCTGTGTAGTAAGGCCATGCCACTATATCATCTTCCATGTCAGTTAGACATAATGTAGAGCTGTGTATAAGAATCATAGGATAGTTTGGGTTGGAAGGGACCTTTAAAGATAAAGGTCAACCCCCCTGCCATGAGTGGGGACTTCTTTCGTTAGACCAAGTTGCTCAAAGCCCCATCCAACCTGGCCTTGAACTTTTCCAGGGATGGGGCATCCACAGCTTCTCTGGGCAACCTGTGCCAGTGCCTCACCACCCTCAGAGTGAAGAATTTCTTCCTTATATTTAATGCAAATCTGTATCAGTTTAAAACCATTGCCCCTTGTCCTATCACTACATGCTCTTGTAAAAAGTCCCTCTCCATCTTTCTTACAAGCCCCCTTTAAGTATTGAAAGACTTCAATGAGGTCTCACTGGAGCGTTCTCTTCTCCAGGCTGAATATCCCCAGCTATATCAGCCTGTCTTCACAGGAGAGGTGCTGCAGCCCTCTGATCATCCTTGTGGCCCTCCTCTGGACCTGCTCGAACAGGTCCTCGTCTTTCTTGGGCTGGGGGTCCCAGACCTGGATGCAGTACTGCAGGTGGGGTCTCACAGGGGCAAAGTATAGGAGGAGAATCACATCAAGTCATGAACTTAATCTGCTGTGCGGGTTGAGAGAATCTCAGGCTCCATCTACATTAGCAATTCCTGTTGCACACTCAGAGTAGATCTGTAAAGAGAAGTGATTGGTGCTGATGACCCGCTATCCACATCGAGTAGATTTTAAAGCCAGAGGGATTGCTTAAGGTAAACTCTAGTGTGGTCACATGGACTGGATGCCCACTAGAATTTTGAAAAGATTTTTTGGGGGTTATTTTCATTCCAAAGGATTCAGGTTTGCGCACACTGAAACAGGTCTGCAGTGCTGATAAAACTGAGGTAAGTGGGGATGGAGATTCACCTGTTCTAAACTAAATTTAATGTAGAAGCACCCATAGTGAATCTACACTTTGCTCTCAGTGGGTAAATTCCCAGTTCCTCATCATGGCAGTGGAAGAGAAAGGCTAATGGAGAGGCTGAATATCACTACAGGAAGAGGAGTAATCAGCTTCAAAATAGAACTTTAACAATTTTAGTTCCTTGGATTCAAAAGTTCTATTTCTCATAGTAAATTCTGTGTTTCTAAAACTTTTGCATGTAGATCAAGACGTCTGGGATTTTTTATATACTGAGATTAGTTTTCTCTGAGGGAAAAATGAAGTTGCATGTGTGATGGCAATTCTTCTATTGAATAATATTTCAATATTGAAATGCATCAGAAATATTGAGTAATAATAATTCTGATGCAGAGTCGAACAATCTATTGCATGTAGTGATGGTGCGTAAATTTGAGTCGTGGGATCACAAGAACTAAGAGGTGGAAAAGAACCTTCTCAATCATCTAGTTTTCTCTAAAACGACAAACTGAATGATCTAATAGGTTTTTAACATTATTCATTTTTATGGTCCATATCGATTAACTAATTCTGGCCCCAGCCCTACAAGCTGGATATGAAGAAGGAAGTTTAGCCTCTTGCAGAGTTTAATGAACACTGTGGGGTGTCTGAAGAGGTACATGTTTTGGGTTATGCAGGTCTGACGACACTTGTATGGTCTTAATTCATGCTCACTTAAAATTTTAGCAGACCTGTGTGTGAATTTTACACGTTCAAGTTAAAATCAAACTTTCCACAGTATTAACCAAATAATTGTTTTGGCTCAGACCCTGTCTATGAAGGTATCCACTGGATGCATAAAGTTTAAGGATGGCAGTTTTACCTGGAATATCTGCGCACACTTTTCATTAAAACATGAAAAAAAGAAAAAAGAAAAAAAAGTAAAGGAAAAGGCTTTGATTATTTAAATTTCTTCATCTCAGGTTCAGGTCTATAATCTGTAAAAGACCTTTTTATTCAGGCATGTTGGTCATCTCTAATTCCTGCTGTAGCAGCGCTCAGCATCTTTTTGAAGCCGAGGTCTATGGTTTTAAGCTAGTTCCATGTTTGTTCTTTTTTCTTAAAGGCCTTGCAGTGTTAGACTTCGACGTTAATCATTATATCCATCTTGTTAAATATTTTCCATCTTGTCTCTGTTTACAAACAGAATGAATTCCCTAAAGGTGTTTTCTGGCATTTGTCATCAGTCATTTGCATGAAATTTGAAGTCAAAGTGCAAACAATGGCAGTGGTCATTACAACATTTGCTTGCTTTTCATATTTTCAGCACAACCTGTTCTCTCATACCAGTACTCTTGGATGTTCATATGTATGTGTGTGGCCTTTAATACCAGTTCTGTTTTAGTGAGTGGCCAAATTTTACCTTTGGATAGGTGCAGGAAGCATACTGTTCTCTGAGATGTCTGCATACATTATTTTACCCACTGAGGTTAGTTTAGACATAGATTTTAAGTTACAACATCTTAAAACATTTTTTGTTCTTTAATTATTCTCTGGTAAATTTTAGTTATACAGCATAAAGCAAAATGTATTTCTGCATGATGGGTCTTTCAGATAATACTGGAAAAGCATGATATACTACAGCAGTTTTAATTGCTGCAGGGTGCTGATCCATCCTTGGAATTCAACTACAGGATTTTGTCATCACAAGTATTAAAGGGGCAAAGACAGGCTGAAAATCACACCAGCACCGGAGGAAAATTTTGTCCTTGTTGAAGTCAATGGCAAAAGTCCCATTGACTTCACTGGGGCCAGGATTTCACTCCATATATTTAAGGAACAAAAAAAAAAAAAAAAAAAAAAAAAAGTATTACATGTGTTACTAATACTGTGTGGAAAGTAAAATATATTTTTTTTTTTTTTTGTATCTGATTGGCTTTTCATTGTTTTTGTTACAGATTCATTTTGAGTCTCTTGTCCCCTAAAGCACAAACAATATATATGAAGTTAACACTTCAAGGTCTGATTGCACAGTCAGACTTGCACAGATGGATGGATCTCATTGAATTTTTCAGCTGTGAATTTGAATATAGGATCAAGACTCGAAAGATGACAGTAACGTTATTGAAAGATAGAACGTACTCAGTAGCATGATTTTTTTAAGTGAAATTCACTCACTCTTGACCCAGAGTTTGGCCACATTCAGGAAATTATGTAAGTCGCACCTCCCAGTCCAGACTTTGTGCTAAGCTCTTTTCCCAGCATTCAGTCTACTCTTAAGTTTTCCCATCTCTGTCATGTAAAGTGGTATTTCTGGGCAGGTGGAGATTTCTGCTTCATATACTTTACTTTTACATGCAATCTAAGCCATGTAAAACACATTCAGTCCATGTACATACTAGGTTTTTAGTACCAGCTCAACAGCCTCAGTGCAAAACCTGGTCCCATTATGCTCTCCACAAATGTGCTCTGAGGTTTACCAGGGCATTGTACCTTGGTTTCAAAACAGCAACATCTAAAACAGTGGCTAAAAAGGCTGAATAAACATGGTTCCAGTACTACCCCGTGGATTTCCATATAAATTCTTATAATAGTACTTTTTTTCTATATCGATTTCTTAGTTTAGAACATTCCCTGTTACCTTATTAAGAAATCATAAGGCACTACTGGATATCGTTAACAAAGTGTTTCACGTCTACGTTAAGAATGGGTTCCAAATACAGAGAGAGCCAGTCATCTTCAAAATGACCACATTTCCAAGGGGAAGTTGTGCACAACTCATGTCCAGCCCATATGTGCACAAAATTAATTTTTAATTCCCACGTACTGCTAAACATCTATATCACTAGAGTGCTTGTACTTGCATTTGATGTAATCCACGATCATACCTTGACATACATAATGTAGCAAGGCCACTACATGGTTCTATCCATTCCGTGGATGGAGCTTTGACAGTTAGAAGCAAGAATCACAGAATCATCTAGGTTGGAAGAGACCTCCAAGATCACTGAGTCCAACCTAACACTAACAAGTCCTCCACTAAACCATATCACTAAGCTCTACATCTAAACGTCTTTTGGGATGCTTCATTACCTGTGTTATGTTTGAAATATTAAGATGTTATCTCAAGGTTAAATTTAGATAATATTTTCTGAAATGTGTACATGTTGTTTTCAGTAGAAAGAGAAAAAAATACCCTAATGGAAATCAGTGACAGATTCATCTGTCATTAAATGATTAAACTCATTAAATGATTAAATTTGTTAAATTTGGAATGGTCCAAATTTTATATCACAGGTCTGACTATTTTATGGTGATTCTTATGTGTGGAGTAGTCCTTTGTCATGAGTCAACAAACACTTTCAAAAAAGTCCTAGGCATGATCATAGATTCAGCTTGGGACTGTTTTGCAACAGATTTGGATGGATGTCAGCCTGGTTTAGAGACTGAAGAAGTTTCAGTAATGAGGGTGCAACTGAATTACAGCAATTGGGTGCAGGGGCAGAGAATAATCCCAGGTCCTGCTTGGCACGCTTGGTGCACAGAAGTAGACTCTCTGTGCAGATATCTAAGGACATAATTTCATTCCCACACGAAAAGGTACACAGTGACTTTTCTAGGTATTTCGTTGGCAAACTGCACTGTCACTGCCCTGACTAATGTAAAAGAAGGGCAGCCAAGTGGGCAAACCACATTTTGGGGTGCACTAAACCACAGCGTGGCCAGCTGGTCAAATGAGGTGATTCTCCCACTGTATTTAGCACTGGTGAGACCTCACTTTGAATATTGGGTGCAGTTCTGTTCTCTACAGTTTAAAGGAGCTGTTAAGGTACTTGAAAGTGGCCAGAGGAGGGCAACAAAGCTGGTATGAGAGCTGGAATGCACGTCCTATGAGGAGAGGCCAAGCACGCTTGGGTTGTGTGGTTTGGAGAAAAGGAGGCTGAGAGGTGACCTCAGTGCTCTCTGCAGCTTCCCAAGGTGGGGAGGTGGAGAGGGAAGTGCAGGTCTCTGCTCCTTGGTAGCTGCTGATGAGGGAACGGCACAAAGTTCTGCCAGGGAGGTTTAGGCTGGACATTAGGAAAAACGTCTTTACTGGGAGGGTGATCAAACACTGGAACAAGCTTGCTGGAGAGGTGTTTGGTGCCCCATGGCTGTCAGTGCTCAAGAGGCATTTGGATAATCCCCTCAGTAACATGCTTTTTTTTTTTTTTTTTTTAGCCCTGAAGTGGTTGGGCAGTTGGACTCTATATTTGTAGGTCCCCAATTTCCCTTGTGTCTGAAGAAAATTGCTTTGAAGCTTAGCTGACAGGTTGTTCACTGCAGTTTTCTGTGTTACATGGGATAATGCAGGGGATGGGGAAAGGTAGGGGGAGCTTGAGGTCACATTCATGCAAATGGTCATAGTGGTCCATGGAAAATATTTTCTTTCATGTGTTCTGTGTCAGGATGATCTTTCAGTTGAACGGGTCAGTGTGGTCTGCAGTTGAGCATTATCAGTTGATCTGAGCCCTAAAGTGTTTGCCTTGAATAATTCTTATCATTTTTCCCCCCCAAAGAATTACACAACATGCAATACCTCTAAAAAGTCTTATCAGGAATCTTTTGAAGTAAATAAAATATATTTTTGCCCTTTAAGGCTTGACTAAGTAATTGAGAAAATATTAAATCATTTGAGAACTGTATGCCAATGGAAGTACGTATCCAGCAAAATAAAAATCAGAATGTAAATGTGTATTGAATAGAAGCAAGTCGGTAAATATAGTAGCTTTAAACGTGATAACATGGGTAAACAGTAGGAAGGATAGAATTGCACAGACTTCATCGTAGATTGTGCAATCACGTTGGGGACCTTAGGCATGTACTTCAGTTGCTAGCCTGCTCTGACACCCACAGTCTCCAAATAGTGTATTTGGTGCTTGCTTAAACCATTCTCCACTGCAGTCATACCTTCAGTTGCAGTGTCAGCATACATGAGAGAAAAGCTGCTGTACCTTCCCACAAAATAACTGGACTGAAAGTCAAATTATGTACTGGGTTCTCTGAGTTATAGAATGGGTAATACAGAATGAGTCATGAATGGGTAAAACATAATAATTGGACCCAAAGGTTTTCCGTGAAAACATTGAAGGTTCATATTTTACTCAAATTAATATTTTTGGCATTTTCTGTAGAAAACACAAATACATATTTTGGAGCAATTAAAACAAAAATAGAAGATCAGACAAAAGTATGAAAAAGTAATTATTTTATTTACAATCCAGAATTATGCCAAGAGCTTTGAGAGACTGGGTAGATTTTGTGCTAAATGAAGGAAAAAACAACCTTAGTAGAATTTTTGTTCCAGTTTTGTATTTTCTAAGAAGAGTAATTGATATGTTTCTGTCACCTTAGCTGTGAGACTGATTCAGAACTCTGACCTGATCTGCCTTTGTCCTTAGCTTTGATAGAGGTGAGTGAGACCAGGAAATTTCCGCACTGAAAATGTACATAATGCACTGGTACAGATTTTGAAGCTACATCAAACTTCACAGCTTAATGTTTTTTGAGGCTCTGTAGACTTCCTAGATTTCTCTTAGACAAAGCCTTTCTAGTTTGCATTTTAAATGCTGAACTGTCTTCCTGGTACCATGTCCCCATCTTTTCATAGTTCTTTTCAAGCAGACTAACATTTTTTCTCTTTAGTGCTGCCACATCAAATTTAATTACCACGTTATGTGCCTTAGAGTAAGAGTGTTCCCATAGATGCCTTTGAAAGCACAAGTGTGTAGACAGCCCAGTTCTGATAAAATTATTTTCAATTATAGCTTTTAATATATATTAAAAACCTCTAGTTATACTTTGGAGTTGAATCAGAAAGCTTGACACCCAAATCAAGTGCTAAGTGAGGAGCGGGGCTCAGACACAGTGCTGGGATACCAATGGTTCTCAAAGATCAGGTCAGCACACATCCACCTGTACGAACTGAGTTAAAATTTTGTCTTGAAAGCTTTTTTTTTTCCACCTGGATAGGAAAAAATCTTTTAGCCACTAGTGATACTTGTTATCATGTAAAGTGGTGACTGTCATTTTCTATCAAACTAAGAACAAACTTGCAACAAGAAAATCCTACTCTACCTTTTTATTTCCAGCTGCTTCAAAATTTAGAAACTTGATAATTAGCATATCTTAAGTATGCCTGCTGTAGGAAAGATTCACTATAAAAGAAATTCGTAGCTGCATTTGAAATGTATATTTACCTAATTATTTTATTTTCCCTCTTAGGAGATGGTGAAACATAAATATGTGCTAATTAAGTCCGTTTGTCCAGATGGATTGAGGCCAAATTTCAAGACTAATTTAACACCTGATAAAACAGTGACTTGAGAAAAGGATCCTTGCAGACAAGCCTGAAATGTAAGGATGATTTGATAATTTTCAAGAGAAAAAAAAATCATATACATTTTGCAAACAAGCTTCGCAAACAGGTCTGCAGAAATATAGGCTAAGGTGTAATTATGCTAGTCTATGTGACTGTTCTCACATGAACCTTCCCTTGGAATCAATAAAGTCAGTCATGCTTATTTCAGGGAGTGAATCATTGAAGATAAAATGTATAACTAATCAAATGATATAGCAGAATAAACAGATCGTTCAAGCTGCAAAACAGCACTTTAAAAATTGGGAGACTGTACCTTGAATTTGGTAAGTGCATAAACTGTAACTATTTGAGCTAACTCATATCTTTTTTTTTTTTTGTCGTTTTATCTCCATCAGTTCCTAAAGACATGAATAATTATGTGCATAATAGCTAGTCATAAGCACAAGCTCAAATGTAAAAGAGAGCTGGGAACAGAATCACACATTTCTGTAAATAAGCATTTTCTTAAGGAAGACACCATCCTCTTAACACTTAAATGATAAAATATATAAAGGAGTAAGTATGGTCTGTTGTGTCCATATAGACATTTTTAATAGTATTCCTCATCCTAATTCTATGAAGTGAGTGCAGATGAGGAATGCACTGCATACGTATTCTTCATCACTCCTAAAGGTGCTCAGAACTTAGTATTAATTGGATCATAATATCTTACTTTTTGTTACGTATTGCAAATCCTGGATTTCTTTCACAGCAGTATTCAAAATTGCTATGTTACCATTCCTCATAGAACATTGCAATGTAATCAGTGATGGAGTTAATTACACTCGTTGCCTTGCTTGGCTGTAGTAACTACTAATTTACATTTTTCTTTTTCTGTGTCAGAGATACAGATACTATCTTTTATCATACATTTCGGTTGGCTTTTTGTTCTCTGTTTACCAAGACAACTGGTCTAGGTCTCAGACTGGTAAATAATGTCTATTCATTACAATAAAATATTTCTGTTTTGTCACAATTATGTATCACAGAGCTAAAAAACATAGATGTTACATTGAAAAAAAATTACATTAATATCAAAACCTTGTCTTTACATCTGTGGGTAGTCCTCATCCCCGTAGTTTATCCTATGAATCAATTTCAGGATCAGAGGTACTGCAAACACAAAAAACATCTAGCAAGTTTCGGAGTGCTTCTCAGAAACAGCAGATTTTTGTGATGAAGTGCATTGCATGTTGACTGTATAGTACAGGCATATATTCATTGCCCATAGGCTACTCTTGCCTATACCAGCAAAGTAACTTAGATAGTGACTGGAAGTAGAAGGCTTCCATCTGATCAAATTAAAATTTGGGTGAAAACAGGGAGCAGTCTGCATGAATTGATGACAGCATTTCTGTTCCTTGCCTTCAGTTTCTTAATACCTCACCAATCATTAGACTACCTACATGCCTGTCACATAACTGGAAAGAGGACTTCATCCACCTCCAATAAACAGCACATGAAAGCTAGCAGCTACTGTGGGCACATCCAGCCTGCTACTTCTGTGAGGCCTGAGAGAAGTGGAGGCACTAGAAGCAGGCCAGATAGTCACATAAGACTGTTATAGCCCATTCTCCTCACACTAAGCTCTATTCATCTAAGCATGGCAATGACTGTAGCTGTCTTAAACAGAACTTCTACTGTCAGTGGAGTTTAAAAGAATAACCCTATTTTGGACTAAGAGGAAAGCAAGCTGCACTTTTATGGAGATTTCAATGTGAACAAAACAACGGAGACATCATTTTTCCAGTAACATCTTACAATTAGAGAACAATCATGAGCCAATTACTTTTAAATGTACATAGGAGAGCGTTAGCGGTATGTTTTCATAGCATACTAGGTCCTGGAAAACCGCAATGCAGACAGTCACACAGGATTGAAAATACAACAGGATTGAAAATACAGTGGGAGCTAGTAATCAAAAAAATGAAAAGTGACAGCAATGGCTGTAACTGAGAAATTAGAAAATGAAGAAAAGTCATAGGAAAAGCAAAGAGATAAGGAGAAAAACATGTTTGGGAGACTTACGATTTTAGAAGTTTTAAACAACAAACATGGTCAGTGAAGATATGCTGTCAATAACAATGCAGAATATGCAGAAGTTTTCTAGAAATATTTTATTTTCATTTTGGGAAAGTATGCTAGGTGACTATAATAAGGTCATGCTCCAGTATTTTCCACTCTAACAGCAACTAATGAAGATATTAAATGTCAGCTATTACAATGCATACTTTCAAATAAGCACATAGGGATGTGCTTGCATCCAAACTTTTTTTTTTTAAAGCTGCTTGAGGAGGTCTCTGTGTTTTTAATGCTGATTTTTATAAGTCTTCAGTCACTTCTTAAGGACTGGAAGAAAGCTAGCATAGTGTCAAGAAATGGCTATTTTTTATTTAGACTGTAGCAAGGTTTCAAAATAATGTTTCATAGCGACTTGAGACCCAGCTGGGGAGGTGCGTTCTGGGTGTGTTCATTGTAACGTTGGCTAGATTGTAAGGCTTCAGAGAATGGTTAGTATACAATATAGTCCACTACTGGTGGTTGGTTACTAGTGGTTTTCCTTGGGGCTCAGTACCAGGCCTGAAACTATTCATGGGGGTTGTAACATTTAATATCAAGTTTACTTCTTGAAAGATATTTGATCACAAGATTTTGATTTAGAAATGCAATAAATGTACTGAAATCTCTGTACAAGCAATTGCAATGTGCAGTTGGATCACAGTACAAATGTAATTCCCATTATTAGTCTCTATGCTCAACTGTCACAACGCTGGAAATCCCCAGTCACTGGGAATGAACTGGGTTGAGCCTGTTGCTCTCTTCAAAATTATTTTGCTATTTTTTAAAATTTTATACTCTTCTGTTGAGCTAGCTATTCACTCCCCACGTGCTAGTCTGGCTAACACAGAGATGCATTCACACTCTTAATGAACTCAGGAAGAAACATTTACACCATTGGTTTATCCATTCAACTGTCTATCTAAAGCTGTTTATCTAAAACAAAGGCCACCCTCTGGTCCGCTGGTGATGAGGTAGTCAGCTTTTTTGCAGCAGCTGTGGTTAACCCCATCCAATATTTTTCTCTAAGCTTAATAGGTCGTGCCCATCTCCACTGGGCTTTCTTTCGTTCTAGGAGTTTTTTCAGCGAGTCAATTCCACATCTAGGGTTTTAATCAGTCACAAGCATCTTCATTAACAACCTGGAAGATGGAACAGAATGCACTCTTAGCAAGTACATGGGTGACAACAAATGGAGGGGAGGGACTGATAGGCTGCAGGGCAGGGTTGCTACTGAGAAGGCCTTGAACAAACTAGAGAAGTGGGCTGACAGGACCGTTGTGAAGTTCAGCAAAGGTAATTACAGAGCCTTGTACCTGGAGTGGAATAAGACTGCAACAGAACAGTCTGGGATCTCACTTGACAGAAACCAGCACTGCAGAAGGGGAACTGGTAGAAAAGTTGAACATAAGTCAGCACTGTGCCCCCCCAGCTATGACAGCCTGCCTTATAAGAGGCTGTTTTAGAAAGAGAGCAGCCATCTGGGGTGCTGTGTCCTCTTTGATGAACTCATCTTTGAGATAAATGGAGCTATGCTCTTCTCAGGGATGACCAGTGGAAAGCTGAGGGAAACAAAACACAACAAGGGATATTCCAGAGATATAAAGAACAATATGGAATTTGAACAAATAATAGGACAGATCTCCCAGGGAGATTGCAGAATCGCCATTCTTGAAGATTATTCAAGTCAGCTTGCCCTAAGCAACCTGCTCTAACTTTGAAGTCAGCTCTGCTTTGAGAAGTGATTGGACCAGGTGACCTTATGAGATCCCTGTCAACCTAATTTACCCTATGATTCTGTGATCTAACCAGTAAAGGGGATCAGTCATTCAGTGCTCAACTTCCTGTCATAGTTTATGGACTTTCTTATACACAGTTTGACTGCTAGGATTCTGTTACTGCCAGAAATCAAAATGGAGGAAGGCAGATAAGATATCTACTTAAAATCGTCAAAATCATTAAACTTTTCTGCTAGAGAACTTGTATGAAAAAAAACAACTACGAACTCAACTACACAAACTCTACAGAAACCCTCAAAAATGTGAAGGAAATGTAGAGGTAGTGGCACAAATTTACGTAATATTTGACGTAAGTTCATATAGAATATAAGATTTTAAAAAAATCTTGTATTTGGATACTCCACATGTGAAAGATGCAGCTTTTGAAAACACTCTTCAGCTCTCTCAGTCAATGTTTTTAAATGCCCATAATGTCATAGAAATGCTTCTGTGTTCTGAACTCATCTTCAAAATGTTTCATTTTCAGAACAAACGGACTAATGTAGTCTTGAAAATAACTTCTCACCTTAAGTTTTAGTTACTATAGTATTACTAAGAACATTGTCATTCATGTTTATTCTTTTAAAGTAAAATATCCAATGTAACATTCAAAGGGTATCTTTACTAAAATCCTAAATGATTTGTGCATCATTTTTTCCTAACTATTGGTAGAAATGATAAATAACTGATTGTTGTAGGATTTTTTTTTTTCTGAAAGATAGGTGATTTGCTTTTGGCTCCTTCCTTTAGCAGTCCCCTTGTCCTATCCTTTGGTAGGGTGGAGCCAGGGTTCCTCTACTCATTTTTATCTATTTCCTTCCCACATGGGGTTAAAAGAAATGAATGTGGACTGAGCCTGTGTGTGTGTAATGCAAGAGAACCAATAGTGGGGCAGAAACATAATTGAAGTTAGGCCATATCATAGTCCTATACCTCAGTACATTCTTAAGCCATGAAACCGCTGTGGTTGTCATAAGAAGTTAAAGGAAAACTATTATTTGGAAGAAGGAGGACTTCGTTACCACTTACCTATAGAGTATAGTGGTCCTGGGATCAATTAGCTAGCATCGCAGTGACAGCTCTGAAAATTGAAAATGGACACAATAATTATGAGATTTTGAATAAATCGCTACTGTTTCCTGGTAACACTCAGACTATTATCTGGGAGTGGAACAAAAGTCAGTTGTTTGCTTTACAGTCTTAGTCAGAAGCATGAGTATTAAAATAGCTGTCGATGAGTTCACTTGTTCACTTACTGTCTCACTTTCCTGACTAAATGTATAATTCCTCCTCTGTATTTTTCCTTTTCATAGTCTAATCAACCAGTGGAGAATGAAGTAATAGGAATACTTATGGTCTCTAGTTAATGGTAGAACAATGAATCTGTCCTAGATATGATGTTCCAGATTCATTTTCATTGAAGAGGCTACAACTCTATCTCCTTGTATTTCCTGTATACTTTATGGACTTGGAGAAGCTAAGATAGGACAGGCTCTGTAGATGAAGTACACTATAGTTGGTTCTTAGCCAAAAACAACTTCTGACAAGCACTCTTGTGAATTTTTTCAACTGCAAAACCTGTGCAGTATTTGTACAGGGAGCAAGTAGTCTTATCAATAGTGCTGACTCTACCAGTGTTTATCAGTATTGTGCATGTTGGTTAAAACTAGTGTCAGTAAGTGAATGAACTCAAGCCTGAAACCAGCGTCTGCCCGTACCTCCTGTTTATCCCAGTCCTTATCAGAGAAGTTATAAAGAAGCTGTTTTTTCTGAGCCCATTTGGATTATAAAGAAGCAGCAAGAAATACCATGCTTTTATTACTAGGATCCTAGATACCTGGACTTTGTACATAACAAATCTCTGTTGGCTGCAACCTTTGCACAGCATAATAAATGCGTTTGCTGCGTGGCAATGAGCTCATAGAATTAGTAGCAGAAAAACAAAGAAATGTTTTGAAGTTAGTCATGTAAAACTACTCTTAAACACAGAAGGAACTGCTGCTTTATAGCAAGTGTATGCTCCAATTGATTTGAATAACAAAATTATCTTAATAGAGGAAAAAAATCTTTGTCTTTCAGTATTGTTAATTAATCGTATTTTTATAGGACTGTTTCAATTTCAAACTCAAACACGAAAGTTGTATATAAGCAAAAAAAAGTACCTTTTAACTAGAAAAGCAACTTAATACATGGCAAATGTAATGTCAGATGTACTTTGAAACACTTTTTGGAAAACCAAGATCAATCAGATAAAATAATTCAAATTTTATTATTTGTTTTTACCTAAACTTTTTTTTTCCCCCCTGAGAAAAACAGAGAAAATATGCACAAGATTTTCATAAATTTCCCCTTGGAAATTGTTGTTCAAATAAACATTTCCTGTAACTATGGTATTAGCAGTCAGAATTTTTAAGGGAACGGGCCTGGAAGAGAATTTCTTAAATCATCCAGGCAGCTAAGTACAAGTGGCATACATGTAATCACATAAACGAGTGACATAAATGGAAGACATTGGGTGCATTTTTGCATCACAAGAAAATTAAATGCTTTTGGAAAGCTGTCTCTAGGCTTTAATCTATTTTCATAGAATCATAGAATAAGAGAACAGCTTGGGTTGGAAGAGACCTTAAAGATCATCCTGTACCAACTCGCCCTGCCATGGGCAGGGATGCCACCCACTGGATCAGGTTTCCCAGGGCCTCATCCAACCTGGCCTTGAACACCTCCAGGGATGGGGCATCCACAGCTTCTCTGGGCAACCTGTGCCAGTGCCTCACCACCCTCCGTGTGAAGAATTTCCTCCTAATATCTACTCTAAATCACCTCTCTTCTAGTTTAAAACCATTCCTCCTCATCCTGTCAATATCTGATTAAGCAAAGAGTTGCTCTCCATCTATTATATAAGTCATTTTTAAGTACTGAAAAGCTGCAATGAGGTCACCCTGGAGTCTTCTCTTCTTTAAGCTGAACAGCCCCAGCTCTCTCAGCCTTTCTTTGCAGGAGAGGTGCTCCAGCCCTCTGATCGTGGCCCTCCCCTGGACCCTTTCTAACAGACCCACATCCTTCTCGTGCTGGGAGCCCCAGACCTGGACGCAGTGCTCCAAATGGGGCCTCACAAGGGCAGTGCAGAGGGGGACAGTCACCTCCCTCCACCTGCTGTCCACTCATCTGCTGATGCAGCCCAGGATGCAGTTGGCCTACTGGGCTGCAAGCACCTACTACTGGCTCATGTCAAGCTTTCATCCACCAGAACCCCCAAGTCCTTCTCCCCGGGAATGCTCTCAATGAGTTCTTCACCTAGTCTGTACTCAAGTCTGGGATTGCCCTGACCCAGGTGTAGCACCTTGTACTGCGTCTTGTTGGACCTCATTAAGTTTCTCTGGGCCCTCTTCTCAAGCTTGTCCAGGTCCCTTTGGACGGCATCCCTTCCTTCTGTTGTGTCAACTGCACCACTCAGCTTGGTGTCATCTGCAAACTTGCTGAGGGTGCACTCAATCCCATTGTCTATGGGGTCTATGCTTCACTTTCCCGTTTCTCTCCCCCATCCCAGAGAAGGAGGGGGGAGGGTGAGCGAACGGCTGTGTGGTGTTTAGCTGCCAGCCGGGTTAAACCACAACAGTTGTTAATAAAGATATAAAACAGCACCGGTCCCAGGACAGGCCCCTGAGGGACACCGCTCATCACCAGCTTCCACCTGGACATAGAGCCATTGACCACCACTCTCTAGGTGTGACATTCAAGGCAATTCCTTATCCATCGAATGGTCTGCCCATCAAATCCATATCTCTCCAATTTAGAGATCTGGATATTAGGTGGGTCTTATAGAAGTCCAGGTAGATGACATTGGTTGGTCTTCCGTTGTCAGCTGATGCAGTCACTCCATCATAGAGTGCCACCAGATTGGTCAGGCATGATTTTTCATCTGTTTTGTAATAGAAAAAAATGCAAGATATTAGCAAATTACTCTTTTTTTTTTTTTTTTTTTATTACAAAAGCAGTCCAGGCGTGAATTTCAGAAATATTAATTGCCAGAATTCAAACTAGCCCAGTTATTTTTAATATATGTATTATATAGAGAGGTAGTGCAAAATACTGCACATAGAAGTGGGCTGGACTAAAACAAAGCCTGAATTTCATCCATTTGCTCTCAAAGGGCAAGGTTAAAAAAAAAAAAAAAAAAAAAGACCTTCAGGCATATGAAACAGTGCAGTTGGGATTTTGGGTAACTAAGTTCAACGGAGTGTTTCATATAAATCTTATTTGGGCACCTGAGATTTTGTGGGTGCTTATTTTAGTGAAAACTTACTGTGGTGCTGAAAACGTTACATGTTCCCTGAAGCATCACCACCTTGGCTTTCCAGTGCCTGTCTCTCCTGTAAGACCATTTATGATTTACAAACAAGGCATGTCTATTTCAGCTCCTTTGGGAGGTCAATTCAATCAGTGCTCTCTCAGCACCTCTAATATACATGGACAGCATTTATTTCATCACACAGTACAGCAGTCACAGATAGTTTCATCTGAAAGTACATCTGGAGTAAGCATCAGACTTTTGTATAGCAGTCTAGAGAGTTAAACCAATTGTCCAGGAAATGGAAGTCAGAGTTTCCAGACTACTTTGTCCAGGCATGTTTCATGTGATTTGCTTAGCTTTCAGGTGACTGCTCTAACCATTAGCTGATAGATAAAAACGCAATGGGAACCAGTCACCACCCCTTGTACTAGATAATTTCCTACAGTCACCACCCCTTGTACTAGATAATTTCCTAAATTAATTTGAAGAACCTCCTATTTTTACTTCTATTCAGCTATTCTGTGGGCATAGCCCTGTATTTCATGCTCAGTTAAAATTCCTACCTAGATAAGAAGTCCTGAGCAAGCAAAGAATACCAGGCTAAGATCTGTTCCTTACAATGGTAACTAACAGGCTAACATTGTCTTTTAACAATAGTAATAGTGATAACATACTGATTCCTTCAATTAAAATCAGCTTTAAATGCATTTCAGAGAAATTAATCTTATGTGTTCTTTAATGGAAGACACATTGTAAATCTTGTGCTTTCCAAAATGTACAAAATAAAAGCAAAGAAAGAAATGGAGAAAAGCAGCAACCAAATCACTCAACAGAGTCAGGGAAGTAGAGAAGCAGCTAAACTTTCCTAGCAACAGCTGACAGTGTTGCAGGGGTAAGAAGAGATACAAGACACACCTTTAAGTTATTATTCTAGATATCTCTATTATGAGGAAGAGACACAGGAATAAGAATACGGTAGAGATGCAGGTAGTTACTCATACTACCCAGCCTCAGGTGCCTTATCTAGCTATTTTGTCTCCATTTGCAGATGCTCAGCAGAGAAAGATAAGAACCTCAAAAACATTGCATCTTTTCAGATGATCTGAAGATGCAACTGCATTCATTTTTTAGTCTCAATCCAACATGTGCTTCTGAAGCAAACCTCATCCTACTCTGCTTTGATTCGTATTTTCAAACTGTCTCAAAGTACACAAACTGGATTAATTTCAAATGAAATTAAAGCAGGGATGCACCTTAAGCTATTCAGTCCTAGTGTATATTCATTCTGTGGGAGCAAATTGAAATTAATCCAAAATCCACAAAAATGTGCATGCTCTGGCTATTAGGTCCTCAACATAAATAATTTTGTTCTGTGTGTCCACTCCTTTTAATCTGCAGTACTTGCTAATGAAAGAATATCTTGACTCACCCCCACCTTTCTACTGACTATAGGTGAAGCTAGAAAGATTTGTCAGGTCTGAGAATAGGTGGCTGAATAATCCCAGTCTCATTATTTTTTCTTATTTACTCATTAGCCACCAAAGAAGTCTTCAGCTGCTTATTGTCAATGTGTGACAAAGTTTAGTTCCACAAAAGTACTATATTTTAAAGTCAGACATATTTCTGCAATCAAAGTACCCTGTATCTTAGAAACAGAAAGCTAAAATAATCTCAAGTTACACAGAGTTTTGGACTATACTGGTGGTCAGAAAAGGTTAAAACATTGCAGCTTTGAGAAGCAGTAGATGTGAAGTGCAGATGGATCATAAGGGTTGTAACCAAATGTTGGTCCATTTTGGAATGACTAGTTGGGAACCCCAAATATTATACTTATTCAAATTAAATAGAAAGTAAATATTGGTGTTCAACCTTCAACTCAGATATACGCTCAATGTATTCTGGCTTAATTTATTTTGAAATAATTTAAGTCATTTCTTGTCAGATAAGCTGATCTAGCTGTCAACATACATATGCTTAACCCTAAGGAAATGTGGACTTAACCTGATGTTAGGTTTCATTTGCTGCAAGCTAGGAGTGAGCACATGGAGAACTACTCTGGCAGTTATCTGTTGACTAAACTTGTCTGTTTGACTAAACCTTTAGTCTGTTCCTAGTGGATAAGCATTCAACCATGAGAAAAAAAAATAAAGCCACTTACCTTGCATGTTATTACTTCTTTTCTTTGGGGTAACGGGGATTGATATGTTTTATAATTCACTATAGAGTAGCGGGAATGGTTTGTGGCTTAAATTATACTGAGCTGCAAAACCCAAGATTTTGAACCATGAAAACTAGTTCTGCAATTTAACAACTTCTGTACACCTCCTTTTAGATTAATATTGTGACACGTGCTTGCATTCAGAGAAACAAAGGGTTAATGGTGAGGATAGCAAAATAATCATTGTAGAAACAGTGGTCACCAAATAAATGTTTAACTAAAATAAATTTGCCCTAGATTTCTTTGGCAGAATAACCAGGACACTGAAAAGTACACAGTAGTCTTCCCAGCACTTTTTAGTCCCTTTTTTTTTGAGAAATTGAAGGTTTAAAGAGCTCAATTTTCTAAATATTTCACTTTCTATTAGAATTTGATCATGAGAAATTCTTCTTAGATCTATGGAGGGTTTTCTAGTAAAATTTTTCTGCTTTTGTGAAAGGCTTTTAGAAACTCACAAAATATGTGATGAATCTCAGTCTGAAAGATCCAACTTCGGAGGTTTTTTTTTGTCTTTTTTTATTTTTATGCTGCATCTTATCTATGAATCTTTGTGGCTTCCACATACTGTTGGAGGGAGCAGAAATGCAAACACACCACTGGGAGGGTTCATGGCAACATGGTACATGACAGCTTTTAGCAAAAGAGTTCTGGCAGAACTGTGAACCCAATAGACCCTGCCTGTAACTTTGGGTCAAAATCTTTATATTTCAGTAGCCTTTACATGCTGTCACGTATTCTGTGAGTAATTTGAGACTCTCAGTCCTAGCATGTTCTGTGCCAGAGCCAGTCCAACTTGGAGATCTATGAGTGTGTTGGCAATATAAAGCCAGACCCACCTTTTTTTTTTTTTTTTTTAGCTTAACCTCTTCCCCTAGATTATTTTTTTTTATTAAATGTATGAGTAATGAAGGCTTACAGGACTGAAAGATTTTTGAAGAACTTCTATGTCTCTTTGTGAACAAAAACTCAAAAGGGTGAAATCCTGATGCTCTTGTAGTTGATGGCAATTCTCCCATTGACTTCAATGGGGATAGGATTTCTTCCAAAGTGCACAGAGTTTTCTCAAGTCAAAATGTAAGCACACGGGCTTATTAACAAATGCACAATAATACAGCAAGCCAAAGGCAGTATAAATACTTAAACAGAGTGTGATTCTGTTTAAATGCCAGTAGCGGACTTACTTTTGGAATCTGTAAAGGATCCAGATGCCACAGCTATGATTTCTCACTTTCAGACATCTGGGTTCACCGATTGTTATTCAAAAGGAAATAATTAATAAAGAAAAAGTGGCAGAGTGGTGCTATATATGTTATGGCACAGGACTCTATAGTGATTATGAGCTATTTTTTAATGTTTTAAGTAAGCGAGAGATGAATTCTTTTTATATAATCCTTACTCCACCTTTTTCCAAGAGAAAGTGAAAAATAACAACTGGAGTTAACAGAACGCAGATGAAAGTATTTTTTGAAACTGTAATTTCAAAACATGAGGAAAGATGAAGATTTTAATGAATTTGCTTTCCATTTTATAGGTGTCTCTACAAGTCAGTTGGAATTTGCATATATGTTTGTTAGATACATGTCACATTACTGACTGTTTCCTTCATCGAAATAAGTAATATGTGTTTTGTAGGTTTGAGTTAGTATTTAGACATATTTTCTGTAGGCACTGTAACTGGCTGAGTGCAGCAGTCTGTTCGTCTGTATTGCAAAGGAACACCTCCACTAATTAACTTGATGGAAATGACAAAATTCTCTTATATAATAATTGAGTTTGCACGTTACTTTTAAGTGTCTTTTACCAAAGAGGAGTCTGGAAATCATTCTTCATGCCTGTAAGGGAAACAGAAAAGAGTATTTATGTCTTAAAAGAGACAGATATGGAAAAGAGAGAAAGGTCTTTTATGTAAGTTGTTTCTTTCTGTGTTTTTTTTTTGTTGTTGTTGTTTTTGTGTTTGTTTGTTTTAATCCTATCTTTGCAGGACTGGTGACCCTAACCAGGGGTTGCAGCAACAACCTTATAACAGAGGTCTGATAAGCCTTTGAAGTAATCACCTTTTGTCTAACCATTTCCAATGACATGTCTTATACTGAAATTATTTGCAAGTTGAGAAGGGAAGTACTCGGTAAAAACATTTATTTGAATTCATGAATACATGAGTTTTAGTTTAAGGAAACTGTTTTTTGCAGTTAGTACAATCCTAAGAAGACATATCATACATGTAAGACTACCTCTGCAGAAGACTGCAAATTGAAATTCACATCTACTCATGACACTAAGCTTGGAGCAGTGCTCATTTCTATAGTGAATGTATAAAATACATGCAAGTGCTGACATCCTCTTTGTTAACTTATGTTAAGAGCTGGAAACTTTACACATGAACAGAATAGTTGTTTACAGTGAATTCCTTATTGTTGTTACAAGCAATGCAATTTCCTTTACATTGCTTTCCTTAAGGCACGGATAAAGGATCCTATTTCAGACTATAAAAGACAAGTTATATCTGTGGTTTTTTCAGGCTCCCAAGTAGTAAATGCTTTATTATTAGTTTAGAAAGAACTGTGAATTGTGATATAAACACAGAAAGCATATACAAAAACAACTTAGATATCTACAGAACTGTAGTTTGACCTCATCTTCCATAGCTTTTCTCATAAAGAGGAGGAATAATAAAAGTTTAAAACATTCAAGAACACCCAGAGGGTGAAATTGAGCTGGGTTTTTGTAAACATAATCACATAATCGTTATGCATCATTTTTAAGTAACTCATCAAAGTTAGACTACTATAGATGCACAAAGGTAGGTGAAATGATTTGTAGGTAATTAAGGCATTTAAAGTCTTGTTTAATTTTAGCAAGATCTAAGTCTCCTAAAGGATATACTGTAAACATTTATGTAAATGTAAACATTTAGACACCAAAATGAGAAAATAAGAACCTTCTGATATTTTCTAAAATCTCTTTATTCTTTGGGATTCGGGAGAGCTCATCTAATATATATTTAGTGTTCAGCATTAAAATCTGAATGAGCTGTCTAAGCTACCTTTACATTCAGTGAAAAGAACTGGGCATGTTTAGCACAACTCACTTCCACTGGTTTGGATTTAACTTTAGGAGATGATTTGTGCCTGGAGGTACCTTTTTCTCCCATTAGCTGTGGGACAAACCTAGGTTCTAACTAAAATACAGGTATTTGTGTTAGATGTGTTTGGTCAGGTGAATCTGCGAGGCCAATTTAAGATTATAGATATTCAAAGTTAGGTGAAATTAATCCCATTTTGAATCCATAACAGTAGGTGAATAAATATCATTAAAATGTTGCCTGAGGAGGTAAATCAAGAGAAGAAATTCTTCATTTACACATTTCGTTTGTACCTGTTCTATTTTGCATGTTCATCATGGGGAAGGGAGACATTTGAAAATGAGAGTCTTTGTTTTTGTCATATGAAGTTCTGAAAATTCAACATTTTCTCAGGCCATGAAGTGCATAATGGGACTCTTCTGTCAGTAACTAGCTGCCAGTGGATGAACTCTGAATGTATTTGGAGCTCCCGGGAGATGTATTTTTATGCTAACCGGAAGACTGCAAGGACATATGGCACTGAGGAAACTTAAAACATATACTTTAAAATTGAGAGAATAATTTAAAAAATAATAATAATAATTTTTAAAAATGGAATTTTGATAAAAAGTAGCTTTTAAGTCTTATCCCAATAGAAGAGGCTTGGTAAGAAAATCTTCCATAGGATTTACTGAATTTAATAAATAAGACTTCTTTGTTTCCATGTCAGGTTATTTCACTGTATGTCTAGTGCAGTCCTTCCTCTCCTTTTAAAAAATAGTCTATAATCTTGACTGATTTCATTTTTTTTTTCCTATCCTGTTTTTTAAAAATGCTGAATATCCTTTTCCTCAAACTACTGTTTGCTTATTTCTCAGCTCTGAAAGCAAGTCATCTGCTGTCTTCAGCTGGGCTACCATCAAAGAATCACCATGGAAGCAGAGGCCACATTTGTTGGCTTTGATTTGTTCACGTCCTCAAGTTATGCTTTTGTCAAATTACAGCCCTGTAGTTCAGAAAGACAGCGGTGTCCAGAGACTTCAATAATGCTTGCTTCAATAATCATTTGCGCAGTGACAGAAATGTGTAGAGAAAGAACCGTAAGAAGACATTTAGTTATCCAGTGTTTCTAGGACACAAAACATCCTTGTCTGCTTCCATGGAACATGTTGCTCCTGCCATAAAATGCAGCAGGTGATTAAGACCATGGTACTTGTAATGGAGCCTGTTGTGATAACCCTTGAAGTTCTTTCCATCAGGTCTCTTTTCTTATCTAAGAAAATAGATTCTGTCAATCACCGCATCCCAGCAAACTCCCTCATATCAAAGTATCACTTATTTAGTTCCTTCTTTTTTAATGCCTTCGTTATCTGTTAGGTTAACAGGTTTATGCTAAGTTTCTTTACTTTGATCTTTCTTCTTTTTTATCCCATGCACTTTGCTCCTTGACCCCTTCCTCAGTTGCCCTGAGCTCAGCTTGGCATATATCTTTATAGAAAGGACTGCAGTGCAATCCTGAATTTGGTAACAGGCAGGCATTCTGCTCTCAAGCAGAAACAGAGCAGGGCAGAGCTTTGTGAAGCCTCACTGCTCAAGAATTCACCCAGCTTTTCAGGTGGGTTTTGCTGCTTTCTGTCAGCTTTGTTGTTTTCACAACTGCAGACATGAAAAGTTAGCCAGTTTCACTTTGTATTTATTGTAGTATATTCGGTCTATGTGTATAACTTTGAATGTGAATTGTCTGTCTCATAACAAAGCTAAAATTGCCTTTCCATTTATTTATCATTAAAAAACAAAATTGGTACTGCAATTGTAACAAGGCACTACAAAATTATTATTTTAGGAGCTTTACTGATGAAGAAATAATTGATGCTGTACATTTTCTTAATGTGTACAGAAATATGCATATTCGAAGACAAAGCATTTATGATGGCCCTGCGTACTTTCTTGGAGATATTCCAGTGAAGCAGCTACTACTCTGTCCCAGAAGCAATTGTTCTGAGCCTGTGCTCTGTCCAGGGTTTCACACGAATTCCCAGTCAAACACAGGTCATACTGAAGTCTGCAGTGTAATGATATGTCAATAATTATTACCTTTAAGCAATTTCAGATACTTGTGGAAGTGTCAGCATTGTGGCCAAGAACTCTGAGAACTAATTTACACTGCAGTTTTACAAATACAATAGTGAACACAAAGCACCTCTTTAATGCCTTTAAAAATCCACCACAAAACAGAATGAAAGGTAGCACTGCGTTTGTAATTCCACAATAATTTGTCAATCTAACGAGGCCAAATGCTTTAAAAAAATTAAGCTTTCAAGTTTGTATTTAGTCTTTGAAACAAGAAGCTTGAGTTTATAGCAGCTAACTTTTTAATCAACTTTTTAACAATGGAGGCTACTAGATTCTGAAAAAATTACCCGGTGTTCATTTTAATTGGTTAAGTATGCAGTCATATTTAACATAGTTAGCAGCTTCATTTTAATTATTACCATATTTCTAAAGCTTGGCTCAGATCTTTTCCATCATTAACTTTTATTACTCTATCTGTATCAAACAACAATAAATATGTAACCAAGAACAGCCCTCTTTTAACTATGTTCATGACATCATGAGTTTTTCACTGTTGAATTTGTGACTGTAGTAATGAAACACAGTGTACATGGTGTACCCCCCACTATCACATGGAAATCATTCCTCGACTGGCATAAGTAGGTAACTGTAAGCCAGTGAAAAGAAATCTTTAAATTATTTGTAAGAATTGTCATGGCTAATGACAGCATAAGTGCATTTTAATAGATTAACCCCACAGATAACGGTTGCTACGTTCTACTAATGAAGTGTCAATATTAATTTACAACATTAACTGCTTTACGAAGTGCTTTATATGACCATCACATTGCCTGAATTACAACAGAAAGTAAATTAAAGTTTAGAGAATGTTTGATGAGTTCTGCTGTCAGTCAGCAGTTTATTGAAATGCCTCCTATTCCTAGTATTTGTTTTCTTGCCACAGAATGGTATATATTCTAATAAACTGTGATCTTTTTTTTTTTTCAATAAATATCCCCATCGTAGGAAAAATTAAGCATTTGGGGAGAAAAGCCAATGAAGGGTGAAATGGTACCTTTCAGGAGGGTGTGACCATCAAAAGAAGTGGTTATCCTTTCTGCTAAAGAACGTTGAGATGATCCACAGTTGGCTTTGTAAGGTTTTGAAATCTACATCTGTGGAAACGGCTGTCCTTAAAGCCTGCCCATCTTACTCCAGAGCTTACTGCATAGTTTAGAGGAAATTATTTTAAACTTCGTTCCTCTATATCAACTAATACTATGTGTTTTTTAATAAAATCAGTGTTTTATGTAGACAGATTTCTTGGAAGCAGGCTGAGTAGCTTGGGTTTATCAGATAAGTTAGAAGAATAACTGTCACAGTAAGCTAGATGCCTCATTGAAAGCCAATGTCTCCTACCAGTTCCAGTTATTATGGAAAAATAGGTCTGATTTAATGTTTTTTGCATTATGTGGATTTTTTGCATATGAATTTTTATCTGAAGTGCAATGAGGCAAATTTCTTTAGTCAAGCCAAAATTTGACCTATTATAGATTATAAGGGACTATTTGACCTAATGAGATTATAAGGGAAAGAATCGCTCGGGGGAGGAGAGCATGAGTCAGCAATGTGCCCTTGCCACTAAGAAAGCTAACAGTATTCTTGGCTGCAGTAGGCAAAGCATTACCAGCAGGTTAAGAAAAGTGATCTTTCCCCTCTGCTCAGCATTGGTGAGACCACACCTGGAGTCCTGTGTCCAGTTCTGGGCTCCCCAGTACAAAAGAGACATGGACAGGGTCCAACACAGGGCTGTGAAGATGATGAAGGGACTGAAACATCTCTCCTATGAGGAAAGGCTGAGAGAGCTGGGACCTTTTAGCCTAGAGAAGAGGAGGGGGATCTCAGGTATATCAATACCTGAAAGAAGATGGAGCCATCTTTTCAGTGGTGCCCTGTGCCAGGACAAGAGGCAGTGGGCACAAACTGGAACACAGGAGGTTCCCTCTGAACACCAAGCAGCACTTATTGTGCATGCACATTCACATACAGTGGTGGACTTTTGAACATTATTAATTGCAGAGATGATGGAATCTATATGCAGAGGCATAACACCCCTTAGGCACCTAATTTCCATTGTTAAACTGTCCTCGGTGCCTTTGAAAATCTTGCTTTTTGTCTTCCATTCTCTGACATAATCACATTTAGTAAGAAAACAAAATGTAGTGCTGGACCTGAGTATTCCAGTATCATAAATGTTTAATCTATGGTTTTCTGCATAGTTGTCAGCCTTTGACAATAGACACAATTCTTATTTTAGATACAACATTCCTGAAATTTTAGGGTATGTTTTCAGAGGGATTTTTTGTCTTTGTGCTTTTTAGAAACCTGTCAGTGTTTGAGGAAAAATACTCTCTGATGTTGCAATGAGGGGCTTCACCTTTCAGGGTAATGTTTAACTTTAGGTGCAAATGTCCACAAACAGAAAGGTCTTTCTGTAAGAACACTGCAGATTTAAGCTACTGATCTCATCAAAGAAGTAACCACTGTATATTTTCATCATTCTTTTAATTCATTTCTGCACAGCTGCCCACATTTCTGGAGCATAAAGCTGGAAAGAACTATCTAAATCCTTAGGATCACAGTCCTGTGTGCTATCACAAGCAACTGTGTTTTGTTATGCTAGTCATAAATGTATTAAACTAGGCTCTAAATCTGTTTGGTTTTGTCCCCTAGGATATCACCATTCCTCTGCAAAGGCTTATATTCTGATGCATAATTTCCAGTCTTCAGCCTAGATGTACCTTTGACAGCTTTATTTTGGGCCCGTGACAACATCATCCTTAAGCTTATATGGCTTTTCTCTCTTCCAGTGGATTTACAGGGATCATTCATAGTCCTTTCAAATTTCCCTAGGATAGAAGTGTCAGGCCGCTTTGTACCCTCCTAAAAAAAAAAAAACATTTTGTTTCTGTATTGATTCAGAAAGTTCTCCTTGCCTGTCTAGTTTGAATTCATGTTTGCTGAATATGGGCAACAAATGCTTATAGTATTCTACATGAAATTCCAGCAGTACTAGGGAAAATAATTAGCAATTACTGTTATATTCTAGCAGGTAATAAGTAATATATCCCTATCAAGATGCAAATGCTTTCACTGATAGAGCCTAAGATTATAGCTGCTCTCCACTTATGCCACAGCTCACCATTCATGGTTATCCTGCACATGAATACATGTAAATCCTTCCCTTTCTCCTTTTTTTCCTGGTATACAAGTTTCTAGCTTAAAGCAGTAGTTCAACCTTTCTGTTCTTAAATGTTCTTACCTTTCATTTTGTTTAGTCCCTTCCTGTGTGATCTTCTAATCTCTTTGTTGACTATAGGCTATATCCACAGAAAGACATACTGAGATTTACTCCGATTTTTAACTGTGCTCTTTTTTCTCAGTAGCTCACTAACTTTGATGGCACAGTCACTGCTGAAGTACCTCCCTTCATCACTAGAAAGTTCAATCAACATCTTCAGTTCTGGTCCTGCATGTGTCCCAAGATATGTTACTGAGAATTGAGGTTGATGTCAATTTAATTTTCAGACGGAGTTTAACAGTGTCTTTCTATCAGCTCCTTTCTTCCCATCTTTCCTTTGCTTGCTTTCTTTTACAGCAGTTGTACTTTCTGTCTGGAGTTTTAAGTTCTCCCTTAACACTTCCAAGATCTAACTTCTTTGTTGATCTTTTTCTTATTCATCTGTAATACTCTGCTTATTTTAATAGTACTTTATGACAAGGTTATTAATTCAGTTAGGTTTGCAGTTCTCCCTTACAAGTTTTTTTCCCGTTGTTTAATATGGAAATTCCAAACTGGCATTGCAGTAAAGAGATTACATTCTTCTTGCAAATACTTAACATCATGCTTTTCATTTGATTTTTCAGTGTTCCCTAGGAACAATTCTCTTTTCATAAATGCTTGTCAGTGGCTGAACATTCCTCATTTTCTTAGAAATACTAATCAACAGTCTACCTATTTTCCTTCCCTTGTCAATTTTATATCCTTCTCCCTTGGAAAAAAAAATCTCTGAAATTCCACTGGAAGAATCACTGGAAATAATACCACTGGGCTTGTTCAGCCTGGAGAAGAGGAGGCTCAGGGGCGACCTTATCGCTCTCTACAGTTACCTTAAAGGAGGCTGTAAAGAGGTGGGGGTTGGTCTGTTCTCCTACGTGCCTGGTGACAGGACGAGGGGGAATGGGCGAAAGTTGCGACAGGGGAGTTTTAGGTTGGGTGTTAGGAAGTACTTCTTTACCGAAAGGGTTATTAAGCATTGGAACGGGCTGCCCAGGGAGGTGGTGGAGTCACCATCCCTGGAGGTCTTTAAAAGACGTTTAGATGTAGAGCTTAGCGATATGGTTTAGTGGAGTACTTAGTGTTAGGTCGGAGGTTGGACTCGATGATCTTGAGGTCTCTTCCAACCTAGAAATCTGTGATACTGTGATACACTTCCTTGAATGTTTCCCCCAAACTGACAATCTAGACCTGTTCCAGTATGAAACCAACAGAATCATTGTTTTACAGCATAGCTTACAGTGAATAGTTCTTCAGGCTTCCTCAGATTCATTCATTCACATCTCATATCCTTACTTACATCCTTCCGTTCTCTAGATACACTTTGATGACAAAATATAATGGCTTTGATGGCATATTAAATATTTCTTAGTAAGATGTTTCCCAGGTTTTTAGACCTGACCTCTCCTGAATTTGATAAGAATCCCAGGGTTTTTACTTCCTGCTTGTCTTCTGTCCTCAGGTCATGGCATTCCATTTAATCTTGCAGTTCTTCGTATATTATCTTCATGTCTCCTTGGACTCTACTCTCTGAGGCTACACCTACACTAGTAATCTAAAGAGAACCATGGTTAATTGGGCCTTACTTTTTCTCACAGATAATAATCAGAGTCCATGACCCACTTTTATCCCAACCTAAGAAGCACTGTCCCAAATAATGCCTGGGCACCATTTGAAACTTACCTGAAGTCAGGATATTGCATGTGAGCACCTTGTTTGGTGATACGAGAGAATTTAACTTGATGGACATGGACTGTACCATGCCACTTGGCCTCAGAGTCAGAAAGTAATCCTTGGTCCATGTCATTTTTTAATATAAACAAATCTGGTTGTCCTCATCACCCTTTTCCCCTGATGCTAGTTTCCTTTCTGTTCTTCTTTTCCAGGCATTTTCTGTCTTCATCTCATTCTTCACTACAGCAAATCTGTTTGTCAGATAAGTCTTTCTGTACTAATGGGTCTCTTTTGTTTTCTCTTCGTGATAATTACTGTCTACATTTTGGGGCATCTTGTGTGTAAATACTTGAGCAGCCCAATCACTTAGCCAACTTCTTGATTCCATCCTTCCATTTTTTTCCCTTATATTCTATTTTTTAATATTTTTTCTTTCATTCAGGGCCCCATTCAAAGACAAAATGCATTCTAGTTGTCTGGACTTAACACTTTCCTAACCATTATTGTCTTCTCTTTCTGGACGCTAATTTTAAGCAGGAAAACTGCCATCCCAAATAACTTGTTTGTGGTCTATTTCACTGCTGACCATTTGGTCACTGATAATGGTCACTGCTGACCATTTGATCTAACTCTACTTCTGTGCTATGGGTGAATTAAATGTACATCAGTAGTGATTAAAGGCAGAAAGGTTCCAGCACAGGCTTAGCTAAGAGCCGAGATGGAAATGTTAAACCCATATGTAATTTCATTTTAGAGTAATTTTTTACCAAAATTTAAAGTCATGGGAAATTTTCACTTTCCCAACATAAATCTCAGATAACTGAAATTCAACGTTAGGTTTGATATTAATCCCATGAAACTGCATAATAAAAATTCTTACATCTGACCTTCTAAGCACAACTGCCATTTCAAAGAATTGGAGAAGTTTTACATTCTCAGCTATAACCATTTCAAACTCTACCATCCATCAACAAGGAGCATGATTCCACATTCTATATTCTTTTTCACTCTACGTTCTACATTCTGACTTGGGTGCATCAGAAATTATTTCACTTAAGATACTGGGAGTATCAGTACAAGTTTGGTGAGAGTAAATTTTACTTTGAGAACATAATTTAATCTTTTAAGTTTATTTTCTAACACCACTATAATCATGCCTTATCAACTAGTATTCAGACAAGAAGATAGATTTTTATAGAATATAAAGTAGGCACACAGAAACAGCTGTACTCTCCCAAGCAATGTAAAATGATTCACAGTGAAATGCTACAAGCTATTTTCTGTGATGTAGGGGTCTGCAGATAATCTAAATGTCTGAGTTCCCATTACAGTCAGTGGAGATCTACGAGTTTAATCAGATGTTTAGTCACAGGCATTTAGTATATAGTTTTGAGATTTCTTTTGTTACTGAGGTAGTGATATCTATGATACATGATCTATAAAAGGTTCTTGCCCTCTTGGAGAGGGAGGTGAAGACCAAACATAACACTCCAAGATATCAGATGAGTTAAGATGTCCAATTCATAAATTAAATCCTTTCTGTATTCTCATACTGTTTTATCTTCAAGTTTAAGTCTCTCTTGTCTGTATTTAGATCAGCAGACACAAGAAGTATTCTTGTTTGTATTTGTAGAACATGACTGTGATATGGTCCCAGTCTAGCTAGAAGAGAACGTCCAGGATATTTGCTAAACTAAGAGATACATTAATGAAGAGACTCAAACAGAAGTCCCCAAAGCTACCCGTGGATTTGTATTTATTTATTTTATTTTTTTAGTGAGATTAAATAGACTTGGGCATCTGGTATCATTTCTTATTCAATGGATTGTCTTTTCTGACCTTCAGTTGCTAACTGAAGCGTGAAAATCTCTTGTAAGATCTATGTCATATCTCTAACCTCCATGCAGATATTCTTGATATCCTAAACAGCTGAAAATAGAATTGGTCGGCTGTATTTCAACAACTGATTCCACATATGTGTACTTAGATGTCTTCTTGTACTACAGGAAAAGGAGACTCACAGTGTTTTTTCTCTTTCTTTATATTTGTAATTATTTTCTGTGCCTTTATCTTATCTCTTCTTATCTCATCTTCAAAGCAAACAATGGCAGTCTCTTCAGTCTCTATCAGATTGGAATATTTTCCATGGCTCTGACCTGTCTATCTGATCCTTCTCGGTTTCCACTATATGCTCTTTGAACTTTACCACAGGAACTGAATAATAGCTCTGTTTGCTTCTATTATTTTTGTTCCTGTTGAGAAGATACCATTGTTTGTATTATTATAATACATTTGGACACTGTTCTCCATTTTCTTCCTTCAATACATTGCTGCTTTGCTTTATTGCTCTCCTCTACACATTGACTACAATTCTGAAATGCTCACAACTATGTGCATATTCCTGTCTGCCCCCAAATTCTTACCATTACAATGAAGCACATCTCATTTAAACTTAACATCTGAACATTGTAGGCCTGAAGTCTACACTGCAACTCAAAATGGTTCTAGAATAGGTAACTGCATATCTGGAGGATATAATGCCATTGTATAAGCATTGCATCATGAACTTAGGAAATGGAAAGCATGTTATTGCAGGAAGCCACACAATAAAGCACTCTGAGGTTATGCATGTTTTAATGCAACAGAAGAGGCCGTTTTAAGGAGCTGAAGTGTGTGTGATGAGAATCTGCTTGGTTGTTATTGCAGAGGAATTCTGGATAGGATAGAGGATTACAAGGGCTTAGTGAACAGGAAGATAAAGAGAATTTCAGCAATATAGCACCAAAGCAAGGCTTAGCAAAATGCTAACTAGGAGGAAGAAGAAATTAAGGTAACACTGGGATAGTGTGAAACAGATAAAAATAATAATAACAGATAAACAGATAAAAATAAAGACAAGAAGAGGTAAATACTGGAAAATTTCTTTAATTTAAGCACCATTGTAGTAATGAAAAATCAAAACAGATGCCACGTAGAGCAGGAAAGATGATGAAAGGTCAAGGAACAGAAAGGCAAATGGTGGGGCAGTCAGCAGAGAAGTGGCTGCTGAGACCATCAAACAAGAACAGCCAAAGAGGCAGCTTCAAAATGGAGCCAAATCCTCAGACAGAGTAACATAACTCCATCATTGTCAACCAATTAATTCCTACACATACAGTAACACTTAGTGTTGTATTTCTCTAAGAAACCTGTCCATTCTCATTAAATTATGTAGTAATTGGTATGTTGAGATGATGATTTTCTTAATACCAAAAAATATAATTCCAAAATTCATTCTTGCCAACTAAATAAATATTTAGATTTTTTGTTTAACTTGATTAAACTTGTTTTCAAGGAGCTTAAAAAGTTAACTTCTGGAAGTTTTCCGTCTGTTACTAAATAACATCTGAACTAAACAACATCAGAACAACAGGATGTTCTCTTTTCTGAGATCCAGCTTCTATTGAAAGATGAACTTTAACAGATTTTTGCAGTTTATATCTTATCTTAGTGTTAAATGAGGGTTGGTTTCATTTGAGTGATCAGCATAATGAATAATGACATTGTTGGTAGAGAATCAGATAACATTGTACACAAACATAAAACAAAATGCTGCATCTTCACTGAACCCTTAATGTAAATGAGTTTTAACTTACGTGACAATCAATTGCAACCACTTATTATCCGGAAAGAGGCATTTTTTTCAAAGATGTGGTGGACTGATTTTCAGACCATCAGCCCCCACAACAGAAGCTGGATAGAGAACATATTCTATGCCCAGTGTAAGAATCTGACCACATTATTTGATGCTTAAAAATGGAATTAAGATATGGTATCACCGTAGCCCCTGGGACATCATCAAATGTGTAAGCAAAGACAACAAGGAGTAACATGCTTATTTCCATTATCATGCTTTCTTGCTATATGGTGGAGATAATGAAAAAACAACATGATTTTACTAAATAAAATGTAATAATATTGGAAATAGATTTTAACCAAGAATTTTATTTATCAACAGTAGAATTGTGCGGTTTAATCAGCAAAATACTCAGGTGTACAGGTAATACTAAACCACCGCAATAATCTGCTGCACACATGCAAAGCCTCTTCAACCTTAAAAGGCATTTTTTTTTCTGAAATCTGTGTGACCCTTGGCCTGTCCTAGAATTTAAAATCACAACTACTACAATGATGTTTCTAATTTTGAAAAAAAATTTACCCTATGAAGGAAACAGAGCCCACTGCTCATTAAGGCTATATTTATAAAGGTGATCAGAAAGTGAAAAGCCTTTGATGTCAGTACCAATAACCTGAGTGGCATGTCCCCTTCCTTTTTAACTTTTCAGAGCCTCAAGCCTAGCAGGTGCTGTTCATCATTCAGTAATGAAATTTATAACTTGGTCCGCATATAGATTAAAGTTCAGTCCTGACCTGACAGCCATATCTGCTATCACTTTCATGGCTTCATATATTTCATTATCATTTCTAGTCATGTCATACAAAAGGTACTGACTTTTTTTTTCTTCCTTGCAGCATCAGCACTTTCATAAAATGGAAAAAAAAAAAACAACTCCTCCTCAGATGAGACATAGGTAAACCTGATTATCTCTTTAACTATCACGTGCAAGCTTAATTCATGGAACCTCCCTTGTGGCCTTCAAGCAGCTAGTACCTCAAGGGGTGCATCTTCTGGAGTGTTGGTTATCTAATGTTAGAAGAAAGCTAGTAGTGAGTGCTTCTTATGCTATATAAGGCAAGTTAGTCAGTCCCTTTGTGCTTCTATTCCCTACAGATTATGTGAAGACAGATTTTTTTTCTCTTCCTGAGCAGAGCTGTGCCTTGAAAATGCTCTGGAATGATCTCATAGAAATGCATGTGATATTTTGTAGAAATTTGTGTTGTACAGTATCAATCAGTTAAAATTCTTCAACTGATGGATCAGCTCTGACACTGAGTGAAGCCAACCTGTCAGACTCCTTGACTTTGAGTGATTATTGAACAGCTCAAAGAGCAAAAAGAAAAAACAAATTGTTCAGAGTGGTGGAAAAATGAACTCCCAAAACAACTGGAAAAGATTTAAACATTGTTCCTTGGTGTATTTGTGAGCAGCAGAAGCCAGCAAAAAGAAAAACAAAAATGAAAAACAGCAAAAAGAAAAACAAAAAGAAAAAAAAGAAAAAAATTGAGACAGTAGTTCTGTAACTGATAACTCTCATATCCAAAGCTTTATTTAATTGAAATGCAGAAGGCTGTGTTAAACCATAGTGTGCACATTTGAGGAACATACTATTCTGTAGAAAATTGGCATATGTGACAGCTAAATATTTGAAAAGACAGAATAAAAATAAAATTAAATCTTAAAAAAAAAAAAAAAGGAAAGAAGTTGTTTCTATGTTAATGGACTCAGCGTGTAAATCTGGAAAACAAATTGAGTCTCTGAGAAGTGGCCAGATGTGGAGATGAGGAAAAGCTTCACAGAAAACACAGTGGTGGAGAGAATCATTTTGGGGAAAGCAGTTAGAATTTTGTAAGCAGAGGTGGCATCCTGTGTATGTGAATGTCTGTGGAGACAGCATGTGCTCTAACAGTATGAATATGTTGGAGGGTTGAAACAATGAGAGAGCTGAAGCAAAAAATTTACAGAACTTTGAGCTGGAGTTCTCAAAAAAACATGATTCACTGAACCACTCATGTCACGATGCTCTGGTACGACATGATATCTCAGAGGGGCTGGCCGTAATGGAACATTAGAACCTGGACAAAAATGGTGAAGAAAAACTGCCACTGGTTCAAGAGCAGTTACTGGAACAACATTATAATTTTGCTGCAGGAAATCCCTGAATTGTCATTAAGAAAGTAAATGTGTCTTAACTTTTTTGCAGATGCACTGAACAAGTTGTACCAGTAACACTTTTGTTTGTACTAAAAGAGACACTAGATGATCAAGCTTCCAGTGGTGAGCTTAGAAGGAAATATTTGAATGGAAAGTATAGATAGTGGAAACTGGAAAAAAAAAAAAAGGGAGGGGGGAATGGAAAAACTGCTATTTTAGAAATACATTAAGCACTTCAACATGTCACCTTGTAGGAGAGAGAGAATAAAGTCAAGGTTTTCAGGATTCTTTTTAAGAATCTCTTGGCAGAATTCAAAACTGAATTTAGAGAGCCCAACCTACCACAATTCAAAAATACATTTCTTTGCCTAGGGACAACACAAAATGAAAGAACTGGGGAGGCTTAATACTTTGAAAGGAAAGTATGAATAAAAGCTTCAACAGAATTGCTACATTTTCTTGTTAGTGTAGAAAAAAGGCAGACCATTTGCCCAGGAATATACTCAAAAGAACTCAATAAATATGTAAAAAGGAAACATTTTCCACTACCTACAAGGAGAGAAATTCTGGAGGAGATGGCTTATGCCAAATATTTTTCTACTCTTGATGCCTCAGCAGGCTTCTGGCAGCTGTTCTTAGACAAACAGAGTGTATGTTTATGCACCTCCAACACCTCCTTTGGGAGACACAGTTTCCTCCAATTGCCATTGGGTTGTGGTTAGCACCATAGGTGTTTCGCCAGAAAATACAACCATTTTTCTCTGATGAGGGACATGCTAAGACCTAAACAGATGACACTGATCTGGGAAACACAGTAGAAGAGTAAGACCAATGTTTCCAAGGAGCTCCCAAAGAACCTGAAGTGCTGGCCTTGACCTCAACAAATAATAAAGAAATGTGAGCACCGTCTAGTATGTACATTTCTCAGAAAATTAAAAAAAAAAGTAAAAAAAAAAAAAAGAAAAATGGGAAAAGACGCAAGAAAAGAAATGAGAAGGGAGAGGAAGGGAAAGGAAGATGCACAAGGATTCTTTGCAATATAGGAAACTTAGTATCTTGTGTGATTTCTTCCATCAACTGTTTGTATTGCTGCTTTGCTAAAGTCATTAAGTGAAATGAGATGCAAAACTTAATAAAAAATCTGCATGAGTTAAGTGAAGAGGCCTTTGTCCTTTGAGTAAGCATAAGTTGAAATTGATGGTGGGTGTATCTAGACAACTCAGATGGTGGCTGTTAGACCACCTCTGTCAAAGGATTTGACTAATATCCAGTGACCGAAAAAGGAAATGTAAAAGAAAAGTATCATCAAGAAGAGTAAAAGGCCATGGTATTAATATATAATTAAAGAAAAATTGATGGATTTTGTATATGTATCAGTATTAGCAAAGCTATTGTTGGCATTACCAAAACAGAACTGAGAAAAACAGTTCCTCTCTGGAAAGGACATGTATAAGAAGGAGGCAGTTCACTTTCAGGTGAGTGATTTAAGGTTACAGACTTCTTCTATACAGCTGTGGACAAAAGTATAAAGACAAATTTTGATAAATTGTTCTTTCTAGAAACAAATCCAGACTGTGAATGTCAGGAGAACTCTTTAAGACTAAGGCCTTACAAAAAACGCAGTGTTAACACAGTATGGCTAAGAACCAAATTCCAAGCCAAAATTCTTTATCAGTTTTAAGAGGTTCAGTTAGAGTATTAGCTCTGTCTTCTCTTTATTGGTACTCATATGACCACCCCTAAATACAATAGGAGGAATGTTACAACAATGCTCACACTTACTCTGAAAAGAAAGGACCAGTGAGTGTTAGTGCTGTGGAGGCTATCAGGACTTGCCATCTGTACCATAAATACAGGCCTCCACAGCCAGTGTTATGGAATAGGACATACTAAAAATGCTTTCTCCTGCTGACTCCCAGTTATATGCTGGCAGTAGATTATTGTGCTGAGCTTCCTTAAATGTTTTTTCTAGATTCCACATGCGACTGTGACCATCAAGTCCCTTTTCATTATAAGTGATATACTGATGTGTATGATGCGCCATATCTTATGTGCAAGAGTTCAGGCAGTTTGAAAGTAGGCAATAAATGTACTTAGTCCTGAGCTACAAGTCCCTGCTCAGCAATATCCTGCTCAGCAATAAAGCTGGGGGAGTTGGCCAGGGGAGATACCGCTGCTTGGGGATGGGATGGGCATCAGTCAGCGGGTCGTAAGCAATTGCATTGTGCATCACTTGTTTTATGTATTTTTGTATCATTATTATTTTCCCTTCCTTTTCTGTCCTATTAAATTGCCTTTATCCCAACACAGGAGTTTTACCTTTTTTTCCAATTCTCTCCCTCATCCCACTGGAGGTGTGGAGAGAGCGAACGGCTGCATGGTGCTGAGCTGCCTGCCCTGTAAAACCGCAACATTGTATTATGCTTTCATTTAATCCACATGTGCAGTGCATACACAGCTGAAGCTAGAACTTCTCACTCTCAGATATACGTCCTAACAACCGCATAGGAGTTGTTTCATTATTCACTTGCCTTATTTCTGGGCCTGGAAACTTAATATATTGGTAGCACAGTAGTCCCAGGTTGATCAGGAAGGCTGCTCCCCTCTCTGACCACGGCACAGCAACTTCTGTAGTTCCAAAGTAAGTGCGGCTGTTCCAGTCTTTTAAAGCAAAGGAATGGACTCAAACACATTTGTGTATACATTTGTTCATGTATAGGTGAGGAGGAATTAGAATTAGCCTGCTAATACCACAGCTGGATTGAAGTCCATGAAGGACAGAACATCAAATGATCCTGCCTTCAGCATGTGTTTGGACTCTATGGTACCATAAGGCCCTCTAAGGTACTGTAAGGCCCTGAGCATCCTGATCTAGTAAGATCTGTTTTGAATGTAGCATTGCATTAGATGACTTTTAGGGGGATACCCTACAAACTAAATTTATTCTCTGATTCCATTATTATGAAGTCTTCCACATCATGTCAGAGATCATCCATATCCATTATAACCATGCGCATATTATGTCTGAATGAAATTATTTCAGCATATAATAAGCATTATCATACTTCCTACAATTCATAGGGCCATTGATTCAGGCTATATAGTGATTTGATTTTTTTTTTCTTATTTCATCAGCATTAATAAATGCTGTACATTTTCCTAAACAAAACATAGAACTTCATTTAATTAATGGTTAATTAACATACGTTGATGACTTTTTTACCTCATTTAAGGAATTTTACTAGGCTCTCCTAAGGCAAAAAACCTGAAATGTGCAAAACCAGTTCCTTTCTAAATATAATTTATTTTATAATAATTTTTAATATTAGTATTTAATCTTTTTGAAAGGAGAGGTGAACAGAGTTACTGGTCTCTGGTATTACGTTGTGCTTCAGCAATGCCTGGAGTTTACCATGGTGAGCCCCAATGCTGAAACTCCCTCTTTCTATGTAACACAGCCAAAAAAAAAATCCTTAAGAGAAAAGAACCAGTGAACACAGCACTCACTGCAGACAGCTTGGTCCAAAGACGGATGGAGAAATACAATTGAGGTAATTGGTTTTTAGATCAGGACCAAATCTGTATAGATTAGAGGTATACAACATAAACCAAAGTTTGGAGCTACTCCCAGTGTAGAACACTGGGGAGTAAAGTTCAATTTTCTGTCATCCTTTCAAATCCGCACTGATACCCTCTGCCTCTCTTTGTCAAATGGAATGCAAAAGATGCAAAGGCGTCAGAGCTGCAATACCATCACCAGACTTCAGAATGTTTCCATCTCCAAAGCCTTTGTTTCGTTTGCAAGAGTGAAATTCAGTGGAGAGAGTGTGACTTGGCTAAAAGTAATTGAGAAACATGCAAAATAAAATGAGATAATACCATTTGAAACAGTTTGATCCAGAAGATAAATTGTTCTGAGGTCAAAGCTCATGGGTTCACAGAAATGGTTAAATAAGAACTTTATGTTGTCTAGCTCTGTGTGTATATTGAATCTTCCAATCGTGATTCCTTGGTGACGGAACAGATAAAAGTAGTGTGTGACATTCTGTGGTACCAGCAATGAGAAACACCTGCTGTCCCTTGACTAGGTAATACAGCAATATAAACCTGTCCCCGAGGAATGGTGTACCCACGTTACCTACATGCTTATCATGCTTATGGGCTGAGTCATGACTTCTGTAATCTATTTACGTCCATGCAATGTCATGTTAATTCGATCAGCCTGCCTCTGCTTGGGCCCAGAGAAACACCTGAAGGCAGCGAGGAGACAAAGGCAAAATATGGAAGTAGCTAACAAATCTCTGAATCCTGAACACTGGCCAATCCAAAGCTCTGTTAATCTGCAGTGCTAAAGTGAACAAATAAACAGATTTTAAATAATAGTGAAAATTTCTTGATATTTGAATGCAGAAAGGGATCACATGCTAGGAACAAAAATACGATATTATTTTACAGTCTCTTTGGTAGAATCATGTTACAAAGTAAAATCACTTGTATTACAAACCTACTGAGGCAGCTGTGGACACAAAAGTAAACAAAAAGCTATGTTGCTTTTTGGAAGTAAAAATAATAATCTGTTGGTTGTTGTATTGTATCTGATTGGTGTGAACCAAGGACAGAAATAGAAATGGAAAAGCCTGAGAAATGCTTTCTTTTCATGATGTTTCCAATACTGATGAGTTCAGCAAAGAAGATTTCTGCAAGAAATCTCTCAGAAATGGCATGTTCCAATTAATACGATCAGACAGAATCCTAATTATAAGATATCTCCTTTATTGAAAAGTATGCCCCATGCTTACTGTTTGGTTGAACTGATGCTAGGAGATACGTGGTTGTAGTGTATGCTGGAATGGTAAGGTAACTTAACCATGAAGTCCAAGAGCGAAAAGATACAGAGAAATAAGAGACTTTAAAGATAACTGCTATGATGCATAGTAACATTTCAAGGGAAAAGGAATTACCAGTTAGCTAAGCCAAAATTTAATTTTTGATTCAACAAGCTAGGAGGAAATATTTTGATTTGGGAAAGTCAAAACATTTCATTTTGATCAGATATATGAAAATTAAATTTACTGAACAAAATGTTCTCAACTATTTCCATATTTAGGTTTTTTTTTTTTTTTTAATGAAATTAGAATCACAGAATGGTTTGGGTTGGAAGGTACCTTAAAGATCAACTAATTGCAACCCCCTCACCTATATTAGTTTCAATAGAGTACCAATGTACATATTCATAAACAGCTTTTTATTTGTTTGTATTTGAATTTAGTTTATATTTGTAGGCTTTTCTTCTTCATTCAGATGTATTTGTTGTCTGATTTTCATAGTTCTGCTACAATTAGCAAATGAAATGGAATTTAAATTAAGGAGACAAAGGAATTGTACAGAGCTCACTTTCAACATGAATATGACCTGATTTGCCAGAATATTACAAGTAAATTTAATTTTTATTTTTTATTTTTAGAAAGGCATATGACAAATTCTAGCAGAACAAAGTAAAAATCCTTAACCTTTCATTCTTCTGCCTGTAAAAGGAAGATGTCTAAATTGCACAATACTCTCATCTTCTCAAATACTCACACCTTCAAGCCTTTCAACATCTATGGTGAAAGCATGCTGCAGTGATCATTTCTTCCAGCTATAATTTATGCATTGTAAGCTTTCCTATGTAAATGCGGGAAATATATTTGAATACATTGGGAGATGCTGTAGCTGCGGGCTTTTGTTTTCAAAACTCTGTTAAAGAAAAAAAAAAAACAGTGGAAGAGTAACATATATCTAGTATATGCTCAGTCTTCTGCCTTTGGGGACTCCCAGCAACCAAAGCAGTGCAGTGTTTGGAGCGCAGTGAGGATCTAGATCTCTCACCTTTGGACCTTTGGCAATTTGCTCCGAGCTTTCTAAACCGTTTGCCTCAGCTGCTTGCTACAGACTATATAAGTGAAGGTCCAAGTCAGAAGGCTCACTCTCCCTCTGAGGCAGTAGGGAAGAGGTGAAGAGGGGAGGGAAAGAAAAGCAGAGGAAAAGAGAGAGCAGCAAGAGGGTTCGGGGCTCGCCATGGGCCCTGTGCAGCTCTTGCTGCTCTTGCTGCTGCTCAGCAGTGGTGTTCTCACACGTAAGTACCGCCTTTTATGGCAGCGCTTTTTGCTGCTTTATTTATGAACTCATTAAAACAACGATAATGCAAAAATCAGCAAGACAGTGGTTTATAGAATTAGAGAGGGTAAGTGTGATTAAAGAGGCCATCTCTTCCGTTTGGAGGACTGGGCAACTATAGGAGGATCCCAACATAGGAAAAAACACAAATGTTTTCTGGTGCCTTTTGATCAGATTTAATGTATTTTACAACTTATAAGGAATTCAAGTAGTTTATTTGGGCCTGATTGTTTTTCTGTAATGCGGTCCTTGTTCACATCCATGGAACTACTGCAGCTTACAGTTCAGGCTTATCCCAGGTTTTGCTGAACCATGTTTGGGGTGCGTGAAAAAAAAAAATGGAAGCAATAAAGCAAAATGTATTTGGCAGGTAGCACTTAGGTTTGAAACACAATTTTGTGTTAAGGAGACACAGCCATCAGTAGTAGTAATAAAAGCAGTAGACCAGCAGAGGTTTCTTTCTAAAATCAGAAAAGACACTCTGGATCAATATGGTGCAGTGTATTGTGAGCTCTCTCTTTGCTTCCCAAGAAGTGGCTTTTCAAAATATGACACTGTAGTGTTATGACTGCAGGAACCTCAAGGAGGGAAATGAGTCTGGGGCCAATTATGCAGTTCTGAACCACTGTCAGGATTTATACGCAGATCCAATTCAGCATAAATACACCTTTGCAGGACTACCATTCTGTTCCTGACTGATGTTACAAAATTTTGAACAATGCACTTTTTTCTAATGCTTAATATTAGTGTTATTACTGTTGCTACTATATTACAATAGAGTGGTCAGCCTTGGAATTCCCATTATGGAATCCTGGAAAGTCTGCAGGAAATATTCTGAAAAGTGTTGGCATTTATGTGTGATGTCCAAGGAATGACATAGCACCACATGAGTGCAGCAAACTTACTAGGATATATTTTATTGTATATACAATAGTCATATGGGATGTGTCTAAGACATAATGGAGCAAACAATTCTTAAATTAAATAGGTTTTAAATTCATGTTCTTTTTCTCCAAAGTGTGAACTCTGAATATTCACACTGGTTGCCAGAGAAAGCATATTGATTGTTTAAACAAAATAATCAACAAGTATATTTATCTTGACCGATATAATTCAATCCTATTTATTGCCCTACATTGTCTACCAAAAAAAAGATTCTTGGAAAAAAAAGGTTTAATAGCAGAGAATTGTAGTATTACTTATCAAAGTTGTCGTTTTTCAAATGTACAAAATGTGAAATACAGCCATTCATTCATTATGCAGTATTTCTGTGTTCCAAACAGACAAAACATTTAAAGCAAGCAAACTATGTTACAAGGTGTATTTCATCTGTCTACCTCTGAATTTTATGCCTATTGTTTAAACTTCTTCATGTAATACAGAACCATTAAAAATACTTGCCAACCTAGAAGCTGATCCATCTCCTTGTAAAACAAAGTAATTTAATTCAGTGAAAACATCAAAAGTTGGTATTAATTAGACAGGTCTTACAGTGAAAATGTAGTATTTCCTTTTATATATACATAGTCCTTGCTTTATGACTATAAACCGCCTGTGCAACTTTTAATTCTTGTTTTTATTCCTTACAGAAGAAGAAACACCTGAAAATGGAAATCCCGGATGTTCAAGTAACTGATTTCTTGCATCTGCTTTTGTTGTCTCATGTTGCTATATTAACTAAATACAATATTCAAAGCTTTTTCCTATTCCACACATTTCTGCCTCAGAAATAAGTGTAACAAAAGTGATGGCAATATTCTGAAGTCTTAACTGTCATTTATTTCAAGTATTTAATTATCCATAAGGCTTAACCATAAGAATATCAAAAGTTTTAGTAAAATCAGAAGAGATGAGATAGTGTTTCTAAACTTTTTAAAAAGCTCCCTTTAAGAAGCTTTTTTTTTCATTGTTTTGTTAATTTCTTAATTCTCAGGTGTAAATTCCTTAATCTGGAAATCCCTGTTTATCAGATGTGAAGCTTTACTAGTGAGGTTATGCACATTACACTTTACCATGAGCTGAATCTCACTTCTGATGTACTCTTCACAGTGGCTGCTAAACCCACAGAATTGCACTTGGATCTCTAACTAAATAACTGCAGAATAAATCATCAACTCTGTCAGCAAGGACAGCAATTCCTTAAAACAAGTCAAGACTCAGGAAATGCTGACTTTATGCCCTATCTCTATAATGAACTCTGACTGGCCCTGACTGCTTGGTTAGACACATAATGTTCCACCACAGGGTCAAAGTACCAAATAAGTTGTTTTGTCTGTTGTCCCTTTTGGTCTTCAGGCTTTTTTTTTCAGTTGTTGGATACTTTAGCACCACCGCCAGGCAACTGAGGCTATTTCAGCTGCCTGAAAGAAATTCAAATTCTTTTCTGGGCTTCACTGCCAATTTCTTGTGTATTTTTGATATAATAAATTCATTGGTATTTGCATTTCTAATCTTATCATTTCCGTATTCCTTTTCCATCTATTCCTGTGCAAAAGCAGAAAATGAAGCAATAATTAGCCTTTTGGCTTTAGCCTAGCAGATATTGGTATTGCAAACATTTCTGAGAATGTACAGCTAAGCAGTGATAAAGTCCAGGACAGTAAAAAGTAACGGGGATAGTGGTGATTTTTTTTACTGCAGTTAAATTTAAGGTTAATTAGATGACTTAAGTAATTTGTCAAATGTTTGTCAGTAATGCTGATGACTGTATGGTAGCAAGTATTAATTATATTATAATCGAGCAATTATATTATAAGTCGAGCAATTTCCTGAAAGTAATCTCAGTTAAAACACTATTAAAATAGTTAAAGCTTATAAAAATTATAGTCCAGTGAGGAAATACAATATCCGTAGTAATGTTCCATTCTCCTCCCTAAGTATGCAATTCTGTGGTATATATGACAAGATGCCATTTCATTTGCCCTGTGACATGATAAATATTTTATAAAAGAGGAAGAGTACACCTACATTGATGGCAGGTGTAGGCAAGCAAAATCATACAGATTTGATGGTGGGCATTTGGGTTTATAGCAAGATGACTGTACCTTTTTCTTCTGCAAAAGTAGATCAGATATGTTCAGACAGTCACAAATAACTACATAGTAGATATTTAGGAAAATGAGTTTCACTCAGCATCACTATAATGTCACAGTCGCAGTGAGCTGCTCAGTCCGAACAGAGGGAACAGTTATTTCAGGTTCAGATACAGCTAAAATGCTTTAATACAGTCACTTTAAATACCTGATCATATGTTTAGTTTAAAATGATGCCTGTAAATATAATGGGAGTGCATTGTACCTGAGGATATTATTTGGCCTACATTATACATTCCAGACACAAAAAGAATATCTTATAGCTCTGTATTTGACACTGAGCCAAAATAATCTTTCTTTATGTCTCTGTTATGATGTTCATTTTTGCTTGTAGGATTTAAAATTACAGACAAATTGCCTCTGAAAACAACAGCAACACATTAAATACTGGTGATATTCATCCCTTTGAGGAAGACCATTATGTTTTATGGCTTCCTTTGATATAAAATAGAAACACCTCCACTAATCCTTCCTCCTGCTTCATCCTCGCTCAAAGACTGAGTGGTTTTGTCTTGCAGTGGATGGTCTTTATATAGCAAATTTTATATAGCAAAAAGTTAACACCATTAAAAAGTCTACTGTAGTGAAAATCATTGATCTACTAAGCGAATTCATTACAGTATATCACATTTCAGGAAGATATTCTGTAAATTCAGATGAAATGGTAAAATGGTAATGGAGAAAGCTAGTTTTAACATTCTATCCCTTTCTGTGTTTATTTGCTTTCAGTCTTTCCCATGTGATTTAGGTAGAGTTTCTTGCATCTTTGAATTATTAGGCAAAATCTTAGGTGATTTTATTCATTTTATTAAGAATTTTAAAACTGCCATTTGATTAGTGTATTTTTAAAGTAATGGGGTCATTCTTAAAAGGGTTCCACATCTTAACTTTTCTGCTGGTTCTGTCATTAACTCAATTAGGTGTGATTCTAAGGCCAGGTGGGGTCATATTTTCAGTTCTCATTCTATACAACATGGGACCCAAAAAGTTATGCTTCCTCCAAAAATTTTTGTCTGAGCTATAGCTACTTTAGAAAATATCCAGCTGACATGAAGGCATTACTTCTCTGTCTAAAAACTCCCCTATAGCAAGTATAAAAGAGAGTAGTGGGGCACTTATGCTTCCTTTATGAGGGGCATTCATTTTAGTTACACGACATTAAGTATGTATTGTAAGGATCTCAATATGCACAATCCTACTAAGTGATAAAAGCTCTCTTGTTTTCCTAATTGCAGAAGATGCAACCAGATTTAAACACCTCAGGAAATATGTTTACTTATATGAAGCAGAAACATCAAATGGAATCACGGGAACAGCAGATTCTCGAAGCGGTTCAAAGATCACCTGCAAGGTAAGGAAAAGAGAGTAAATACAACTCATTGGGACTGTATACTGAGTAACATAGGAGCTGGCAACTGAGAAACATCCTTCAGTGTTTTTCCAAACAGGATTATTCTTTTGAAAGTACATGTTGAGAGCCCTGAAGACTAACCCTCCCTATCCTAGACAGAAGGCACTTCATACCTTCATACCGCTATGTTAGTGTTCTGTCTTGATCTGGCTGTACTTTTAGGGGAGAGAGGAAGAAGACCTGGTAGTTGAACTTTGCTTCGCTACCAGGCTGAATGTATATCAAACAATTCTAGAGGTTAAACTAAGACAGCTCACTGATGCCATGAAGACAACTTGGTCACCTGTTGGTGGTAATAGTCAGGCCAGGATCAGTGCATTAGGGGTAAAAGACTCCACAGGGCATTAAACTAATGTCCATCCTAATCCTGCACCAGCTTCCCAAAAATATTTGTTTTTAAATGTTTTTTCAGAAGTTGAGTAGTTGAGGAAAGTATTCTTTATTTAGCTCACACAATTTGACAGTCTAAACATCAATCATAATGACTCAAGTTTTCATACAATTTTTCTAGTACTATAAATTTTCAGAACCTAGGTTGCTTGTTTACTGTGTGTATACTCCATGCCATTAGCCAAGCCAATACCTGCTTTGAAGTCTTCTACCTCAAGCTACCTTAAGCTGTTTAGATCAGTTTGGAATCTTTCCCAAGAACTGCTATCAGCACAATTCTGACGATTTACCAAGCCAAGGAAGACTATGTTCTCAAAACTGGATCTGGAAACATGGTAATGAAAAAACAGATAAACACAACCTGTTTGTGTTTTCAGGTTGAACTGGAGGTACCACAGCTGTGCCACTTCATCCTGAGGACAATGCATTGCTCCCTAAGGGAGACATTTGGTGTTGACGCTGAGGGAAGATCCATGCTGAAAAAGTCGAAGAACTCTGAAGACTTTGCAAATGCCATGTCCAAGTAAGCAATATCAATTATCAGTACAATACATCAATATCAATACATCAACACCCGTAACCTTAACACTGAACAGCTGGTAATGTTACAGCCCTGACTATGCTTTTCCAGGCTTAGAACACACTGATGATAAGATGGCAGGTTTATACGTTATTTCCACAGCAATACTCTCTCTATTTAGGGCTAACTTGATACAGTTCTTGGTTGTGACTAGGGAAGTGTTTGTTCTTTTTTTTTTTTTTTTCTATCCAGAATTTTCACTTAGAATGTCTTTGTAATTTGTGTCATTTACATAATGAAACTGTTGGTTAGTCTCCCAATAGATTACTGCAAGTGGAAGGTTCCTTCTTAGAAGGAAATTCTCAAATGGCTGTCTGCAGCCATTTTGAGATCATTTTCCATTGCTGATATGGTACAAAGACTGTGCAACAGAAAGGCATTTGAGACTGAAGTCCAGTTTTCCTATCATGATCTTTAATGACCTATGGGACTTATCTTTTCCTTACTTATCTGCTTTCGTAGCTTACTGCTATTATTTCCTCCACCCAGCTAGACCTCAGTGCTCTTTAGTGTGTTGTATTCGTGCCCCTTTAGGCATGCTTCAGTGCCTCACTATCCACTTCCTCTTGTTTCCCAAACCATTTTAAGCCATAGATTTTAAAACAACTTGAGGAAGTGTTAAAATATTTTTTTCAGAAAACAATCACAGTTTTATTTAAAAAACGCAACTAGCAGAGAATCTTTCCCATCCTTTTGTAGCCTATTGCAGTAGTTAATAATTACCTCATTCTAAAAATTTGCTTATCTCCTCTCTGAATTTGTGCAATTCCAACTTCCAGCCATTGCTCCTGATATTTACTTGTCCTTAGATGACGTAGTCTGGTGATATCAGAATGTCCTTGGTTAGAATTTTGCTGGGAAATACCTACTTTAATAGTAAGACTTTGTAATAGTAGTAACAATGAATAGTAAATAATCATAGACCAAAATAAACGTGATGCTTTAGGTGTAGCCCATCATTTTATTGACAGCATGTTCTTCACCATGTGGTTTTGACATGTTTTCATACTAATGTTGGGGGTTTTTTGGACAGACATGAGCTAAAATTCAGCATTCAGGATGGAACAAAAGTCAAGCTGTATCCAGAGAAGGATGAACCTTTGAATGTCCTGAATCTCAAGAGAGGGATCATCTCGGCTCTGCTTGTGCCAACAGAAACAGTGGAAAATGTAAAAACAATTTCTATGGTAAGTGTTTTGAAAACCATTCACGTTATTTCCTTAACAAATGGAAGAAATCTCACCTAGTAGAATTACTCCTAAATATAATTTTCAGAAGACATGGAAATTCAAATGAGAGAGGGTGCATTTCTGCTAGATCAGAAAACGTCTGACAGCATGAATAAAGGTACCAATTTCTTTCTTCTCTCCAGGATACTGTATATGGAAAGTGCGACACTGACGTTGAATTCAAATCCAGGAAAGGAAATGTTGCAGAAGATATATCAATTAACAGGAACCTGAAAGCCTGTGACAATTTCAGCCCAATCAGAGATTATGTCAGTCCCATTGCCGTTGTGAAGGGACTAGTAAGTATACCACTAAAAATCTGTAATATAATATTCTTCACTGCATCACTTAAAATGATAAACAACTACTAATTTTGTATTTATCTTATAAAAGTTTCAATAGGTTTTCTGTACCCTTGTGTAAGAACAGACTGTGATTTTGCTGGCTGTCAATAGAGAACAGATGCAGACAAAAATAATATAATTACCGTCTTCCATGTTCTTCTCATGATTTTTTAGAGGAGACCATCTCATAGTTTGTCTTCTATAGAGGAGTTGGTACTATCGATTACACAATAACCTATCAGATCATGCACAAATTGTTTGTTTACTGGGTCAAAATTTTCAACATTTCCATTTCACGTAAAACATACAGTCCACCAACACCCTGATATTTTTGTGATGTGCAGGACATGGCTCTCTGCCCTAAAGTAAAAGTTTTGACATACTGTTCAGGCTATTAGGAATCCACAATGATCAAATGCAGTTGCTTCCATGAATATTTGCAGACTTCTTCCTGATAACATGGCATCTGTGCCTTTGAGTGTTTTTCCTAAAAAAAAAGGAAAAACACAGGACTTCATATAGTTCTGAAAAAATACATTTATTGATTTCTGCCACTTCTACAGCTTGTTGTAGAAATCTTTAAAATGTGTATAATAAGAGTGAAATTACAAAGAACATCAACTCTTATGCGGGGCCTGAACTACTTTAAAAATTGCAAACTAGTTCATATGAATGAGTCCTTTATCGTAAGCAACAGGGGATCGATCATGAGGTAACTACTAAGCCAAACATCACAGTGAGGCCAGAGGAAAAATTTCAGTGGGATTTTTGCCTGTGAAGAGACTTAAGAATAAAGATTACTACTAGCACAATTTCCTCTTTGTGTGAGAATGATTACAGTTATGCACCATCATTTTCAATATACTGTAACTGTTAACATTACAGAAGAAGTGTGGCAGCCTGTAAAACTATGTTTGTTCCTACATTGTTCAATAAAATGTCTGCCATATTGTTTATTTTACAGAACATCCCATTATCTACCCTTTTGAGTAGTACTCAATTCTGTCATTACAATATTGATGCAAAGAAAAGGCATGTAAGAGATGTTGTCTGCAGTGAAAAACACCTGTTTCTGCCTTCCTCATACAAGTAGGTTGCTCACTACTAAATATAACACTTCTAAAATTGATATTTATTTGGAATGATGATGTATTAAATTCTGCCATGACTTCTTCCCCAAATATGCATTTTGTTCTCAAGGAGGCAAAAAGCATAGCAAGATCCCTCAAAGGTATTTAGACTCATCTAAAGCTCTGAATATGTCTTTGTTTGCTAGAAATCGTTATGGTATGATGACAGAGGTCAACCAGACACTGAAGCTTGAAGATACTCCAAAGATCAATAACAGAAATTTTGATGGAGGTACAACTGCGATCCTCAATAAATGTTAAATACGGGAACTTTTTTTTTGTAACAGTGAATTCATTAAAGATGTGTTTGAGGGCACCAAAAAATTAAAACAAATTTTAATGAATCTTCATTGATTCAGACATAAAAAAGATTTGGGGAGAAGTGGGGGAAAATTGAAAAATTTAAAAACACTTTGAAATTCTAAATGATCTTTGTCTTTTTATTTTAATTTTGAAATTAATCTTTATAGTTAAAAAAGTTATAAATAGTCTGGAAAATAATTTAATCTTTTTGGAAATTAGTTTAATAATACTTTCTTAGTTAACCATAATTCCTTTTGCAGCTTTTAACTTCAGCTGCCAAATCTAAACAGTTCATGATTTCTATAATTAGGTTCTGAAAAACCCTTCTTTAAAATGCAATTCTTATTCCTAGTCAGAGCATATTTCTCCTAAGATACGTTCATTAAAAATTAGAAAAGCAAACTCTGCTAATACGAAAGGTGTCAAGGAAATGTTTTCACGAAATTTTAAGAAATTTTATGCAAATAAGTATCATGATTTTACTTTGGAGAGATTGTATTTAAACTCCATTCCATTATTTTTACAAACGCTTCAGCTGTTAAATTTCATCAGTTGTGGTATAAAACAATCTGTAGTGTTGATATTAATTATATTGCGTATAGCAAAAGGTAAAAATGAACACAGGTCCGTGATAAAGATATAAAGAATGCCATTTTTTCATTGCTAGATGAACTGGAGGAGAAAGGACTTGCCCTGGAAGTTGCAGATGCCAAATTTTCTCGTCAGGGTGATGCTGTTTTGAAAATTCTTCAAGAACTGCAGAAACTTGCAGCCTCCCAGCAAAACCAGCAAAGAGCAAGACTCTTTTACAAATTTGTTTCTGGACTTAGAAGTTTACACAACACCACTCTTGGCTCTCTTGTACCAAAGATGATGGAAACTTCAAGGTATGTTCCAACAGTTCATTATACAAATACAACATGTATCAAATACATAGCAAAATAATTCCAAAGTTGATTTGCTTCACACTCCTTTAAATTGTAGTTTAATGGATGTAAAGATTGTCTTTCATAAAGATAAGTATCATACTAATTATCTAGAGAGAGAAATGAGAGTAAGTAAGAACTTTGAATTTAATATTTTTCCATCAGAAATTCTTGGATGGTAATGAGAACTTGAACATTAAATACATGAAAACAATATAAGAATTTAAATAGGTCTGAAAGTTCTAGGTTTCTGTGAAGTACTAATATTGCTTGATCATTATATGCTCAAATCTTCCAATCTTACTGGAAAAGCTGAACTATAAATTATAGTTGAAGCACAGCACAGAGTTTTTCTCCCAACCACCATCCCAAATGTGTACGCCTGATGCAATCCAGTGAATATGTTATTACAGCCAAATATCTTTTATCTAATTTTTCTCAAGAACAATGTAATACCAATTTCCAAGAACACAGTACTGAAAGTGAGATTTTTTGAGACATGAGGGCACAAATCTTTGGTCTGTCCTCCACTCCCCACCCAGACTATTCCTGTCCTGGCTGGACTTACACATACTTCATGTCTTCAGTCTGTAGAAGGATCAGAGCCTCAGTCTAGTTCAATATATTTTAATACAGAAAGGTATCGGAAAGTCTGAGGTTGTGGAGAAAAAAAAGATATGTCTGTGTAATGACAGTATTGTTAATACTTTATTCTTGTTCATATCTAGTCATTACATTGTAGCTTATAAAACTAAGAAACTTGTTTCTGATAAGCAATTGCATGACTTGCTTCCAGTCATACATTAGCATACATGATTTATATTAACACACCTTAATAAACACGTCAAATTTTTCTTTCAGACATGAAGCATGCAGGGATAACAGCAAACAAGGAATTAATTAACCAAGGCCATCCCTTTTCTTTTCAGTTCCTTCACAGTTCAGGCCCTGACTCAGTGTGGGACTCCAGAGTGCTACAGCGCCATTCTTCAAATACTGAGAACTGGAAACATGAATCCACTTGTGGTAGATTTGATTACATACACACTGGCACTATTGCCTTCTCCAACTCCAGAAAGAATACAGGAAATTCTTAACATGGCCCAGTATCAGCCAAGTAGAGCTTCTTTTTATGGCTTGAGTCATTCTGTTACTAAGTAAGTAATGGTAGCATGTAATTTTACAAAATAACCTCAAGAAAATATTACAAAAATAAATAGGCATTTCCTATTTTCTCCTTTTGTTTCTAATATCTCTATTGCTTTAGGTTCTATAATGAGAAGATGATTGTGACAGAGGAAATAATGAATGTTGCAGACTTCATGATGTCACTGCTTGGCACTGATTGTTCTGGGGATGCTGAACTCACATACCTCACACTTAGGGTATTTTTATTTTTTCCTTATTGTAGCACATGTATTATTTTACTTCTATTGGTGGAGAAAAAAAGTTTATCATTTTTCTATGTTTTTATCACTGACAGGCTATTGGAAACATGGGTGCAGTAATGGAGAAAGCTAAACCCAACCTGAAATCTTCTCTTAAGACATGTATTAGAAATGAAGCTGCATCACTTTCAGTTCAGAAAGCAGCCATCCAGGCATTCAGGAAAATGACTATTACTGAAGAGGTAAACTGGGTCACAAGAACCAGCATAAACTGCTTTCAGTTCACCCTTACTGTTCACATAAATAATTGAATAAACTAGGACATTGCTATTAATTCATATTTTTGCTATCTCCCTCTTAGCTGTCTGCAGCTTTTTTGGAACTCCTTTAGTTAGTTTAGCTTTTGTTCACACATCTGAGAAGTTCTGCAGACTTCAGATTTGGTGGGTGTTGCTCCTTTGAGATGAAGCTGCTTTATATAGACAGTTTCAATTCAAATGACAAGTTTGGATCTGTTCCTGTCAGAGTGTCTTAAATGGAGTTCTTATCTGAAGCTAGGTTTAACTAAGGAATTAATCCAGATTTAAATGGATTTAACTAAGAAAAATCACGTTTCTATTCTATACTGTCACTTTGTTGTCATTGTTATTAGCAGTACTAGTGAGATTTATGTTTATATCACAGTGATACGAAAGCACCTCCTACAGAATGGGTGACATTATACAGTGCACTTCAGCTAAGTATAGTGAAAAACAGTTTCAACATCAACAACTTCCTACTCTAAAAGATGAGATCTTGTTTCCAGACAAGGTTTAAGGAGTCTGGGACCTGGAAGCCCCTGGAGCTTACATCTTCAGATTTAGTATCATTTAAAACATTTGACTTTTTATTATTGTTATTCATCATTTTCAAACTATGTTTTTTATTTTCCTGCAGCAGAATATCTTGATGACCTTCTTTTCTTAAACTGAATGATACTCTTTTTTCCCAAATTTGAAGGTTTTTCCACAGACCAGAACACTTCAGATTCCCAACAAAAAAAATCATTATTCTAAAAAAAAAAAAGAAAATTAACCTGCCAGATACAGGATAAGAAAATCTGTTTTAACCAAAACAGTAATTTCTATTTAAAAAATCTATGAAAAGAAGCTTTATCAGAATAATACCTATGAAACACATTTGGTCAGTTTTAGAAACAAGGTGCTCTGTGTTTACACAGTCCTAAAAAAATACATCCTAGAAATTCTTTCACCCTATATGTTCCCAAAGGAGCTTGACACTATGTCTACTAGCCAGCTCATCAGTGCAAAACATATCCTTCTCTGTTTACATAGGACCGGTCAGCACTTTTGAAAGTGTTCCAAGGGGATGCACTTGCAGACAAACGTCTAGCAGCCTATCTCATACTGATGAAAAATCCTTCCCCAAGTGATCTTACAAAGATTTTGAGAGTCCTAACAAAGGAGAAGAATGAGCAAGTGAAAAGCTTTGTAGCCTCACACATTGCCAACATCCTAGACTCTGAAGAAGTAGGCATTGAAGAGTAAGTAAAATTTTGTTATATACTGCTCTCCTAAGAAGAACAAAGTTTTTCCATAATTGCAGTGGTTGTTATATTAGAAATGCAGTTTTTGCATTTTTGTTTGTTTGTTTGTTTGTTTTGGTTTTGTTTGTTTGAAGAAGAACATCAGCTGGGTAAATCTATGTTTTTGTTAGAGCATTGCCAACTTGCACTCTTGCCCGTAGTCTTATTTTTATTATTAGTATGTACAGAGAGCTAGCCATTTACAGTCACCTTAGTTGTATGAATGTCTACAAGGGAGACAAGAAATCTCACACCTAAAGCTAAATGTATTTCTGGAATTCATACTAATCATTTTTGCATTGCTATCCTCTTTCGTAGTCTTAAAAGCCAGCTTGAAGAAGCTCTGAAAGGAAATGAGGTTCCAACAGCCAAAGATTTCAGAAAATTCTCACAAAATTATCAGGTTTCCAAAAGAATTTCGGTACCTGGAGTCGATCCCATCTCTGCCAAAGTAGAAGGAAATGTGATATTTGATCCAAACAGTTATGTTCCTAAAGAGACTATGCTAAAAACCACCCTGGATATATATGGATTTGGCCCAAGCGATATCTTTGAGGTACAACAATTATCGAAAGCTTTTGCTAGTATTCAGCTGTTTTCTTTCTCACTTCTGTTTGCTTATAACAACTTTCCGTGAATAATGTATTGTTTTTACAAGCTTTGGGAGAAATCTAAAGATCACTATGCTTACAAGGAGACTTTCATTTGATCTCAATGGGCTTTAGAGCAAGCCATCCATTATGTGATGTCACTTGCCACTGACTGGATGGACGACCCTGTTGGAGTTATTGAAGGCCTCAGCTAGGGTAAAATGAACCCATCTGTAACAAATTGACTTCATGCTAATGAGTCATTACTGGCACACTGAAGTACTCATAGTAGATTCTAAGTGAGATACAGCCTATGTGTAGGTTTTATGTTGGACCTCGACAAAGAAAGAAAATGAATCGTAAGACCTAGTATTCTCTTCTGTTGCATATCTTCCCTTCAGAATCAGAGACTTGTAGGATACACTTTAAATGCATTTTTTGTTCCCTAGAAAGTCTGTTTGTTGTAAAGCTCCAAAGAAGTGGGGAAGCTGTCTCAGTTATGGTATTGTTCTGTTCATTTCAGCTTGGCTTGGATGGAAAGGGTTTTGAACCAACACTGGAAGCTTTGTTTGGAGAGAAAGGATTTTTCCCAGACACCGCAAGCAAGGCCCTGTACTGGGTTGACGGCAGAGTGCCAGAGCAGGTTTCCAAAGCTCTCTTTGACTACTTTGGTTACTCCCAGGATGGCAAGCAGGATCAGGTACAGCTTGAAAACATTATCTGTGCAGTACGGCATTCCCATATTTACTCAGTAACTGCAGCATTTACATGCTTATTGTGTATGAGCTTTCTCCTTTTCTGGTACGCTAGAATGGAAATCCTTAATGCTATTTAGCAATGCTCTTTTGTAATTGCATGTGGGAGAGGCCTTTGACTGGAAGCAGACAAAATGGCAAGAACTGCACGTGCAGATTACCCGACATTAACTGAGTAATTGTTCTAGATGTGTGATCTTACAGATTTCTCATAGATCTGTTTTACTACTTTCTGACTGAATTTTCAGGAGGTCATGAAAGGAATAATGCTTAACCTTGAAAAACTGTTAAAAGAATTAAGCAACAAGGAAGCTCCTGAAGGAAGAGCATATCTGAGAATCCTGGGAGAAGAACTTGGGTACTTGAAACTCAATGATTTCAAATTGCTGGGAAGCATGCTTTTAAGGAGCATTAAAACTCTTCAGAGTATTCCCGAAATGGTATGTTTCTGGTGTACTAATATGTGTTATTCATTTGTGGTTTTTTTTCTACAATTTTTTTAAAGTTTAGATTGTGTTGATCTATAGCCATTCTATGTAAAGAATGGATATTTGATGCCAGTGCTGGTCACATAAAAATAAAATTATTTAAAATGAAATACCAAAATGTAGTCTGAAGGACTCTGAGGAACCTATAAAGACCCCTTAATAACCAAGTGGAGTCCTCCTGGAAGATGGGTGAATGGAAGGGCAGAAAAAAAGGCAGGTTCAGATCTTATTGTATGACTGAGATATCTACTGGAACAATGCCCAAAATCTCAGTGCTTGCCAGTATGTTATATTACTAATCTTTTTATTATGAAAAATGTACATTAATATTAAACAATAGTCTATCATCTTAAAAAGAAAAGGAGATGTAGTACAGTTTAGGAGTATTTAGTAAAATGCTGCTTTCAATTAAGCCAAAAAGTGTTTTGCCATTGATTTTAGAGAAGCCAGAATGTTACGTCATCTAAACCAACTCACTTTCATATGTGTATGTCAAGACAGGAGATAAAATGTAGAATCCAGCATAGATCTGTTAATTTCCTTGTTTGATTCGCAGATTGCACAGGCCATCTCAAAAGGTGTTGACAGAGACTTATTTGTCCACTACATGTTCATGGACAATGAGTTTGAGCTCCCAACTGGAGCAGGTTTGCAACTGAAGTTTGCCTTGTCCGGAATAGCGACACCCGGTGCCAAAGTAGCTGTGAGGCTTCATCAAAAAAGTGTAAGTCTCAAGAGCTCTTTGTTCTGTCTTCTCCTATTAATCTACAATCTTATTTAGGGATTAGACTGTAACACCAAAAGAATGTTAAAGACTACCAAATATTCTTGAAGTCAAAAACAAAAACAAAACAAAACAAAACCTAATTTATTAGAGGTTAATATGTGGTAATTTACATTACCAGTTAATATGTGGATATTTACATTGAAGTAAGAAGTAACACATATGATAAATTAAATATGAGATATAATGAAATGTATGAATGAAATGTATTTTAATCACCCTTTTACAATAATCCTTTTAATCTCTGTGTAGTTCTCTATGTATGCTTTCAAAATGAGAGTAGTGCAAAAGCTACAGCATGTGAATTAGTTTTTCAGACCAGTTAATAAAAATTTTTGATGTAACCAAATCAAAGTGAAAAATTTGCTTTCCAATTAAATATTGAAAAAATGAGCTAAAGGAAACATTTTTTATATGAAATTAAACATATTTTAACATTTTAAAAGTTTTAAACTTTTTTCCAGTTTTAGTAACTATTTTACTCTATTTTAGTCAATATTTTATATAAAGTTCTCAATAGTTGCAGTTCACATAAACTTTTAATTTCTTAACATACACAGTATTTAAGTAAACATTTTAAAAAATGCCCTTAAAGTTATTATTGGCTGCTATTTAGTATCTTGTGGAGTGTTTTCCAGAATATTGCATTCTGTCCCTTCTTTCTGTAATAGCTAAACAAAAGCTTGAAAATTAGCTGTCTTCTGTTTAGAGAATTTCAAATCTTGGATCCATTTTTTTTTCCAAATACCTTACTCATTGCTTTTGAAAATTGCTATATTTTTTCCACAATGGTTTTTGTTTTCAGAGCCATTATTTAAAAATACATGCAAGTAGCTTAACATACTTTCCTTCTGCAGCATGAGTACTTGTACAGTAAATTAGATAAGGTTTCTTGGTGATATTATCTTGCTGTATTTGCTACATGACAGTTACCACTTATGTGCTCCCTCAGCTGATGTGACTTGGGAATCAATTATTTTGAATAGCAAAATCAATTATACAAAACCTACCTTTAGTTTATCAGTAATGAGGGTATTATGTTTGTTTTCTAAAAAGTATAGGAAGTGTATTGTAAAAATAAATACATCTTTTTGGTTTTATTAAATAGATGCAAGCAGAACTCGTTGCTAAACCTTCAGTAGCAGTTGAGTTTGTAACACACCTGGGAATAAACATGCCTGAATTTGCTAGAAGTGGCGTGGAGATGAATTCCAATATATTCCATGAGTCTGGAATTGAAGCACATGTTAGCGTGAAAGCTGGACAGCTGAAATTCAGCATTCCTGCTCCAAAGACCCCAACAAAGCTCCTCAGTGTCAGGTAATGGGAACTCAATGAGAACTTTCAGTGCTGTGTTCTTGCCTTCCCTTCTCTTTTTTTATTTTTTTCTTCTCTCACATTAAATTATTGCAATAGCAATGCCTGTTAACTACCGATGTTATTTCATTAAGCCCCTTCCTCAGTAAGTTATTTTTATTCAGAAAGTAACTTTGTAACCTTACTAATCAGACAACATATGTGTAATATCTGAACACCTGTCCTGGGAATAAATGGCTCACTTTCCTCTTCCAGCAACACATTACATTTGGTGTCTCCAACCAAAACTGAAGAGATTCCACCTCTGATTGAGAACCGAGAGTTCTGGACGTCATGCAAGCCTCTCATTGCTGGTCTAAATTTCTGCACCAAATTATTGTACTCTAATGCCAGTGCCACAGATGCAGCTCCATATTATCCCTTGACTGGAGAAACCAGGTAAGTTAGAAAAGCTTTGACTATGTCTATTTTGTGTTAAATAACCTTCCTTCTCAGAGCTTAGTATCTATAGTACACTCTCATATAAATCTTACCTTTAAAAATCTTCAAATTACAGACATGAGCTGCTCAGAATGAGAGCTATTGAGAATTGTATGTTTTCTACTGTTTGTGGTCATGGCAAAATCAGTTATTTATAAGACATTTGTTTACTCCTCCTTTAGATATGAAGTTGAAATAGTGTCCACAGGAGAAGTGAAGGAATACTCTGCAAGTGCAAACTATGACCTACAGAGAGAGGGAAATGGCTTGATAGATACTTTGAAATTTGCTGTCCAAGCAGAAGGTAAGAGTCTGAAAAATCAGTATGGTTTAGCTTAGTTTTGAGCTATATGTCATTGAATTGGAAAAAGATTGTTATGAATAAATCACAATAGAGGTATTTACAGTATAAAATAGAACACTGTTTTCACAACCAAACAGGCCAACACTTTCACTTTCATTTCATTTCATTTCATTTCATTTCATTTCATTTCATTTCATTTCATTTCATTTCATTTCAATGTTTTCAATCCTGGTGAAAAATCTTCGTGATGACAGGCAGATTTTGCATCCCAAAAAATGCTTTAATGTATTTTAAATGAAAATGTGGTGTTGGGGAATGAAAGAAAGGAAAAGGAGAAATTAATGGGCTTTATATAAGAGAAAAATACCATTTCTGATAAAATATGAATGTAATGCATACAAATTAAGAAAAACTGCATAAAAAGCAAGTTTTTAAAGGGAGACAGCAACTTTAAGTAACAAAGTTGTGACTGGATTAATCCATAATGGATTTAGAAAATGAGGAGAAAAAGATGACCCAGTTTCTAACTGAAATTCATCAAAGGTTGCCTTAGATCCCCAGGACAATATAATTTCTAGTTGATTGGTTTTTGATTCCTTTTTAGAGAAATCCACAAGACTCCATAGTTGTGAATAACCAGAGTACATATTTTCCAGGTGTAAAGCAGCATGAAGCCACGCTGACCTTCAAGTACAATAGAGACAGGAAGATTTTGACCAGCGATGTCCACATTCCAGATGTTGATATTGACTTTGGTACAAACTTCAGAATTAGTGATGAATCCACTTCGGGGAAGAAAGCATATACCTTTGTCTTGGACTTTAATAACAAGAAGATTCCTGAAGTTACTCTTACTGGCCAAATAAGGTAACTCAGAAAACCATTTAGACTTCTTCAGATACCTTTGGATAAGATAGCTGAAGTTTTTACTGAACGTTGAAAATTTTGGAAAACAATATCTCATTTTTGGAGAAACTGCACATTCGTGTATGGAGACATATAAACTCATTCTTCAAACCCCCTTTAAAAGCCCTTGAAATATTATTTTATTTGTTACCCATCGCAAATACATAAAATAACTATACCTAATACACCAACTGATCCTTCCTACTGCATGTATAATTTCTGTTGGAAGATTCTTGAGGTAATTCTGCCATGTTTGCAAACATGATTACAAGAATGACATTGTACTAGTGTTATTGCAGGTGTGATAGTCAAAGGATATAAACAAGGCAAGGTTTGTTCAGAGAGGTATTATCATTTACTAGATATATTCAGCTCTAAAAAAAAAAAAAATGTTATTACATCTCCCCATGAAGGAATCTAACAGCACTCAATAAGCAACAAAACCAAAAATAACTGAGAGCTTCCTGTAAAAATTCCCACGCTTCATGATGAGAATATTTCCGGGAACATCTACAGGGGACCTAACAAAAATGTTCAGCCTGCCAGGGTTTCTAAAATTGTCTGCCTCACAAGCCCATGGTGAAATGAGCTGATCACATTCTTTAATAAACCTCAATCTTCCATGGAATTCTGTGATCTTGATGGTGCCCCAGGGAGTCTTTGTCTTTGCTGTTCATGCAGAATTGCCTCTGATATCAGTGGGAGCTTTGGACAGATGTCAGGGACCTCAATTCCCTTTCATTTGCACTAACATAATATTAGAAGTTTGCTCAAGTCAACAAAGTTACAGAGATAAAATAAATGTGAGTAAAGGAAAATGAAGCCCAGTGGCATAATATATTTTGTCAAGTGTTTTACTTCTACTTGATTCATGGTCACACTCAGTATCCTTAATAGAGAATTCAGCTTGAGTTCAGAATTTGGTTCAGGTAGAACATTAACAGACAGGTAGATATTTTCATCCATTTCAGTATTATGGATTTATATTATATATAATATGGAATTATTCTTGTATATATCCAAACAGCTGCATTATAACAATTTAATTTAAATTTCACAAAGTAACCGACAGGAGCTGAAAACATTAATTGACTCATAAAGAAGTATACAAGTTTTATTCATTCTATCTTTTGTAACATCTATTATGCTTTTACTTTAGATTTAAATGCTGAAATTGCTCCTGAGACATAGTGAAAACGTAGAATGAAATGTTTTACATTTGTATTTACATTTTGCTTTCACAGATATGCTGGAATGGAAGAAGCGATGATAGGAGGCACCATTTCTATTCCTCGCCTGCAAACTGAACTTAGATCTGAAGCATTGGTTAATTATTCACCCACCAAAGGATATCTTCAGATGAGCTCAGCTGCAACAACTCATGGGAACAGAATTTCAGAAAGAGTTCTTTTCAGATATGGTAGGAGCAAAAACATAAGCCATGTGTACAACCTATACTTTTAAACAACTTATTACCTTAGTTTACATTATACCCCTAAATTGAACAAAAATATACTAATTTTACTCTTTTCTTTTAAAATAATCATTTTCAGATTCTGAAAAAGTTGAGCTAGAGTGGAATTCAGGTGCCAGTGCTGCTGTGAAAAGAATGTCTTCTGGCTTCCCAGTGGACTTTTCAGACTACCCAAAGACTTTAGAGAAGTATACCAATGAACTGCTGGATCAGAAGGTTGCTCATACGGATATGACAATGCGACATATTGTATCACAATTTATTGTGGTATGTTTCAACCTACAGTAGATATTAATTACAACATGACTGCATAGTCCTAACTAATTTTTGCCTCCTCCAAGGAAGACAAAATGGGTACTACTTGTAAAAGCACTCGTCAGATTGAGTACGATTTATATTTTCAACTTTGATCAAGCCAACCACTTTATCAGATGGCTAGTGCTATACTAATTGTTATGCTGGCTTTCAGATAACTTACATAACTTAAAGGGTTGGAAAGTCCTAAAACTTTGTTTTACTTTGGAAAACTTTTCTCCTCGTTGCAGGCAACCAACACCTGGCTGCAAAAGGCATCAAAAGATGTCCCCTATGCCCAGACTCTACACGCCAAACTAAGTGGACTGCAGGAACTGAGCATTCAGAAAATTAACCTGCCTGTTATCACCATTCCTGAAGAACTTTTCCTGAAAAGGTAGATAGAGAAATAAGGATAATCACACAGAAAACTGAAAACAGATATTTATTCCTATGTTTGTGTTATTTTATTTTATTTTAATTTAATTTTATTTTATTTTATTAAACATTGTGGAATTGTTGTAAAAATCATAACATCAGAATAATAACAAAGAATTTTAGGACCAGAGAGACTAAATTATATAGAGGAAATGATGCATGTAATTAAGTAAGACAAATTTGAATCCACACTAATCATTCCTGCAGCATATGAATGAATACATCCTGAAGTCTTGTGTTGTATAGTAATGAGAACTGAGCAAAAATACAGTGTTCAACAACCTTTACTCTAGAGTCACAGAACTAATGAAGACAGATTTCTCATAGATTTGTGTTCTGCATCCCTACAGACACCTCTTTGGCCATAACCCTAACATCTGTACTTTTTCCTGTGCAGTCCTACTGGACAGTTCTTCCTATTCCCCTAAACACTCTGGTTGACCTTCACTGGTATAGTAGATGTATAAGTACCCTGACTCCATCTGTCACTTGCTCAGAGGCAGCACATGCCATGGTTGTAAACATATGGGCTGGATACTTGTACTAGTTTGAGCCCATCTCCTCCAGCTACTCTGGATTTCTCAGAGTTTGTATAAATGTAATTACTCTTGAGGCTTTTATCCTTCTGTCAAATTTGATAGAAATCATCCAATATATTAAAAAGTTCTGAAAGGTAAGGCCTGACCAACAAAAAGAGGGACCAGCAGCAAATAAATAGTATATTCCTTCTGTCTCTAGGAAATTAAAAAATAAATCAGCTGAAGTGGATCTAGTCATTAAAATGTTCATGTGCCTGCCAGAATTTGATCTCATTGCAGTTTCTAGCATATATAGTTCTTGCCAATTAGTGTTCATACCATATTGCTTCTCTGCTCATGCATAAGGATTCAAGGAGCAGTGGTGCTTGGTAATATCTTCAGTGGTACACCCACAGCTATTACTCTGATAAATCTTGTTTGTATAGTTTGCTCATGAGTTAAGGAAATATTGATTGATAAAATGAATGCAAAGAACTAAAGAAGCTAGTGTAAGATTGGATTATATAAACAGATGGGGAGAAGCGTTGCATTTTATCTCTTAGTGCTGTTTTTCCGTATATCGTCTTTCACAGAGGTAGTATAAAATGTTACATCTCTATTTCTTTCATTGCATTCCTAAGCTAAGTATAAGCAAGGAAAATGTTTTTTCCCCTACATTCTTACCAATAGTGCACATTGGAATAACAGGAATTTCTACTTCTCTGTGATGTTGCTTTTTTAACCATTTCATGTAAGGAACAAATTTTTTAAATGTTTGCTTAATTTTCATCTTAGGAAATAGCTCTAAGTGTAAAAAAGAACATTTTGTAATATAAAAGACCAGTTAGACAAACAAGAAAAGTATCTTTGCCAGCTTATTGTTCATGAACAAATGAGCAAAGTTTCCTCCTGTTTTGTCTTTTCATAACTACACATATTCCCCACAAACTTTTCAGCTAACAATCCATTTTTCCAGTCCTAAATCCTGGTGGAATGCTTACATTTTTATATATTTTTGTTCAGAATAAAATAAATAAAAAAAATCCTGAATATTTGGATTAAGCTTTTGAAATGCTTATGATCAGAGAGAAAAATTCTTGCTAATTTAGGTTCTTACAACATCTAATGCTTGTGAGACTTTTCATACCTATCTGTAAGCATATATCATTTAAAAAAAAAAAAAAAAGAATATAATCACTTTTTTCTGGTACTCAGCATGACACCTTGCTGAAGTGCAGCACGACTTTTGGAGGAATTATCTTTTCCTGTATACCAACAATTTTCTTTCAAATTCCTTCATTTTCATGCCAATACATCTTTTCATGAATGTGCATAAGGCAGATTTAGATTTGAATTCTTAGATTAGAAAATCAAATGCAAGATTCATAACAATTGCATGTGTGGCCCCTTGAATGACACTCTCTACGTGTGAGCTAAGGTTATTTAAACTCTGAACAAAGACTCAGGAATGTCTGAATTCTAATCCAAGGCCTTATGGAAATATTGTGTTTCTGGACTACAGGTTTCACAGCCTGGTCTAGTGGAAGCTGTCCCTACCTATGGCAAGGAGGCTGGAATTAGATATTCTTTAAAGGCCTTTCCAACTCAAACCATTCTATGATTCTATGACTATTTGATCTCTCAGTCTTCCTGATTATGAAATAAGGGGAAAAAACACTGACAGAATTCAGATATCAAAAATGCTTTCAGGAGATTCTGATAGATGAGCGCTTCAAAAATATTGAGATAATCTTTACATTTCTCTCTAAACCTAAAGTAAGGACATTGATATAACCATATAAGCCCATTATCCTGGGAATAGTAGGAATCATTTCTGTGTATATGTCATGGACTTGCACAGCTTTTAACAGAATCACTTTTATTTTCTAGTGAAGGCTGGATCAAATACATCTTCAATAAGAACAGTTTTCTGATTAATATTCCGTTACCATTTGGTGGAAGATCATCCTATGACATAAGGGTGCCACAAACTGTTAAAACACCTCCTCTGGTAATGGAGTCAATAGGAATAAATGTACCATCTCAGGAATACAGAATCCCAGCATTTACTGTTCCAGAATCCTACCCTCTTCTTGTGCCTCTACTGGGTACTTTAGAGGTCTCTACTAATGTGTACAGCAACTATTACAACTGGACAGGAGCATACACTTTGGCTAATAGCAGCACAGAGAAAGCATCCAGCATAAGAACTACTTACACCACGAATGCTGATTCAGTTTTTGAGCTACTTTCCTACAATGTGAAAGGTAAGAATGTGTGCTAATATTGTAATGCTGGCAAAACTATTTAAATGACTTTATTTTATACGTATCAGGTACAGCCCATTTATTTTTACATTGCTTATTTAAAGAAAGAGGTTGTGTAATCTCAAATCACTTTCTCTTTGTTTTTAAAGAGACAATGTGAATCCATTTATTTAGGCACTAAAGGTGAAGTCAGATAACTTGCTAAAGACTTAAGGTATATATTTTCAAATATATTCCATACCAAAGGCACAGTTCTTCAGAACTGAAGGCATGATCGTATAAACATTTCTGTATTTCACCAGTCAAGTGTTTTCAAAATCAGGCATGTGTGTAGGTATGCCTCCAGTTTGTTTTTCTCTCTCCCTCTCTCTATATAGGTACACAAATATATATATTTTTATTACTTATATGTGTCCATATACTGCCGTAACTATATGGCAGTTAGCCCAGATTCAGACTAGGCAGGTGTTAAAATTGGTGTTCTTTTAAGATAGTTCTTAAACTGGAAAAGGTCAGGCTAACTTTAGTCTCTTATCAACTTCCCACCTCATATGAGGTATGATAAAAATGACATTTTTAGAAAAGGGAATGTTAGCTATGTTGTAGTTTCAGCTATTCTTGGGAGTCCATCTTGTTAATTAAATTTTAAATCATGACATAACTTTGCATCATCTCATAATTATATTTCATACAGCGATATAAAGATTTGATTTATTCACTGAAAATTTAGCCCCAAATATAAAAATATTATTTTATATTTTTTTTAGAAATATTCAGGATCAACCAAAATATTTTTTCATTTAAAGCAAAATAGTATAGCAACAGTAACTGCAGTTCAAGTAGTAACATAAAAGCTTAGTGACATCAGACAAAATCTTAAAGACAAAACGGTATAGATTACATCATTTTGTCATTTTTTGTCATCTTTTGTCTTCTTTTTCCTATTTCAGGTTCTGGCGAAGCATCTTATAATAGAAATGGATTCACCTGTGCATATGAAAATCACCTGAAGCACAGACTCTTAACTTCAGTTTTTAAATTGTCTAGGACAAAGAGTTATGAACCTAGTCTAGTTTCAAACTGCACTGTATCACTTATGGCATCGAGTACTCTGGGTCCTCAGCTTTCATTTTCCGGTGATATTGTTTCTGAAAAAACAAATAACATGAACATCAATAATGTCAAGGTGGAAGGGCAACTGGAAGTGGCTTCTGTCTTTGCAAGAAGCATTTATACTATGTCAAGCTCATACAATGAAAAGAGACAGGTTTTGGAAGGAAAATCAAATCTGAAGTTGGATTCTCCTTACCTGCAAGCTACGAATCAGCTATCTGGTAGATACAGTGATGATGTATTTTCCATTACTTCTGTTTCTGATGTACAAAGTGGACTATTAAAGAACACAGCTTCACTGAAGTATGAAAATAGCCAGCTGAAAATGACATCTGAAACAAATGGGAGGTATCGACAACTTGCAGCTGTCAATAAGCTTGAATTAATTTTGTCAAAGAAGATGGCAGCACTTCGCTCTGAGTACCAAGCCACTTACAAGCAAGCCCAGTATTATGCCTTGTTTGCAGGTTCTCTCAATTCCCAGGATCTTGTTTTCAACACTGATATCTCTCTGACCGATCAAAGGAATCGAGCAGCACATAAGTCATCACTCAATGTTAATCAGTATGGTCTAGCTAGCAGTGCAACTACAAATGTGCAATTTAGTCCATTGACAATGCAGAGTGAAATGAATGCCAAACTTGATACTGCTGGAGGCTCTATGTCACTATCCTCTTCTGGGCGCTATGGTAAAAACAATGCAAAATTCAATCTTGGTGGAAGAGTCAGCTTAACAGAAGTAACGCTGGGAAGTGAATATCAGAGTACAGTTCTGGGTATGGACAATAAACATGTTTTAAACTTCAGAGTTAATAGAGAAGGACTCAAGTTCTCAAATAATTTGCAAGGGTCATTCAAAGAGATTAAGCTGGAGTACTCAAATGACTTGACTATTCCTGGTTTATCCCTAACATTTTCTTCAAAGTTAGACAACAGCTTCAGCTTTGACAAGTTCCACAAGCATGGTTTTGATCTGCAGCTGCAACCCAAATCACTCACAGCTAAGCTGAGCAATAATATTAAGTACACCAAAACTGAAGTTTCCAACAAAGCAGAACTGCTCCTCGAGCTTCTGAAGCTGAACTTGGGTGGCAATATGAGAGCAGCCTATGGAGCAGATGAAATAAGGCATACCTACACTATTACATATGCTGATCTAACTGCAAACTTTAAAACGGATACGGTTGCAAATGTTCAAGGTGCAGCAGTGAGTCACAGAGTTAATCTCAATATAGCAGGACTGGCTACCTCAGTTACTATGAACACAAACTGTGATTCCAAATCTCTCCGGTTCAGCAACACTCTGCGTTCCACTATGGCCCCATTTACTGTCACTGCTGATGTCCATACCAATGGTAATGGAAAGCTGATTGCCATGGGTGAACACACAGGAGACCTTTACAGCAAATTCCTGTTTAAAGCAGAGCCTCTTGCTTTCACTTTCTCCCATGATTACAGAGGATCTACCAGTCACAGCTTCAAGTCTAGAGGAAGATACACTACTCAGCTTGATAACAAAGTTCATATGCTGTTTACTCCATCAGAACAGTCCAGCGCTTGGAAATTGAAAAGTCAGCTGAACAATAACGTGTATTCACAAGATCTCAATGCTTACAATGACGCAGAAAAGACCGGTGTGGAACTTAGTGGAAGAGCTTTAGCAGATCTCTCTGTGATGGATACATCAATCACACTACCATTCACTTCTGAAGAAGTTAACATCATTGATGTATTAGGCCTCACGGGCAGTGTGTCAGAGCCTCAAGAATTCAGCATCTCTGGCTCTGTGAAGTACGATAAAAATAAAGATATGCATGTTATTAACCTACCACTCTTGGAACACTTACCAGTCTACTTTGAGCAAATCAGAGGTGCCATGCTAACCACACTGCAGGCTGTACAAAGTTACCTGAAAAACATTGACATAGATCAATATATGAGACAATACAAGGCAACTTTGGATAAACTCCCACAGCACCTTAATGATTACGTGGAGAAATTAGATCTGAAAGGCAGAGTTAGCACCATGAAAACTAATCTGATTGCTTTCACAAAGGACTACAGAATAACATCTGATGATCTCCAAATTATATTGGAAAAAGCCCTGGAAAATCTTCAAGAAATACTGCTCCAGCTTCAGGTCTATCTGATACAAATTGAGCAATACATCAAAGACAATTTTGAACAGTTTGACATTAAAGCACTTATTGCACAGCTTCTTGACCAAATAGTTGAAAAAATAACAGCTCTAGATAACAAATATAACATAAGAATGACTGTAGTTGACTCTCTTCAGAGATTACAATTTTTTTTTCAAGAATATTATCCCAGCAAAATTGGAAGCAGCACAATGGCTTGGATTAAAAATGTAGATGATGAGTACAGGATCACTGCTAGAATACAGGAGAGCCTAGAACAACTCAAAATTCAGATTCAGAATATTGATGTCAGACGCATTGCAGAAAAATTGAAACAGCAGATTAAAATGTTTGATGTTAAACAAGTTTTAGAAAAATTGAAGCGTTCATTGCCAACTAAAAAAATGAAAGAAGTTCTTGAACAAATCAAAGACTTTATTCTAAATTGGATGGAGGATTATGAAGTGTCCGAGAAGATCAGTGCTTTCCGAGGTCATATACATAAACTGATTGTAAAATATGAAATTGATAAGCAGGTGTATTTTTTAATGGACAGAATGACAGAACTGCTTAACCAGTACAGAATAAAAGAAACTGTCCAGAAGCTGACTGTCTACCTGAAAAAAATTGATGTGAAGACATACTTTGATAAAATTCTTGCTTTTATTGATGATGCTGTCAAGAAAGTACAAACCTTTGATTATGCAATGATGATAAAGGAAGTCAACAAGTTCCTTGACATGGTTATAAAAAAACTCAAGTCTTTTGACTATAACCAGTTTGTTGATGAAACAAATGAGAAAATCCAAGAAGTAACACAGAAAATAAATGAGGAACTCAGAAATCTAGAACTTCCACAGAAAGCAGAAGCATTGAAACAGTATATGAAAGATTTTAGTGCTGTGATTTCAAAATACATAGAACAATTAAAGGACACCAAGCTTGCTGCCATAATTAACTGGCTCAAGGAGCTCATAAACTCAACAACATTTGCTAATCTGAAAGCCAAAGTAAATGAGCATCTGGAAGACCTGCGAGAGAGGATTTCTGACATGGATATCTCCAAAGAATTTGAATGGTATCTTCAGAAGATAAGCCAATTCTACAATTCTGCTGTCATATACATTTCTGAACAGTGGAACATAGCTTTTAAAAAAATTGTTATTTTGGCTGAGGAGTATGATCTAAAAAATTGGGCTGAAAATTTAAACCAGTTTGTTGAAACAGGATTTAAAGTCCCTGAAATAAGAATTGTTATAGTCACTATACCTGCCTTTGAGTTCAGTCTCCGAAGTCTTCGGGAAGCAACATTTCGAACACCAGACTTCGTTGTTCCACTGACTGATCTGCATATCCCCTCCTATGAGATAAATATTAAGAGACTAAAGGACATGAAAATCCCAATGAAATTTACTACACCAGAGTTTACTGTTCTAAATAGCTTTAAAGTTCCATCTTATACAATTGACCTAAATGAGATTAAATTGCAGATTGTGAGAACAATAGACGAACTCATGTCTGGTGATTTTCAGCTGCCAGCAATTGATTTGTATTTTAAAGATCTGAAGATGAGAGATATGCCTTTTTCTGGCATTTCTTTCCCAGAATTACAAATGCCTCAGTTTGAAATACCGGAATTATTGGTTCCAAAGCTAAATCTAAATGAGCTCCAGATTCCTGACTTGAAGATACCAGAGTTCCAACTTCCACGTATCCCACATACAGTGACTGTCCCTACATTTGGCAAATTGTCTGGTGCTTTCAGAGTTACCTCTCCATTCTTTACACTGTCTACGCAAGCTGAAGTTCATAATACTACAACATCTGTAAACAGTCCAGAATTTGTGACCTCCCTTTCAGCTCAAACAACATCCAAATTAGATTTCCTAGTTTTTAGTGTTATTGCAGATTCACGTCTCTTGGCCCCTGAGATGAAACAGCTGAACCTTAAAAATTCCATGAAGGTCAACAACAGGTTCCTTAAAGTTGATCACAGCAATGAAGTGGTATTTTTAGGGACTTCTGTAGAAGGTGAAGCTGAAACCAGAGCAAACTTTTATACAACAAAAAATTCCATAGAGCTTCAGAATAAATTAATGGTCAAACTGCAAAGAAAAATTTGGATACAAAGTGGAACAGCGTATTCCCACAGACTGAATATTCCACAGGCTGCCTTCTCCAGCCAGGCTGATTTCGTCAATAATATGACAACAGAGGTAGAAGCAGGACATATATCATTTACCTCCAATGCTAAAGGAAACTGGAAATGGGCTTCTCCTAATTTCTCCGATGAAGGCACTCATGATTCACATGCCACTTTCAGGGTTGAGGGTCCCATTATTATATTCTTTGGTGACTACAGAATAAATGATAAGTACCTGAAAGTCAGCCAAGCTGTGAGATATGAATGTGGTTTCCTAAATTATGCAACACTTCAGATTCAGTCTGAAATTGAGTCACAGCGCGTGGGGCGTAGCGTTCTGAATGTAAAAGGCACAGTACAGCTTGGAGGAATGAAAGTAGAATTAACAGGCTCTCACAATGCTCGTCTCAATGGACGGATTACTGGGACTGTAAATAATGAGGTTTTCTTCTTGGCACAGCCTTTTGAAATTCGAGTATTAACAAACAATGATGGAAACGTGAAAATCAGCTTCCCAATGAAATTGACTGGCAAAATTGACTTCCTGAATAACTATGGTCTTTCACTCAGTTCTTCTGTTCAGCAGGTCAGCTGGCAAGCTACTGGCAGGTTCAATCAGTACAGGTATTCCCATAATATGTCTGCTGGCAACAATGATGACAGAATTGAAGCTCATGTTGAAATGAGTGGAGATGCCAACCTAGACTTCCTAAATATTCCTCTAACCATTCCTCAGCTTAATGTTCCCTATACTGGAATCCAGACTCCTCAGCTAAAAGATTTTTCACTGTGGGAACGGGTAGGCCTGAAGGACTTACTGAAGACTACAAGACAATCATTTGATTTAAATTTGAATGCTCAGTATGAGAAAAACAAAGACATGCATGTAATCCCGCTTCCTTTAGCAACAGTGCATGAAGCACTTAATAAATACATCACTTTCTTCAACAAATATTTTGAGAGAGGAAGAAACACAGCTCTAGATTTTCTCACAAAGTCATATAACGAAGCCAAAACAAAATTTGACAAATACAAAATACAGACATCACTGAACAAACTGCCACGGACCTTCAGGATTCCAGGATACACCATTCCAATTGTGAATGTTGAGGTTTCTCCTTTTACTGCTGAGATGCCAGCCTTTGGTTACATGCTCCCAAAAGAAATAAGTACAACAGGATTCACAGTCCCATTTATTGGCTTTTCAGTACCATCTTACACACTAGTATTACCTTCTCTGGAACTTCCAGTCCTTCATGTTCCACAGGATCTACGCACTCTAAAGCTTCCTAGATTCAGAATCAATAGCCCATCAAATCACATCTTAATTCCTGCCATGGGAAATATTACTTATGACTTCTCATTTAAATCCAGTGTGATCACTTTGACTGCAAATGCTGGGCTGTTTAATCAGTCAGATATTGCTGGGCAACTTAGTATCTCATCTTCATCTGTCTTTGATGCACTACAATTTAAGCTGGATGGTTCAACCAGCTTGACAAGAAAAAGGGGGTTGAAACTGGCCACAGCACTCTCTCTGAGTAATAACAAATTTCTAGGAGGAGGTCATGACAGCACTATTAGTCTCACAAGGAGGAACATGGAAGCAACATTGACAACAAATGCACAAATTAACACACCAGTATTAAAAGTGAATTTCAGCCAAGAGCTTTCTGGAAATACTAAGTCTAAACCCACTCTTTCCTCTGGGCTAAAAGTAATGTATGATTTTAATACTCCTAAATATGGCACCAGTGCTAAGGGAGGAGTTGCTCACAAATTTGCTTTAGAGAGCCTTACATCTTACCTATCAGTAGAATCATCAACAAAGGGGAATATTGATGGAGTAATTTACACTGGAAATTCATTTTCTGGAACTCTGGTCCACGAGGCAAACACTTACCTGAATGCTAATGGAGCCAGGTCATCTCTCAAGCTTGAGGCCAACTCCCAAGCAGATGGACTCTGGAACAGTGAAATGAAAGAACTACTTGCAATTGAAGCATCTACTCGACGTGTTTATGCAGTCTGGGAGCACAATGGCAAAAACTATGCACGATATACACCTCTTTTCACAACAACGGGGTCTCAGAAATGCAAAGCAACCTTTGAGCTGGCTCCTTGGAGCATGTCAGCAGATCTTCAGATTCAAGCCACTCAGCCAAATTCCTTCCTGGACATAGCCTCAATTAATCAGGTTGTCCTAATGAAAATCAATACTGTGAACCAGAAAGTTGGCTGGAAGGGTGAAAGCCAAATTCAGTCATTATCTTTGGGACATGATATGCAATTATCAAATGAAAAATCAAAGGCAAAGTTTGATATTTCTGGATCTTTGGGAGGATACATGGACTTCCTCAAAAAAATGAAGTGTCCCATTGCTGAGAAGAGCTTATGGGATATCTTGAAGTTGGACGTCACTACCAGTGCTGACAGAAAGCAATACTTAAATGCTTCAGCATCCCTCGTGTACACAAAGAGTGATGATGGTACCTTCTTCCCCATACCTGTGAATAAGCTAACCGATGGCTTCACATTCAATATTCCTGAGTTACATCTAAAGGTTCCAAGTCCTGTCTTCAGCACTCCAGAGTTCAGAGTTCCTTTCACCACTCTGCAGGTCCCAGCCTACACCATTGACTTGCGCAACATAAAAATTCCACAGACTCTAAACACGATGCCGTTTGACGTCAATTTACCCACACTGCCAAGACTAAGATTCCCCAAAGTGGATGTAGGAGCCAATTATATTACATTAGAAGAATACAAGATACCATATTTTGAGCTGACAGTACCTGAATACCAAATAACTGTGTCTCAATTCACTCTTCCAAAGAGTATTTCTCTTGGCAGTTTCCATGTAAATCTGGATGAAGTAGCTAATAAGATTGCAGATTTTGATTTTCCTACAATTACAATTCCTGAACAGAAAATTGAGATCCCCCCTCTCAAGGTGTCCTTGCCTGCTGGAATTTACATTCCATCATTTGGTGCCTTGACCGGATCTTTCAAAGCTGTTTCCCCTTTGTACAATGTCACCTGGAGAACAGACTTATCAAATAAAAAGGACTCCTTTGAACTGTCTGTCGACTCTACCTGCAGCTCAACATTACAGTTCCTGGAATATGACTTGAATGGTAAGACATTATAATTCTATGTGCCACAGTTCTGGGGTAAACACTCCATACTGTTTTTCTGTTTAGCAATTACATTAGATTATACATCTCCTTTTGTCTTCATCAGCATTTTTTCATAAATTATTATCAGTCTCAGTCAGACACCTTGAAGGCTAATTACAAGTCATATGTATAACTAATGGCACACTCTGAAAAGAAATGGAAGAGATCTCTTTTTTATATAGAGGTTTCTTACTTTAAATTGCAGACATCATAATGTTTCCCCATTGCTTAAGATAATACCCTTAAATGAGAGAAAGCGGGCTCACTTTTTATGTAATCCAGTTCAGATAAATAAATGCCTACCTTTTTTCTTATAGAACCATAGAATTAACCATTAATTTTCATAAATAACCATTAATTTTCATAATTAATCATTATGAATTAAACATATTTGGTTTTCAAAATATTTCAACTCAGAAAGCTCAGGCATCCATATAGTTTTTAATTCTAGACTTTAGAATAATAGTAAAAGCATACATAAGAACAAAATTATAAAACTCTCAAGAGATTAGAATCTAGAATCCCCATTTCTGGTCTGCATGAATGCAAAATGTTATACCCCTGTTATTATAAACATAGAGGAACATTTAATTTTTAAAATATTCTGGTTGAACAAGCATTTTTGTATCTTTTTATTTGGGGCATTATGGTCATTTAGTTTCTTGAGGTATAATTTTGCATACAATGGAAACAGTCCACAACTGGCCTAGTTGTGGACTAGCTCAACATTTTGTATTTTGTATTGTTCTGGTAAAACACACTTGAAATCTGTTTCACAGCTGTTTCAAACTACAAATATGAAGGAGACATGTTTGTTATGAAGACCACTGGCAGCCTTTCTCACCGTGACTTGAGTGCAAACTACAAGCAAGATGTCACTCTTCGGGGATTTGGGTAAAGATTTGTTCTGACAATCTAATTTATAATAGACAAAAGTGCCAAAGATGTACTTGTTGCTTTGAACACAAATGCCCCATTCTGACAATCTAATTCATAATAGACAAAAGTGCCAATGATGTACTTGTTGCTTTGAACACAAAATGCCCCAGAGTGCTTTGCCGTAATTAGTAAGAACCTATGTAACTAATATGTCATTATTGGTGGTAACTTTTTCTATCTTGAGATAGCTGAAACGCTATTCTCTGTCAGTATTTCCAACATAGCTTTTCTGAGCAGCCCTACTTCACATAATTGCTAAGATATAAACCCAGCATTTCATATTCAGAGCGGTTCTAGATCTGACCATCAACAAAGCTTTTTCACTGGAACCCTCTGTCAGCACAAGTCATTAAAGAGTAATTTTTATTCACAAGTACTTGTACTAGGGATTACAGAGTTGGCCTTCTAACTGCCTGTTTTGATCTCCAAGTGTTGTGCTGATATATCCAAGGGACAGAAGTCTGAGAAGGCAAGTACAAATGCAGATACAAAATACTGCCTGAACTTATGTCGATGGAAAAAATTGAAGTCAGCTTATAGAAGTCTTTAGAAAGCTTACAACAGGGCAGCTACAGGTTTTGAATTGTTGTCGTTATTCAATGAAAATTCTCGACTGAGCTCAATATGGTATCTAAAAAAAGGAAAATTGGAGTAACATGAAGTTTTGAATATATTAGGCTAAATCCTAAGAAATTTGGATAATAAAGCCCTACTTTCTTTTGATGACAAAGGTATTGTTCACATGGACATATATGTAATATCATAGGTAGTGTTATATTTAGGCATACTGCATTGTGTACTTCCTTAGGGCCTGTGCTGTCTTCTTGTGTTCATTATAGCTGTGTATTCTTTGTTGTAGAGTTGTGGCCAACACTGCATCACTAGACGTCATCAGCCCAACATTTACTGATATTCATGTACGTTATCAAACGACTGACAGCACAATATCCTCTTCAGTATCTACACCTTCTGCTGGGACCTTAGGCTATCTCATTGAAGTAGAAACTGACATTCTGAAGAAGAAATTTTACTACCGAACTCGGGTAAGCTTGATATGACCAATAACAAGCAAAAAGGTTGGCGGCGGTCAGAAAAAAAGCTCCCGTTTAAAGTTTGTGTATGTTGATATTAAGACATAAGTTAAACACCCTTTGTCCAAAGAAAAAGTGTATTATCAGTAATTATGTTTTTTATTTCCTACATTGGCCTTGCCAGTTCTAAAAGTAGCATCTATGTGAAGAGACTGTTTCAGCTTTTTTCCCTCTGCCATGATCAAGAAAATACACCTGCTGAAAGTGAAGAAAGTACAGAAACAGTTTTTGATAACCAAACCATCAGGCTACTTACAATTATTACAAAAGTTGCCCTTATAGGAACCAAGCCCCTGGAAGTGGTCAGACGTAATGTGTCTTCTTTTCGGATCCATTAATACATTATGAGAAGTAAAAACATTTTTAGATTTGCTAACAAAAGATGCTATTATTGGCATACCACAATTACAAAATATTTTACCTTCCACGATGATAAATTAATTTAAGAATCACCATCAACTCATAATTCATTATTTATTACTGAAAACTGGAAAATGTGTTTATGTAAATAGATTTGAGGATCTTTAATTACTCTAAGTAGCTTTCACTCATTGTTTCATTGATTTAAATGATTGCAAAATTAAATCCTCTAATGTTTTCATATTAAGGAAAGGCTGTTTAAATTCACTTTAAATAATTTCAAGAATGAGCGGAAGGGTCATCTCCTAAGTAATTGACAGGTTTTATGAGGCCTCATAGCATTTAATAGAAAGGAAAGAAAAATCTTATTTGCAGTCTGATTTTAAAAACAAACAAAAAGACTAAATTATGTTATGGCACTCCTGTGCAAAGAGGCACAGCGTACCTTGATACAATATAATTTGTTCCAAAATAACCTTTCAAGATGGGAGCAAACATACAGTAGACAAAAATTTGTAGTGTATATATCTTTATATATATTAAATGTAAAGTTATGCAAAATGAAAACATTGAAATACACTTATTATAAATAATGTGGGATTTGTTTTATTTACAAGCTATCTTTTGGTTATCCCATCTTATATTTTCAGTCTGCTCCTCAGAAGGACATTGACATATTAAGCAGTGAGATATCCTTCAAGAATCCTCACCTGATTCAAATGAAATTCAACTGGAAAGAGGATGCTGCCAAAGACTTGCTGTTGGGTCTAAAAGACAAAGTACCTAAAATGACAAATGCAGTCTATAGATATGTTAATCGGTACCATAAGGAGCATATGGGACTGGATATTAGTGCTGCCACCTTGAAGATGAAGAATATGATACAGAATAATGCTGACAAAGCATATGCATTTGCTGCAAAACAAATAGACCAAATAGATGCTCAGCTTCGCACAGCTGCCAATGAGGCCTCTGGCAAATATCAGGAGATGAAGGTGAAGGCTAAACAGCTGTATCAAAAAGCAGCAGATCAAGCTGGACAGATTGAATATCAAAAACTAAAAGCAAAGATTTTGGATGCTACAATTGACATAATTGAAGAGTATCACAAGAAAATAAAACACCTAATTGATTCAGTCATTGAGTTCCTGAAGACTACAAAATTCCAGGTTCCTGGGCTTTCTGAAAAGTACACTGGTGAAGAATTATACCTTATGACTACAGAGAAGGCAGCAAAAACTGCTGATATATGCCTTTCAAAACTTCAGGAATACTTTGATGCCTTGATTGCAGCTATTAATGAGCTGGAAGTCAGAGTTCCTGCTTCTGAAACAATTCTTAGAGGTCGTAATGTACTTGATCAAATTAAAGAAATGCTGAAACATTTGCAGGAAAAAATCAGGCAGACGTTTGCTACTCTCCAGGAAGCTGACTTTGCAGGAAAGCTTAACCAACTTAAACAAATAGTGCAACAAACATTTCAGAAGGCAGAAGATATAGTTAGAAGCTTGCAGTCCAAAAATTTTGAGGACATCAAAGTCCAAACACAACAGCTGTACAAAGATGCAATGGCTTCAGTCTATGCACAGAAACTTAGATCCTTGGCAGAAGATGTTAAAAAATACATTTCTCAGGTGAAAATTTTTAGCCAGAAGACATTCCAGGAGCTTTCAGAAAAGCTGCACCAGCTGCTTCTCTATATAAGGGCATTGCGGGAAGAATATTTTGATCCAACTACACTTGGATGGTCAGTGAAATACTATGAAGTAGAAGACAAGGTATTAGGATGGCTGAAGAATCTAATAGACACACTAGTGAATTGGCACACCAGGTATGTTGGAGATCTTGCTGATTCATTTACACGCCTGACAGACCAAGTAAGAGAACTGGTGGAAAAATACAGCCAGGAATACTATGACCTTATAGCTGATGTTGAAGGGAAAGGAAAACAGAAGGTCATGGAGCTCTCATCTGCTGCTCAGGAAAAGATCCGATACTGGTCTGCAGCTGCTAAAAGGAAAATCAACGAATACAACAAGCAAGTCAAGGCAAAACTCCAGGAGATCTATGAGCAGCTTAGTGATTCTCAAGAAAAGCTAATCAGTGAGGCCAAAAAGTTAATTGATCTAACTATAGAGAAGTACTCTGCACTACTGCAGTATATCTCTGAGCTTCTTCGTTGGCTTGAGCAAGTAACAGCTGACAGCATAAAACCATATATAGCTGTTCGTCAAGGAGAGCTTAGAATAGATGTGCCATTTGATTGGGAGTCCATTAACCAAATGCCCCAGAAAAGCAGAGAGGCACTCAGAAAAAAGGTGGAATTAACACGCACACTAATTCAGCAAGGCATTGAACAAGGCTCCAGGAAATGGGAAGAAATGCAAACATTCATTGATGAACAACTTGCCACTGAGCAGCTGAGTATTCAGCAGATTTTGGAAAACATACAGAAGCGCATGAAGACCTGAATGGACATGCAGAAGAGAAGTGAAAAGTTTATACCACAATGTATTTAAAAATAACAGCAATCAGCATACTGGAACTTCAGGTAGATACTGTTTGAATCTGAATTTGTAACTGAAAACTGAATAATCTACAGTAGGTTATTTTAATAAGCTTAATAAGCCAATAAATGAGTTCTTTATTACATTTTTGTGTCATTCATTACAGCTAGTTTTACTTGGACTATAGGGCTTAATCCAACAATTTTCAAGGTCAACGGGAAGTCTTTGCATTGATTTCACTGTATGTTGGATCAAGCCAGTAATGTGCAATACATATTGTAAATAGTTGCAAAAGCTACAGAATACACAGAATAAACAGGTTTAAAATAAAGGTCACATTTATAAGCCAGGTGAAGAACAACTTGAAAACACATTTATTTCCCAACTTAGAAATACATTCATAGATGAGTTTGGGAGAAAAAGAAGAGGAAAGGAGCGCAAGAGAGCATACAGAAAATAAGAAAAAAAGTAATGAATTCCAGAAAAAATATCAAAAAGCAGAAAAGATTATCATTGAATAGAAATCTGGGTCCTGGACAATTGCAGATAACAACAACGTTTTATTGAGAAAAAGAAATCTACACATATATCAGTTTTCAGAAAGCTTCACAAAGAAATTTAGACTTTTTTTTCCTACTGGCTAATTTATGATTCAGAAATACATGGGTTTCTTACCTGTTTCCCCATGATACTTCTGTTTTGACATCAAGCTGTCTAACTTTTGCTTATCATGAGTTTAGGTGACTGTCAAAGTTCCACTGACATCGATGAATATGACAGGAATCGAAGTGTTTTCCCCTCAGTCCCCTAGGCAGGAGCCTAGATCTCGTTTAAATGAATTCCAAGTTTAAAGATGAATTTAATAAAGTTGAAGAATTCCCTCACAAAATAGGACTACTTTGAGGTGGAATATGTGTGGAACTGTAATGGTTTATTTTCAGCTATTGGAATACTGTATAGATAGTCCTTGAAAAAGGCCTACTTAGGCTGAAATAATGTTATCTCTTTGAGAATAAACTCTTTAACAAACAAGACTAGAAATTCTGTGTACATGTTTGTTTTAATACAATCAATCCAGTCTGGAATATGATTTTTGCTGGTTCATTAATGGGAAAACAGAAATTATCTCATTGATTTATTTGCAGTCATGACGTTTTAGAGCCTGGTTTCAACCCACGGTACAATGGGTTACATATGGGAAGCAATGGGGCACTAGTTTACAAATACCTGAGTAAGTTTTGTGGCAGCAGATACATATTTACAGCACAGAGCAGCGTCATGCAAAGCTGCTAGCTCAGGTCCTGGAAACAGGAGTTCCTAATGCCCACACTGAGTTTATGCAGTAATAACACTCCCTGCTCTGCAGCACGTCCATGCTGATCTAGCAAGATCTCAGAGCAGGTTGGGCTATATAGCTTTGACATCCTATTACCAGATATTATCACCTGAGTAAGTCCCTGCTCATGGCAGGAGGGGTTGGAATTAGATGATCTTTAAGGTCCCTTCCAACACAAACCATAATATGATTCTTAGTTTGCAACTAATGATTGTTCTCACATATGCTAAATTAACCCCCAAATCAGAATGAATCTAGCACAGTTGTATATACACAACTATCTAGCTTTCATCAGAGAGTGAGCATCTCTTAGAAAATAAGGTAATTCAGTTTTCGCTTTGGCTTTCAGCCATCACAAGTTTTTTGTGTTTTTTTTTTTTTTTTAAAAAAAAGTTCTGATCCTAAATAAAACTAATCTGTGTATATCGCCCTGCCCAGGGGAACCAGAGATATAAAAATCCCTGTTTACGTGTTCTCTTGAGTATACTAATAAATAAAGATGTTGACTGCAGAGCTTTTTCACCTTCATTCACAAGGAAACTGAAGCCTATGGGTCATCTGATCTTTACTTGATGTCAGATTACACAACTCATTTCCCTGAATTTCACAAATGTTTAAGCACAACCAGATTTCTCAGACCCTGTCTGATTCTTGCTTCCCTCCGTCATGACAAATGGCCCTGTGAAACAAAGGACAAAAGAAAAAAATATATAAAAGTTATGGGAGAGGAGAGATTTAAAGTTCTGTTTTCTTTTGTTTTCCCCTTCATGGCTATTTATTTCTGTCCATCATCCATAGTTCTTGGGAGGGTTATAAATTCTGAAGAAGGATTTACTTATAAAGAATGGGTTAACTGAATAATAAATATGCCAAACAGCATAAATACAGGCTCTCTTTGGCAAGAGTGAAGATTCCCAAGAGCAAACACAATAGTTTGCACACTAAACTGTGGTTAGGGGTTAGAGGAGACTTCCAAGTCTCATAGCAGCATTGCCGCCAATTGGATTAGAGCTCTCAGGCCTGTAATCGATGTGACAGCCATCTTGCAGTCATTCCACAGTTGGTTTGGGGAGGGCCTGGAAGCAGAACATTGATCTCAAAAAAGTAGATCTTGCTGGAACTTAGCTGCTGTAAAATCCCCACACCAGAGATGTCATCTTAAGCACCCCTCTGAAACCGCTGCCACGTTTTGACGGTGGGTGGGGCGGGAGGGTGTTTGCCTGGCATGCACAGGTATGACCCACGAGCATGTACAACTATATGTAACTTTAATTTCTATTCCTGTTTGGTTTTCCTAATTTTTTCTTTTAGGTTCTAGCAAATTATACTTTTTTTTTTTTTCCATATAATTACATGAAATGTAGACAAAACCACAAATATTCAAATAATGGTGCAATTGACTCCGCTTATGAAACTTTAGCAATATAATCATTTGAAATATTATTAGTTCCATTTTGGGCTCTTTTTCAACCTCGTTTATTTAATAAGAAATAATATATTTCATTAATTTGAATTGTGTGGGAGATAACAGGGAATGAGCAACTATCTAGGGCTCACTGACATGGTTTCTTTTTTTCCTATAGTCTTCCTCATCTGAATTCTCATAAATGCCAGAGGGGATTTTCTTTATAATTTACAGCAAGTATCAGACATAGAGCAGAACTGGTTGTAAAAGTTTAATTAAGTGAAACATTTTAACAAGAAATTCAGAGAACAATATGCCCTGCTCTAACTAAGTGATTGTAGAAATAACATTGACAAGAAACGTGTGTGTTCCTAAATGAAAAACTTTCGCAGACGTAGGACAGCAAAAATGTTCCAGAATTTAGGTTATGCAACTAACTGGAGCTGGTCTTTTATTAAGTGATTTAAAAATACATGTATACATTTGCTGTGTATACACAGATTCTACACACATACCCACATCTAAGCTTACCGTATAGTGCATTATCCATCTCCATCTCTATTTTATGCTATTGATAATTGCAGAGTAATTGTCATTATGGCCTACTGATACCTTACAAAGTTTAAATTGAGTTATTCAGTAAGTGACACCAAATTTTGCACTCCTCTTCTGCTGGCAGATTTATTACTCAGATGGGAAAGCAGAATTTATTAAAGGCCATACGGACGTACAGAACTGCTTGTATTCTGTTGCTACTCAGCCAAATCCTGGCCCAGATGAAATCAATGGCAAAATGTCTATTGGCCTCAGCAGCCGTAGGCTTTGGCTAGTTATGAGTATAATTTGAGAAGCACTTTATGATCCTGTAGGACAAAAAAATATATTGTTATCTATAAAAATCTACACAAAAATATATATATATATTTGCAAAACCATGCAGAGAGGAAAATTAAGCACTAACAAATTTCAGACAGGCCAGAATGAAGGTTGCCTGTGCAATGCTAACCAGAGTCTCTCTGTATACCTAATGATAGCCAGTTTTGCCTAATACCACAAAGTGAGCTGGGGCCAAAACTCCTGGGTTCTGGTCCCATGCTTTAAACATGGAAATATGCTTATTTCTCTCACCACCCTCTCTCTCATTTCATTATCCATCCAAGTCATTGAAGGAAACTGGGGCCTTGCAGAACAAAAGCAAATTTTGGAGGTTTACAAGACCTGACCAAGCAAACAAGCAACCCACCCTGAGCTTAAGGCTGTCCTTGCTTTGAGTGGGAAGTTGCACTACAGACATCACAAGGTCCCTTCCAGCCTGAGTTATCTCATCACTCTCTGTGACTAAAGTGGTGTGGCATTATGTTATGGTACTTAACACCATACTTACTCTTTGGTAAATAATTTATGAGAAATAGCCTCCCTCATAATTCCAATGCATCATTATACAAAAATATAGAAGTTGTGCCATATCCCTGTGTGTAAATGCATCATCGTTCTGTCTCCAACTATGAGGCACAGGACCCAGTATCCAGCTCAGATGCAACCAATAATCTGAATAGTTTCTATTGCTAGCCTACCACTGTTTTGCCAGCCTCTAGCAAAATATGCATAGATAGCAGCATATTTCTGATAAAACCTTTATGTCTAGCAGGCATCAATCCAGTTGGAAGACTGACAGAAGTTTTGAATGCTGCTGAACTTGTATGATTAAGGCATATTTCAATAACAGGAATTTAAATAGAATGGTCAAGGTGATCATGTCATGTCCATCCATCCGCTATCTCTGCTTTGTGCAACCTGATACCCTATCATGGCTGAGTTAAGGGGAAGTAGGTGTCAGGGCATTTTTGCTAGGATGTTCGAACTTCTGTCTTTAGATTGACAGTAAGATATCATAACAGGTCTTCAACTATGTTTCTATTTGAATTGTCTTCTCTCCAGAAAATAGGTTTATTCTTAACCACACACCACCACCCAAACACCCTGGGAATCTGCACAGTTTCCAGGGTATTACCTGCCAACTATTTCGTATTATTCTTTAGTATAATGCATCATTTCCTTTGACCTTCAGTGCCTGTGATACTGACTTGTATCAACCTGGACCACCTACTGCAGAGATCCTCCTTAATTTCTCTTTTATACTTCTGGGTTCCAGGCACAGCAGAATATTTGAGCGAGGGGATTTTAAACCTGCTTTCACCTACAGTGTTGAAAACCTTTTCTTTTGCGTTCTCTTGCAGAAGAAGCAAGACCTCACTGTTCTTTTACTGATGTGAGTCACTCTGCAGTTTGGATGGGCCAAGGCCTGCCCTACCCTCCTTAAAGTACTTCTCTGCAAGCTTGCTATATACTGGGTACGTAAGTGTATCCATAACCAGTCCGTCATTCCTATAATGCTGGCTATATACCTACAGGAGTATAAGTTTGCAAAATCAGGTGGGTAGTATAGGTAACATAAGACAAATTCTTCGTGGCCAACGCTATCGTTCCCTACAGCTGTATCCCATAATCTTTGCCAGTACCGTATTCATTTTACAAGCATCCTGAATTCTGTCTTCAGTGTGATTCGTGACAGTTTAGACAGAAGTATCCCTGCCTTACCAAACCATGAAGGCTTTCCCAGCAAGCAGGAATACACCACAAAAGCATACTTTGACTGTGATTTTGGTAGCTGTTAGGAGAATAAACAGCACTGATAGATCTTCTCAGAATGGTTGGAGATAGCTCATCTGCTAGCCTGGGCATCAGCAGAGGGAGAGGATCAAACACAGAGCAGCAGTTCCACCACCAACATCTGGACATAACAAAGGCTGTATGAGATACTTACACCAAACTTTTTTTGCCAGGTGTTTGCTGAAAGCAGAGGTTATACTCTACTCTGTTATATACAGAGGCTATATTCTGCTCTGTTTTGTGTACAGCTTTGGCTAAGGATGCAAAGCAAGTAGTTAGCCTTCATAACTTATTTTTCTTTTCCCTACATTTTTCTCCTGATAGCACTACCTTTGCCACAGTTAGATGTATCCCAAAATTGTAGCCAAACAGAGAAAAACAGTGAGCATACATACTGATTATTTTGCAGTAGTACCTTTTTCAGTATTTGCTATGATATTAAGACATTTTTTCTGAAAAGCTTGATTTTGTTTTTATTCAGGACCACCTTCTGTAAAAAGTGATATATGGGTGCCCTTCTGTTCAAGTGTACCATTGCCCTGAAAGCACTGATAACTGTAGCTCTTTGTGCAGGCTTGAAAGCTTTTTCATGCTGGAACCTCCAGAAATCACTCCATCTGTTAATGTACAGCTTTGTCGTCAGTGTCCTAATCACCCTCCATGGCACTCAGAAATGACCCTAAAATGCCTTTTTTTTTTTTTTCTTTCTAAAGCCTTTAATATTCTTAAGTTTTCAATTGGTAGCCAACCTGAAAGACAGTCAAGATCCAAAACCAGTAGCAAAAAGCTATTAGACCCCTATGCTAACTGAATCAAGCTTCTGCATTTAGCCAGAAAAATCCCCGTTTCTTGCGTGCACATGCACTCCCACACACCTCCCACTCCCATTGGGGCTGTAACACACTGCTGTAAAAAAGGAAGAAAAGTGGAGAGGTGGTAGAGAAACTCAGACTGTCTCTGAGTTTCAGTGTACGTGTTAATTGCGCTTTCCTGCTTCTAATTTAAATTATTTCTGGGTCACTACCTTTGAATACTATCAGAGAGTCATTAATTAATAAAAAGGTCACACAGTCATCTACTGCATTTGTCTTCTGTGACACTTCAAATAGGCATTTCACATTGTTAACAGGCTATTTGTCTCTCCATAATGCTCTTTCTCTGTCTTTATTACATTTGTTTCTTTAATAAGCTTTTGTTTTTCTCTATGGTAATGACTGGCTTACAACTACTTAGAAACAATACAGAAAGTTATGCAAAACCATTTATTTGAATGTTGCAGAACAGAAAGCCAGCCAAACTCAAAAGAACACACATCCCTCACACACAGCCCACATACGCAAAGCTATGAAGTCAAATGCATTACAGCAGTACAAACCCCACCTTGTCTCTCTCAGACACATCTGTCTATATGCACATACATCCATGCAAACACACGCACATGTACAATGTACATTACTGTCAAGTTAAAAGCCTAAAGTTAAGCCTAAAGTTAATTCTTAATCCTTAGGTCATCCCCTTCATTTCAGCACATTGAGCTAGCCAAGTCTTCCCAAGATGACTGTCAGCAGCTAGCTGAGGTAACTCTTCCCACTCAGCTCCCATTAGTTCAGCAGCATCACCAATGATGTTCCACAAAGTTCATCATCCAAAGCTTCAATTCTTGTTTAAACAAAGAATCGGAAAGTTGTATTTGTAAAATGTCACAGTGAAACATTTTGACTTTTTTTTTTCTCCTTTTAGCTGAAACACCCTGATGAATTTCGTTTATAGTTTTGTGATATGATCCAGTTGGATCATATTCAGCATCTGCCAGCTCCTTCTCCAAAACATTCAAACTGAAATTTTCAGACCTTTTGAGAAATAAAATTTAGTTTTAAAAATTAACATTTTTATTTTACTAGTGGGGGATGATCTCAGCAGCAGGTGACTTCTTTGTAGCCATGCATATGTGTACGACATTTGGACCTTCAGGTCCTCCTTCTTAAGCTTTCTAGAGAATGTCCCTATCTTTCTGCTTTCTGCAAATCTTAATAAATACCCCATGACTGATTACCCTCACAACATATTACCCATTACAGAGGCAGGATCTAGTTTTAATAGCTCACGTTCTGGATTGAAGTTCAGTTCTTATGCCAGCTTTTTTTCAGTTCTTAGGCCAGATCCACTGCATGATTTGGTCATCTTACTTTCTCATATGTTAATTTCCCAGCAGTAAAATGGGAATTATACTTCTCTACATTTCAGCAGATTTGTCAGAACAGAACTAATTCATGACTTGGAGATAATCTAATAACTCTAATGGTGTTGAAGACCTTGACATAGATAGGCACATTGTAATGGCAACAAGAAATCAAGATACATGTATTGACTTCTCTCTCCCATCATTATGTTTATTGTTTTAGAAACTTGGAGTTGATTTCATGTGTTAAATCACTCAGAAACACTCTAATCCACCCCAAAACCATCATACATACCAGGCATCAAACATATAACACTCTCATACAGATAAATGATCCGAGGAATGGACTCAACGGCTGCTAGCAGTTAATTTATATCGTGGTTTTGCCATAAACTTTTAACTTTGGAAATAATCTGCCACCCGTTTCAATTTTTGGCTGCCACATAATGCACCTTTGTGAAGTCACCTTCTGTCTAATAGAGATGTTTCTTTTTATGGGTGAACATTTGTTTTAAAAATAACAAATAATTATCTCATTTACTGTTCATAAAAAGCGTGCCACTTAACCGTATGTAACCAAGCCCCATTTCATCTGGTTTAATGTTTAGCAAGGCATGCAAATTCGTAGATATTACAGGGAGAAGATGATTTATTTAATAAAATTACATTACTTTTTTTTCCATTAAAAAAATAATTCCAACTAAAAACTGTTTAAAGTAGAAAAGCATAGCCTACAAAGATTGATACCAAAAAGTCAGCACATACTGGAAAGTCTGATGCTAAACTCAGCTGCTTCTTCTTCCCATCCCCACTTCTGCTCCGTATTTGGTGTGCAGCCAGTCTCTATTTCTGAAGTCAAGTACTCCCATAGTGATTACTGATGTCCACCATAATGTAGTTAGCAGATAGCTCATCTGCTCTACTGTGGATAAGTCTGCAACAGAACTTTTTCAAAAACAATTTTTTTTTCTTGTGGATAGTATAAAGGTTTGGATATATAAGATAAAATATGTAATATGCAATGTACAATAATACATACATACATTTACAATAACAGAATCATAGAATCATCTAGGTCAGAAAAGACCTTCAAGATCATCAACCATCAACCTGACCTGCCCTGTCACACCACTAAACTATGCCACTTAGTGCTATGTCCACTCATCTCTGAAATACCTCCAGGGACAGGGACTCTGCCACTTCCCTGGGCAGCCTGTTCCAGTGCCTGAACCCTCTCTCCATGAAGAATTTCTTCCTAGCATCCAGTCTGAACCTCCCCTGGCACAATTTGAGATTTCTTTACATCCAATCAATTTTCACGTGAGAAAAGAGACCAACACCCTCCTTGCTGCAACCTCTTTTCAGGTAGCTGTAGCGTGCAATGAGGTCTCCCTTCAGCCTCCTCTTCTCCAGACTGAACAACCCCAGTTCCCTCACGTGTCTTGTTTTCTAGTCCCTTCACCATCTTTGTTGCTCTTCTCTGCACATGCTCGAGCAACTCAATGTCCTTCTTGTACTGCAGGTCATGAAGCTGAACACCATACTCGAGGTGCAGCCTCACCAGTGCCGTGTACAAGTGGACAAACACTGCCCTAGTCCTGCTGGCGACGCTATTTCTGATGCAGGCCAGGATGCCATTGGCATTCTTGGCCACCTGAGCACACTGCTGGCTCACAACATTTATATGTTATATCTACCTATCCCTATTCTCCCAATGGACAAAAAGTTGAACGTGAGTCAGCCGCATGGCCTCTTGCCCAAGAAGGCTAACTGCACACTGAGCAGTGGCAGCTAGTGGGACAGGGAAGAGATCCTTCTCCTCTGTTTGGCATTTGTGAGACCACATCCAGATTGTTATGTCCAGTTCAGGGCTCCCCAGTGCAGGAGAGTCATGAACGTACCACAGTGTCCAGCAGAGGCCAACAACCTGGTCAGCACACAGCATATGAACATGATGGAGATGGGTCTGTTCAGTCTTAAGAGGAAAAACTTATTGGTGTCTTCTGCAACCTCTTCCGTGGTTAAAAAGAAGAAACAGTCAAGCTCTTCTCAGACTGAAGAGACAACAAACAATAGATAATATCTATATGAAGAAAAAAATATCACCCTGTGACTGTTCAAAAACTAGCACAGGGTCCCAGAGATGTTCTAGAATCAAATTCTTTGGAGATGTTCAGAACTCAAATAGACACGGTCCTGAGCAGCTTCATCTGGCTTCACAGTTGAATTCAGCTTCAAAGTTGTCTCTACTTTGTGCAGGGTGTTGGATCAGATGATCTCCAGATGTACCTTTGACTCCAAATCACTCAATTTCATGGGAAGGTCTGGACATGTAAGCACCCCAAAAAAAAGTGAAAGGCTGTGAGTTAATACTCATTTAATGCTAGAGATTCCCCAGAGGAAAGTCTATTTATGAATGCCCCTGCCACAGGAAAGTCTTCCAGTGGAATTCATGACCAATCATGCAACACAAACATGTATTAAGCCTGACTTCAGTGCTTCTTGAGCTCTCAAAACTGTTTAGTAATGTAAGTGGAGGAAGCTCACATGTTCCCCACTCCCATTGGAAGTCACAGAAAATTGCTCTAGATGACATTTTATGTTCATAGACTCCCTGCTTTACTGCTGTTGTTTATCTTCAGCACAAGTAGAATCTGTTTTTGGGAAAAGATAGGCCAATAAATGTGATCTTTTGTGTAGATGTAATGCATTCCTCTTACTCATTAGACGGCTTTTCGAGATTAATCTAAGAATGTTGCTCTTGCAGTCAACCAGATAAGGCATCTTTTTTTCTTTTGGGGAAGGGAGGAGTGAGATGTCTACAATTTTTTTTGGCTAGAGCAACACCAATACTTTATGCAATTGGGCCTTTGTTCTTAAAATAAACACATGAACTTGGCTTAAAATAAGAAGTAGTAGAATTTGTTTGTTATTAGAATGCACTTGTGATTAACAGAACCACTAAACAGCAGCTGTCCTTGTGCACTGTGTGAGATGACCACGCTTTCCCCACATACTTTGGAGGACAAGAATGGCATGTGCTATGATGCTAAGGATGTTGGAAATGTTGAGGATGCCTTTTAAATTATATTTACTGCTCTGTGTTTCTCCAACCAGAGAAGCACTATAAGAAAGCAAGGAAACTGAGCAAGACCTATGCTCAATTAACTTTATCTCTGAGCTTGTCTTCTAAGACCAGGCTGTGAAGTCTAGTTTGCCTGGGATAGTGCCCTCTGGGACTAAACAAAAACAAAAACAAAAACAGAAAAAGCACACAAAAGGGCATTCATGCATTTGTGCTTGTCTTTCTAGGAGTGCCCATAGCACTGCAATATACACACCAACTGTAATGTGAACAGAATTTGGGAATTTTTTTTTTTTCAACTGGCTCTTCAATCCTGTGTATTCAAAGTTGGTTATGTCCTTTTCATGTCCCTTCTGATATGACCCTGGAAGTATCTGGCATAAAGTTGGGGGGGATTTCTCAATATTTTATGCTTCAGTTAAGCCACTGGTCTGGCTGCCAAAAGGTGCAGTAAGTGACTCTTAGACAATGCCCCTGTTCATTAAACATTTTCTTCCAGTATTGTTCTAATGAATACTGTGGTTTGGGCTTTTTGATATTTATTTATTAATTTATTTTTATTTTCACAGGCCTAGCCCCCTCTTTCCTATGTGTAATCTTGCTGCTTGGCCAGGTGACCCTGGGTGGCCTGCAATTTGGGGGGCACAGCTAGCTGATTCCATAGGCTGATCTTATTGCATCCCTCCTTTTTCAGGAAGTCCTTTCCCACTCTGTGTATCCTTCATTCTTCTCTCTTCTCCTTTCTAAACCACATCAATATATCCTTAATGCTCAGATCTCTGTCTTACATCCACCTTGCCACAGCTAGGATCCCTGGTCCCAGTGGGGCTGTACAGACAACTTAGAAAATCAGGCATCTCAAAGTGGAAATCTATCCCACAGAGGAGAAGGCTTTTGATATCAAGTTGTTTGCACAGTGTGTCTGAATATACATTGTCCCTGCGGTGTCTCTCCCAGCTACAGAACCACCTCCGCAAACCACCAGCCTTTGTAACTATAGTAGGAGGACAGTGCATTGGAACAAATCAGGGCTGGGAAAGGGATATTAAGTGCAGGTTAAAAATATTTATTTCATAGCATATGCATGAGACTCGTCAGATTTTCTGCCAGCCAGATGGGCCAACTGTAAGCGGTGTATGGGCAACACAGCTTTCAGAGAGGAATGGCTCATTCTGAACCACACCCTGACTGCAAACCCTGCCCCAAAACTTTACCTGGGCATGGCAATGATACAGGGAGGGGAAAACATTGGAGGGACAAGCTTACATGGTGAGTAGAGAGCTAGAAACAGAGAGTGGGTCTTCTTTGTCAGCTGGGAAAAACTCTCATCTGCACTACAAGGAAAGAGGAGCTACAGTTGTGACATTTTGATCTTTCCTCTTTTACAGAAGTAGATAAGAGTTAAAAAAAAAAAAAAGATATTTTCAAAATAAATATCCCAAATTAGTTAAAATATTCAGAACAATCAGGACTGACTTAGAAATCTATTAAAAGCTGATAGACTGTAGAGTCCTAGGTGACCGAAGATCTTCTGGTAATGATACTAAAATTTTAAAACTAGGCATGTTGTAGGGTTTATCAGCAGAACCTGACACATCACTAGGACTTCATGTCTTCTGTCACTAAACAACAGCTGAGAGGAGGAGATTTTATTTATTTATTTATTTATTTTATGTTTTTAATCTCTGTGATATTTAAGTTTTGGATTTAAGCACCTAAAGGACTGTGTGTGCCATGAAATTGTTTTGTGTATGTAGCCTTAAGACTCCATTCACAATAAATCTGCCTGGGACAACTGAGCAGACACTGAACTGTTTTGAGCTAATCCGTCTCTAAAAGCAAGTGTGATTACTGGTGAAAATATCATTGCTATATAGATTTTAGGGTGCAAAACTCATGGGCAATACCAGATTGAAGGAACTGCAGTGGAGGAACTGCAGTGCAGTCCATGGAAACCAAATAGCAGCTTTGAGAAAGGGGTGTTATCCAAAAGGTTACTCATGATTAAGAGCATTCTTTGCTAAAGAATGAGACAGTGACAGCTCCAGTGACAGCACTGACCTGAGCTAAAGCCTTGTAAATACATGGATGTAACGAAAGGAGGAAGAATTTTCTTACACCCACCTTTTCCCCACATTCAGTATATGCACAGACCTCACATCATTGCTTGACTTTCACCGGTCTAAAACACTTGAAGCACATTACTTTTGGCAGCTCTACAGTGGGGTCAGCAACCTCCAGCAAGAGCCAGTAACAAAGACCTCAGGTGCAATAACATCTTAAATCACCACAGCTGCTTGTTTGGCACATGTGAGTCACAGGTCCATGTGGATGAGTATAAAACCTAAAGGTTACGTCTATATTAGTAAACTAAACAGTGTCAGGGCCATCAAGCCATCTGGAACAATCTGATTGCATCCATAATATTAAACTCTGTTAACCTCTAGAACAGGACAGACGCCTTCATGTTGCCTATTGGCAATGGTCCCTGGCCTGTACTAACTCACAAGCCATACCTAGGAATTGTCTGGGAGATTGTTAGTAGATCTAGGCCAAAACCATGCCAAGGACTGTTCTAACAATTGAAAAGAGCAGATGAGTATGTTCCAGCACCTGTACCCATGCCTTGACACTGTTTAATTTACTAGAAGACATGTACCCATAGTTTTCCAAGTGTCACTGATCCATTTGATGTCCCTACGTAGTTTGGTCTCTGCAGTTAGATATTTAAAACATATGCAGCCTGACAGTAACTCTTTACTCTACACACTCATAATCGGTGTATTGGCATGCTGTGCCCAAGCTTTCCTCCAGAAATATACATTTTTTTGATGATTGCAAATGAATACATCTCTATTTGGAATAAAATAAATAAATAAATAAATAAAAACCAGCGTGTATTTGTCAAGCCAAGCATACTTTCAGAACCGGAGCAGTCTGGAATGCACATCTGGAATGTGCAACGGCGTTAAGGGATCCTGAATACCAGAAGAGCAACAAGTTGGGCTTCTGAAGCACAGCACTTAAAATATTTGTTGCACAGGCTTTGATTTTCTCTGGTTGTCAGTCCCCTACATTCACTGCTCTGGTGTGAAGTGTCTTGGTGCTTTTAAACCATCAAGTCTTGGTAGAAATCAATAAGGTTTCTGGTTCTGGTCCCACAAATATATGTTAAAAATACACATCTTGTACAACACCTTTTCTGGAGATGTGAGGCCTTTCCTTCAGCCATCCTAAACGTAAGGTCATTCTTAGAAACTTCTGAAAATATACACCCAAGCAAGTTTCCTGTGCACAGTCCTGCTCAGACACTGGTCAGACACGCCAGCTTCCTATCACATCTCTTTAATAGCACACAAGTTTGTATATGCCACAGCTCCTCCTGCAACTGCAGCTGTTGCCCAGGCAAAGGCAGCAACAGGTCCCCACATCCTTTCCACCCCCAGCATGTTTCAGAGGGCCCTGAACACAGAAAATTTTGTGGTTTTCAAAATTCTTCCTTCCCTACCTGAATATCAGAAGTACCAAGGGATGTAAGACCATCAAGATTAAATTTTTTCAAGACTCAAGTGGGCTTTAGGTGCACCTGAAAATCATTTATGATCATAGAAAAAGAAAATTCATCCTCCAATGCTCAAATTTTTGCAGATAATCAAAATAACATGGGAGAAGTGTTTTGCCCAAAGATTTTTGCATTTACTACCAAAAACAGCACAGGTTTGACCACTGCCTGTTCTGCTTCTCATTGGTTCTACCTTCCCTGTGGAGAAGAGCACTGGGGTTTATAACTTAAGGGCAATAAATGCAGAAACCTGAGAATCCACAAAACAAGCCCAAAACCTAACTTTCCCCCTTTAAGTTGTTGGCTGCTTCTTTGCTTTAGCCTGCTTTCCTTCCAAATGCAACATGTTTTTTGGAACATCAACATGCAACATGCTTTGCTATCATCTAGTTAGTTCATTCTTATTACAGATCCCTAAACAGATCTTGGTTCTTTATAAATTAAAAATAAATCACCTCTCATAGAAAACGCACAAGACATAGAATGCTCCCCACCCTCCCTGTTTCAGAAGGACAATTCTACCAGTTTCAAAAGCTTTCTTCCTGGTTGTTTTACCAATGATTATTTTTAATGTGGTGTCAATAAATACGTTCATATTTGGAGCAATGTTGACTTGAACCAACAAGAAAAAAAATCAAAAATAACCTTTCTCCTATATATATTCCAAGAAAAGGGGTCATGTTATACACTCAGTAGTAATTATGAGGCGACCCCATAAATTATTGTCCAGTGATTCATGTTATTCTATAGACTTTAGGTCATACACTTCATTTCAAGCTGAAAGTGCTGTAAAGGATATATTAGACTCTGGAGGAAACAATGAGAGAGTACAGTGTACACTCCATATGGGTATCATGGGAGACCTGGCTGTGAGAAAGCACTTTCCAGCAAAATGTTCTGAAATTATTGCAATGAACCTGAGCTGAAGAAGCAACTAGACTGCATGTTTGCTTGCTGAATTGAGAGGGGGGGTCCTCAGCTTGTCAGCAGAAACAATGGCTAGAATTAAATCTCCCTAAGTTCTTTGTTCAGTGCTGGACAGAAGATTAAGCATAATAAAATTAAGGTGGTTTTGCTTCATAACACAACTTACCATGATTTGACACTGTATAGCAAGAGTGGACATACCTCATGTAATGTTTTCTTCAGTCCACCCCAAAACACTTTCTGCAGGAGACAAATAAACCTAAATTTTAGAAGTGGGAAACAGGCATGAAATTGAGTAAAGTGTCCCATGACCCCCTAGAAGCCCTCAGCCCCAACTGGGAGTATGTGGGCCCATCCTATAAACTTTTGACTTCAGTTCCCTGAGCCATTTATTCTTACCCAACCTGTACTTCCACGAAATCAGTGCATGGCTGACAGTTCCTGAAGGAACCCAGACAAACTCTCTCTGCTCAGTTGACTACCAAGAAAACAATTTACCTCTCAGAGAAACAATCAAAGCTGGCAGGGGGAGGAGGGAAAACCCTCACTAAGCATGGAAATCCGGGACAAGAGGCAGTGGGCACAGAATGAGGCACAGGAGGTTCCCTCTGAGCTGGAGGAAACACTTTCTTTATATGAGGGTGACCGAGCACTGGCACGGGTTGCCCAGGGGCTGTGGGGTCTCCTCCCTGGAGATCTTCAAAATCCACCTGGATGTGGTCCTGGGCATCCTCCTGTGGAGCAGGGGTGGGACCAGGTGGACCCAGAGGCCCCTTCCAGCCTCAGCTATTCTGTGATTCTGTGATTCTTTGAACCTAGCTTTATTACTGAAGATGAACATGTCTGTCCACAACTAATTCTCTCTCCACAAATGCTGAGCACAAAAACCTTCCCTCTTCATTCCATGGTATTGAAAGCAAGTCCTTTTTTCCACCAAACAAGCACCTACTGGTCTGTTTTCAACGAATCATACTCAAACATTCTGTCTAAAATCAGGGGCATAGGTAGGTAAAGGAGAGCCTCACACTACATTTTTAAAAGTGAGATGGCTACAACAGATGTGTTTCTCCCCAAAGGAAAACTTGCACAATGCTACAATACCATGGACATTTTTTATTCACTTGAGGTTTGAGCTGGTTTTTGGAGTCATGCCTCTCATGATGGCCTTATGTGAGTGGTTGCACCTCAGCTGGGGAACTTGGCACAGCCAGGACTGTTTGACTCTAACCCACTGCTGACACCATCTTCATTAGTATTATCTGACTGTTTTGGTCTCTACAACAAGATAATCACAGCCCTAAGCTGCTTATTGGGAATGCTCCTTGGTCTGTATTAACTTTAGAACTGTGCCCAGAAATTGTCTGGGAGAGTGGTAGTTGTTTGAGGTCAAAAACATGCCAGAGAATTTTCTAAAAATGTAATATTGCAAACAATTGTCTCCCAGTCCCTGCATCTCTGCTCTGGCTCTGTTTAACTTACCAGTATCGACATAGCCAGGAAAACCAGGATTAGTAATTGTACCAAAATCCCATAGGCCTGCCATATTGTGAACAGCTGCTGGTCCAAGCAGTGTTGCCTTGCTAACATCTTCCCAATCACCAAAAGTCAGTTTCACCCTTTAGAAAACATTCCCAGTATTGCTGTCTTTCCCTTTTTCCTTTCCTTTCCTTTCCTTTCCTTTCCTTTCCTTTCCTTTCCTTTCCTTTCCTTTCCTTTCCTTTCCTTTCCTTTCCTTTCCTTTCCTTTCCTTTCCTTTCCTTTCCTTTCCTTTCCTTTCCTTTCCTTTCCTTTCCTTTCCTTTCCTTTCCTTTCCTTTCCTTTCCTTTCCTTTCCTTTCCTTTCCTTTCCTTTCCTTTCCTTTCCTTTCCTTTCCTTTCCTTTCCTTTCCTTTCCTTTCCTTTCCTTCACTCTCCTTCACTCTCCTTCACTCTCCTTCACTCTCCTTTCCTTTCCTTCACTCTCCTTTCCTTCACCTTCCTTTCCTTCACTCTCCTTTCCTCTCCTTTCCTCTCCTTTCCTCTCCTTTCCTCTCCTTTCCTCTCCTTTCCTCTCCTTTCTCCTTTCTTTTCCTTTCTTCTTTTCTTCATTTTTTTTTCTTTTTTTTTCTTGTAGTGATTTTTTGTTGTTATTTATTTACTTCATTTTTTTTGAGAGGCTGTACCCAGTAACGTACAGCCTAAGACCTCAGGCTGTGTCACTCTTGTCCAGCCAGTCCCATCCATAGGCTGCCCAGACGCTGCTGCAAGGAGTTGGCTGCAAATCAGACCAGCCGTTCTGGCAGTATCAGTTTCCCCCAGCTGGTGTCCTCCTGGCTATCTCACACCTCATATCACCTCGCTAAAACGCCAGTGTCCAATATATGTCAGGGAAAGGCATCCCCACAAGCCCTCGTGAGGATGGCAGCTGGAGGGGGCTGCCCCAGCCAGACCAGTTCCAACCTTACCCTGCTTCCCACCCCACAGCTCACAGAGCTCAGCAGAAGTGAGCTGTACAATCTTCCCTGCAACAACCTCCTTCTTTCTGGGAATTCCTAGACACTGACAGAGTTTTATCCAGCATGAAAGTGCATGTGCTTTATACTTCATATGTGCGATGAGTGGCACATCCCCTTTGGGTTGGGTGGGGGGCAGAAACAGACCAGCTTTACTGTGTGTGTGCACGTATTCCTCACCACATGATGACAGAGGGATGGGAGCAGATCATTTCCAAGTACTTCCAGAGGAGTCAATGCAGCCACCAGAACAAGATGTTGGAGCACCAGTGCCCTGCAGCATGGAAGAACTTTAGCAGTGTCTGGAGGGTTGCCCTTTTCTTTCCATATTTCAGCAACATTTTGTGCCAATCCATTGATCAGACTATCCAAGATTTTTTGAGTGTGCTCTTCTCCATTTATTATCTAGCAGGCAATGAATAGAGGGCTTTTGCCTGTAGTCCTGCCTAGTGACAGAGCCCTCAGAGGGCTGCGGTAGGCTTCATGGTTAGCTGAACCTCACTAAAAGCCTGCATTTGCTGTCGGTTGCTCTCCAGGAACAAGCTGCCATGCTACTGTAATATTATTGCTTACATCCCAGTGTTATAGTGTGCGATACAAGGTGAGGAGAAACATGAAGCAATAGCTTAATGATAAGGACTGTCCTTTGCTGTGTACAACGATTCATCACTTCCAGACAGATTTACTTTTCTCTCTTCAAGCAGTTTAGGGCACGTGTGAGAGCTGCTGCAGAAAACAGCCACAGGGTTGCATGGTGCACCTTTTAGTGGGTGGTCCCGCCAAATATTTTTGCATGTGGCCTTCACGCTGGCCCTAAAATGGTTTCCAAAACAAGGTCAAACAAATGCATTGGAAACTACCGCTGCCATCATTCAGGGAGTGAACAGCATCAAAACATTAAAACTGTGGAGTAAAACGTACCATATGTTGCTGCTGTGACCGCATCCAGCTTTACCTCGTTGGCTTTATCAGTACAACACATCCAGGCAGCGTGCAAAGCGCCTTGGCCGAAATGCGCCGGTCAGTCAGACGATGGCACTACAGACCCAGCTCCACCAGCTGTGTCCCGCGCTCATTAAAATGTCCCTTGGGCCGTTCATTATTCTGGTTTCATTCTCAATCCCGGCTTTCCCCTGGTTACCTGGTTGGAAACTGTACCCCCTGATAACTCATCCACCCGCACAGGCAGCCCATAGCAAAGGTTGCTAAGAGAGGGACTGCCACCTGTTAAGAATCCGTGGTTTGGGGATGCAGTGAAGTGTGCTCCTTTCCCACACTAGTATTTTAAAAGGTTATAGATCATGTGTGCATAATAGGCAGAACATTAGGTCGCTTGTCTCACTTACAACAATAATCCATTTTGATATGGGTCAGGTTGACACAAAGGGTCCACCCATACCAGATCTATTGACGAAACTGATCCCTTTCCCCCAAACTAATGAAATTTTCAACTAATGGGTACTTAAGTTAATAAAGTGTGCCACACATCTGCTAGAAGCCATTTGTAAAATAAAGCGCTGGAGTTCAATTTTGAGATCATTGACATAATGTTTGAGTGGCATCCCACAGGGACCCAGCATGGGACCAAATTAAGGAGAGTAACACAATAAACGTGTGAGAAATAACGTTGGTATATAAACAGTAAGTAGGAGCTTCTCTTTCTTTAAAGGAAGTGTAATACTGCTTGGGGTTCATACCATCACTAATGAATTGAGCAGGACAAATCCTGATCTCCCCTCGCAGCCAATGGGCATTTGGACAATGACTTCAATAGGGCCAGGATTTAACCTGGGGAATTATTTTGACGGAAATTGGCAACAAGCTGGTTCTTATAGCTAAAAAGTATCTTTTCACTGAACATGTGCATGTCTAAAATTCTCCTCTCCACACTATTTTGTCCTTTCTTTTGTGGAGGAAAATGGAGGGGGAAAAAAAGATTTCAACAGAGCCTGAGAGATTTATTTTTTAATTCCTGAAGTTACCTAGCTTGATGGAATTCAAGCTAAATGTCTCTTAGCAGTAACAAAGCTCTCCTTTTCTACAGCACTCAGGGATTAGACACAGGAATCATTCTACATTATCAGCTGAATTTTAATAGTCTGCTTTCCTATGCCACGTACTGCAAACCAAGGAACAGCCTGGAGTATCAGTGACTGTTTAATCATCTTCGATGGCATTGTTTTGTTTTGTTTGTTTGTTTGTTTGTTTTTGTTTTTGTTTTTTTGTTTTTTATGTATTTTTCAAAAAAATGTATCACTATAGTTGACCTACTTTTTTGTATGAAAAACATTTTTCATTTTAAAATGACATTGCAAAATGAAAATCATGGAAGTTTAGATAACATTTATAAGCATTTGCTTTTTTAAAAAAAGGTAAACCAAACATCCTAAAAAACAACAAAAGATTTCTTCAACAGAAAAATCATCTTACTTCTATAGTACTTCTGTCATACTTTGAGGAGGGAAACTAGAAAAATTACCTTACTAAAACTAAAATTTCAGTTCAAAACAGTGAAAAGGACTCACATCACTATTTACTGGTTTCTCCTCTTCTCAGAGTCTATATAGAGGAGAGATATGCCAGTTTTATAAGCAATATCTCTAAATTTCCTTCTTAACATATATCTAAAACAGTTTTTTTCAGTGAAATAGGCAGATGCCAGATGATGTGCAAAGGCTACAGTGAAGAATCATCAGAGGTTATGCTTTGTCTTTGCCACAGATTAACATTTACTGTCTGGTTGCAGATGGTGAAACCCTGTAGCAGACAAAAGCTCCAGGCCTGCCTTTGCTGTGCACGTCCCATAGCAGAACTCTTCAAAATGCTGGTAAATTGTGGTGGCATTTACAGCAAATACTGGAAATTAATTATTTTTCCTATTAATTTCCCATCATTTTTAACCTGCTTTTTAACCGTATAGATAAACACTGTAAACCTTCTTCTTTCCCTCTGTTCAAGCAGTTTTCCTCAGTTTCAGCTTTAGCTTTGGAAAACAGGCAGCAAACACCCATACAAGTTCCTGGGCTGAGCCTAAATCTGGCCTTAATCTAAATGTGGTTGAAGCCTCCTTAACCACCCCGCACTGGCACACGTCCCCTCTCATCCCTAAGCACATACATGTGCTGTTCCAAGAATAATGTTTCTCACAATATTTCTCAGCTTTCAACACTGATCCCAATTGTCTTTTGCAGTACAGAAACAGGGGGGGTGGAAATAGCTGGGGATGTGCAGAGGAAGATCCCACTCAAACTTCACTGCTGTGAGGCTGTTTTTTCCGAGCTAGTTCACTCCAGGATACATCCATGCAATAACACCATTTCCCAAAGCAGTTTGTTTCCCTGTTCACGATCTTATATCATGCAAATATATGGGAGCCTTCTGGCAGGTTGCAGTGGGGTTTGAACCACATTCCCCTTTTTTGATTAAAAATAACTTGAGTGGTCTCAGGTGTCTGTTGTGTCTGCCATGGCTGCCCCCAGCTAAGCCTGCAGGTGGGTGGACACAGAGTAAAGTTTGACTTTGGTCAGGGCAACCTCCACCCTCACATGGGTCACCCAGCTGCCAGCCTTACCAAATTTATCCTGCTCTCAAATATCACCCTATGGCTTTGCTTCAGACACAGCTCTGGATCCCAGACTCCCTGCACATACAAGGCTTCAGCCCCTCTGCAGACGCTTGCACAGATCCTCTCACTTGCAACACACGAGCACACATACACAGTTCTCCAGCAGCTGACCAGGACTCCCCTGGTCCCTCCAGTAGCCAATTTGCCCATGGACTCACCCTCAGAGCCCCACACACCTGCTTCCAGTGCACCAGCAATGGCACTGGATCCAGTTGCTGGCACTACAGACACTGGGACCCTCGAACAACAGTCAGACTCCAGGTGCTGGCACTCTGACCCCCATACATACACATGTGCAACAAATAAGGGAGTCCCTCAAGCCTGATTTTTTTTTTTTTCAAATGCACCTCTGGGATTAAAAAACAAAAACACCATTTCTACAAACCCTGCCATATTTTCCCTGTTGCAGTATGTTTCAGCTGCAGAGTTCAAATTTCAGAGCAGTCTGAGTATCAGATTTTTGCACTAGAAGAAACAGAACCACAGAGATATACTAACCTCACATACAGAGCAGGTCAATGATAAGGCCAGGAGTGAATTCCCAGTTTCCCAGGTCCCAGGAAGGGTAGAAGTATAACCCAACATACATTTTAAATCTCATATTTTATCTCTCCTGAAATTTTGCCTGTTCATTTCTATCCAGCAAGACTCTACTGCTTTTCAATCTGATTAGACTAAGCCACGCGGATGCCAGGTGAAAGCTGATGTACTTCTCCTGGATTGGAGACTTAGTCATTGGTTTGTTTGTTTTCTCTGCAGATGGATTGTCTGTCATTTTTTCATAAGCACATTGGCAATACTCCCCTACTTGGATTCACCATTAAAAAGAAAAAAGAGGAAAAAAAAAAGAGAGAATGAAAGAAAATTAAAAAAAAAAGAATCCAACTTGCCTTGTGACTTGTTCACAGGACTTAAATTTTGGGTTAATTTCAACACATCAATTATTTGTTGAGATACTGAGTGATCTCATTTCATGAAAAGAGAAGAAAGGGATTAAAAAATCACGCAAATTGAAGAAATTTACATCCCCTTCCAAGCCTGCTACTTACTCACCCCCTATTCACTGAGATGTAAGGAGAGACTGAGTTTGATTTCAGCTGTGCTAAAAGGCAGAAAGGAGAGCTGCAGGCACACAGGGGTGGGAAAAAGACAAGTGTGGGAGAGGGAATGGGGCAGGTTCACGAGTGTATAACTGTGGTACATTTGGGACAGCACTTGTAAGGTGAGAAAAGCCAGCCATGATGCTGATTATAATCTCGGGGTGGGTTTGGGGGGAGTATGGACAGACTGACTTTGTCCCAGTGTGTCTGTCTGGGTTGGCAAAGCCCAATCATATATATATACACATATATGTAGAGACATATATACACGTATATATCCACCTTGCTGAATTTATGCCAGAACAGCACTGTCCCACCTCTCAGTACTTAGAACCCTTTTTTTTTTTTTTTTTTTTTTGGACCTAAAATTTATTCTTTACCCAACTATGTTTCTTCCTGTGTATTCCAGGACTCCTGTGAAATGTTCAGGTCAATCCAAAATCTTTCTTGGCAAAAGAGAGGAAAGGATCATGATTACCACAGCAGATACGTGCTCATTCACTGAGAGCCTGAGCCAGCCCAGAGCTAAACAGCTTGGACAGGCACTTGAGAGCCACGTTCCTTGGGAGGTAAATCTGTGTCTCCATAGAGCATCACAATCCAGCCCACACCTGGGACATGCTGGTGGCCACTGCAGATGAAAGAGAGCCTCACAGCTTTCTGATCCACAGATCTTCCTTAGCACTTCCAGCAGTATAAAACCCTTAATGGGAGTGGAATCAGCCCTGGCTGAAGTGCACGTAACATTTAGCAGCTTTTATGGACAAAAGACCCTCCTTTCTCTTTTTCCTCCCATTTGTTACTCTTAACTCCATTGACTTTAGCTGATTTCTTGCATTACGAATGAGAGGAGAGGCCGCCCTAGAGGATACAGCAGTATGCACCAGGGTGTGACTCCAGCTGGTGTCTTTGGGAATGAAGCTGCTGCAACTAAGGACACAGTGGGACTGACCTTTAGCTGCTTGGACTCATCTAGTGGACCTGAGGCAATGGAAAGTCATCACCCCTCCCAGGCTGCAGAGTCAGCAGGTTAGGTTTTAGCAAAATCTTCTTGAAATTGCCAAGTAGAGCTGATTGGAAAAAAAAAGAAATAGACCTTCTATATTTCATATGTTTTCATTCTGAAGTATTGCTCTTTTCCATTTTCTTGATTTCTCCCCATGTTTCCAATTCAAAAAGCATTATGGGAATAGCCACCAACATTTTTCATTTATCAAATACAGGGGTTTTGACACATGATATATTTTAACATGAATTTCCTTATGCTTTCTATAAAAATGTATTAAAATAATATCAGGGAGATCACGAATTATTTCCTGGTCAAAACACATGCCAAAAGTCTACTTGCCCATGCTATCTTTTGGAGCAAAGAAATTGCCATCATATCTATTATCAACTCTTCCTTTTCAGGGAAACACCTGCAGAATCTGCATGGGGAAATCTGGCAGAACTCCACTTCAACCTCATCGTGCCTCAGTGTTACTATTACAGCCTGAGGTTAAATTCTGCTGGCAACACACATTTATGTTCTGGAAGCAATTTTTTGTTAACACCTATGGTAGCTCTTAGCGTCAAGTTACTTAACATGACAATTAGTAGGAATCACAGCAGCGGTGTTCTCTTTTATGCCAAATTCCTACCAAGAAACCAAAAAGGGAATTAGCTATATCAAATAAAGAAAAGAAACACCACCTGAGTATCTTTTGGAATGAAGAAAAAAGTGCCAGACTCCATGAATCCTGCAATAAATTTTTGTGCTCTTGATTTTATGTGAATAATACTTAGACATTACATCTGCTATATATATACATACATATATATATGTGTCAGTGCATGTTTTAGAGCTAATAGTTCTCTGTAGTCCTTTGTTTCTCCTAGATGGGCTATGCTTTTGCATACCTGCAGCTTTGAATTGATACCTATACCCACACACAGTTTTTCTTCTGAAAGATCACATTTTTCCAGACAAGGAATATTTGCTATGAGCTTAGCAAAAGAACCAGGAGATCCCTGACAGATATGATGTTTTCAAGTCCAGCTTTTACCTCTCTGGAAAAATGAAATATGGAGGTCACATATCAAAAAATGAATTAAATATTTTTCACGTGCTTTTCAAAATTTGTCCTCTGCTCATCAAATCAAATGGAGTTTCATTGTGCTAACTGTGCAATAAAAGCATACTGCAGACCTCTGGAACAGCATTCACTATTGCAGTGTAAACACAAGGTGAAATCTATCTACAGCTCCATCCCACATACCTCACACATCACCTTTAGTAAAAAGCTGCCTGGAATGACTGCCCCTCAAAGTATGTGGCCATGATATACTGCTGCACAGAGGCAAGAGAGGAATCCAGCCTAGAGCCTTTTAAAGATTAAGCTTCAACATTACATTGTAAATATCCGTCTGTTTATGCAGTAGCAGGTGCAAGCAAATTGGAAGTGAAATCAAAGATGAGTTCAAGGGCTGGGTAGCTGGATCACATGATGCAGTCATGGCACCCTGAAATGTTCATATCATCACATTTCCTTTTACTCTCTGTTAGGTTTAGATAGCCACACGAGCATAAGGAGACACATGGTTTTCCTGAAGCAGTAAGAGCATATTGCACAGAGCTAGGCAGATCCATTTCTTAACAATCTGGAATCTAAATAATTTGAAGTATATGTTTAATTATTGATGATAATTTCCTCGTCCCGTATTATCTGCCAAGATTTCCGTGCAGCTACTCAATAAAGAGGGTAGAGTTTCCTACAGGCAGGGTGTGAAAATCAAGAGCAGTTTGCATTTAGTGCAGTCAGAAAAAGTGCACATTGTCAGGACATGCCCATGCTAAACATCAGTGGTAGTGGCAGTTACAGAAACTGAGACCATTGCAATGCACAGTGTGTGACAGCCCTCAAACACAGTTTGGCACCTAAATATCTTTGTAAACTTTTTTCTAGGCATCAACATAGGAAGAGAGAATCTGTGTTCCAAAGACAGTAGATTAATTCTTAAATTTCCTAATAGATATGCATTTTTTCAAAGAGAAATCCCAGATTTCTTAGAGAAGAGTGGAGGGACAAATATGCTCTGCCTTACTGAAACTGGAATAAGATTACACAAGCAGCATAAGCAAACTCCATCTGTAATTGTTATCTCCCTGGTGGGCCACACCGTCAAGCATCTCTGAGGTCTGTCATGGTCTCTTTGCTCTGTGGCCAATAAGGACATTCATCAAAAGCTTCAGGTTCCCAGCTCTCGCACATGGGTGGCTCCACTTGGGAATGAAAGGGTACAACTGTATTGGAAAATAGCCACATTATAACTCCAGAAAAGGAAGGGATTTTGTAATAAACAGGGAATATCAGAGACAAATGAGAAATAAAAAAGTAACGAGCCCCCTCCAGTGTCACCACATACGTGATTAATGAGACTTAAGGAATTCGCCAATAGACTCTCCAAGCAACTGAGTTTAGTTTCAGTGGTATGCAGTCAGGTTGTATTTGTATTCAGAAATCCCAGCTGTACTTGATACCCAGGACTATTCCATGTATGTGAAAAGAATTACATGCAATTCAGCTAAGAAAAGAAAAAGAAATCACCATTCAAACATAGGACATTTTTAAGGCCAGGATATTGTTATGGACATTTTAGCTATCTAACAGTTTCTCTCCTCCTTGTTTTAAGTGGAATGCAGGGAAATTAGAAAGAGCTGAAGTTATTAAAAAGTTGTAATTTTACAGTGGTCTTCAGAAAATTTCAATGTGTGTGGTATAAAATGAAATTAATGCATTTTTAAAAGAGTAAAATACAAATGCAATGTGGTGGCAAATGAAGATAATGAGGCTTGGTCTGCCTGACTTTTGTCCTGTTACCTAACTCACATGCTTAACTTCTTGAACCTGATCTCACTGTCAATAGAAAGAAGACACACTTCCCACAGGTACTTTATTTTTCAGACTGTTGGCTTCAGATCTGAAAAGTCCCCTGTGCATCTTGCACACTGGTCATCTTTCCATGTGTTGGAGGCCACACACTGGGTCTTTGAGATTGTGGCAGTAAGACTGAAGACTAATCGACTTCACATCTGTAGAAAGCTTAAGGAAAGAAACCTGAATAAATATTTCAAGGGGTGGATAAAGTAGCATTTATACAATTCTGGTCCATTTCTAATACCCACCGAGATCCCCGGCTGTTTCAGTGTGAAGCCAGAAGTAAACCAAAGTTGAGTTCCTCTCCCATTCGTAGTCTTTCTGTCTCTACTTAAAAACAATATTTTAAAACATTTAAAACATATGGTGTCTTTATAGAGAGTTTACATTTTTCTGCAGTCAAAAATATATCGATAGCTCCTTATTAGCTGATAATATGATATGATGATAATATCTTAATAGCTGCATAAGAATTAAAATATAAACTAGGAATAGTACCTAGCCTAAAAAGCAGGAATCCACATCTTAGGACAATCCAGAAAGGGCTATAGTGGTTGCATGGGGTTTGGTTGGAATGTCCTACGAGGAAAGATTATGTTTAGTCTGGCAAGGATTCACTTGAAAAGTGGTTTAATGATAGTATACAAAACACAGACAACTCAAATCTGGACAAAAGACAGAAGTATTAGAGAACCTAATTTCTTCAAATACTGTAAGATGATTAAAGTAAAAAAAACAACCAGATTTTATTGTAACAGACAACTGCTGGTCTTGTGTAGCCCTTTAGCCTTTTAAAAATAACCAGGAGAATTGCAGAACAATTAGTAGAACAAATATTTGTTCTTACAAAAAGCATATTGAATAGATTTGGAACACAGGATGCAAGTAATTATTAGAATCAAAATAGGCTAATGTTCTCCCAATGCTATTTGTAAAGCAATTTGAGTTTCATTATTAGAATGTGTATTTAACATATCATTTTGAATCTCATTACATGCTATTTGGACTAAATTTAATAGGATTATTATTTTTGGCATTCATGGTCATGCAATATCCATAAACAATGTTTCCGAACCCTTTAATACAAGAAACAGACATATGGTGTCAAGAAATGAACAGATCTTTCTGCATTTTAACAGCACGCTTATAAAATACTTTTCATTCCTATATTTCTAGGAGTATCAGTGAGTGTTTTACAGTTAAAGTATTATCTATCCATCTATTCGATTATCTATTCTGTCTTTTATGCATCAGAATAACCATGTTTTAATTAAAAATCTTATTATGTTATTTGTTGCCCCCATTTTTGGTTCATTTTTAATTTTTTTCTAACACATTTCTGAAGAATGACTTAATGCTTATGAGGTGATAGAGAAAAAAATATTAGAGCTCATCTCGTTCTAAAAGTACAAGAAAAGGAAACAAGACAAATCTTATTTCTTAAATATGAGAAGTCAAATTGTCTCCTCTCCACACCTAACATATTTTCTAATACACACTGCGAAGCTCCCATGACTGTCAGTGGGCTGCACAACAGTGTCTGCACAATGAGGCAATGTCAGCAGTAATATCAGAGATCAGCCATGAACAGCTCAAAACAAGACCAAGGTGAATGCTGTCCTGTCCTTCAGATACATCCCACCATGCACATAGTTTGTAGCTTAGTGTTCTTCCTGTTCATCCACTTCCATCTCTTCTTCCAAGCTACAAGCCAGGAAAAAAAGTAAGCAGAGAGACAGAAAGGGGGAGCAAGAATGGAGGGGCTGCTTCAGGTCTGCAGCCACCTGTGAGTTCAAACAGTGCAGTAAAGCTGGGACAAAGTGAGCTCATGTGAAAATAGGGCATAGCTTCCACTTTAGGCTGGATGTCTACCACATGTTAATGTTACAGGATGAGAATATATGAATGGATGTGCAGACAGAGCTTTAAAAGCTTTCTTTCTCCATACCCCATCAATCTCTGCTTGCTCTCCATCCCCCATCCCATAGCACCTCCTCTGAGAAAGGCTGAAAAATCACTTCGGTCACTTGCTTCTGCATCATGGCAGGTATCATCCCTGACCAGCTGTGAGCCTGCCATGTTCCGCTGGAGGTGCCAAAGAACATAAGAATAAATCTTCTGTAATACACCAGCAAGAAATGTTTGGAGGTTTGATCCCCCTGAAATCAGTCATGATTGCCCAGATAATTAGTGCTGAAGAGACAGAATTAACCTCCTGACAAGACATCAGATAGAGCCTTCATTACAAGGGGTTATATGCATAGTATTTGACTCAATGTGGTAAGTGTCCACAAACTTCTGTCAATGGATTTTGTATGGGAGAATGAAATTAAAATAATAATAATAATAATAATATGGTTATGGTGATTTTAACCACTACTCTGGTGGCAGGAAGACATTCAGAAGAGGAACCGAAAACGCCTCAGTAAATAGTTGGTGCTTCCTGACACGATGGATACCAACCCCATCCAAGTGATTTGCTTCTGAGTTTTTTCCTTTAATCTTGTCTAGTCTTTGTGCTAAATTACAAGCTCTTTGGAAGAGGGACTGTGCAAATGTTTACAGAACACCTACTGCAAGAGGGTCACGATTACGACTTGGCAGCATATAAGAAATAATGAAGAAAAGAAGAATGAGAATTGGGCTCTTGAAATGGCATTGTTCAACCTTCAGTATCCCACAAAGATACAATTGAAAGTAACTAAATAGTAGGCTTAGTCCCACAGGTCTGAAAGAATTCCTAAAAGAATTTTCAGCCTCTTCAAAACAACAAAGGAAGCTGCCAGTCTGGCATGTAAGGATAGATTGGTGCCTGGTGGAAGTAAATTCCTTGTTGGAGGCAAACATTTCAATTACATAGCAGGAAATCCTATAGCAAAGGAGTTTCTGCCACAGATTATAAGGGCTTGACTCTATACCTTGTGCAGCTGAGTGTTGAGAACATTTCTCTGTCTTCTCTAAGCAAGAAAAAGAGAGATGCTGTTCATTTAATGCTTTTCACCCTTAAACGGGTCCTGGGATACAAGATCGTACCCAAGTATCAATGAAACATAGTTCACTGTGAAATTGCATACAAATAAACAGGAAGCAGGGGGTAATACCATCTCATCTGAAACTACAGAGTAGTCAGTCTGCAATATTATGCAACTAGAAACTGGCCAGGGATGTGAAGTTCAGCAATTAGTTGTTTCCCAGTTTGTTAATACATCCTTCAAGATCAAAGCTTTCCAACAAATGTTGTTCTCATCAGAAAATTAATTGCTTTACAAGAAAATTCAGGTTTCTGTAATTCTATGTAACCTTTCAATTGAATTAAAAAAAAATGTGTGCAATTTTAACTTCTTGTTGTATTTCAGTACTGTGAAAAACTGAAATATTAATAATTACCACAGAATTATGTTGTGCACAGGACGTAGCCTGTATCTTACATCTGAGCTATCCCTTTATGAACTGAATGCTAGCTCAATTAGTAACTCATTTGATTAACAGACTTCCTGTTGAATTATGTGATTTTGGGAAGCAGCTCAGTATTATTTGAGAGAATCCTTTTCCAATACTGTTTTGGTATAAATTTCGTTAACTAATTAAATGTGACAGAAACCAAGGCAAAAAATAGATGCTAGATTCATGATTTGTGGACAAAAGAGTATTCTGATTATTCTGTCTGCCTCCCTGTTGCAAATATAGTGTAGTTTGGGGAAAAAGGTCAAAAACAAATGAAATGGATTAAAACCAACTGTCAATGGCTTACTTCTCGTTTTCCATTTAGCACTAAAACTGGAAATAAGTCAAAAAAGGCATCTGATAATTATTTGGGAAAAATTGTAATCAAGCTTGGAATTAAATACACATTTTTCATCTGAATAAGATAGTGTTTATAAGAGACATTTAAATATGAAGTGCTATATAAACAGTTTTATACTACTGTGACTAAATCAATAGAAAATAATGACAAGCAAAATTCACGCAGCCTCATACTGTAAAAGGAAATCTTTTAAGGTGTGCATAATGCTGTTTATAGTGCAGGACACTTTAACCATAGGCTTTATGTCTCTTACCATGCATCCAGCAGATGCCATAATGACCAGAGATCCACGTCTGCCACCACTGTCCTCTCTTCAGCTGATCTCTGAATATACCTTACAAGCTCAAGTGGACAAACTGTAGAAAAGCGAGAGAGACCAGATTTATTCTGTCTCTGCAAGGTGAGCTTTTTCAGCTGTACAGCTCTGTTCAAAATCAAACTCTTCTTTTAGATTTTAAGATGCTAGCTTGGAGAAAGGCAGAAAAATGGAAATTTGGGGAATGTTGTGTGAAAATATGAAGAATAGATGCAAAGAAACTATAAATGTTGATTGGAAACTTAGAAACTTAAGAAGGTAAAACCATCATAAAAACAGATTTTGAAACACCATCTATCATAGAAAGTCTGTAAACTTTAATAACCTTTTCAGATCAAGCTTCTTTTGTTAAAAAATAAAAATAAAAAAAATAAAAAAAAAATAAAAAACCTGCTCAGAGGCAACAGAGCCTCCATGACAAGGAATATTCTGCACAAGAGAAAATGGTATCACACTTACAGAAAAGTCCTGGCGTAAGCCAGCCTGCATTCTCTGCCTGGCCAAGTCCTCCCATCACTAGTGCTTTAGAAGCACAGAGGCATATGGAGAGTCAAGGGTCTTTGAAGGTGCTGGACGGCTCAAGGCAGGTTCCCAGGGATGATTTGCAATAATAACATTGAACAATCCCCACTGACAGTCCACACAACCGCGTCCCTTGGGTCTACTCAGGAGACAGGCGATGCTGTACTGAAGGTAAACGCAGCCTGAACAACTCGGGCTAACCCCTCAGTAAAAAATAGCTAATATGCCAGAAATCCAGGGGCTTGAGTTTTATGTATGTTGGTAATGTAGGAGAAAGCAAAAGGCATGAGGCTGCCAAAAGGCATAAAGTAGAAATCACAGTTTGCTGAGCAGTCAGGACTATTTTCACACTTTACCTTTCATTCCAGCAAACCATTCCTTACAATGCTTTGCTAGACTATATAGCATGGTTTCCCCCAGGAGGAATTTTTTTCTTTCAGCCCAGACACTGCTCCAGCATGGACTGCTGCACCAGAACCATTCGCTGTACTCACAGGACACTAAACAGAACTCCATAGCCAAAACTGGGCACCAAATTTGTACCGTTGTCTGGATTAGAAATTATTACAGCCAGAAACAAAGGTGTATCCCACCCCAAATAACTTTTTCCAGCCTTTTCCACATCCATCTTGCCTCCTCCCACAGGTTTATTTTCTAATGACTATTCATAGCCACATGTTAAGTAAATATATTTGCTCATCCCACTCCTCATTTGAAATTCAAACACAAAGAGTGTGATCCTAAAAGACTTCATAAATAACACGAGAGGTCAAAAAGTGAGTCCATCTGAAGACCTGCCTCGCTCTCCCCAGGGGGTGAACCTACCCCTTGCTGCTCGGAGCAGTTTAGAGAAACCTGCTTATCCTGCGCTGGGATCCGCAGAGGGGTACCCTGCTCATAACACAAGCCCGGCTTTTACAAAAACTGGCAAGACACTAGAGAGCGAGAGAGCCTTTAAAGTGGACACACTCTGTGTTGGCAGTTTACGTTGCCATTCAGTGGGAAAGAAACACAAGTCAGTCGTTTTCAAACGAAGCCACCAAATCGCAGAGCTTGTGTTTTATAAGTTTCCACAGACAGTGGCGAGTCCCCAAGTGACTCATTTCTTGGTGGGGGCTTTGTGAAAGGCGCTTTCTGAGAGTTAGGTTTCCTTTTAGCTGGGGTAATATATTCTGGTTTTGTTTTAATGGTGACAAATAGTAGAGTGTAACTTAAAGTTCTGCTTGCCACGGCTAAGACCTTAGATATCACAGTGCCCAATAGGGCATTGTTTGCAGGAGGATGGTCTGGGCTCTGTTTCAAATTTATTTTTTGTTGTTGTTGTTTTGTTTTGTTTTTAATTGTTTGTTTTTGAGCCCTTTTTTGTGTGTGTGTGCGTGCAAGGCTGCGTGTGTGTGTGTGTGTGGGCAACATAGACAATGGATCCATTAGAAATTATACTTGGGGAGCCTCTCAGAGTGGTATTTTGTAGATACATTAAATATTTTTAAAAGCTAGATTTTTGTAAAATATTTATTTTGATAGAATATTTGTTCATGCTTTTTGAGAGGAGAAAAATATACTTTAGTCCATACTAAGGATTTGTAGTGTTGGTTCTCAAAGAAGGCAGATCCAGTTTGGTTAAGCTGCTATAACCTGGCTGAAAAGCTGATCTAGAGTCTGGTATCAAATACCCTGAATGTTCCTTTCATAGTCTAATCTTGGAAGAACAGGTCCTGTAAATGAGATGTCTCAAAGAGAATTTCTTATGAACCAGTAAAAAATGATGAAACTGATGCAGTGGCTTAGATCCTATTTATTTATTTATTTATTTACTTATTGGAAAAGGAGGACAACAAGAATTCAGGAAAAAGCCTGTAGATTTTGTTTGTTTGTTTGTTTGTTTTTGTTGTTTCAAAAAAATTGCCTCCAATCCTGTTTTCTCTTACTCAAACTGATTCAAGCCATCTCATTTCAGGCACTTAGCTCCAGCAACCAAGACAGAGGAGCCTATATATGCCTTTAAGTTCCTCCTGCAGCCAGTGGATGGAGAAGGGGTTCCAGAGCACGAAGCAGGCCATCTGAATCATCCCCTGGAATAGACGGTTTTCATTTAATGCTGGGAGTCAAGAAGCTCCTACTTGCTAAGTATCTCTGGATACTGAGGATAGATCTAGGCTGCAGAATTCAGTGAAGCATCTGAAATGTTTTTTTAAACCTCTCAGCACTGTGAATCCAGGTCTGCCATGGATCATTGAATACAGCCCAGAAGTGTCCTGAGAACAAGAACAATGTGGGAGTAAAACCAGTGACTGATCTCCGAGTGCCAATCTTACCTTCTTGGGCAAAAGCCCTCCATGGAAAAGCATAAGTTCATGGTCTAAAGGTTTCCTTGTGTGTCATTCCCAACATGTTTACTTGGTTGTGTCCCCTCACTCTGCAAGTGGCAGAGTAAGAGATGGAGGACACTGTAGGAGACCCAGTGATGAGTGGGAAGCAAATCCTAGGGTGGAAGCAGATGAAGTACAGCTTCCTTAGCTTTCACTTCAAAAGGTGATGGTAAAATAGGGTCTATCCTAAATACAGAGAATAGCTGTCTTAATTACAGGGAGAGCATGTGAAGAGACTCGGGCTTCACAAATGTTGAGTTAATGGAAAAAAAATGGCGAAGGAGAGAGATGTAGGTTCCCACTGAGGAAAAGCCTCAGTATGGACTGGGTCTCTGTCAGACATCTAAAAGAGCTGAGAGACTATTTAAAACAAAGAAACAAGAAAGAAAGAAAACAAGCAAACAAACAAAAACAACTTCCTTATGGCAGAAAACATTTCCATCAAATTTTGCCTCCTTTTTAGAGACTAAAATCAACCTCCCCTCTGAGAGAAATCTTCATGAGTTCAGGTTCCTTTGGTTCCAACACTTGCTAAACTTCTTAAAAATTAAATTTTGTTATTTCCTACCAGTGCTGTGATTAGAAGGAGAAGAGGATGAGGCCAGGTCCTGTTTCTGAACTCTTGGAATTGGCCATTTTTCTCACAGTCCCTAACCATCTATTCTCACTTCAAAGTTTTTGTCCTACACCTTCTACTTTCTTGCAGACTGATCTGAATTCCAACAGCAACATCTCAGCTTTGATTTTCCATCCTCCCATCTGTCCTTCTAATAGAATACATAGGAAATATATAAAAGAGGAGCAGGTTTCTCAAAGTGCGGTGATTTCAGAGACCTGAACATTCATAACCTGTTATGTGAAGGTAAGGACTGAAGTCCATATATACTGGTTTCTGCACATCTTGTAGAGTTGTGCAAGACTTCTTTTAACTACTGTTAATGCGTTCTTTTAGGACCCCTTTATCATCTTTGAAGGAAGACAGATTTTTCCAGCAAAAAGTCTGAAGTCAAAGCAATTTAGGTTAAACTCCAGATCCAAACCACCTTCTGAAGGAACTGGAAACCACTGAGTACCATGTGCCCCTGCAGTGCAGCCCACCAATTCTTTACCTATTTAAGTGTCACTGGCTACTTGTTAATATCATCCCACCCCTCCACTAATGCACGTACTGTAATGAGAGTACACAGTTATCCAACATGGAAATTAGGGCACTCTTTCTCCTTCACACAGTTTAAACTCTCCTTTCAATCTTACACCACAGCTATATTGAAGCCTTGGCTGGCATGTAAACACAGCTTAAAACAACTATTAGATATATCACACATAAAAAATTTAAACTGTAGTTAGGTTTGCAGGTGACAACTATGCACATATAGACATTTATAAACCCTATATATAATAAAATAAAGTGATGGCAACTTTATTTTTCATCTCTCAAACTAAATATTAATGGTGATGAAAGATTATTTTAAGCGTACATTCAACTGCTGATCATTCATCTGCATTCATGGATGGTAACTCTGTCATATTGCTAGTGGGTTTTCTTTCTCCTGGAGTCTGACGGAGTATCTTATTGACATTTATGAGGCAACTTTTCTTTTTCTTACTTAAAAGCTGTGTTCCACACAGGGTTGACCATGCCAAAATATACACCTGATTTACGTGGTGGATTTGTTGGGCACAATTGCCACTACACATAGTCATAAATGATGCAAGAAACCCATTAACATTTCCAAGCCAGCATTCAAAGCTGTTTATTTAGATGTAGCCAAAGCCATGAGCTGCCTGGATAGATCCCAGCCTGGACAATGAGTTCAGCCAGAGCTCTGCCAAAGACAAACTGCTACTTTGCTTCCAGGTGCTTGTCCACTACAGAAATTACTTAACACCTAAGCTGTCATTCAGTGACGTTATGAAAAGTCACAGTTTCTTAAGCCCTTGTCTGCCGAGTGTAGATGGCACCAGCTTAGTCCATCAAAGCAGTGGAGTGAGATTTTCCACAGTGCTCATTTCACTGGACTGGTGTGTAACTACATTCAGAGGAAAATAAATCTTTCTAGAATAATCATTGAACTCAACAAGCTTTAATCCAGCAGAGCATGCTGGCATCACCTATGTATATAATAAATACATGTCTAATAAATAAATGTCTAAAGAAGGCTTCATGGAAACAGAGTCACATTAACAGGGGTCAGGGTTTTACATCAGTGCCTATTAGACCACTCTCCAAAGCAGTAGGCTGCATTTCAGGTCTGCTGAGGAGGTTTTGCTTTCTTATACAAGCGAATGTGGTTTACCTCAAGGGAAAAGAAAACAGATCATTTGATCATTCACAGTAGGCCTGCACGCCACGCTGCTAATCATGAAGGACTCATGGAAATGCACTAGGTGGAAGGCACCACAATCTAATCCAGGAGACCTTTCCCTGTAGCAGGCTCTGGGGACCAAGCCCTTCAGAGAATAATAAAACAGTGAAGGAAAATGCAAAAACAAAATGCAGAAAGATTAATTAAATAAAGGGCAGCCTTCCAAAAAACCTGTAACAACTCTGTGAAATGTGTTTTCAACACCACAATACTCATTCTCTGTTTTGTTTCACAGCAAAACCATTACATGTAAGTGTTGCCTTTGAAACTCCAGAGAAAGACACTGATGAATGTTACACAGCAGATCAGAGGCTGCCAAAACTAACAGATTTCTGTTTAGAGACCCTAAGAGTGAAATCCCTGTGAAGTAGCAGAGCTTGAAGAGTAATTAGCCACAACCATAACAAAACAGTTAGCTACTCACCACTCAAATCTCTATGACTTCTCTGTTGTTTCAACTGACATTAGTCTTGCAGGTTGCTGAGCATGGGCTGTCCGTGATAGAAATGCTTAACATAGAATATAGAATATCCCGAGTTGGAAGGGACCCATAGGGATCATCGAGTCCAAAAAAACATAAAAACATAGAGCATAAAAAAATAAAAAAATAAAAAAGCATAAAAACATAGAGCATAAAAACAGCCAAACTGATAAGATGTAAAAAGGGCATTTTATTATGATATACTAAAAAATGCCAGTATTAGCAAGCAACACCTTACCTTTTCCCAGTCTTTAAAGATTCAAAGCAAAATTAATCTAAATACAATAACAGTCATTTTGGTGGAGACAAGATCAGGGATACCCATGGCCCAGTAGTTATCAGTTCCTCATCAAGGATTAACTCAAGTGCTAGAGGTTTATTTATATATTCTCATGAGCTGGACAAAAGGAAATTTCTCACTCATTTTTTATAACTTGTTGAAGATAATTTTTGCTAATCTATTCCTATCTTTGCCCAAGAAAAAGGAACCAAGCAACTTAAGTCCAGTTCACATATCAAATTAACTGGCATTTCATCTGCTGTGCTTTCTGCATCTGCTGGGTGCACAATGGCAGAGTGATAAAGTGACAACTGTTGGTTTACAGTGGTGATCCCAGAGTGACTGGGATCAGTAGTGGTACTCTTCTAATAGAGCACTTGAGAGAAACCTCATAAATCTCATAAAACACAAAAATACCTTTTTAGTTTTTCAGAGAAGATGAACAGACTAGAAAAACATGAAAAATAACACTTTCATGGTATCAGCACATATTAATCATGATTAATCATTAGAAAGGTAGGGCTATTAGTAGTTGTAGTAGTAGTTCTCTGCTTCAGTATTATTTTACTGATTATTTTCTCTGTAATGTTGTATGTAAATTAATAAGCACCTGTCCTTCACCTCCCAAAGAACCGATTTATTATAAATAATACGAAAATAACAACTTAATAAATTTGAAGTTGAAACTGTATAGAAATGTGAATTTTGTAAAGGAAGTACACATTAAATAAAGTAATAGGGATCAGATGTTTCAATATAAGAGACCTCTATTTCCTCTAACCCTTAGTGAAGCAAAACCTCACAAGAGAACACCTTTACATTTTGCAGAAATGAAATGTGAGATTTCCTAATACTTATACGGTCTCTTTGCCTAGGACTTCTAAGAGAGATACCTTAGGAATCATTAAAATGACCAATTCTAGTTAAGTTGTCATAGGCCTTTCACAGTGATGAAATCTAACAGTGGGGTAGCACTTTATTGAATTTAGTCTACTTTTATTGTACATATTTCAGCCAATTGCCATTTTGACTATCCTGGCCACCCTTTTGACAATTCAGTTCTTCTGTAATTTTCAACACATCAAGAGAGCAAACTTGGAAAAATGCCTTTCCCACCAAAACTACCCACAAATTGCAGAATCAACACTGAACTATTTTGTAGTGATTATTCCAGTGACAGGATTTGAACTCAACATCCTCTGATCCAGGGGACTGAGATAATTTATTCACTCTTTATGAAAATAAAACCCAGCAGTGTCCAAAGGAATTACCCTCTTCTGTAGGCTGAAACAATTATATAAAATGGTTTCCTTGTCAGCTGCAGGAACAGTAGTCCTTTTGACATCACCATTTTTTCTAATGCTGTCAAACATCAGTCTAAATGGAAATAGTGGGATTCAGCATTATAGCCTCAGACTTGCTGACTAGGAAGTGTCAGGATTACTATGTGATTTAGTCAAAGTGTCGTCTTTCTTCCTGACCTGTTGTTCGGTTTTCTATGGCAGCTATTTGTATTCTGTGACCTCCACAATAAAATGAATAAAAGTCCCTATTTTAGAAAAGCCTGCTTTCTGATCATTTTGAGGTGGAAAGAGAACTATGTGCGCTATCTAAATAGGGTTGCCCCACTTGACACAGTCACACAGACTTCTGTTTCAGCCTGTCCGTGATAGATCCTGTCACTTGTTGTAGGGCTCGTTTTGACATTTCAGGCTTTGCCATCACAGTTGCTCTTGTGGAGGCCCTTGCTCCCTTAAGCAACATCTGGAGTCTTTAGTATAAAATTGGCAAGATCTGGACCCCAAGCTGTCCCATTACCACAGGGCCTATCAGGGGTAATAATTACATAAATTACTGAGCACAGGTGTGTGACTTAGCATAGAGATAAAACTACCTCCACCTCCTGCACATTACAGCCCCTGTTATACTATCACAATGACTTTCTGTATTATGTATATAACTATTCCTTTGCTTCAGAAAGTCTCTTGCTGAAAACAGCGAATCCATGAACTGGTTTCTTACTGTAGATAATCCCCTTTTCAGCTGCCTTTAATCAGTAGCTTGGTTATCCTACAAATCTTCACTGTGAGAGAGGAGCCATCCAACCTTCCTGCCCACAGCTCATTTCCTCAGGATCCCAGCAGACCACCAGTCCTTCCAGGAGCTTCTTCCTCTGATTGCTCCAGGTAATTTTTCACAGAAACTTTTTCCTGACAAATAGAATAGAGCATAGAATAGCTCCAGCAGGATTGTTGAGAACAGCAATAATGTTGCTGGAAAGACATATGTGACAGGGTTATCACAAAACTTTTCTGAATCTCTATGTTCGTGAATGGAGGCTGGAACAGGAACAAGGTCTGTTTTTATAGGAAGATGCAATCAGAACCTGTGCAATTTAGAACCATAATTATTCTTTAAATCTATAGGAGCTACAAAGGTATCAGGAAAAGAATTCTGCTTAAAGCTGAAAATAATATTGTCAGAAGAATAAATGGATATAAATTCTCCATAAATAAATTCAGGTTAAAACAAACAAACACCTTTTTAATCTTTGGTGGACTTCAATCCCAAGGTAGAGCAGTGTTTAAATAGGAAGGGTGGACTAAAAATCGTTTAATCATTTCTACCTCTACTCAAGTGTTTATAATTTTATCATCAGAGCTCTCTGATGGGGTTGCCTGTGACAGCAATGGGCTTGGCAGTCTCAGGCTTACTTTTGTGCTCCTGCACCCAGACCTAGCACTGTGATAGCCAGCTTCCCTGTGAAGCTTAAAAATGACAAAGACGATGGAATGGCAAGGAAGTAGTTTCACCATTTTGCTTTCTCTAATTCTTATGCTACTCCTTTGTTGTATGATATCCTTCTGATACCTCTTCTCATTTTATATTATTTCTAGTTATAATATTTTAAACTGTCTTCATGCTTTGCAGTAAATATGTCAACCCTCTTCTACAGAAAGAGCTGAGACATGATTGTTACTGCTCTGTGTTCACAGCAACTTACCTTCTCCCTGCCAATTTCTATTTCCATAAAATAGGGAGACAGAGAAAACTTTCAAAAGGACAGAAAAGAGACTTTGCTACAGTTTAATTTTCTGTTAGCTAGGCAATTATATTTCCAAAATCTTTCTGAAACCCTTCTATATTGCAGTTCTCGGTTATCTAGCCAGAGGACACTGGAAAGTGATAATGAGGTGTTAAACACCAGCCTTGTTCCCCCAGATAGACCTCCTGCCAGCCATTTAACACTTGCTCAGGTGCTAAAGCTATGAAATATGTGTTTTTCAACAGCATTTAAGCACTAATAAATTATCAAACAGTTCGAAAGTAGCATGGCTGGATGAGAGATTGTTCTTAACCTGCAGCAAGCAGAGCCATTGCGGGTATGGTGGGACAGACTGGTCAGTAAGGTTTCCACAGCAGCAGATGCACACCTGGACAAGCCAAGGATGACTGCCTCCCACTTCCACATGCCTCTTTTGGAGATGGAAAGCTAATTTATTTGTGAGTGTCTGCCTGGATTAAATCTTGAGATCCTCTTCTTGAGTGTCTTGGGTTTTATGTCACCAGATGGAGCTACCCCATCCAGATGCAATCCTCTAGACAGGTCTGTTCCCCTTACCCTCTCCTCTCACTACTAAACACCCCTTGAGCGTGGCTTTCTTAAATCTTTTCTGAAGCAACGCTGTCAGAAATGCTACCCGCCAGCCAGCAAAAAGATGTCAAGAGTTATAATTCTTCGGGAATATACTTTTTACATTCACACCATTATTTCTCCAATAGAAATAATGTTTATGTGGATTTACAATTGAAATCAAAAGCGCCAAAATTACTCAGAATCTAAACTATCTGGCTGCTAGCACACGTTTGGGAGGTACTAACAGAGTATGCATAAAGCTGTCATGTCAGCACCACTCCTCTGCATCAGATACACCCAGTCCTGCCCAGGGATGGAAATTACTTACCACTTCATGCTTCTTTGCCCACATTCCTCATATCCATGTAGGATTTGCTGTGGAAATCTCATGTCCTCTATAAGTGAACTTCATTATGTGATACCAACATTTCTGGCAGAAATGGGCTCAACTGGGCTAAAATATGATTATCGATGGTTAGATATACACCCATGTGCACATACATCCTGACAAGTGCTTCCTATATTCTGAAGCTGTTTCTTCACCCAACAGTGATGTAAGTCAAGAATCACCGCAATGCTGCAACATGGCTTCACTGGAGGTAAAATAATAGCAGAAATGAATAAAGGCAAGGCCCAACGGGAGACTTGAATGTCTAAATATAGGCACCCATTTTTGCTTTAGGCATTTCAGAACATCCTACCTGACTGCCCCAGAAGGCTGCAGACTCCTGCAAGTCCTGTGCCAACCTCATGTGAACACCTCATGTGCACTGGGCCCAACTGGGATGGAGTGAACCTTCTCCATAGCAGCCCATATGGTGCTATGCTTTGGATTTGTGGCTGAAACTGTGTCAATAACAGATCGATGTTTTTATCATTGGCGAACATTTCTTGCACAGCATCAAAGCTGTCTTTCTGTCCCACTCTGCCCCACAGCGAGCAGGCTGGGAATAGGCAATAGATGGAGAGGGAACACAGCCAGGACAGCTGACCCCAACTGACCAAAGTGATATTCAATAACCTTGTGAGGTTGTGCTCAGCAATAAATGCTCTGGGAAAGGAGGAGAAGAGAAGGGGGGACAGTTATGGTTATGGCATTTTTGCCTTCATCTTACTTTCTGCCCATCCTGCTGGTGATAGTGAGCAAGAGAGTGGGTGGGTGTTTGGCTGTTGGCCTGGGGCAACCCACCACACCTGGACACCTAAGCATAGCACTAGATATCTGCATTTAGGCATGAGACTTGGTCCCCTACTGCTCACCCTTCAGGAAAGTTTTGGAGTTCAGAGTAATGGGTATATAGAACCTGAAAGAGAGTAGAAAGAAATGGAAATGAAGCATAGCCACAACTTAGCAACTATTCATTATCCATTTTGCTTGGTGTCCCAATGTGAAGAACATGATGGGATAGAGGCTTAAACATCTCTTCCATTTATATACTGCCTGAATCTAGCCCTGTCCATGTTTGATTCAATTCCTGATACTGGATTTGCTCTAAGCTCTTGACCATCTAACATGGCTGAAAAAAATAAATTGCAAGCAGTTCTTTGCAGTAACAGCTGTGAACTAGGTGAGAGGAGCTGGCCTTGTTCATTACTAAATTCATTTGGGATTCCTTTCTAATGGCTAACCCAAGGAGCGTTGCTCACTTATCTTCTCTTGGAAGAAACTGAGCCAAATACCATGCAAATATACATTTCCACTCTATAGCTGCATTGTCTGATAATCAAGATTCTCTGCTGGCAACCAAACATCTCACATACTGCAAGTCTTCTGTGAAGAAATGAAAACAAACATTTAAGGAAAAATCACTAAAAAATTTCAGCAAAACTGGGCCAAGTGGTTTCAGGCTCATCTTTCTCTGTAAATAAAGTGGTGAAGAGAATGAGATGTTTTAGTGAAGTGCTCAGCTCCAGTACAGATATAGATGAATGAAACCAATGTAAGCACATCTAGAAAATGTTGAGTAGGGAAATTGTTCCACAAATGCCTTTTTCCCTTTCTTCTTATCCCCCTTATACATGCATTCCTCAGGAAAAGTGCTGTTTTGTTCTGGCAAAAAGATTCTGCAACTATGAATATTCCTATATCACTAACAGAAAGATGTATCTGAGGTACAATGTAACTTGTAAAGTTGTATTGGAATGGTCCAGTCAGCGAGTTCTGTGCAAAGGCAATGAATGATTCAGGATTTATACACGCTGACATTTCCCACCCTCTGTAAATAAAAGGTTTAGAATCCAGCACAGTTATTCTCATGTACTATACTATTCTCATGGACTATACTATTATACCTACTATAATAATGTAAAAAGACCTTGAAATAAGTGTAATAGGTGTCTCGTGGCCTCTTAACATTGCCAGAATGTTTCATATGTATTTTATAGAATATTTTATAAGATAAAGGCTATGAATCTTCGTTGCTATTAAATTTTAAGAGCAAATATCTACCAGGAGTTACAGAGACAGAGCTGGTCTGGCCTCAGGGGAGAAAGCACAAGATGACATTTTCCAGCTACAGAGTTTGTGGCATCTTGCATTTTTGGCACTGAGAAAAAGCAGCAGCTTTACTTCAGTTTACTTCGCATGTTTGCACACATGGATAGTGCTACTTACAGAGCAAGTATTTTAAGAATCTGGAAAGTGTAGCTGGATGGCATCAGTGATACTTTCTGATTTTCATTCAGATCCATTGGTCTTTCTAATCAACTTGCTCTGAATCAAGTACTGTGGGAGGTATTTGCAAATAACTTCTTACTGACTTTCTATTATTATATTTAAAAGGTGATAAAAATGGCTAGAATTATAATAAGTGAAACTTTCAGGGACTAGCTGTCCCCAGCCTATTGTCAAGAAATTTTGTTAACAACACATGTACGGTAGATAAAACAACAACAGAAAAGAAAGAAAATGTTTTTAAATCTGTGGAGTGTAGGTATTCCTGCTTTTTATCTTTGTTTGTTTGTTTGGATTATAGCTGAGTACAGAAGAGGAAGAGAATTCAATGAAAAAAGTCAGAGGAGGGTAGCAAAGTTGCTGATTTGTTGGTCAAAGGAAAAAAAAATCTGATTTATCTTGTACAATAATCTGGGCCTTGTACTTTCTACCATTTCTGCACCTTCCACTATTAAAATAATCCCTAATATACTACCCAGATTGGAACTCTGCTTGTGGGTTTGAATTGCAAAGACATGATTTATTTAAATCACTTAGAAAAAAAATCTTTAAACGAAATACCATATCACTTCTGGTGTTGAACTCGACATTACAGTCCAGAGGATAAAAATAACAATTTTATGTAACAGGCTAAGATTTTAGAAAGCATTACCAATTTATAATAAATACTGACAAAAAAAAATACTATACATACACTGTAAAATTTTCATCAATGAATATATTCATCATTCAGCGGTAAGGTCTAGCTTTGGATTCAGCACTGTTCTAGGCAGGGTTTGGACCAGATGACCAGGGATGGGACCTCCAAATCTAAATTATTCTGCAATTATTTAACTTATAAACTATAATTTACAAACTACTGCTATAGATTGAAATTGTAATTGGGAAGAAATTTATGAACTTTTTTTTGCACTTTGGCTTGCAAGCTCTTAATCCAAATTTTGCCATTCAGAAGTATTGCAGACTTATGTGATTGTTTATATTGGTCAATATCTGATTCCCAGGATTTGCATGAGTGACTTGTGATATTGGGTACCTTTTCCAAAATCTTCTAAGTAGTGATTACCTGCATGGCTTACCAGCAGAGCACTGTGAAACCGCAGGATGTCCTAATGCCTGATGGCTAGACGTAGTCAAAAAGTTGAAGTGTGTCAGTGGAGCTGCTGCCATTCTCCATGCATGCAATCGTCTCTGTTGAAAATATAACACTATTTATTTTTAACTGCTGTTTCAATGGCAGCCAAGTTACATTACCTTGCACTCTCCATGTGCTAACAGTATGTTCACAGTCAGTTGCAGCAGCTCAGATGTACTATACCTTGTCAAGGAGCGGTAACATGACGACCTTTTTGAGCCTCCCTGTGTTTCATTCTGAATTTTGACTGAAGTGATTAATTACTGAAGGGTGATCAACTCCCAGAACAATTCTTCAGAAGATCTAATGAAGCCTAAGCATCAGACAGATGAGCAATTTGCCTACTGGTGCCTGAGAGATGCGTTTCAGCCCCCCACCTTGTAAAAGTCTAGGAACTGGATGGTGCCCTAAATGAACACGGACCGTTTCACAGATTGAGTGACATTAAGTATTCCCAGAGGTTTTTTTTTTTTTTTATTAGGTTAGAATCAGTTCTTAAATCAGTAAATTTTGTGGAAATTTCCCATTCCAGAAGTAAGCAAATATTGAAGAGTATATATATTTTACTTAGCAGCTACCACAGAAAAATATACAAAGCAGGAATATGTTAAATGCAAAACCTAATTGGTTAGAAAAATGTGTTCCTTTGACAGGTCTGTTTCTTTAACAGAGTTTTGTTAAAGAGGGCACCATTGTTTCATGGAATACCCTGTGGTTTAGTACATAAAATATGCAGCCATTTGATATATCTCAGCTCAGTTTTGCATTGTATTTTAATTTTTGGTCAGTATAAATTTATCTCTAATAATTCTCCATAAAAAAGGCTTCACTTTTCTTCAGTGCTTGGAAAATGCTTTCTCTGATCAAGTTTATTCCCTCTAAGTTTATTTTTATTTGTCCAATTCAGATAGATAACAAAGATATACTTCAGTAATTAAGAGCTGAATGGATTTTGGAGGCAGGATTCTCATAAATCATAGATTTAGTATCATACCAGCAGAAAGGTTTGAAAGGGGTCAAATATGAGGGGAATTTTTTGAGTTTTGTGAAATGTCTTATTTTCCTCATTCCATTTTCCCAGTAGACTGGTGAGGATGACAGTAAAACTGGAACAGGCTGTGCAACTCTGAACGGAAAGGAATGCCTTTAAAACAAAAAGAAATAGGATTCATAAAAGGCTTCATATCTATTATATCCATCCAATCTAAAACTTGAGCACAAAGAGGAGCCTGTAGATCTAAATACATACCTAATAACAATATCTGCAGAAAGGTGAACATGCTATGTTTCCTAGAGCTACGTGAACATGCAATGTTTCCTGGCTTTCTCCAAGAGTTGATGCTTCTCTGTCAGACTGAACAGTCTGACATTTATAAATATAGTTTATACGTATCTATGGGACTATATATATGAGGCAAATCAAAAATACGGAAATCTATGTCTATGATATGCGTATTGGTCATGTGTAATGCGAATGCACAGTTACAGGAATTAGGCCTGAGTAGAATAGTCCTGAAAGCCAGAAACAGCTTTATTTTGTTATCTTGTGTGCTTCATCATTTAAAAGAGGTTTGACGGGGTAACACTAAGGAGCCAAAGTGCTGCAATTTTTTCTGTAGTTCTCTGTGCATGCTGTCAGCTAAGCCATTAGCAAAACAGTGTGATGGACTGCATATAACTGGCACATCTCAAGTGTGATGGAGGGGACACAGCAATGTGCGTCTATTCTAAAAATGCTCAATTTCATCTGAGAATTAAATACTTGCATTGCAAATGTGCTTCCAACATGAAACGTCTCTGCCAGTATTCAACCTGGGAGTGAGACAAACATCTCAAAATGGCTTTTGTAGGACAGACTCTCCATCCATAGATTGAAGACTGAAGGTCTTCTCAGTGATATGTCTTAGCTTATATGGTGTGGTGGTTTTACTAACTAGCTCCATGGATAACACAACTTACACAGATTTGACTTGAAGAATTTTTCATAGTGTTCTTTGTTGGATGCCATGCGATGTGATCACAGTAGTCTCTTCAGGTCTTGAGGGAGCAAAGTAGGGTGATATACAAAATCTCTTTCAGGATAGTTGGGTTCAGGGCCTATATGTCATATCTATCTATTCACAAAGAGGAATAGCTTAAAATGTTATCAGAAAAATGTGACTGATTCACCCAATGCACTGGTACAAATTTCTTGGGTTTGCACAGTATCAAGCAAAGCTGTCAAATTTAAAAGGATACCGATTTAAAGTTAGTTTATTACGTATCTTGGAAATATTTCAAACAACATACCTGCCCTGTTGTTTCTTTTTCTTTGTTCTGGGTTTTTAAGACCACCATTTGTTTCATTTGACCTTCAGCTTGTCTAAATTCCAATTAACACTAATGGAGGTATGGTAATCTGCTCCAGCTTCGACCTGATGCACAGACAGATTTGGGGATTTTCCACAGAAGACATTTGTTTCCCACACAAATGGAAAAGGCTGACTGTAGAAGGGGAAAGCAAAACTGCCATACTACTTCCACACAGTGCTGTCAAATAAATTAAAGTTCCAGCCCCAGAAGGGGAATTTGGTGAGCAGAACTGTGAGCACAACCAGTGCCCATTAATGTAGACAAAGCAGGGGTTATAACATGCCTGCTAAGGGCCGTAACCAGTTATTGGCCTCGCTTTCCCACCGGTTCTCCACCGATGCCCTGGTACTTCTTAACAGTTGAGATATTTTGAGCCCCTGCTTGCCTCATGGCGTTAAATGGCTCAATTAACTACATTAATGGGTTCCTTTGTGAGGAATTCAGGGTGTAGTTTTCGCACCGTAAGGAATATTATACAGATAGACTGGCATGCACACAGGCATACAAGTGTGTCAAAGCACTCTTCCACGCTCCCCTTCCTACATGACAGGGCAATAAGCCAGTATAAGCATATAAGCCTGTACAACCATCCATACTTGTGAGATGTATGGCTTTCATGAGAAGAGGAGACAGTGTAGATCAGCCGTGATATAGCTGGTGAGGATGTCAATTTTTCAGAGCAGCACTCAGTAACTCAGAGTTGTTCTTTGTAGAACACATCACGTCACAGCATAATGATGCTTTTGCCTTCCACTTCTTCCTTGACAGACAGTGCTAAACATGTAAGAAATGGTACAAATGCTTCCACCAGCCCTACAAATACTTCATACCCTTTTTAAACACATATCATCACAGCAGCAATAGTTTGCGTGTATTGGAATCCTATGCTGGCTTAGTTCTAATGCTAATCACAGATACACAAATGAATTTAATAGAAGAGAATTCAGGTCCATAAAGAGCTCTGCCAAACTTCAGAAGCCCTAAAAAGCCAGACAGTGAAAGAGTGAATTCTACCTTAGATACAGAACAGATTATGAAAATTTTCAAACCACCAACCTTGGTATTGCACTTTTCTCCCTTGCATGACTCCACTCACTGAATTCCTGTGCGGAAACTGTAAAAAAAAAAAAAAAAAAAAAAAACAGATTTTAGCCCAGCTCATGTTGGGGTACTCAATCAGATTCTTTTCCTCTGAAAGACTTGGAGAAGCACTCAATAAAGTGCTGACAACATACAATCAACTTTTGGTCACTTGACTATACTACACCACAGCAATAATTGCATTTGAAGATGCCAAAAGCATTGTCTTCGAGGATTATAAATATTGTGTTTTTTCCTCATTATTGAACCTCAAGTTTTGTGTAGACAGTCTCTCTATCAAAGCAGCAAAGTTCCTTTAAAACAGATGAATGACAACACTGTTGGTCTTTCATTAGTATACTTGTTCTGATGTTCAGAGAACTCCTTGCACCACTGTTAACCTGTCACCTTGAAATGACATTCCACATGCTACTTACATCAGTGACGGTGTTCAAAAGCAAATTCAGCCACAGACAACTTCTACAGGAAAATTCATTAAGTTTGTCACAGGCAATATCAACTGCCATGTTCAGGCTCTTTTTCTATCTGTTGGATACCCAACGTTTTCAGTAACTTCACCTCTTCCTAGCCATGAAAATTTTTGATGTTTGTCACCACTACATTATTTACTCTTTTCCTAGGCTAATTCTCTTCCTTCAGCCCATGTCTGTCTTGTCTGAAGGGATTGCTGCCTGCTCCAGCCCAGGTTTACACAATGTATGTAGGATGCAGCCATAGTTAACTCATAGCTCCTCCTGAAAGGCATAACTATTGAAATTCAGAATAAAGTAATAACAATGACACTTTATAATCCAGGGTAACTGCCTAATCTCAAATAATAACTGGACTCCTTGTATGTCGATGGAAAGAAAAAGACTTTAATACCTAACTGCCAAACGCCTGAGTGAAGACAAGAACTTCTCCCACAGAACTTCTTAAACATCTATGCAAAATCCAGACCTCATTGCAGAGGCCAAACTTATATTAATGTGAGCAGTGCCAAGATTTCACCCTTAGTTTTAAGTTCCACCAGGATAGAATGCCAAACTTTGGAGAAAGTCATGGAACTGAGAAAAAATGAGAAATTAGAAAGTTGGGGATGCAATAAAAATTAAAAAATGAATAATGCATTTCAACTGAGATAGAACTGGGAAAAACTGTCAATAGCGACAGTGCTGTTTCAGCTGGGACTGGATTCTTGTTATTTCATGAAGAACAGTTTAGCAGAACAAGAACAATTTAGCAGTGTATTTTCTGCAAACTGTCTCCAAGTTTCAGTCCAGATACCAAAGATAAACCCTATTCTTCCTTTTAATGTATGCCTTCTTTAACTATTTACCTATTTTTACATTTTACTTGTTAACACTTTTCCAAGTTGCTCAGCTTGATTCTTCACTCCCTCTGTAGCATGAAAGCTTTATTGTTCCTTGTGAATACTCCATCACTTACCCCTCCCAGCTCCAAGTTTTGGCACGAGTGGCCTCTTTTGAGCTTCTGTGTGAAGACCACCTGCAGCAGACCTTGAAATGACTAACACGGAGGCAGGCTGAGATCACCTTAAACCTGAGTTTCAAAAGTGCTCTACAGCTCTTGCTGTTTCCTACTCCACAAAACGACTTCATTTCCTACACCACTGCTAAAGTAATAGTCCTGAAAGAGGGAGCAATAATTTATAGTAACTCTTCTTAATACATGAACATTAATTTTATTTATTGTACCAAGAACCAAATGTACTAGGGACATAGTCAGTGATTGGCATTTTGAAGGAAATATGGTAAATTACTCAAATCTATGGGTATAGCTGTACAGATTTATAAAACATTGCCTTTAATAGCTAGAAAATGAAATATGACTAGTGCTGAGGTCGTGTCCAATGTTCATTTTGCTCATTTACTGTTGCAGGTGGAGTTGAAATAGTTGCCAATTCAAAAGATTAAGGTTTTGTTGTTGTTGTTTGCTTGTTTAGTTGTTCAATTGATTGATAATAATATATTGAAAAATAGATGTGGGAAATTAGAATAAATAAGAAGTGTTATTTAATAACAAACATAAACTCAGAAACAATAAAAACTCTATTTGTGATTCTTTATCCTTGAACAATAAAATAAATATATACGCATTAATGGGCCAATCCTATGAAGAAGACCAAATACTAGGCAAAGAACACTTTGTCTTGTGCTGTGTCTGGCAGAGGATGCCAAAAGGAACTGCAGACAGTAGTGATGTGCTGTGGCTGACGATATTTACAGGGTCATTAATGATAAAATAGCTGGAGCTCAGTTCTCCAGCTATTCTCTTAATCAGGTAAGAAATATATTGAAATCAATGAAATTGCTCAGGATTAACAGCAGGGTGACTGAGTGCAGAATCAGCCCCAGTAAGAAAATTCCTTATAGTTCAGTGTGGAGCTCAGCAGATAAGAAAAAGTTACCGTTTTCAAACATCCCAGAGACACAACAGCCAGACACATATACAAAACCATGTGCTAGGGAAATGAAATTAGCAAGTGGTGTCATTTGTTTTAGCATATGAACACATCTGACAGGCATGAGCTTGTCTCTGATGTGTTTTCTTGTCAATGCTGGAAAGAAGAAAAATGTGAAGCTAGGTAGGAATGTTTCTGAATGTGATGCTCTTTTCTCCCCATTTTTTCCCCTTTCTTTCACTAAAAACACTGGAGATGTTTAAAATCCCTAAATCATATGAGGCATATTTTTAATATCTTGTACTAGGGATAACCTTTTTAATAGCACTGGAAATCCCTATATGCCATATCTAGGTGTATCCAGATGGATTGCTTCCATATGAAGACATTTTCTTTTGCTATTTTTCATTCTATTGTAACTATCTGTAACGTATGCTTTTTATAATGAAGGGCTACTCTTAATAACCTTGTATTTATTTATTTTTATTTTTTTTTAGAAAGAGCAGATGTGATGAAGTGAATGAGAGCTATTGGTTTAATAAAGCACAGTCATCTTCCCTCAGATGTTACAATAAACCAGATTAAATAGAGGTCTAATGGAGAAAGCTCCAATGTTACTTCTGCTGTTGATAAATGGTCTGAAATTTCATTTTCTCTGTTGTGTGTATCTTGCATACGTGCCTATGTTTAACTGTTTAGAATCTGGCCCTGTAATGATATGAAAGAAAAGAACCCCAGGATCTCTAAATGGCTCATTATGCAAATGATTATTCCTAACTGATAGGGAGGAGTGAAAGGTGATAAATCCTTCCCTCTCAATTAAATTCTTTTCATGAGAGTCTTTAGTACTTTTCTGACTATAATGTCAGTCAAGCAATAACAGAAAACTCGGTGTCATTATGGAAAAAAGCCATTAAAACCTTTTTAGGGGTAGAGAGAGGGGATATGCGAATATACTTCAAAGAGAGGGTCTTGTTTTCCTTTTATTCCCTCAGTATTTCCATGAAACCTAAGGCAATGACATCACAACAAAACAAGGTTGCCAAGATATACTATACAAAAACATGTTTTCACATGGTTACATTTTCTGCAAATTATAGTTCTTGGAGTATAAATCAGAATAATTGTTTAAATCAGAGTGACTGTTGAAACAGATTTACAGAGATCAAATCAAAAATGTAATAATTCTTGTGGTTTCACTAATGCTCAGAGCACCAAATACTTCTGAAAATTTTGGTTGTCAGTTATATATAGTGTTTACATTAACATGCTGCTTGAACAGAGAAAATATATATTTTAAGATGAAAATGTGAATCCAGGGTTACAAGAATGTTTCTGAAACAGCTAAGTCATCTTGTTTCAAGTAAAACCAGATGTTTGCTTAAAGTGAAAGGCAATCATTTCTTTTAATTATGTTCACTGGTTAGGCCACCAGGAATATCCATATGTGCACACAATGATCCGATTAAAATCAAAGACCTTATGATGGAGAAAGCAATCAACAACTGAAAGACCACCAAATGACATGCAACACACTGACCTGGATTCCTCTCTGTCCATTCGCTATTTTCACTCAGCAGGTCCTACAAGAGGTATAGTTAGGTTCTCTGAGACCCATGGGTGAGTCACATCTCCTGGTCTTAGTAGTGTCTTCATGACCGGTGGCCTGCTAAACAGTAACTCCAGATGGATGAACCAGGACTAAACACAGTTCTGAACTTCGCACATGGTCAATACCTGCAAAGAATGTTCAGTATGAAGTAAGGAAACAACTGCAGTGTTCTCCTTTTGTCTTCTCTACCTTTACGATATGTGATGTTGTGGTCAGTCTGGTGGAAGAGAGAAAAATATGGACACTTATACCATAGTTTACATTAATAATTCACCGGAAGAGACAAGGATGGATAAATGGGTCGAACAAGTGGATTTTCATATCCTGCTGAGATCCTTTCTGTAGATGCCATTTGATCGTGCTTAGCAGACTGTAAGCACAAAGTGTCAGCATGGGGCTTCTTAACCTGTTTTCTAGCAGCTCTGACTCTCCTGAATGCTTCACGTACGTATATATCTGTCTGAATTTTTATCAGTGACTGACTGCATTGACTTTACATCGCTCTTCATATTTTTGTACTTTCTCTTTACCACTATGTTGCTCATGGATCTCTTCACAGTTCTCCTGTGATGAAACACCAAAAGCTTTGGCCTGTGGGAGGATGTGCACCTTCCATTGGTTTCCAGGTCAATAAACCATCCTTTGGGAATTGGTATCTACTTCTACTACTACCTCCTCAACTTTTCCATGATCCTACCAGCAACCAAGTACAGCTCCATAATGTCCATTTCACTGTCAGTGACAAGTATGTTTGTATCTCAAAACTCATGCATATTTATTTACTGCATAATATACACATAATATGCACATAAACACATATTCACCAGACATATATGCACACAATGCTTTGCAGATGCTTATAGAATAACATCATATCCTCTGAATTTTTGTAATATTCTTTCAGCAGCTGAACATTTTCTCCAGGAAGACTTGGCCAGTTAATGACTTCTTCTGTCTACAGTTTTCAATTGGTACTACTTAAGCTTAAATGTATAGGACCCTTTTTTTTTTCTGGGAAACACATCTTTTCCAGTCAGTCTATGTTTACTTTTCTCCCCTAACATTCTCTGGATGATACTCTATTTTTGGAGTGATTTTTTTTATGTCAAACAATTTCTTCACCAGCTTATGAAAAAGAAAAAGAAATGAAAAGAAGAAAAAAAAAATAAGAAAATAAAAAAAAAGAAAAAAAAGAAAAAAAAAGAAAAAAAAGAAAAAGAAAGGAAAGGAAAGGAAAGGAAAGGAAAGGAAAGGAAAGGAAAGGAAAGGAAAGGAAAGGAAAGGAAAGGAAAGGAAAGGAAAGGAAAGGAAAGGAAAGGAAAGGAAAGGAAAGGAAAGGAAAGGAAAGGAAAGGAAAGGAAAGGAAAGGAAAGGAAAGGAAAGGAAAAAGGAAAGAAGAAGAAAGAGGAGAGGAGAGGAGAGGAGAGGAGAGGAGAGGAGAGGAGAGGAGAGGAGAGGAGAGAGGAGAGGAGAGGAGAGGAGAGGAGAGGAGAGGAGAGGAGAGGAGAGGAGAGAGGAGAGGAGAGGAGAGGAGAGAGAGGAGAGGAGAGGAGAGGAGAGGAGAGGAGAGGAGAGGAGAGGAGAGGAGAGGAGAGGAGAGGAGAGGAGAGGAGAGGAGAGGAGAGGAGAGGAGAGGAGAGGAGAGGAGAGGAGAGGAGAGGAGAGGAGAGGAGAGGAGAGGAGAGGAGAGGAGAGGAGAGAGGACAATGAAATGCCATAAAATGGATAAAGCATCTAGGTCCAGTGAAGCCATTAGGACTTTTTACCCTAATTTCAATGAGCACAAGAAACATTCCTTTGTATTTTGCCATGCTGCTGTCACAGTCAGGTGATTTATTTTACACTTACCGTTTCTGTGCTGATAGTGTTCTCCTCCCTCTGTTAGCGCATGATCTGGGCCAAACCCTTATGCTGCTTTGCTTTTGTCTTACCATCCACTCTTTTCAGCAAAGTCCCTGACTGAAGGTGGGATCCTTTCCTTCTGTCCTCATTGCTCTGCAAGACAAGTGCCTCTGTGTGTCTTTTGATACGCATATATCAGTGCTTATATATGTATGTATGTATGTTTAGACCCATCTCCATGATAATTTTGTATTTTTCTTGTGAGTCTCATACAGCTTTCTAAATGTTCCTCTTTCACGAAGCTTTGCCTAACTGCCAGCACTCTCACAGGGCCCTCAGTGTATTGTAGTCAATCCCTTAAAGCTCCTCTCATTGTTTTGACTAATAAGCAGTTACATGAAAACATTGGGCCAAGATAATTAGAGAAAAAAATTGTGCAGACCCTGCAAATTTAGCAGCAGACACTTGATCTTTGCTGACTGGCTTGTAGATGCTTTTGCCAACAATGTCTTCTCCAAAGCATACTCCTGTCTTGAAATATAATATCTTCACCAGTTTTCAACATGAGAGGAACCCAAACTAGTTAGTATTGACATGGATGACCTCCAAGTACTGCTGGTGCTGCTAGATGGAAAGGAGATGGCATTACTGTTGATACAGAAGAGCAGGCTAATTTGTAGCCCCGCAGGATCCCAAAATATGTCCAAAATATTATTTATGACTAAAAGTCATAAACTCGAGTAAAGGCTGACTTTATTGTTTACTTATCCAAGTCATAAAATATACAGGCACAGCAAATATAAACAACAGCAAAACAAGCTGAGCAAGGGCATGCTTTCAGCTAGCTTAATCATCTCAAAACTCTAAATATTACCTCATGGCAGATGGCTGCTGGAGTCCACGAAGGACTACACCAAATCCTCTTCCCTGTTCTGCACAGACCACCCCTATTGAGGACAGTTCCATCCAAGTGCGTTATCACATATCCTGTCTTGAAACAGAAAAATTCATTTCCTTGTCACCATTTGGTGAGTCTTAAGCTGGAAAAGGGCCTATTGCCTACCTTCCTCTGGAAGAGATTTGCAGATGGATTGCTGTCTTCTCGGGTCTTTGAAGGAACAGTCAAGAATGTTTCCCCTCCTTACTGTGCTGGTCTGGGTGAGTTTCTCTAGTCTAGTTTTTATACCTTTTTCATCACTAAATTCTAAACATTCACCAGGGGAATATTTAGTAATACAAGCAATATATGTTGTATATATTGTGAGTTCCTGCTCGTTCTCATTTATTCTTCTTTTCCATTCTGCCTCAGAAGCAGTAAATAATTCTTACAATGCATACTTCTCTCTATACAGCACCATTAAGTATCCTGCTTCTTATCTGAAACTGGCTCTAGAAAAGTACAGAAAATTACAGAATAATATGAAAAAAAGGTCAAAAAAGGAGTAAGTAGAAAAATTAATGTACCTACTTGTCCACACAAGGTCGATATATTTGCCATGACAGACACGTGCTTATCTGGCTTTAAAATCCTCCAGTGATGTGCGATTCTACAACTTCTCCAGACAACATAGCCCATTCTTTGACTACGTCTTTTTTCCTAATAGATAACTAAATTGTCCCTCACTGCAAGTTACCAGTTACTTCTTGTTCTTTGCATCATGGCTGTGAAGAACAGATTGTTATTCCACTCTCCTGTGTTTCAAGAACTTAAAAACAAAACTTGAACCTGAAGCTCCCTGAATATATGAGCTAGATTCAGCATATCTGGAATGACTTAATTAACAGAATGAATTCCATGTGACTTACTTGATCAATCTGAACCGATCAACCTACTTCAAATTAGGCTGACAAAATAATTTCCAGAACTTGCAGACAAATTGTAGTTTGGAAATGTCATTGTAAAAATATCAGAAGTTTGCAAAATGAATAAATTTTTACAGCTACTTTGTGAACTTGGAAAAAGTGAGGCTTAGCTGAGAAAAGTCCAATATTTGTCTTTTCTCCCACTTCTCATTTCATTTAGCCAGAAAATGAACTGTGTTCAACAAAAGTATGTTTTATACCAAATGATATTTAAAGTAATTATTTAACATCTGTTAAATAAAGATTAATAATTAAGCAGCCTGAAATGCAATCATTATTATAGTTTACAGATAAGGGAAAAGAATTTCAAAAGATCTTAAGTAAAGTACAAAAACATGGGCTAATCTTATGAACAAATGAAAATTCATAATCCTGCTTAGGCCATGGTCTGCTGGTAATGTATTCATAATTAAAGTACTGTGTGATTTATGAAAGTCAAAAAGGAAATTACTCTAAAACATCTACAGTGAATGCTTATAACTAGCTCCCAGTCTCCCAAAGGACTGGACTTTAACCATCATCAAAGCTCAGTTAAGAAGATCTTTGACTTGTTTTGCAAAATGTTTGCTTAACTTCTTCAACTCCATCATTTAAAAGTGCTTAGCTCAGATAACTGGCATACAAGGTTATGCAAGACTTGTAATTACAGTATGATTTTTTAAAGGGCATTTAGTAACAAATGGAGGAGTCTATTTTTATTCTATTTTCATGTTTGTTGAGGAAAATGTTCTGAAGAATTAATTGCTATTAACATTCGAAACTGCACAGCAGTAACTATAATTATGATTTCATTTTAAAAATTTTAGAGTTTCAGTCTGTGTTCTACTCATTAAAAAATCTGTTCAATATATGAATACTAGTCTAACATTCATATGAGTATTAGGCAATGACAAAAATGAAAAGCATTTCACACAGAAACAAAGTTCCATAATTGTTTTAATTTTAGTCTTTAAAATATATCACTTTTACCACATTTTAAAAATGCAAGCATTGTTTAAATTTGCCACGTTAAAACATATTATGATCATTCTGATGTAATATATAGGCTATTGAGTTAAAGAAATTCATAAATCAGAATATGAAATCTTTAGCACAGTGTTCCTGAGTTTTCATGAGTCATGACAACTCAAACACAGAAGAAATCCTGATGGGATAAAATGTGGTAATATAAGACAAAAGTCTATTGCCAAAGATAAGAAAAAAAAAAAAAAAGCAACTTTCAATTATGAATACAAGTTGAAATGAATACAATCAAGCTTTCGACTTGATGATTCTGTTTGAATCATAAAATTTCTGATAAAAAAGCTGAGAATGAACAATTTGTTGGTATTGAAGAGCAAGATGTTCAAGGCTTATGTCACAGTAAGCTCCTGTCGTTCATTCACCCACACATTTTGGTCTCCACTGCAGAAGACACCCATTGTCTGCAGGTGGAGATGCAGGTAGCAGAACTGATTCACCACACTGGCAGTGTTAATCTTATCCTGAGAGCTGGAACTGATTTTATGAATGAAAAAGTAGCAGTGACCTTGGACAAAATAGAAACAAACAAACAAACAAAAGGATTCCATGATATTTGCTGAATTTAAAAAAAAAAAAAAAGTCTTTTAGCACTTCTTGGTAATTGCAGATATACATTTTAAAAGCTACTTTAACTAATGAAAATTATTCGGCTGGGATCTGAGATGATTGCACCTTCATACTTCATCAGTGCAGTGAACATACAGGATTCACAAGTTACTAGTATTTATAGTCTTTTTGATCTTCTCAATGCTATTCGGAACATGCAGTACTAAAAACAAATGAATTGGAAAATCAACAAAAAAGTTTTGCTCAATCATAAAAGCCTACACTGAATGAGATTCTAATTCAACTTGCCTTTTAAAATATGTAAATACCAGATTGCTGGCTCTGCTCTGTGACTTTCAACCAGGGTCTGGAGACAGAGGGAGGGCAAGGGACTGCAAAGCTCAGCTGCAGCTGAGAAGGGACTAGGAGGACAAGTTCTCCCTAATGGTCCTCTCCCATTGCCAAGTGAGCCAAGAGAAGGTGAGACCATGGTTCTGAAAATGCAGATGAAAAGACCTTCAGGTAGAACTTCATTATGTGCAACCTCACAGACTGTTAATGGTACTCACAAGCCACTTCAAGGCTGCAGTCAAAAAATTATCACAGTATTGCATGAACATATCCAAGAGAACTTGAAAAAAATGCTCACATTTTGATTAAAGCCTATCAGTAGCAGTCCAGGGTATATATATGCTGGTGAATTCAATATGTGGGGGCACTGAATTAAGTAAGTAAGATGTGGTGAAGTGAAGAAGCTAAAGGAAACAGTTTTCTGCATACTCCCCGTCCCTCCAGAAAGCAGCTCCAGAAACTACCTGGAATTTGGGTGAAAAGATGAGAAGATGTCTGTTGGTGAAATTATCATTTTCCGTATCACTATTGCACCTGGAGTACCAGAAATTCTTATGAATTTCAAGGAAATTCTGCCATTTCTCACTTTAAGGGATAAGGATCCTGCTTGGAATAGAGTATATGAGTCCAGGGAAGGGTTTTATTTGGCCTACAGTCATGTTATTTTGTCATATATCCTAGTTTACCAACAAATTTAACTCTGTATACCAGATTCAACCACATTTGTCAGCAGCACAAAACAATTCATATATATTACGTTCCTAAAAGATGTGGGAAACATGTTATTGCAGAAAAGACTGCATGTGACCAGCCCAACTGTCACAGAAGCTGCTGTGCCTTCTCAGGGACAATGCTAGACACCAGAGAATCCATTCAGAAAGATTCCCCCATAAAACAAGGCATATTCTGGTCTTCATGGGAAGTATTTACATTTTGTTTTCATTTGCTGGTTGCTTGCTCAGGGTCTTTTGAGGAAGTGGAATACTTACATTGTTTATCACTTATGGTAAAATATTTTTTTCTGAATACAAGACCTTGAAGAAATGTCCCAGATTTTACAGGGAACAACTTTCTGGACAGCCGTAGAATCATCACATCCAGTTGACTGGTGTTATTTTTTCACCAACTGACACATACTTTGTCCCTCAATAAGCATGTCTGTTCTGAGTAAATGAAAAACAACACTTTGTTTTAAGGGAAACAAAGGAGAAAGCCCATTTTCCTCTGTGTACCATGTATTCTTTATTAAGTGCTCTCAGATAACAGAGTTTTTACAAAAATCATACAGGTTGCACATACTGCTCTTAATTATATCTTTTTTTCCCTTTAAGCTCATGAAACTCTACGTTCAGAATTAAAATCACATTGAACTACGGCTTTATGGGAAATAATATGCAGTAGGTTTCTATCTCTCCAACTGTATTTATGCAAGAAAAATATTCTTTCCACTTCTATAGCTGAGTTAGAAAAATCCATTATGTACTTTATAATATATATGTTATATATATGCTTATGTTTTCAAAAGACTGAAAACAAGGATTTGAAGATGAAGAATTAGACCATTTCATAAGAGAAGATTCCTGAAGGATGCATGTTCTGCTGAACATCTGTGTACAACATTTCTTATTCAAACAATGTATATGGAGCCTTTTGTCAAGCTTTCAAGCTTTTCAATCCTTCTGCAATCCTTATGGTTTCCCAAAAGGTAAACATTTTTTTCCCAGAGGAAGTAGTTGAGTTGCAACACACTCAGTTTGCTGAAATCAAGTTGTGAAGTCAGATAGTAGTTAATAAATACCAATGGATGAAATCTCTCCATTACTTCTGCTTTGATGTGATGTCTTCTTGGATGAAGTCATGTATTGGGTTTACGTTGCAAGGTTTTGGCAGTGGAGGGCTGCAGGGGTGGCCTCTGTGGGAAGCGTCCAGAAGCTGCCCCATGTCAGATAAGGGCCAGTTTCAGCCAGTTCCAAAGGAACCTGCTGCTGCGCAGAGCTGAGTCAATAAGTGATGTTTGTGTCTCTGTGAGAGCAGACTGAAGAAATGGAAAACAAACAAACAAAAAACTTCTGCTGCACAAAAGCAGCTGGGAGAGTGAGAAGAGAAACGCAGCCCTGCAGACCCCAAGGTCAGTGCAGAAGGAGGGCAGGAGGTGCTCCAGGCACACAGCAGAAGTCCCCCTGCGGCCTGTGGAGAGGCCGCTGGTGGAGCAGGCTGTCCCCCTGCAGCCCATGGGTCCCACACGGAGCAGATCTCCACGCTGCAGCCCGTGGAGGAGCCCCCGGTGGAGCAGGTGGATGTGGCCTGGAGGAGGCTGCGGCCCATGGAGAGCCCCCGCAGGAGCAGGCCCCGGGCCGGAGCTGCAGCCCGTGGAGAGGAGCCCACGCAGGAGCAGGGGGTCTGGGGGGAGCTGCTATGCTGAAACTGTTTTGACTGTGATGATAATTGTTGAGTGATCTCCCTGTCCTTGTCTTAACCCTTGAGCCCTTTCCATCGTATTTTCTTCCCCTTTCCCTTTGAGGAGGGGGAGTGAGAGAGTGGTTGTGGTGGAGCTCAGCTGCCCAGCTGGGGAAAACCACCACAGGTCACGATCAGAAAAGTCTGTGAAGAAAATCTGAAATGTAGATTTCATCCGACACACTATATTATAAATACCAACACATTGCAAGATCATATTATTTGAATTCCCTAGCTTTAAACATAGAAATTTGTCATGCATTTTGAAAGAAATACAAGTAGTTACTTGTCACCAAAAGTGCCTCTCCATTACCTTCATTTCCACCGTTCCTGACGTACGGTGTTAGTCTAATAACCAACTGATACACAAACATAACTTCTAACAGCTTGAAACCAGCTTAGGAGCTTTTCCTTTGCAGAATATATACCAGAGTGTGCATTGTCGACTTATGGGAACATAGTATTTCAATATTTTTGTGTAATTAAATTGATGATATATTTCCTTTAATTATGTAATTTTGAAAATCTCTTGGAATATATGGAAAAATAAATCATATTATTGTTTCTCTTTTTAGGCCCAGGATGTTTCTTCTAAAACACATTTTGTTGTATTGTGCAATATATATAAAGTGCAACTTGCTGGAAACAATATTCTTTCTCATTTTGCACCATGCACATACAAGCTGGCGTTTCTCAAAATCAACAGGCTGCAAATGTCAATGAGTGCCAAAGTTTAAATAACTCCATTTTTGTCACAGTGCATATTTTCAAGTATTCTTCATATAGTTTTCCCGGTGTCTTGAAAAGAATTATACATGCTCTGATTCTTCCATTGTAGTAATAGTGTTCATTGTAGTAATAGTGTAGTAATAGTTCATAGGAAAAAATAAACAGTTTGCAAACAAATCTGAGGTCTCCTTCCAGCTGGGAATTCTCTTCCCAGAATTACTGGGAACACAAGAAGCTTTTATCCTACCACGATGCTCCATTTGAGTTCTCTGCAAGTCCCACACAGTACATCCGTGCTTGTCACAAGGAACTGATCTACAAGCATGACCTTAGATAAGAACACTGTGTGCTTCTATTGCTGCCATAATGCTGGGGTTTGGGCATTTCTTAACAACCAGAATTTCAGCAGGGAGGGATTCCCCTTCAATGTTTTGCTTGAATCGTTTTTACACTCGATTTCATTTCATGTTTTCTTATATCTAGTAGCCTACTATGAACATCTGATTCACTTCTGTGTAGACTGTACCATAAAAGCCTCGTAGTAATTTTTGCTGGTTTTACTAATACTTATCAAATCGCCTCCTCTTTTCTTCCAGAAAGTGCAGACAATTTCTTTCAGGATGTTCACATCAACTCACAGACATAACATTCTGACCTGAAGTGTGACTCTGATGTTACATCCATAGCAGGTATTTCAACCAACTAAAATCCTTAAGAAATGCTTAAGAAATTCAAACTTCAGCCATCATCTCTTTTCTTGCTCTTTTCTTCGGTCTCCTGTGGTGTGTAAGCTCAGAGTCCGTGACACAAGCAGAGCGTTGTAGCCATTGAGGTAAATGTATGGGATAAATATTAAAGTCCTGATTTCCTGAGAGGGAAATCAAGCTGCCATCATTTTAGACAGAATTATTCTGGAAATGTATTTCACGTTTATCTTTTCACATACCAGAGGCAGTTGAAGTAATGTCTGCATAAAGTGTGTGAAGAAATCTGTATCCTTTGGTTTTAAAGCATCACATGGTATTGGTTTATGCATACCAGCATTTAAAAATTGCTAGAAAACAACTCCTTATCCTCTCTTTGGGAAAAAAAAAAAAAAAGAAAAAAAAAAAAGGACTTCAGGTAAGTTCTTCAATAACTTAATTATTTATTATTGTTTCTTATTCTTTGACTCTGTCTCATTCTTCCTCATAGATCTTTGCACCATGGACATCAAACTAAGGCTCTGGTGCAGTTTGCACCAAATCTGAGGAGCTATTGATGTCTGAATACTTCCCTTTTTTATACTCACGTATCACATTCATGTTTGTATCCAATACTCTACATTGTTTACCACTATTTGTCCAGCATGATTTTTCATCTCTTTTAAAGATATGAATTTCTTTTTCACAATATTAAAATACATGTAATTTAACAGTGCTCAGATGACCTAGATATTCTGTGCAAGAGTTTCAGTCACGGTATATACTTTAATAAATATTTTATAGTTCCATTCTTGCCATTGTTAAAAATATGAAACAACAAAGAAATAATTCCTAAGGGAGCCACAAGAAACACACCTGCTTGATAAAGACTCTCCACTTAAATTTATTTGTGCTGTTGGTTAGGCAGATTACATCTATATAGTATGTGTTATGTTGATTCCATGCCCTTTCCATCTCTTAATGAACGAACATCATCAATAAAAATTAAAATATATAACACTGACCTTTTTCTCTAATCATCAGTGAAATATGTTGCTGTAATATTATTGCTACTTCGAAGTGTTTCAACATCTATTTTCATAAGCAAATGCTGGCTGTCTTTAATTAAATTCTTTAAATTTATTATGAATCAGGTCAACTAATGCATATTCTGTCCTTTTGTCTGAAATCAACACCATCCTGACAATCCTATAATCAGGATGATCATCATGTTTCTTCTTTTTACACACAGGCTTGGCACTAGCTCTTTTCCAATTGTCTGGCATTTCCAATGTCTTGAAATACTCACTAAAAGTGAACGCTAGAATAGAATAGAATAGAATAGAATAGAATAGAATAGAATAGAATAGAATAGAATAGAATAGAATAGAATAGAATAGAATAGAATAGAATAGAATAGAATAGAATAGAATAGAATAGAATAGAATAGAATAGAATAGAAAATAGAATAGAATAGAATAGAATAGAATAGAATAGAATAGAATAGAATAGAATAGAATAGAATAGAATAGAATAGAATAGAATAGAATAGAATAGAATAGAATAGAATAGAATAGAATAGAATAGAATAGAATAGAATAGAATAGAATAGAATAGAATAGAATAGAATAGAATAGAATAGAATAGAATAGAATAGAATAGAATAGAATAGAATAGAATAGAATAGAATAGAATAGAATAGAATAGAATAGAATAGAATAGAATAGAATAGAATAGAATAGAATAGAATAGAATAGAATAGAATAGAATAGAATAGAATAGAATAGAATAGAATAGAATAGAATAGAATAGAATAGAATAGAATAGAATAGAATAGAATAGAATAGAATAGAATAGAATAGAATAGAATAGAATAGAATAGAATAGAATAGAATAGAATAGAATAGAATAGAATAGAATAGAATAGAATAGAATAGAATAGAATAGAATAGAATAGAATAGAATAGAATAGAATAGAATAGAATAGAATAGAATAGAATAGAATAGAATAGAATAGAATAGAATAGAATAGAATAGAATAGAATAGAATAGAATAGAATAGAATAGAATAGAATAGAATAGAATAGAATAGAATAGAATAGAATAGAATAGAATAGAATAGAATAGAATAGAATAGAATAGAATAGAATAGAATAGAATAGAATAGAATAGAATAGAATAGAATAGAATAGAATAGAATAGAATAGAATAGAATAGAATAGAATAGAATAGAATAGAATAGAATAGAATAGAATAGAATAGAATAGAATAGAATAGAATAGAATAGAATAGAATAGAATAGAATAGAATAGAATAGAATAGAATAGAATAGAATAGAATAGAATAGAATAGAATAGAATAGAATAGAATAGAATAGAATAGAATAGAATAGAATAGAATAGAATAGAATAGAATAGAATAGAATAGAATAGAATAGAATAGAATAGAATAGAATAGAATAGAATAGAATAGAATAGAATAGAATAGAATAGAATAGAATAGAATAGAATAGAATAGAATAGAATAGAATAGAATAGAATAGAATAGAATAGAATAGAATAGAATAGAATAGAATAGAATAGAATAGAATAGAATAGAATAGAATAGAATAGAATAGAATAGAATAGAATAGAATAGAATAGAATAGAATAGAATAGAATAGAATAGAATAGAATAGAATAGAATAGAATAGAATAGAATAGAATAGAATAGAATAGAATAGAATAGAATAGAATAGAATAGAATAGAATAGAATAGAATAGAATAGAATAGAATAGAATAGAATAGAATAGAATAGAATAGAATAGAATAGAATAGAATAGAATAGAATAGAATAGAATAGAATAGAATAGAATAGAATAGAATAGAATAGAATAGAATAGAATAGAATAGAATAGAATAGAATAGAATAGAATAGAATAGAATAGAATAGAATAGAATAGAATAGAATAGAATAGAATAAAGAGACAACCATGGGGCATGCCCTCAGTAACGTGCTTTAACTTTTGGTTAGCTCTGAGGTGGGTCCCTTTCTGCTGAACTGCTATCCAGCCACTCGCCTCCTAGCCTGTGCCTGCGTCTGGCATTGCTCTGTCCCAGGTACAGAAGACAGTACTTACTTCTGCTGTTGTTGAAGACAGTAGTTACTTCTGAGTACTAACTCCATGCTGTTGCTGGTTGCCCAATGCTCCAATCTATCTAGATCCTTCTGCAAGGTCTCTCATCCCTCCAGAGAGTCAACGTCAACTCCCAGTTTAGTGTCATCAGCATACTTGCTAAGGATGCATTCAATTCCTGCATCCATAATATCGATAAAAATGTTGAACAGGACTGGGCCTAGAACTGAGCCCTAGAGAGCACTGCCACTGACTGCCAATGTAAATTTATTACCTGGCTTTTTAAATTCAGAATGCAAACATTTATTAAAAAGGTATTTATTTATTTATTTACTTATTGTTTATTTCCTTTTCTAACAATGGACCAATAACACCATAAATTTTCTTCTTGTTTCTCAGAAAGCCCTTTTTTCACATTGCCCTAACACTACCTCTTTTACCTTTCTACCTACATTTCCTCTTCACAGTGTCAATTTTCTCCAGCTTCCAACATAATATATATAAGTATAAAATCATTATTCTTGCTACACCTGTTATATAGGTATTGTTACTGCTGCTTTCATCGCTAAGCATTTTAGTTCTTTTAAACAAGCTTCCTCATTTTTCAGTTGTGGGATTATACTGTTTGGGGTTTGAAGTAAACAGTTTTTAATTACCATTCACATTTTTCTGATTAAATTTTTCCTCCCAGATGACTTGATTCGTAATTGTTTTCAGCTTTGTGAAATCGATCCTTTTAAAGCACAAAGGGTATGCTCACACACACACACGCATGCAGACATTAATACATGCGTGTATGTGTGTGAGCATTTCAGAGTGCGTGCGGGTGTGTTTGTGTATGTGTATTGTACAGCCTTACACAGATGGTTAGGATTTTATTATGTTTATACAAAGCAGCTATAATCAAGTCACAAACACTTGAGCTGAACCACAAGTGCTGGGAAATTCCTCTACAAACTTGATGCCTAACACAGAGCTGCCTCGCACTGTCTGCAGCCCTCTCTGACTTAGGCAATCGATGTGTATGACGTCCTGCAATGCTCAGGACATTCAGTACTGGCAGCGTACAACCACCAGCCAGCATTTCTCAGCCTTCTGATGTCCCCCACAAGAAACCCTTCATCATTCTCCATGCACTGAAGATGGTTGCTGCTTATTCTGTTTGGTGATAGCAACCAATGCTGCTGCTTCTGCTTGCTCTGCTGTCACACCAATCCATAAGCAACCAAAAGCATGTCTGCAATCAGCTACCGTAAAACAAAGCTGCATTGTTTTTGTTGTTGTTGTTGTTGTTGTCGTTGTCTGTTTTTTTTTACAATTAATGACATTAACCCCTTTTCTCCCACCCAGTTATACTTTGACTCCTTTGCTTGTTGCCTAAATTATTGCTGTTACTGTGTGAAACAGTTGAAAACTTTTAAAATGAATATGCATTAACCTTAATTCATTACATAGGTCATAATATGTAAGTAGTGTGAGACAGTATTAGAAATAAACCAAGATCACAATATAGATAGTAGCATAGCAGAATATAAATGCAAATTACAGATTTCTCCATTACTGAATTATAACCATTTTAATAGTAAGTAAGATGATCGGAAAATATTGAAGATAAAGAAGTTTAAATAAGCAGGGGATTTCCATGAGCAGAGATTGGAAAGGGAATTTAATCAAACCTGACCAAAAGCTGTACATTCTATGGTGTCAGATAGATTAATTTTGTATTAAAAATTAGAAATAGATATGTCTGCCTTATGCAGATAAGGGTAATTTAGCATTAGTGGTATCTGATTTTCCTGTATACAGTGGTATGCAAGTTTTTAATCTTTGATGAACTAGTAAAGTGTTGGGCTCATAGCTGCTGTTTATTTTTGCATAGTTTCTATACATAAGGGAGCTTCAGCCGTTACCTAAAATCTGCTTTAAAACCCAGGGAAAGGAACGCAACCTGCCCTCTGGAAGGATTCAGTGTCATTTTAGGCACTGAATTATGTCTTACCTGGCCTCCATCTGCCTCTTCAGAAGGGAGCAAAGTTTCCACAAATCCTGAGACATTTCTCCCAGCTCCACTCAGGTATCTTAGATATTTTGAGGCACCTCAAAAGTCCTTGGGTGCTTACATTTAGGGAACAGAATCCCACTCACAGCCTATAACTTAGGGTTGGGTAGGCAGGGTTTCTTTCTTAACAGGTTGGCCATCTGCTATGAATTTTCAAGGTAAACAGCTTCACATTGAAACATTTATTCTCTCTCTCTCTTTTTTTTTTTCCTAGCTGTAGTCATTCTCCTTTGTAATTGATCTGATGGTATATTTTATACATTTCATATTAGTGCCATATACGAACTCATGTCTTACCTATATTGTACTGATCTTAATTTTCTTATCAATTCTTGGGTTTCAGATCTAAGGCAAAACTTTGATCTTAGTGTTTCTAAGGCATCATTCTGTTTCCTGACTTCCCTTCTTCCATTCGCTCAATGCCTCCTTCATTTTGAGATTCCTTCTTTTCCTTCTGCAGCAGTGCATGTCTGACACACATCCCCTTTTCTGCACTAAAAGTGAAAAAATGTTTCATTAAAATTCAAGACAGCCTTGCAAAGACTGAAAGTGGGATGGACAAGACAAAATATTCAACTCTCCTCCTGCAATAGCAGCATCTCCACACTGTCTACACTGAGACCTGACAACCTGTGAGTGCCTTCAGCTCTTTCTTCCAGGCTGTTTTCTCATTGTGCTCAGAATATGCTCAGCATTTTCCTTGAGCTATGCAGAACACTGCCTGATCCTGATTCTGAGCATTTCATAAAGCTAATTTCTCATATCTGTCTTATTTGTTTGCCTGGTCATCAGTTATTCTTTATTGAATAATAATAAATGATGAAAAATGATAATGATAAGTGATAAATTCTCTGAAATATCACACTCTTATTAATGTCTAATTGTCAAAATAGTTTCCAACCCTGATTATTCTCTGCATTATAACTAATACTTGTCCTCCCAAACCAGAAGTTTTTTCATTTTACAAGTCAAGAAAGGGAATTGAGGACCACAATTACTCATCAGAGGAACTGCATATATGTCAGATGTGCTTTTAGCCCACTGTGATTTTGAACTAAAATGTTTATTGAAGGAGCATATTTTTATAGATATTAGTTTACTCAGAAGCAAATGTAGCCATGTTAAATGTACCTTTGCAGTATAATCTTCTTGGTGAGGGGCCAGGTAAAGATCAGTAGATTCATTGAAATGTGTTGTCTTGGGATCACTCAATAGTCATCAGAAAAAGATGAAGGAATCTCCAGGGAGGTTTAATTCCGCTCATTTCAGGATGGAATTAAACAACTTTCTGCCGTGTCTACTTCCCTACAGGGAGCATGCAGCTCTGGATGTCAGACACTCAGCATTTCGACAGCTGAAGTTAAGTGGAAAGAATTCCACCCTATACATTAAAGAGAGGAATCCCCTTTTCTATATGTCATTATAAATGACCACAAAGAAAAATTATGTCTAGCCTCTGCCTTTGTTAAGAACTTGATTTACAACAGCCCTTAGGACATTATCTGCTGATTATTCTGAGAGACTAATCAAGTAAAGTTTAACTAAATTTATGGTACACCATATCACATCTCCACTGTTACTGCTGTGGAAAAGACTGCGCCTTAATCTCCTTTTTAAACACAGTTTTCTTTAGGGCTCTTCTGATGCTGTAATGTCTATAAAACCAACTAGTAAATGAGGATGTATTTACCGTAATGAATATGTACCAGCATACACAGTGGTTAAAATTACTGTTCTCATTAACTATGCCAAAGATCAAGATATTATATTTAAACTTTCAGATTTAATGTCAACAGGCACAGTATATGCTCTGAAATGGACCTGTGTTAGCATACACTGATGTTGTGAAGCATAATTCAGGCTTTTGGGAGCTGCTGGTAAAGCAGATTTTGTCATGATTAGTAGTAATCATGAGCTGGAATCAGCATGGGGAACTACCACACCTTTCACAGAATCACAGAATGCTTGGGGTTGGAAGGGATCTTTGAAGCTCCTCTGGTCCAACCCCCCTGCTCAGGCAGGAACACCCAGAGCAGGGTGCCCAGGACCACATCCAGGCAGCTTTTCTTGAAAGCAAAACTGACTGAATGCTCCCAGTCCCTGAAGCTGAGCTTTATCAGAACACAAAGCATTAAATGAGGAAAAGATGTTAAATGGTAAAAAAAGTTCAAAATTAATCTTACCTGAAATCCATTGTTGACCAACATGTCAAGTTCTTTCCTCCAACATGTCAAGTTCTTTCCTCCCATCTTGCTCTCTGACTTCAGCATTTCCCTGGTTCAAATGAACCACACCTCCTTCTTTGAGAAAGACTCATTCTTCATTAAACTCTGCAGTGTATTTATTCCTGTCTCCTCTGTAGTCACCACTTTGCTCTGCCTCTGGAAGGTCTCACCTGCCTCAGCTCACAGCTGCATGAACAAAGCAAAGGGGTTGCCTTCCTAGCAGAGGAAAATGTTAACACTGGATAAAACAGGGAGCAAAAGTTGTTATAGCACTGACACTAACAAGTTGTGAAATTCAAGTGGTGCCATACTGCTCCTCAGACCCCACAGAATGCTCTCAGCAGCATTTGTTTTAAGTGAGCAGAATTTGTACCTGCATTTCTACATTATGTTGTTCATAACATAATGTTTCTCTCTTGCTAAACACCAGCTTGCTCCTCATCGTTTCAGAAGGGCAGGTTAGTGCTATACGTGCTGTAAAGTTCAGAACTGGATGCAAAATGACCGGTTATGTGCCTAGACCTAAACATCTGTACCTATAAGCCTCTCTGCTTGCCTTTCTCTGTAAGCCTTCCTCTGCTTCATTTCCCAAGGGCACCTTAGAGGTTATTTCTTGTTGTATGCCAGCTACTATCTACCTCTCCAAAGTCTTTTTTCCCATAAGTTGATCAGAAGATCCCATAAGAGAGATACCATGTTCTAGAGTGACATTCTGCTTAAAGAACAGATCAGAAGCTCCAAAAGTAATAAAAACACAGTGAATTGGATGAAATTTTAATCAAATCAAGCATTTCTGCATGTTTTCTAGAAGGAGAGCACTACATTACAAATTTATGGAGTAAGTGGCTGCTCCATCTGTGCTTCATCCTAGTCTTTAAGAATATTTGAATAGCTACGATGGATACACTTGTCATTTGTCTAAATTGAAGGGTAATATTAGTCATGTTTTTGCCATTGAACTACTCTGTCATCTTGTGCAATTCATTTCACACTCTGAACTTGTTTCCAAGCTTTTCTTTCTTTATTATTTTTTTCTGCTTATGTAGAGATCTGGCTTTTGGTTTTTGTTTGAGAAATGCTTGGTACATTTTGGCCCTGATGTTGGGTGGGTCTCTTATAAGCTACTGGAATATTGTCATCCACATCATCATGTCATACAGGCTGGTTTCTGACCTCATGTCCCACAACATGATTGGAGGCCAATGTGGACTCTGAAAGGAGTTAGACATTGCCCTGACATACATGAATATTACTCGCCCAGAAATCTCTGGGAGTTTTGTGTACAGCTGAGGGCAGAGTTCGGACCATAAAGTTTAAGTACAAGCATCTGGGCACAATTTTCTCCAGTGAGCAGGATTCCAAGTTTCTGTAACATCTGCTGTGGGAACTATAAGTACTTTATATTAATGTTTTACACTGTGTTAGCTATAATCGCCTTTTTTTATGTGAAAAATATAGTCATCTCCACCTGGTGATTCCAGTGATGTGGACACCTGTCTGCTAGGAATTGGGCTGAGACCATAAATGCTTCTCACACAAACAATTGAAAGGCTATGAGATGGTAATGGCCTTAGGTTATGATTTTCAAGAAACCCATGCATGCTGTTTTGTTTTGTTTTGTTTTGCTTTCCTTTTTCCAGCAGAACATCATTTTCAGATAAGCTCCCATTTCTTTGTAGGGATTCAGCTAGTTCTATCACTTCATATTTTGGAAAACGGTTTGGCTAAGAGATAATGAATGAACTCACACATAGGAAAGGAAAGAATCCTTTAACAGTGCTGCTTGTACGTAACCCCCACAGAAACCAGAACAATACTGTAGAACCTGTTGTTCTTTTAATTCATTTCCTACTCCTATATGTAACTTTATAGTTACTAAAAGTGTCGTAATGTTTTCCAACAATGTCAGTTGTTCTTTTATCTGTTTATGGTTTCTTGTTGTTTGTTGTCAGTCTTGTGTATGTATATGGCTGAGGCTGTGCAGGGAGAAAACAAGAAGGGCCAAAGACCACCTTGAGCTCAATCTCGCTACTGCTGTTAAGGAAAATAAAAAATGTTTTTATAAATACATAAACAAGAAAAGGAGGACTAAGGAGAATCTCCATCCTTTATTGGATGTGGGGGGAATCAGTGATAAGAGATGAGGAAAAAGCTGAGATACTTAACGTCTTCTTTACCTCGGTCTTTATCAGCAAGACCAGTTGTTCTCCAGGTACTCAGCCCCTGAGCTGGTAGATAGGGACAGGGCGCAGAATGAAGCTCTCATAATTCGTGAGGAAATGGTTAGTGACCTGATACTCCACTTGGATGTATGCAAGTCTATGAGGCTGGAGCGTATTGAGGGAGATGGTGGAAGTGCTTACCAAGCTGCTTTCCATCATTTCTCAGCAGTCCTGGCTATCAAAGGAGGTCCCAGTTGACTGGCGGCCAGCAAATGTGATGCCCATCTACAAGAAGAGCTGGAAGGAGGATCCAGGGAACTACAGGCCTGTCAGTCTGACCTCAGTGCCAGGGAAGCTCATGGAACAGATTATCTTGAGTGTCATCATGCAGCACTTACAGAACAACCAGGTGATCAGGCCCAGCCAGCATGGGTTTATCAAAGGCAGGTCCTGCTTGATAAACCTGATCTCCTTCTAAAGGTGATGCACTCAGTGAATGAGGGAAAGGCTGTGGGTGTGGTCTACCTTGATTTCAGTAAGGCTTTTGACACCGTTTCTCACAGCATTCTTCTGGAGAAGCTGGCTACTCATGGCTTGGGTGGGTGTACGTTTCATTGGATTAAAAACTGGCTGGGTGGCCAGGCCCAAAGAGTTGTGGTGAAGTGGGTTAAATCCAGTTGGAGGCTGGTCACTAGTGGTGTCCCCCAGGGCTCAGTACTAGGGCCAGTTCTCTTTAATATCTTTATCAATGATCTGGATGAGGGGATCGAGTGCTCTCTCAGTAAGTTTGCAGACGACACCAAGTTAGGCACGAGTGTTAATCTGCTTGAGGGTAGGAAGGCTCTGCAGAGGGATCTGGATAGGCTGAACCAATGGGCCAAGGCCAACTGTATGAAGTTCAACAAGGCCGAGTTCTGGTCCCTGCACCCGGGGCACAACAACTTCATGCAATGTTACAGGCTGGGGGAAGAGTGGCTGGAAAGGTACCCAGAGGAAAGGAACCTGGGGGTATTGGTCGATAGCTGTCTGAATATGAGCCAGCAGTATGCTCAGGTGGCCAAGAAGGCCAACAGCTTCCTGGCTTGTATCAGAAATAGAGCTGCCAGCAAGAAGGACTAGGGAAGTGATTGTCCCTCTGTACTCAGCTCTGGTGAGGCCACACCGCAAGAAAGACATCGAGGCTTGGAGCATGTCCAGAGAAGGGTAACAAAGCTGGTGAAGGGTCTAGAGAACAAGTCTTATGAGGAGTGATTGAGGGAACTGGGGATATTTAGCCTTGAAAAAAAAGGAGGCTCAGGGGAGACCTTATCACACTTTACAATTACCTTAAAAGAGGTTTTAGAGGGGAGGAGGTCAGCCTCTTCTCCCAAGCACCAAGTGATAAGAAGAAATGGCCTCAAGTTACACCAGGGGAATTTTAGGTTGGATATTAGGAAAAATTTCTTCACTGAAAGGATTGTGATGCACTAAAACAGGCTGCCCAGGAAAGAAGTTGAGCCATCATCCCTGGAGGTATTCAAAAGATAAGTGGGTATGATGTTTAAGCACATGGTTTAGTGGTAGACTTGGCAGTGCTAGGTTAACGGTTAGATATGATGATCTTAGGGGCCTTTTCTAACGTAAATGATTCTATGATTCTGTGGTCCTAACTGAAAAAGAGTCTTTGACTACTTTTCATAATTAAAGCTAATTTTTCTTATATAAGCAATCAATAGTGAAAAGAAGCAGATTCAAATAGCCCACACTCAGATGTATGCTGCCATTTGTGGACTGTTATCAGTACTTGAGTCATGTAGTTTAAAAGAAGCTGGAATAAATCTGCACTGTTACTTTTTTACTGTGGTTATGAAATATCATTATAATAAAACATAAGCTTTAGTTGAACTATAGATGGAGATATACAGAGTTATGTATATATTTTAACTGGATACATTATATCTGGATATATTTTAAGTAAAAATAAATCCTGCAACAATCTTCCTATTGGAGGAGGAATATTTTACCTCTCCTACTCTGATGCTTACTTTAATTTGAAAACTATCCAAAAGGCATAATTTTCAGCTTCATTTTTTATTTAGTTCTTACTGTCTGGCCTGTGGAACATGGATGAAGGAAAAGTAAACTTTAGTGGATATTGTTCCATAATTTCCCATTTTTCTGTGATGCCCTGTGTTGATAACCAATATACAATTCCCTATTAAAAGGAAGAATATATTTATGGAAATCAATGGGAATTCAGTCAGTTTCAGTACAAGAGTAAATCAAGCCCTAGATTAGTCAATCTATCAATCTACAGTACCCTGATACAGTACTAGCATCAACAGAAAGGGTTCCTGAATGTAAAAAGTGAGGATATGTAAGTATTAAGCATATAAAGATAATCTGTAAAATTGAACGTATGCATAAATTCCGGTATCCTATTAGAAAGCCATGCAGGAATCTTTATACCATCAGTAAAGAAGAACCACTGTGCAACTTTCATCTCCGCTGAATGAACCCCAGTATGAGCCTCCTGAAGATAAACTGAACATGCTAAAAAAGATTGGTGTTCAAGGGCATGCCATGTGTCTGCAAAATCCTGGGAAGAAATTTCTCTTTTCCTTTTCATTTGTAACTCTCAGGTCACAACACCTAAATGACTTGTAATATTGCCTTCTTGAATGAACATCAATGCATTATGAGAGGTTTTTAATCATGAGATATGTGTTCGAAAAGTTGCAAAGCCCAGTGGCAGAAGTACTTTTAATATTTGCCTCTGAGTCAGGGGTTAGCAGGCAGGCTACCAATATAGATGAAAAAGGGTGGTTTGCTAAAGAGAACTTAGAGCCAATATGGGAATGCAATTTTCCTCTGCTTGTGATTTTCTTCCTGCCGATTCCAGCTCCATGCACCAAGATAGATTAATGAATGCATGTTTTTGCTGGATAAGCAGGTAAGGAAGTCACAGACAAAAAATTCCACAAAAAACTTTATTTTTACCATACTTGAGTTGTTGCTAAGGAGTAAGTTTTTTTGCATGCAAAGTAAAATGAAACTGAATAGATTCAAATTCTCCTGCTTAAACTGCATGTTATTAACACTGGCTAAGAAAAGTCCTAATTTTCTGGCACGTTCAACCAATATGCCTTCAAAAGGAAAAATTAATAACTTGCATCTTACCACAAGAATGGACCGTAAGTGGTATTGCCAATCAACAGCTTTAAGCTCTTTGGTTGTTTGGATGTGAATGGCCTACGAGAATCTACGTTCACCAGCACTGTGGGAACCTTCCATTTACACTTGGCTTGGGAAGTGTGAATTCTTATTTTGCAAAGAGCCTGGGGATGCTGCCAAAGCTAATATTCTGGGGTCCATATGTGTTAAGTGACCGGCAATTCTGGAATACAGCATCAAGAAGTCAAATGGGGAAGCCTCTCAGAGACACTTCAGCCAAGTAATGGAATTTGAGTTTTGTCAAGAATAATGTAAAAGGAGAGAAGTGGCCAAGAACAGATCATTTGAATTTGGGGAAAATTTAATACAAGAAAACTTTTGACCAGACTATGTGCATTACAAGCTGACTTTTTACAGCAATTGTCTGTGTTGTTCTAAGTGACCTGCACTTGTTTTAACATTGATTGTGTAATATGAAAAGTCACTGCACTCAGGATTGTGACCTCTGAGACCACGAGAAGACACATTTGCTACTAAATATTTTCTGCATAGATTGGAAAGGCTATGTGCCAGCTAGTGCAAAAATCCTGCCAGTGATATAGAGATATAGCACCAAATATTTACAGATGATAGTTGCCCATTCATTCTGTATTAAGGATATAAATCATCATTGTGTACTTTCTAGTATTTTACCAAAATCTAGATAGCACTAAATATATATGTATATATCCTTTTTCCTTTCACAGTTGTTCACCAAAGTTCTAGAAGTTGTCTCATACATAATTCAAGTGCTTAAAGTTGGATATATTCCTATCTCCACTGTTCTGAAGTGTTGATGTGAAGACGTGCAATGATGTATAAGTTTCCAAACATTGCTAAACACATATTCTAAAATATCTTTGAGATATGAATATAATTGAGTTCATAGAAGTGGCCAAAACTGGGAGAAATGAATCTAGCCTGTAGCATGCAAATAGCAGCTCTGACGAACATCCTTAAAACAGGACATAAATGATTCCATCTCTTTTACATAGCAGTTAATTGAATTACATGTAATATAACGTGGGTTATTTTCAAGGAAGCTTCATGGTTATAACCGCTGTAGTTATCACTGCTTACCTGGTTTCCAGGAAAGGTGAACTGTTCTTAGAAAAACACTGACAAATATTAACACTGTGCCTGAGATCATTTCATGAAATAATGTTGATAAAAGCAGAGCAAATTAAGAATACAGTTGGCAATCAGGAAGGAATAACCATTAACTCAAATTTTCTGCAAATAAGAATATTGTACAAGCATATTTGAAATGAAGAGCTACTTGAACCTGAAACAGATGTTTGTGAATCCTTTTTTACCGTATCAACAAATCCTGCTTATCTAAGTTCTTCCAGGTTATGAATAAAAAAGTTCACGAATACTTCAAATCATAAATCAGTAACTGTCAAATAATATTAATGAACATATATTGGGCATGAATTGTCATAGTCGCAATCTGATTGTGTTAAGTAAACAGGAACAAAGGAAATCAGAATTTGAAGAACAGTTCTGTGTAAGTACTAGTTCTAAACATAAATCATCTGTTCCCAGTCACTGGTACATGGCAGTGAACAAAAATAGGATATACATGTGCAATATGTTAAAATACTGTTAAATACAAATACAAAAGATTGTTTTTTCCATATTTTTTTCATTAAATGAAAACAACAATTAGAAAAAAATAATTTTGATTTTATTCATATTTAATGGCCTACCATGTTACCTTTGTGCAAAACCCATTGCAAAATTTGGGAGCATGTAGGCTACTTTGAAATACTGTCATGTGAACTATCTATTAGGTAATCTGATATATGTCAGTCCAGCATTCTTATGCTAAGTACTCTTTAGACTCTCTTAGTTGAATGAGTGGGACTGGTTTTATTGTGTAATGCTATCTAATGTCAGTAAATACATTCACAACAAAGTCATCCAAGTCCTAGTAAATGGTGGTCTGATTAGTCTGTTTTATACCTAGGTTCTCAAATAGGAAGGCAAACTAGCTTTTAATGAAATTACACCAGAACATGCCAGATATTCACCCTTTCCTTTAGCCAATGTTCTCTTTTTGGATACTAACTTATATTCTTTTATCAGAAGAATGTCTATAAATGCCCAACAACTCTTGCTAAAAATGGGTGTTATCGTCACTCACTATCCTATGATACTTCTGTCTTAGCAAGAGCGTCTTATTTATTTTATATGATTAGCTTGGAATTTTATTCTTGAAGGATGGGGCCTAACCACAGTCTCTTCTATCTTAGTTAAATTGTCTTATATACTGGAAAATGAGCTTTCCCTTTGAAATACATGGAGCAAGCAAATAAAAGTTGCCTTCAGCTTTGCTAAATGCCACATGGCTTAAAACATCCAGGAATATTAAGCAAGGGAATATTAGTCAAGAAGAATGATCATGTAGAAGGATCATTCACCCTGCATTTATGAAACCAAGGTTCAATGCCCAATGTAGGGCTCCTATTACAGGTCTAATCCATCAGGGAGTTAGTTTGCTAAGTACCTCTGAGGATACAGATCTTAGTCTATATTCCTTCTCTTTAATGAGGCATTTATGCAGGCTTGTTAGCTGCTCCAGCCTCTCTCTCTAGTTGATGGACAGAAACAGACAACTCCTTGGGTGCTTTAACTCACTGAAAAATGGAATGACTTGGGAAGAGGAACCCCAGGAAGTAACTGAGGCCAGCTGAATGAGATAGAAGGAACCCAAGATCCTGTACCTCATTTCTATATTTAAAAAAGATGTAAATAACTTGTGTACTTTATAGGGAATTTGTGAAGATAAACACCATAAATGTGGCAATACCCTGTGATCCTGTTATATTGGTCCAGTAGAAATACTTAGAAACTGAACCCACTGTAACTGTTTCCTAGTTGTAAGAGATTCTTCTTTGTGGAAGAACAGCTCACATGTTATAGGAACCATGGCAATGTGGTTAAACTTGATACACTACCTCTTTGCAGCTCTCAGATCAGAACTTTTTGATTCAATAATTGTATCCAGAAGAAAACTGGACACCCAAGGCAACAGGTTGTGGTTTGTTCTTTGTCATTTTCTATTTCCTTATTGAAATAAACTACCATCTCCTAGTTCATTAATGACTGATCATAATTTTTTTCAGACTTGAGGCCATCTAAAGCTACTCATGCACAGTTGCCAAACCTAGGTAAAAGCAGATCTATAAGGATCTTGTGACCTTATCAGCCATTTCTGCTTCTGTATTTCATATGTTTCTGTTTAAATCTCAGTCTTCGTTTTACCTTCCTTAGAATGTATCATATGTTCTTTCACTGCGACTCACAGTCCAAACTGACATGCCAGGATGCAACAGGACATGATGTGCCAAGCTGTGGAACACAACAGATTACAAAAGTGGTACAGAAATATGGCAGGGAAAACAAACAAACAAACAAAAAGCAAAGCACTTTTTTTTTTTTTCAAAGTAAATGAAATATCTATGAAATATTGGTTGTTGCCCAGAGAGGTTGTGAAGTCTCCTTCTCTGGAGATATTCAAAACCCACCTGGATGCCATCCTGCTCAATGTGCTCTAGGTGATCCTGCTTGGCAGGGGGGTTGGACTGGGTGATCTTCAGAGGTCCCTTCCAACCTTTCCCATTCTGTGATTCTGTGATTCTACGAAATGTCCTGCCTCATTCCCCCTCATCTCCCTTTGTATGGCCTATCTTTCTATCTGAACATATGAAATAAAGAAAGAGCTTGAACAAGCCTCTCTGAAAAAGTGTTTAATAGATCAATCAGTATTTACAATGAAAGATATTTATCTGGAGCAGAATAGGGTTTAGAGACTTATTTCTCACTGTCCAACCCTACACCAGGTAGGGCTGAAGTAGCTCAGCTGGGAGAGCGTTAGACTGAAGATCTAAAGGTCCCTGGTTCAATCCCGGGCTTCAGCACTCTTATCCCAATAGTTTCCTGGTTTATTTTTGGACCTGGACAAGCTTGAGAAGTGGGCCGAGGGGAACCCGGTGAGGTTCAACAAGTCCAAATGCAAGGTGCTGAGGTTCAACAAGTCCAAATGCAAGGTGCTGCACTTGTGCCAGGGCAATCCCAGGCATGAGTACATACTGGTAGAAGAACTCATTGAGAGCAGCCCTGCAGAGAAGGACTTGGGGGTTCTGGTAGATGAAAGGCTCAACATGAGCCAGCAGTGCAGGCTTGCAGCCCAGAAGGCCAACTGCATCCCGGGCTGCATCAGCAGAGCAGTGGCCAGCAGGTGGAGGGAGGTGACTGTCCCCCTCTGCTCTGCCCTTGTGAGGCCCCACTTGGAGCACTGCGTCCAGGTCTGGGGCCCCCAGCACAAGAAGGATGTGGGGCTGTTAGAAAGGGTCCAGGGGAGGGCCACAATCAGAGGGCTGGAGCACCTCTCCTATGACAAAGGCTGAGAGAGCTGGGGCTGTTCAGCCTGGAGAAGAGAAGGCTCTAGGGAGACCTTGTTCAGGCCTTTCAGTACTTAAATGGGTCTTGTAAAAAAGATGGAGAGTGACTCTTTGCTCAATCAGATAATGACAGGACAAGGGGAAATGGTTTAAAACTAAAAGAGGGGATATTAGATTAGAGATTAGGAGAAAAATCTTCACTCAGAGAGAGTGGTGAGACACTGGAACAGGTTGCCTGGATTGGTTGTGGATGCCCCAACCCTGGAGTTGTTCAAGGGCAGACTGGATGGGGCCTTGGGCAACCTGGTCTAGTGGGTGGCGTCCCTGCCCGGGGTAGGGGGTTGGAACTAAATGATCTTTGAGGTCCTTTCCAACCCGAGCCATTGTATCATTCTATGATTCTATTAAAAAACAGGTAGCAACCTAAACAGTTACTACTGACAGGCTAAATGTGAACCAGTGATCCAAAGGAGAAAAGTTCTGCAGGCAATCGCTACTTATGTCCTGACTTATGCAGACTGATTTGATCACTGAAACTGGCTGCTCATTTTCCCTAAGTCAAGGTTCTACAAAATCTAGATGAGTCTTAATTGTTGCATACAGTTGTGGACATGCTGTCCAGCTCTTTAAAATGTTCATTGCCCCCAATGTACAGAAAAAAATCTACTTTAATTCTCTTTAGCAAATACATACTTAGGACATACAAATTTTGTTCCCTAGCCTCTATCCCCTTTCATTCATCACCTGTTTCCCTACTTCTTCCTGCTCTCACATCTTTCTCATTCATTTATTTAATCCTCTTTTTAGCTTATACCTGACTTCTTGCTATTTGTTTACCCTTTCTCATAAAATTAGGTCCTGGTTGCTTTCCTGTATTCTCTATTGCATCTTTGGAAATTCCTCCCTCGCTGTTACCTGGCAGTTCTGATCTCAGCTCTGCCTCTGATCTCTGCACACAGTTTCTGTATCCTATCTTCCTCCTGATTACTTAGCAACACCTTCAGTTAAGCTGGCTCGTGTCCTAGGTTCCTTTTATGAGCATCTGGGAACAAGCTGAAGAGCTAATGTCATATAACCAGGCATTTTCAGCATAACATTCGTAAATGCTAGGTTTTGGGGATTTCTTCTGGGTAGGTCCCACATAAAAAGTAGTTTGTTCATGTGTACATGAACAAACGTTTTGCTTATGTGCCATATTTGGATCCTCTTCAGTGTTAAGTAGTGCCTGAATTTGAGAAGATTGGTATGTAAAGCATAAATGCATTATAGTTATTCAATCTGCTCTAGCACATGGCTACCTGTCCTTAGATTGGTTTTCTCAATAAAAGGGACCTATAAGACAAGGGTGAAATTACTATTAATTAATTAATTAGTCTGTCCTGTTTCACAATGTACATATGGCCCACATTAAATGAACTTAAACTTCATTTCCTAATAAAACTCTCTCACTGCATCAAAACTAACAGCTCATCAAACTAATAGGACAAAAATGTGCTCAAGCAGTTGGACAAATGCTGAAAGAAAATTCATTACAAATGTGAGATTAAATTAATAAGTGAAAGATTGCAAGAATGCACTGGAAAAATTTTGTTATTGATTTCTGGCAATAGGATTTCATCCATCTTTAAGTGTTACATGTTTGCACAGCATGATAACATTTGAACTTCTTCATTGTTATGAACAGTGATGACAAAATGTCTAGAGGGCATGAAGGACTGTCTGGGTCTCATCTCGTCTAAAACTATTGAATGGTATCTGTGGGTTTCTGTTGAATAGTTATGGCCTGAAAAGATTGTTCGTTGCAATGGATTTATTATTATTATTTATTATTATTATTTATTTATTTACTGTTTTTTGAGGATCATGACTCACTAGATGGAGTCTAGTAAGAATGGAGTCTGAAGTGAAGAAGGCTTTGGAACACTCCTGAAATACAGTAAAATGGTAGATAAGCCACATTTTCTCTGCATGATCCTTCCTTTACTAGACCCTTTGACAGTGAAATTTCTTTGTCTCCTTGTTCTTGTGCTCTACTTTGTCCTATGGGAACACAACAAACATGGTATTATAAAAAAAAAAAAATGAATTTTACCCCTTGAAAGAACTACAGAGTGGTGTGTACATTGGTTTCACTGCAAGAACCAATGCCCTGAAATTAGGCAATAGTGAGACAGTTGAGATGAACATGTCAGTTGCACCAGGGAAGCTGGCCATGGACATGTTACTAAGTGAAATATGTATGGTAAAGCTGTCAGATCCATATTACTCTATCTTCATACCATTGAAAATGGGGTAGCCACATCCAGTCTACGTAATGGGAATGGTCCCTGACCCATGCAAACTCCTCAGCAATGCTCTGAGAATTGTTTAAAAGATCTCTTTTGCCCAAATGTCTTTAACAATTTAACCATAGAGATGGTCAAGATCATACTTCTAGGAATGGTCCCTGGCAGAAGAGGGAACCAGAAAAACATTACTGGTATAGCTTTGGCTTTGTTTGTACCAAATACTATGACAAAATCCTCATCTCAAATGAAGGCAGAAGTCCAATAAAAATTGTGAGTGCTGTTAAATGTCAACTCAGAATGTCCTCTTTGGTTGTTTGTTTTAGGTTAGATGTTGGGGTTTTTCACTAACTTTGATACTAATTTTTTGCTGCTGTTTTGCTATGTCTTAGCATATCTATGAAACACCAGGATAGTTTTGGATAGTATATGACAGTTTAAGACATAAAGACACATATCACACATGCCCAGTGTTCATTGTCTAAAACTCAGACAATATGGTCCCAACTAGTTCCTTAAATGCTGTGGGTGGCAAAAGTAAACATCTTTGGAAGACAATCCCTTCTTAAGACAGGTATCTAAATTTGGTGTATGAACCATCCTATGGAGGTATCCACTGCTTTTGATTGGCCTCAGTGGGAGACTAAACAACAAGATAAGATTAGCCATTTTTCTTTTACACAGCAAAAAGTTAGACAAGGCAAACTGTATTTTTAACTTAAGCTAGTCGTTTAGGTATTTCCAGAGGGCAATTAATTGTTTGTTTTGTTTTGTTTTGTTTGACTACTGGTATTTTTAGAGTTCACCATTTGTTTTGGTTTTGAGGGCTTAGAACTAGAGAATCATAGAATCACTGAGGTGGGAAATCATCAAGTCCAACCCTCTGTTCAAAGCAGGGTCAGCTAGACCAGGATGCTTAGGACCATGCCTGATTGGATTTTTAATATATCCAAGGATGGAGATTCCACACACATACACACACAAAAAAAAGGAATCCTGTTCCATTGTTCAACTGAAGGTTTTTTTCTTACATTGAAACAGAATTTCACGTATTTCAAACTGTGCCCTTTTCATCCTGTTCTGTCACTGGACACCACTGGAAAGAGCCTGGCACCATCTTCTTAACTGTCCTCCATGAGGCATTTATATACAGAGATAAGATCCTGCTGACCCTTCTCTTCTTCAGGCTGAACAATCCCAGCTCTCTCAGTCTCTCCTCTGATATCTGATGCTCCTGTCCTTTAATCATCTTTGTGACCTTTTGCTGGAGTTGCTCCAGGATGTCCTTGTCTCTTTTGTACACTTGGTTTTCTAGTCTTTATTGTCATTTTGCTATGCTGAGGGATGGACCTTCCAGACTAATGTGCTGGACACTTCTACTCCGTCCAGTCACAAAAATCTGACTATTATTGCAGATATCCATCCTAAATAATATCTTTTTGTACTTCCAATATAAGTACTTCTCTTCCATTGCTTATATCCTTCAAAAATTTGTGCCTATCACCTAAGGTAGGTGGTGAAGCTGAACCTTGAAAGTAGGTACTAGAGTTCAAGCAATTTAATCTAAAATACACTTAAAGCCTCTTTGTCCTTGCCTACTTTTGGATTCAAAGTGCTAATACCTTCTAAAAACACATATGTGATCTTAGTTGAGCAAAACTCTTAACAAAGAAGGATAAGAAAATAAGGTGTAATTCTTAATGCTTACTTGTGACTGATTAATAAACCTACACAATGGAGGAAGGCTCAGAGCAGATGGTCAAGAGCAATGTGCTCATGATATATGTATATATCCCAATATAAAGGGGATCAGAAGGTGGTCTCTGTTTTAGATAGATGGGGGCTGTGTAGATCAGCTGACCATATCAATTGAGTGGATTGACTTGTTGTGTAAATGTTTGTTTGAGTACAAATGTCTTCCTGAGTCAGCCAGTTCAGCACAGGGTTGGAAGCATACAAGTCTCAGCCCAACACAGAGCATAAAAACTGAACAACAAAAGACTTTTGAAGAGAGCAACAAGCCTGAGATGATTTCAACCCATGTATTCCATCAGAATGGTGAGCATTAAACAAACACAGTTAATGAGAATCATGTTTGCATTGTGATTCAGCTATATGTTGCTGCTAAGAGTAATTTGTAGTTGTGATTTTAGTACATTGCTGTACCACCCTGCTAAATCAAAATCCCATATAGTGTCAAAATACCTTCAGATAAGTAAAATAGGTGTTAAACATTAACCTATGTACATAGGCAGTACCTAAAAGAACCTGGTCAGAGAGTGTTGGATTTTGACACTACTTCAATATATGTTTGATATTACAGTGCTAGAAAAACACAATTAGTATTCAAGTTTCAGTTTGCTTGATCTGTGGTGAGTATTTGGAATGAAAAGTAAATATTCTAGTGGTTCTCCATGACTGTAGTTTAACAACTGATATCATAAACAGCTGCATAACAACTGATGCCATCTATGCAATATATGATGACATTGGCTTAGCAAAGTTTGACATATACCATTCCATTACAAATGTATGGCTTCATCAAACAAAATCGTGTATCTCTCCTTAGTTAACTCCTTCTCCAGAAGTTAAGAATGTTTCTACAAAGGAAACAGTGGGTGGTTTTTAGGAGAAGTTGATGTAAACATGGTAACAAAAGGAAGGGCCAGCAAGCAGATGGTCTTCTGGCTTCTCATTTTAGAGCTACTGTAGCAGGTGTTGAAAAAGCCTTCCATCTTCCTGATGCAAAAATGGGGGGAAAACAACTCTTTTGGAAAACCACAGAAAAGAGTAATGACTGCATATTTTGTCATGTATCAGTGGAAAACATTCAAAAAATGCAATTCCTTTCATGGAATTGATTAATATTTCAAACAAATGTGTACCAGGCAAAGGAGATGTGGCTATTCACAGTGGCCATAAATTACTGCAGATTACTCAGGAGAAAGGTCTGGGAAATGAACACCACTTTTCATGAGGGCCAGGATGCTGTCATGAAAACAGTTTGTATTTACATTCTAGCATTTTCATAACATCAGACCAAGCCATTTCAGAGTAAGTGTTCTTCTGATTTCACTGGATTGCAGCCCTTTGTTTTCCTTGGAGGCCTCCCTGCCACTCACAACAATACAAATGTGTGTACAGAAATACATACACACACACACATAGAGATAGGCAAACACAAAAGCATATTGCATCCAATTGTTAGAGAACATTTAAAATTATCTGTTGTGAAAAAGCTATGAATATTAAAATGAAAAAATAGTTAATTCCTTTCTTTCTCCTGTTTTTATGTTTACTTGGAAAAAGGGGAAGAACACAAAGAGGCTGAGAAAAGACGGAAGATGTTCAGAGCTATCATTCAAAGAGTTCTCCCTTACTGATTTTTTTTCAAGTCTAAAAGCCAGCTGAGATTCTAAATCTCTCCTCTGTCTTTCTTCTGCAAAACACCACTTTATAGTCATAACCTCCCTTTCTGAGATCTCACACACACTCATGAGGTCAGCTGGCTGGAGAGAAGATATAGTTCCTTCATTTTATTGACTCCATAAATAGTCAAATAAGAATGATTGTGCTCAAGTTTCAGGGAACATCTAGTTCACACCAGGTTGGCTCAGTGGATTACCATTATAAATCACATCCGTTACTATTCTTCATCATATTATTTCTATGGTTAATCTTGTAATTTGTAATTTGAGTATCTATCTTGATCAGAAATTAATATCTGAATAGAAAGGATACTGTTCATCTGGTGGTATAAATGACTGATGCATCAACTTCATTAGTATATTGATTACAGAAAAAAAAAAAAACAACAGTATACTATACTTATTCTGATTACTCGATTTCACTTACTTCTGCTCATTAGATATTCAGAAATAATCTCAGATTTTGAAAGGTCTGGATTTGCATATCCAATTTGAAAAACTCACTTTTGATCTTCTGGACAAGTTGATTTATTTGATGCTTTTGTTAACTGCAATCAAGGTACTGTTGACTAAGGCCTCAACAAGATGTTCTATTTTTTATAATTAAATGAAATTGATTAAATAAATTTCAATTAAATTAATCTGAGACATCAAAATTTGTAGCCATGTGTAAAATCTTTTTGAAATGAGCATCATAATTCTCAGAACTAATACTACTTTACTTTTCTTTACATAGAAGAATATACTCCACATATCAAACTCAAAATAATCTTTACTGCTGACTCAAAATAATGACTCATTAGAATTTTATTTTCTTAGTATAAATCATGAATATTTAATATGAAGAGTGTGGCATTTTAGAAATGTAAATAAATCTGATGTGAATAAAGGAACAAAAGTCCAAACAAGTAACAAAATACTTCCACATTTAGAAACCTCTAATAAGGTTAAAAACCATAATAAAAATATAAAGTACTAATAGCCTGTGAGGGAGAAGAGGATGAGCTTCCATTAGATTTATCTCTTGGTCATGATCATACACACAGAATAATTTTGGCTGGAAAGAACCTCTGGAGACCTTTGATGCAAAACCCTGTTAAAAGCAGATAAGGATGCTCAGGGCTTTTTCTAGTCAAGCATCAGTATCTCCAGGGATGGAGATTCCACAGACTCTTGGGACAACCTGGTACAGTGTTTGACCACCCTTATGGTGAAAAACTGTTTCCTAATTTGAAGGATACAAACAATGGATGAGAAATACTCATTTACAGTTACAATGTGGGATGTATCTGAAAAAATTATTTAAGATGATCATCTGCAAGAACCGATGGTTGTGATTAGGTGGCTTAAAAGCCTCCAACCTAATAAGAGGGACGCTCTATCTCTTAGCACAGCAAAATGAATTTGACAGTAAAAACTAGATCCAGTGCTTTCTGAAGACAGTGGAAAAATACATTAGAAATAACAGTATTAGAACTGTAAGGAAGAAATATTCTTGGCTCTAAGGTCAACTGGCATATCACAGCTCAGCATGGACCCTTACAGCTAAATATTCAAATCCCACCCACATCTGGTGGTGTCATCAGACTTCCAATTTTGAATGTTTCCTGGCCCACAGCAACCCCAAACTATACCCGGATATCGTCTGGGAAAATGCTATCTGGCCGAGGACTTTGTGAACAGCTTAACAATAAGGATGCTTGCATGTCAGTGCTTGAACTGATGTCCTAGATCTGTTTCATCTGCTGATATAGCCAAAGAATCCAGTGGAGTATCTTAAGAATTTTTCCCTACCTCCCCCAGGTGTTTAAATCCAGAAACATTTAGTAACAGAGTTTAACGAATGTAAGTCATAAAGACCTCAAAGTAGAAATCAAAATCTATGTCCCACATACAAACAACTTCTGTCCTTCTGCCAGGAAAAGTAAATAAATAAATCAATAAATAAATCAGAAAGAATGTTCCAAAGACCTAGAAATCGGTATTTTATTGGATAAAGTAGAAAAAATGTGTTTCAGTGAAGTAAAGAGTGTATTAGTAACAGGCCTTATCTTCCATCAGAGAACAACTAGTTGGAGCGTCTCTGAAGGAAAGAGAGACATCTATGTGGCGGTCAAAATCCAAAACATGTTCAGATTTACAGGGGGGAAAAAGAGAGCATCTTTAACTCCAGTCTGGAACTAACCAACAATCTGTGAAGTTGCATCATCTACTTCCTGCGCAATGCACCACTAACTATAAGAACAGCTGTACTGGGTCACATCAAAGGTCCATCTAGTCCAAAACCTTTTCTCTGACACTGGCCAGTAGCAGAAATGTTAATAAAGAGGAATGGACAAAAATCAAAAGCAGGGATCTGAACAGCCATGAACTTTGAAATCCAAATCCTCAGTCAAGTCTTAAATTATTCAAAGAGCTTCTATCCCTAAAACAGGTCCAATCCCTTCCCACCATCACAAACCCTCTAAAACCCTCACACTAAATTCAGTGTGCATCAGCATGTGTGTCTGGAAAGAGGCAGGAAGCAGAGATGAATTCCACAGCTTGAACTCCATGCTTTGTAATAAACTCTGCTTTTAAAACATTGTGGAGTTGGCCCAAGAGAGTTGTATCATTCTGCTGCTTGCTTCAATAATCTATTAAAGACACACACATATTTGCATACTCTCTCATTCTCCATCTTTTCATTTTCTGACCAGCTGAATAAATGTTGATAACATGGTAAATACCCCTATTTTTAAAATAGCTCCATACCTCAAGGATGTGCATTTATAGGATTGCTGGACTTCTTCATGACATAATACAAAATCTTCTGCCAAAGGATGGACTTTATTTGAAGGCCAAATTTTAACTGGAAACACCCTTGTTTTTTAGCAGAAGAATGCCACACACTGTGTGTGGGAAGACTCCTGTCCAAGTCAGCCTTGCAAGGATTACTGAAATCCAAATGCTGTTCATAAAGAACTGCACCTGAAAATACTCTGATCACTTGTATAGTCGTGGATTAGTTTGGTTAAAAATACACATAGGCCTTCATCCTCCGCATAGCTGGGGCACATAGCAGAAACAGGGAGCCAGCGGTATGTAGATTCTTCCAACCTGGTGTTTCTGGTGCTGTAATTTACATTATAACCATCGTTGCACAGTTTTGCTTTCAAAGTTCACACCTATAAATTGAATCTGAGTGTGCCCAATTTGCTCACTCCTGCCAGTAATGAATCTCAGTCTTAACTTGAAGAATGAGTTGTCTTCTCTGAATAAACCAAGAAAGCACCAATTTAGCAATGAGAACCTTTCCCATGCAAGCAAAAGAAAGCTCGAGCCCAAGTGTGTGAAGGTGAAAAGCTAATGCTTCTTACTTCCCCCATCACATTGTATACTTCTGTTCTTTTTATTCTTACAGTAAGAAAAGATCTCTTTTGACAACACCCGAAAGAATTGCTTGCATGCAAATGAAAACACTGTTTGGCCAGACATCTTCCTTTGCAGTTTCAAAGATAACATGGGCCTTATAATCTTTCCTTGAAAGGGAAAGAGAAAGAGTTCTTCTATTTCAGACTCAGTTATGACCACAATGTTTTGCACCTGCAGCAATAAAAGAGCCTAAGAAAGCCGTTTTTTGCCTAAGAAAGCAGCTCCTACTGCAGCAAAGGGAGGGACGATCTGCTCATGCGAGTGAGTGAGGAGCAGACAGGCATGGACAGGGGCAGATCTTACTCTTCTTACCCCAGATGGCCCAAAAATATTGGGCAGAGGATCAAAAAGAGCATGTAACAGTGCCTTTTTCCACAGAAAGAGCTAACACTACCTCCTTGTGAGCAGAAATAAGCTTTCAGTCCCCTAATTGTCACATACACATATGATGGTGTGTGTCTGTGTGTACTTCTGTATTCGTTCGTGGTCCAGAGGATGTCTTAGCAATGAAGTTTCAACTCTTTTCTCATCAAAAGACACCTGTCAACAGCTTCCCCTCTCACTATTTCCATTCTCCTGCAGCTTTCAGGCTTAGGAGATGGGCAACCAGACATCAGAAAGCATTTCAAAAAAATGTTTACTCTTGTAAAAAAAAATCTAGCAGGAAGCAGTGCATTTTTACGTAATGCTCATGAACTCAAATCAATGAAAATTTCAGTTCCTCTATAAACATTTCAGCCAGCTCTGAGCAATATACAGCTGACACTTTCTTTGCTCCAGGAAGCACTAACCAGCAACAAAGGTTTCAGTCCAACGCATGACGTTAGCAGAACAACAGAGTGCCGTGCCATCCAGTTGACTTCTAAAGGTCCACTTCTGATCACCCCTGGCAGGGCAGGTGGCACTGATGCTGCTTTTGTTGCACAGACAGAAACTTCAGCAGTCACCAGGGGGTAAAGTTTGGAGCCAGCAGGCAGAGAAAAAGGACTTCTGCTGAAGAGGTCTAGGCAAAGCCCCGGTGGTTCTCTTTGAGTCTCTAAAAGTTTACTTTTCCCCATATTTTGGAATTTTCAGTAGAAGCTAAAGTTTTTCAGCCCTGTCCTTTACAACTCCATAAAAACGGTGGGGGATCGACTCAGCTTAATGTACATGAAGGGAGCGGGGCTTGCTTTCCAACCTGGCAGTGTCTCTCCTTTGCTTGCTGAAGCCAAGCACGCTGCCAGCAGGCCCCAGGTGTGCGCCACATGAGCAGGTGAAGACAATAAAATATGTTTATGTGTACTGCGATGACAGTTCTGAGTCCACAGAAAGCGTAATACATGACAAGGAGTGCGGCTATCCCAAGATACCAACACTCTGCATGTGCACAAACAGGCAGAAATCCAAAGGCACTATGCGTTTACCTCCTTGGAAAATTCCCTGGACTGTTGCTCTTTTGAATGTTTTTTTTTTCAAGTTGATTTGTTTTCCCTTTAAAGTTTTTAAAAATTATTATTACTATTATTACATTTAAATTCTTTTTCAAAATAATCAGTAAGGAACTGTTTTACAAGAAGACAGGATCTCATACTACTTTTACACAACTGCATCAATTTAAGTAAGATCAGAATCAAGCACAGACAGGTTTTTTCAAAATCACTAATAAAACCACCCTTTGAAACCAGTTTGAATTGGAACTGTCTATGTGACAAAACCCGTTATGCTTCTACAGCTACAAGAAAGATCAAATGCACAGCCTCCTTTGAGAGGCTGTTGTTCACTCCACCAACTGGTGGGAAGTGTCCCAAGTTGACAGTCTCTTCATGAAAATCCTGTTTACAACCACAGCCAAATAAACCTTATGATAAAAAGGAGCATTCCTGTGCCATGCTCCCATGATAGGAGGCAATATTTTTTTTTCTTCAGAAAACAGTTCTGATATTATTCGTTGTTTATCTTGAACAAAAACTCTTCTCCTGGGATAGTGGGAAATTGTATCATATGATCATCACACGGAGCCATTATCTGCTAATGTACATTTTAGCAAATTAAATTTAAATTAAATCTGATTTAAATCTGATTTAAAATATATATGTTAGATATGGTAGAAGTACAACAACCAGAAGAGCTTACCCTTACAAAGTCTCTTCAGAATTTACATGACTCTATGACCAGACAGAAAGAAAGAGGTAAAGATGCTTTACGTGTGGCTTGAGGAGATGTGGTCTCATATATTAGACCTGAAGATATTTTTATACACTAAACTCCTTCAGTTTGGTACATGCTGAAACTTTCTGTTAAAGTTAACACACAAAAATCACGAATACATCATCCAGCTCATTCAGATTCCAAAACTGAGGTTTGGAGCTAAAGATAAACCTTTCTTCTTTCATCTAAAGGATACTGTCTAAATATATAAGTGTACAGTCATACACCTGCTTGATCCAATGCCTCTTTCCAGCATGCTTGCTGACATGGAGGGCACAGGAGGACAGGAAAGAAAACAAGATAGAGTGAGAAAGAGCATGTGTATGTATATGCTTTTCTCCTATCTAGCCAGGGCATAAACTTTAACCAGAAGAATAGGATCATGCTACGTTTAAGTTGAACAACAGAAAGCAAATCTGGCCTCCTGAGATTTTATTACCATCTTCGTTTTTTTTTTAAAAAAGGACAGTCCTTTAAATTGCAATCTACAAAGTAAATAAAGTATATATCTAGAAGTCTATCTGTTTTAGAAACATGAAACAGTCCTAAGTTCAGGTTGGGAGGTAGAGAGATGGTGGCTTACAACCAAAGGAGTTACTAGCTACATTCTGTTTCCTGAATGTGCATTGGCTGCTCTGCTCAGTGGATTGTTACCAGCTTCAGCATTTCTTAAATATTTCCCATTAGCCTTTATTTGATATTTTATGCTTCCCCTCATAAAACCTTTAAACAGATTAATTGTGCCTGTGATGTTTGTTTCTAAGTACAGCTGCTCTTCCTTCCAGTTTGTTTTATAGTTGTGATGTCTCAAAGATATCCTCATAAAACCGACGGGTGGATCTGCAAACAACCAGAGTTTTATCAGAGAGGAAATCCAGATTAAAGTTATTGGAGAAAACATTTGAGTAATGCTCCATGTTACCAAAAAAAAAAAAAAAAGCTAAATATAAATATTTATTTTATCTCCGTACATACTGCTAATCCTGTAGCTTATATTATCCAGAATATGCAAATAAACAGTTCTGGTAAAGTAGGACGTCTTAGAACAAGTAATGAATCCAACCTTGGGAGTCTGCGAGTAATACAAATTGGTTTAGGGGCTGTCATGCTGTACCTTCAACAAGTGCTATATTTCAGGATTCTTTTGGTTATTAGTTGGAAAGGATGGGTGAGGCTTCAGACCAAAGCAATTGCTAACTATAAAACCAGATCAAATAAAGGCTTCAGTATGAAAGAGCACCTTTAAAGTCCATTTGTGAGATACACTGTTCAGCTGTTAAATGTCTTGTAAGTTTTCCAAGAACTTTGGTGAGCTTTCTTAATAAAATCTATATTATTTTCATTGAAGATTAATGATAGGCTTATTAAAAAATCAAAAACTTGGAGAGGCTTTCTGTGATTATGAGCAAGGGTCATCACACTACATTACTTTGGAATGTTTTTATAAGCTCTGTCAGTAGAACTACACTTTAAAAAAAAATCTATAGACCAACTTCTTCAAGTCTGTTTTTCATTTTTAAAGGATATAATCTATTTTTTTCTCTTTCATTTACAAGTATTTGCACAAAAGCAAAATATCATCCAGCCATGTAACACCATTGGGTCTAATTTCATTATCTTTTGTAACTGAACAACCATGGTCAAACTGATATCATTACACAGGTGTAAGACAGGGAAGATTTTGCCTGCAGAGAAGCACCGGATTGTATAGAGCAAATGGAGACAGCATGTATGGAGGGAAAACAGACCCTGATCTTCCATTTGGTGGCACAGAGAGGGGCTACTGCCTGTTATTGGTCTGGATAAATACAGGAGAAATGGTGCGGCAACCTGTATTGTGCCAGGGTGTACTTGTGTCTCAGGGTGGAAAGCTTTCATAAAGCAGACAAAAGTCCTTTGGGGCTGCTACAGGTAGTAAAGAAGACCATAGAAGGCCACCAGCATGAATCAGGGAATGAACAGTTCTGACTGTCGCATGGCAGACAGTTACCAACACGTTGCTTTTAGTGCTGACTGCTGTATTTTGCTTTTTTTCAGGTGGATTAAAAAGTAGCGTCAACTATTGTCATGTGCTAGAGCCAAGCAACAAAATAGAGATGTCCAGAACAGGGGTCTGGTGGTGACTTGACATCTCTTTGTAACCTGCCTCCATGATGGAGGAGAGCATTAGTCTCTCATTTATTGGGCAGCTATCTATAAGTGTTGTCTCTATCTGTTTAAAGGGACTCAGGATTCAAAAAGTGTCATGGGTAAAAGCATAAGCTAAGTTTTCCATAATGCCCAATGCCCAATTTGGGATATTCTGAAATAAGCTGAAAGCAAAGAAAGTCAGCCTCCTCCAAGACAGCAAAACTAGATACTCAGAATGTAATTACAATCTAAAACTCTTGGTCACAGTGATCTGGATTCATGCCACACTGAGGCAGCGCAGTCACAATTACGATTGCTTTTGCTTTCATCCATCAGTCAGTGCAAAGACAGGTATCTCCAGAAAGCAATTCAGGTTGTGCAGGGAATCCAGGTGCTGAAGCAGACTGAATTACTCCTGGTGTTGCCTATTTCTCCAGTAATTAGAAAGGGAACGTACTGCAGCTACAATCCTAACTCAGGCACTTCAAGTAGGTTACCTGAATCCAGGCCTCTTTGTTCAAATATCTTTAATTAAACATAAGTGACTTAAGAAACCACCTGTAATGGTATGCATATTTTTAAACAACTTCTTAAAGTGCACAGTTATCAGTCATTGGTAGAGAGAGTACAACATTCAGCAGAGAGAAAGAATATAACTTAAAACAAAGGCTTCTATCACTTTTACCCAGATGAATTAATGTTAAATAGAACTGAAAAGGCAGAAGCACATGTGGACAATTCCTATAAGCAATGGTGTCAGGATATTCCCTTCTACTGCTAAGTGTTTGAGTTTGAAATTAAAGAAGAAAGACAAACATCCTAAAAGATTCAAAAAAAAATAAATTGCTAAAATCAGGAAGAATAGTAGTCTTAAAGATATTTCAAAGAGGAAAAATGCAGATGTGGATTGTGATTATGTAAAACCTGTGTTATTTTCAAAGATGCAAAATTTTTGTTAGCCTGATTGTTAATAAAAACATTATTTATATGATTAAAATTCCCAAACATGCCTTCATTGTTACACTTGCCCTTTTTGAAGGATCTTTCTCCCTCAGTGTGAGGAACAGCATGTGCTTTTCATCCTTTGCATTTCCATGCCATGAGCTCTGTAATTCCCTTCCAGTTCCTCCCTCTCCTGATAACTGGGTTCTCCTTCTTTGCCAGTTCAGGCTATTCGTGTCTGTGCTCCCTGCTTCCTCTTCTCTTCCAAATCAAACACGGTGATGCTCAGCTCCATCTGACCCAGGAGTCTGTGTGCCCCTTTTCTGGCCAATGGCAAATACGTAAGGAAAGCTGTAAATAAAATCATCTCCACTGTGCAGCTGGTTCTTCAGTCTCTTCTTTCTGTTCCATAACGTTTAGACACTTCTCAGCAAAGACAGCAAGGAACAACCTTTAAAATGCCCAGTTCTTGTCTGCTTTTTATCTGAAATCAGTAACATTCTCTTTATTCTTACCCTGAAATTTTGGAAAGCATTAGGAACAGCATTTAAACATTAGCAGGAGAGATGGAAACAGAAGAATGACATCAGCTAGAGGAATAACACATTGTGAATTTTAAACACCAATTCCCATACAATTATTTATGTACTAGGCCTCGAGATGCTGCTCAAAATTGATTCTTTTTATGAAGCATGACTCAAATAATTGAAAAAACTTATTCTTAAAACTCAAAACACACAAGAAATGAAAAGGCAGCTATTTCCACTTCAGAAGTATTTAACTGAAACAAGAAAGACAAAATCTCTTAGCTAAGGCCACACAGCTTTCCTTCCTCCAACAAATTAAGTGCCTGGGCATGTGCTTGGCACCAGAACCTGATTGTCTGCACTGTCACACTGTCAGAATGTCACTGGCTTGGCTTTAGTCTGGGTGAGCTAATATTTCTTTAAAACCATTCCCAAACACACCTTAGGCATTAGGAGGCATCAGGGACTATTTTTTGCCTGAAATTAGTTTTGTGATGGTGCCCTGCTTTGGACAGTGAGAGAGCTGAAGAGCGTGGATATGAGCCATGCCAGCTGGTCTCAGAGACAGGAAACGGGCACCAGCCTTGTTTAGTTTCCCAGAGGCATAGACACAAAGAATCAGTGATAGACACAGGTCTGGAATGGATCAAATGAATCCATACATCTGAGACTTGTAACTATTTTGATTTTCCAGTCTAAAATCTATACCTCTGACTAAAAACGCAGTGCTGTGTTGCTTTCCAAACTTGAAACATGAAATAAAAACTGAGAAAAGCTCTCACACTTCGGTTAGCTTTCTCATTATCCGTTAATAATTATGCCACACAGTTCTCCATCAGTGTGGCTATTTCAATGACAATTTGTAATGACAAGTCTGTTCCCTAATACTTCAGGCTGAGATTCAGCGATGTTCAATCTGCAGGAGCTCCTCCTGTCTCCCCCACAGCAGCAAATTCCTGACAAGCTCCTGGAGGCTGCAAAATAAAAGCAATTGTAAAGTTCTGTGTGAGAGGTGCTGGGGTCCTAGGCCTTTGCAGCCACTGTTATGCTCTTCCCCTTGGTGACACCAATTCCTGCAAAAGTGACAACATTCTTTGGTCATCATGACAATTTAGCTGGTTTGGTGGTGGGCTCTGAAATCTAGAAAGCAGCAACCTACTATTAACCCTAGTCATATAGTCTAGCAATCATTTTGACTTACTACCAACCTAAGCCATATTTGAACTGCTGACCAAGAAGTGAAAGGCTTTGTATCCTGTTACCAATATCCTAAATCATCTAGCCTCCCCTGCAACTATATTTTTTGGATTATTATGTAGGAACAATAATAGAATACCCCATAAACAGGTTCTTTAGATATTCAAACATGTCAGGTTGTACTTTCTAAATTTTCAGATAATTGTGGAGTAAATATTTGTTAAATGAAGTATTTTACATCTGTCTTGGACCAAAGTGATCTTTCTGTCAGTAATACCACTGAACACTTGTAAAAGTATGCCGGCCATTACAGAGTTATGCACTCTTGGCAAATACAGTCTTTGAACTCATGTTACTGTGCTGCCAATAAAAAATATGTTCTTTTTTATCAACTGGATGTCTTTCAATTATACAATCATTGTCTGACAGAAAATCAGTTGAAATAGATTTCAAAATAGCTTTTTTTTCTTTTTTTTTTTTAATTTCACACCAGTTGGCAAAAGGTTGACATTTGTTTGCCTAACTCTCAAAGAGACATTTGGTGTAGTTCAAAAGTACAGAGAAAATACTGTATAAAGATCAAAAGGGAAAAAAAAGCATGTACACTTTTCCATGAAAGACAACACATGGTCCTTACAGAAGGAAATGCTTCATTTCTTTCCCATACATCAGAGCTAGTCCTTCACCTCATCATTACGTTCATCTGCAGGCAAAATGAATGGTGCTGGATCTGGAGGCCTGGGCTGACCGATGTTTTCATAACCCCTTTTAATACTATCAGAACACAAACAGCAAACATCTAAAAATCAACTGTTCTTATGACCCTGGCCTATTAGAATAAAATAGCTGGATTAATGTAAACTGACATATACACAATCTAACTCAGATTATACTTAAAATTGCTATAAGATCTTTCCTATCGTTGTAATCACTGAAACTCAATGAAATTACTTTTTACTGATTTAACAGCAGTTAACCACCCCCCTCCCCATCCCTCCATTCAGAATTGCACATAACAGAGCATATGCACCGCCACACTTTATTCATCCCAACATGAATCCTCAGGTACCAAGTATCAAAGCCTTTCTGGGCTCCAGGCACACTTTGCTCATGTTGAGTTTTTCATCAGCCAGCACCCTCAAATCCTTCTCAGGCCTGCTCTCAATCCATTCTCCACCCAGCCTATAATATATGCACAAATAAATTTTATTTCATCCATCGATTTGTAACTGACAAAATATACTTCCAAAACCAAAGGTGTACAGTGTCTACTTTTCTGAAATATATGCAACTCTATAATTTTTACAAGCAGTGCTATTTTCTATGTTTACACTCATTTTCTGAAAGTTACTTTCAGCTATGTACCTTCTATGAAGAAAGGACACGCTTTTATTTTCAGCCATGTAATCACTCTCTCCATCTACTCGTCTTTCTGTGTGCAATTATGCTACTAATTGCCTAAGTGTGATTGCATTGATGTGGAATAATGCACTTGACCACCCTTTATGTAAGTCAAGTTCGTTTTTAACAAGGGAATTCTCTTTCTCTTTATGAGTTGGTCCTCTTTGCAGTGCCCAGGAGCACCACGAAACTCATATTTTCTGCCACATCTATTGTCCTATTTACCTGCATTTTAAGCAGTAAATTGCCTAAAATTAGACAAGATGAAGCTGAACCTTAGAGTAACAGTCGCTTATGAAGAACAATTATTCCCAGCTAGCTAAGAAACCAAGATTACCTCTGACCCCGCTGTTTCACTATCTTGTATAAGTAGAGAATATAGATAACTATATTTGTATTTGAAATATAAAATGTAAACTATCTTATTGACAAGAAAAAGAAATAGACTCTTTTGGAAAGTGATTCACTTCACTTAACTTAGTGGTCTGTTTTGGTAATTGTATCATAAAAGTCTCTGTTCCTTTCCACTGACTAGCAGAAGTTTTGATGATTTGCTCAGGCTTGTCTGCATTATAGATACATACGTTTGGCTATATGAATGCTGTCCGAGGTATCTACACCCTTTGACAGGAGGCTTGTGGGATTTAAAAAGCCAGAAGCATATCGCTCGACCCTCCTCAAATAACACGCTGCAGCTCTACCAATAAATCTATAGCCATAAAGGGGCCAGCTCCAAACTTTTCCTCATTCGTATAACTTCTCCGTACCTAAAAAAACCTTTCCATTTTTGTAATTTACTTGTGTCTTGAATCACTGGAGTTCTTACCTTTCTTTTTTTTTTTTTTAATTTTATTTTATTTTTATGGCATTTGATGTGAGGCAGGCTTCTTTATGCACAGCTCAGTGGTCCAAATGAATGCAGTGGTCACTAAAATAATTAGACCAAACAACTAATTATAGATTAGGCATGTTTATATCACAATAACTCAGCTCAGATACAGTGTAGATGGTAGAAAAAGAATCAAGTTGTGCTCTGATTCATTATGTCTCCTACAGGCCTTTGTCATACTTTACTCATTAGATATGAGATGCTCTGTTGATAGAAAAAAATGGAAGGATACAAATGCAGACCATAATCCTGCCAGGTGCTGAATGGTGTTGAGCATCCAGTGAGGTTTTATAGCTAATGAAAACAATGTGCATTACGCATCCATAGAGACTAAGTTCATATGAAACATGTTATATCTGTATCTATAACTTGTGAGGACATGGTCATCAGGTTCTAGGGCAACAGAATGTCTCTAAGAAATTATCCTTCCAGGAAATGCACACTAGAGATGTTCCTTCAAGTCTTTTATTTCCATCATTTTCGATAGTGAATTGAGCTGAATGAATTTAATGATAATGAGATATACAATCTGTGGAATGGGGTTTCTTTCCCTATATCATTGTATAAAGTTCTATTATACACTGGCTTGCAGTGTCAAGCCTCAAAAAAAAAGGCAAAACGTATTTTTTTTAATGAATGAAAATATTAAATATATGAGCAACAATTCAGGTAGATTTTTTCATGTATTTTACCAGTGAAAACAAACGAGAACGAAAGTCAAGTAAAAATTTTTTAACATTGATATACTTCTGGATGTTTGCCAACTTTAATAATCTAACCTCTGTTTAAATTAAAATATCGTGTCAGCTTTTAATACAAACCCTACATGAGTTGCAAATTCGCAATATGTGTTAAGTCTAAAAAAATCATCATCTATCATTGCACTATTTCAGCAGTGGCAGCTGGGTGTTTTTAAAAGGTTTCTATGAACACAGATCTTAGTTTAAATGTAATATTATGTTATATTACTCACACTTGAACTGACCTTCATAAATATCAAATCCTTACAATTATAAGTCCTGACATTTAATACTTTCCTGCAGACTAAGCGGGACCATGTTACATTATAAGGTCACTTGTCATCTGCAGCTTTTAGAGAAACTTATCATTTTAATGAAGACACTAACTCAGACACATACAGTAATGAAATTGTAGACAAACATACTTCAGACTGGCTCAAGGGTGCGTATTCTCACTGTACCATACAGCACTGGAAGACTTTAAAAATGCCTTGCTTGTTCATTGCTCATCTGTATTAACCAGCAGCATATGCTTTGCATTGTTGCCATAGGAAATGACTTCTTAAGTGGTCCTAGTGAACACTGAAGGGTTAATCCTTCGCGCTCTCCTGGGATGGAACTAACAGGCTTCCCCAAAGGTCTGCTCTTCCCCAAGCAGCAAGTAAGGAAGCTGTTCTTGCTCCCTTAAGCATTCATCAAAGTAACTGGGCAAAATACCAAATGGATCCAAAACATGTTGTACCCATAAGCCTAAATTATGCCACTTAACTTTAAGCACTTTACTGAACCACCTACACCTTGTTCTCCCTCTAGAGTCAATGGCAAGTTGGGGCATTTCTGGGCAGCAATTCAACCAGCTAAGAGTGGAATAACTCAAATAAAAGACTGGCAATTCTAGCAAAACCAAGGCCAAAACATGGTTAGTTTCAATGCATCCACACTTCATCCTACATTGACCACAAATCTTTTGTAATGCCTATAATGTTCAGGTCCAGATAATAATAGAAAAACAGTGCAAGAAAGAGAGATTTTCTTTCACATGTGCTCCACCACAAAGCTGAGTTCCTGCAGATCTTCCTACTATAAATTGATCCTATATTTGCATTTGCTTTTGTATTTGTGAGAGAAAATAAGTCAATAATACAAACAAGCAAATATAGGTAATGTTATAGGTGACAGAGTAGAACTGCAAATATAAATATCCAACACACTAAAACTAGAAATGTCATTCCAGATTGCCACTGGCTAGAAGGTGCCCTTCCACAGCAGATGTTATAAACTTTGTGAAACTTTGTACTATCCACCTGTTTTTTACAGTTCAACTTTCAAAAATATTAACCCTCTTTTAGCAAAATGTGAAAAAAAAAAATAACCCCAAAACATAGCTGCTAAATATATGTATGGTCCAAACAAAGAGACCTGAAAGAGAGGAATAAGAGATCACTATTTTTCAAACAATTTCTTTGCTTTCCAGACCTTCATCTATCACCAATAACAAGAGTGGAATGGATGACAAAAAAAAAACAGAACGTAAAGATGTCAGAGATATGTTCACCACATGAAAGTGATATCATTCTTTTCACACTAACAAGGCCCATATACTAATAGGCCTTCCAGATGTGCTTAAATTAGTGATAGAAAAGCTTGAATTGGTCCAGAGATGGAGTCACATCAATGTGCAGGCATGATAATCTTTCATACGGTGATCAAAGTGACAATCATTAGCATTTGTATAACATATTGCACTGATAGTGCATCCAGCATTTTTGGAAAGGTCTTGGACCCACGTATACCTTATTGACTTGATGCACCTAAGTGATTTCCTAAGTAAGGATATCAGTCATCTTAGCATCACTCCAAAGTCAATGGAGAGAAAGAATAAGGATATCAGTCATCTTTGCATCACTACAAAGTCAATGGAGAGAAAGAAGTGCCTGAAGGCTACTCCTATACACGGAGCAGGGCATGAACACAGACACTACAGCATTACCAAGCAAATTATTAAATTACTAGTCCATGGAGCATTGTGATCCAAATCAACTTGTACTGTCCCAGACAAATTCCAGGCATAATTTCAGAATTACCACAAGCAAAGATCCTTTTGTCATTGGCGCTCTGGCCGTGGGCATCCTGTTTTGGAGAATAAGGGAATTTATTAACATGGATACTATCAAAGAGTGCCAGCTGGCCTAAAGGCCAAAGAGAGAGCCTTGGTACTGTTTACTAGTATATGTAGCCCTAGAGGGCAGTTCATATGGGATGCTTGTTGAATTGTTGCCTGGAATTGCCTAACCCTAGATTAGAGAAGCCTACTTTGACCACTAATCCTATTTAAGGGCTTTAGATAAGCAATATCAGAACACCACGGATAAACAAAGAAAATATAGTCTAGAATTAGGTCTAATACCTAATATCTCTGAGCTGCCTACCGTTCATCTTTACATATCTCAGCAAGTTTGGCACACACCAGTATTCTGAAAACAACTCCTATATATCTAACTTTGAAATATCACAGCAGTGAGCACTATAATGACTCTGTCCCTTTCTGGATCTCATCCTGAGTATCCAACAACAAGAAAACACATAAGGACAATTTTATTACCTGTGAACCTTGCTTGGTAAGAAGCTCAGTAAGAACAATTGACTGAGTCCTTTTTCACGATCTTCCTTTCCCAATGAATATGAGCTAAATGAATTGATCAGGTAAAAAGCAGGCCCAGATTACAGCACTTAACTAAAACTTCAGAGGGAACTACTGAGAAAAAGAATAATAGGTGGACATGACCTTTTCTTCAAGGATGACATAGTACTGGAGACAGGGTGTACTGACTGGGAAAGCCCTAGGAGTTTATGGTTACAATGTTGTCCCTCAACACTTCATTCATAACAATGTACAAGGCATGATCTAACCCTCAGTGTGTGATGTATTTCAATAATGAGGACAGATTGTGTGTTCCAGTTCCTATAGGTGATTGATATCTTGGTAACATTATACTGTTGCCAATAAAGCAAGCAAGTCCTTTGCCTGAAACAGTTTTCAGATTAATGTGTATATAGATACTTAGTTAGGACACCATACAGAGAAAGGGCGGATATGTATTAAATTTTGAATATTTTATATTGTAAATTTAAAATAATAATAATAATTCAATTTAAATAAATAAATAAATAAATAAATCTGATCTTCAAGTATGCACCAGGTTCTAAATGGAGGCAAACTATATTATTTATATGAAGAATAACTGTGTGTTGAAACAGAAGAAAGACAGGTAAATCAATGCTGCAGTGTTTGCTGCAGTATTTGTTACAATAAACCTGTGGCTGACATTTTCCTCTAGGAGTTACATCTCCCATAAATTTGAAAAGTCTACCTAAAATACTAGCTCAGAATAAAAAACAATCAAAATAGTCAAAGGAATTGAAATGAGATGCCTTAGGCTGGAAAAAATCCTACATTGTAGATTCTATTGCAGACTTCCTGATAGTGCTTTAGTTAATTCAATTTTTCAGAGTCATCCAATATAATTTATCTCTGAAGGCGTGACCTTTGTGCTAATAAGGTAATTCAATGTTTATATAACTAAAATCAGCCATACTTTACCATTAGTATTTACTAGTATCAGTTCATTGTGTTATATGTGAAATCTGAATTTACTCACACAAGTTATTTGTTTTCCCTTTACTCTGCACTAAAATGTGACTGAAGTATGTTGCTTCAGAGGAGAAGCATAATCAGGTTGAAAAATAACAGAGAACTCCAGGAAGAAGCGATAGATGTTTAAAAAAAAAAAAAAAAGAACAAACAAACAAACAAAACAAACCACTGAACAGAGAAAACAAAGATTGAGCAAGAGGAAGCAGAGTGGTTATGATAAAATGTATAACGATCATACAGTGGTTTGACCTTCAACAGTAATACTAGTCATTCTTTTTTTAAAAACAAAAGCAAACAAACAAAGACTTTAGACAAGATTAACAGTGAGTAAATTTGTAGTAAAAATTCAAATTCCTTTTGCTTTTGCATAGGTAACCCTCTAAGTCTGCTACTGCTAATAATCATTACACACCATCAGACTCTGAAGATGAACAAAATTTCTTCCTTTGGATGCAGTCTAAAAACAAATCCGTGTATAACCTAGTGGTATTCTAATGATGGCCTTACAATGAGATTGATCAATCAAAAGAGGTTTTCTAGTGTCTTACTTCTTCAGAACATCTCAAAATTACCATCAATGACAAGTGTTTGCCTAGCAGTCATAACCCCGTTATCCAAAACATCACTTGCAGGATACCACTATGACGTGTACTTAAACATAACTGTTTTT